>NC_053451.1:95072062-96272062 GCF_015227805.2 Hirundo rustica
ACACAGCCAGGACAGGTGACCCCAACTGACCAAAGGGATATTCCAGACCATAGGACATCATGCTCATAATATAAAAGAGGGGGAAGAAGGAGGAAAGGTGTACATTTAGAGTGCTGGAATTTATCTTCACAAGTCACTGTTACATGTGATGAGGTCCTGCTCTCCTGGAGCTGGCTGAATACCTGCCCAACCATGGGAAGCAGTGAATTCATTCCTTGTTTTTCACTGCTTGTGTATGTGGCATTTGCTTTCCCTATTAAGCTGTCTTTATCTCAGCCTACAAGTTCCCTTCTACTCTTCCGATTCTCTCCCCAGTCCTGCTGGTGGAGGAGTGAGTGAGTGGCTGCATGCAGCTTGGCTGCTGGCCATGTGTTGGGTTAAACCACAAAACATGATCAAGTGAAAAACTTTTTATTATTAAATGTAAAGTAAGGTCTTATGAGAAAAAAAACCCCATGGGCAATAAATAAGCTTAATCGGTTTAAAATTAAGTAAAAAAGGAACAGATATCTGTCTGTCTGTTCAGACCAGATAACACTCTTAAAAAGCTGGATTCTTGTTTAGGGATAATGGTCTTCTAAATAATTTTTCTTGACATTTTAGTTTGCAAAAGCCTTTTGAATAAGTCTGATTAGAAGTCATGAATAATATTAATACTGACTTTTCCAACTGCAGGAGAGCATCATATCATAGTCCACCTGTGGCATTGCGAGAACTGTTTTATTAGGTTTTTATAAGCTTTATGTTATGGTTCAGTTCACTGTATCCCCAGTTTTGTAACAGTCCATCCCCTTTTGAGTTTTTCTGTATATCAAGGTGTTGTATGCCAATCATCCCACCCCCCCATCTGTCTTTGTCCATCGCCTCTCCCCACCCCGCTCTGGGGCAGCCTGCCTATCACTTCGGGAACCCCTCCCAAGACTGGGAAATCCCCAGGGAGGGCATCGAGTGATAGGTCGCCCAGGGGGAATTCCTTTCTTTTGGGTGTCAATGGTCAAAGGCTTGGAGGTGGACACTCCTTGTTGCCCCCTGAATCCCCTGATTTGTTGCCTTGTTGTAACCCCCCCCGAACCCCTCCCCCAGTTATAAGGTGGAGGGGGGAGATCCAAACTCGCTCTGGCCTGCGGTTTTGGGCTAGCTGTGGTGCTACCGCAGTTAGGCCCAAATAAACATCTTTTAACCTGCTAAGCTAAGAGCCATCCTTTTCTTACTGCCGCTGCTGTCACGACACTATTTGGTCCAGCTGCTGCTGAGAAGCCGAGCCAGCAGGTAAAGATAACCTGCGTGCCCATCTGGACTGCGAACATCTTGTAGCTGTGCAGATCTGGGCTAGCCAGAGGCCGGCGTCCGCCCGGTGCGGAGACAGAGCACAGCCACAGGAGAGTGGCCCCCAACCAAAATAAATATTTGAGAATTTTGAAAATGTATTCAGAAGTAAATTTAAAAAAAAAAAAAAAAAAAAGAATATGTGTCTTTTTACAAAGATTCTCTCGTAAATATTATGTTTTACACTTGCGATTGAAGCAACATTTATGATTTCTAGTTAATCAAATGTGGTTTTATTCGGATATGTAGGGTTAAGGTTCAAGAATGGACATACCTGCACAGAAAACAGGCAAGTCAATGCCTGTATTTTAGAAATCTGTGATTCAAATAAAAATCCGAAAGCTGAGTTTCTGGAAACTCTCTATATTAGCAAGAAAAAGGCACGCTTTTCAACAATTCCTTCAGGATGAACTTAGAGACACCCAAAACCACAAAAAGGGAATCACAAAGTTCAAACACATATCTCAGTTTTTATTTTTTCAGAGCTTAAGCATGTGAAACAGGACTGCAAATAGGCCAGAACATCCTGTTTTCAAAACAGTTAGTAGCAGACACAATGATAGGATAGAGATTTTTGTACAGCAGTTTACTATTCATTCAACTTTCTACAGTTTACTGTAATGTAAGCAAGACCAGCTAGATCCAGTTTGCTTCTCAGGTCCTTCCCCAAGAGAAGGACATGCCAGGCTGGACAGTGCTTCAGATACTTGAGGTGTATGGACAGAAGAGGACAGAAAAGTCAGTGGGACAGAGAAATGCACAGACAAAAAATGGCTGTCAAAGCAACCCACAGGCAAAACCTATGGGGTAGCAAAAATGGGTAACTCACAACTCAAAGCTTAATTTTTGTGGAGAGGAGGACATCATAACTCTGTTTGTTCAAAAGACAGTGTGCTGGCTTCAAAGCAAAACCAGCAAGAGACTCCAAGTCAGAAAAACAATTTAATAGGAAAAAAAAAGGATAAAATAAAATAAATGCAATAGTACAAAAGAACACTGACAGAGTCGGAATACAACCTGACACCCTGCTAGTTAGGGTGGCAGTAGCAGTCCAGATGAAGTGGTCTTGTTGAAGCAGTGATCCCGTAGAAAGGTCTGGTAGCTCTTGTCCTCTGGGAATCCAGTGGGTAAGGCTGCTTGTGTTGTCCCAAATCCCAGATTATATCCAGGTGGGAATGCTTGGCTCCTCCCCCTGGGTGGAGCATCTCACAATGGGCTGATATCATTCTGTTGAGTCATGCAATGGGTCCTTGATTGCCCATTAAACAGAGATAGCTCCCAGAGGGAGTTATCTATCCGTCATGCAGCAGGGCATTGATGGGCCATTAACAGAAGATAGTCTGGAGGGAGGGGGCAAGGGAAACACTGCCCAACCTAGTTTCAACAGTTCATGTAGATGGTGATAGAATACATACTTTGGGCACATCTTACATTGTAACCTAGGACAGACAGATAAATTACACTTGGTGTGAATCTCCCCACACAGGGGGATCCAAAATAGAGAGATGCTTTTTCTTTATTTCCCCACTTGGTACAGGCAGAGGATAGCTGTTCAAACAAACTTTTTATTATTAAATGTAAAGGAAGGTCTTATGAGAAAAAAACCCCCATGAGCAATAAATAAGCTTAACAGGAGTTCTGGGCATGTGCAGAGACAAAAAACTGCAGCTGAAACAAACCAGGAAAATTTCACAGCTAAGAGAAAAGTAGTCATGGAGCAGAAGCACTCCTGTGGTTAGACAGTCCACATGGAGAACAAAACCACAGATGAAATCTACACCCTCAAGTCTATTCTTCACTTTTTGACAAGTCATACTTTTTCTGTGAGTCCTACTTCTTCCACTTAAGTAAGTGCTGTATATAAGCATTCATACATATTTTTATCACCAACAAATCATTTAATATTCAGTTTTCAGCTTCACCAAAGCACTAAAAATGTAAACACATGGACAAGAAGCCCATATGGAATCCTGTAGGAATTCAGATGTATTCAAATTTCTTCTCCCTGTGATTTTATGAATGCTTTTGAAATGGGCTGCTTTCATTACTAAACATCTGTTACCCAATAACTAAAGGCATTATGTTTCCCTGCGTCATAACAAAAAGATGCCCCGTGTTGCTGAATTCAGCACACAGGGAGCCAAAGAAAGTTAACAACCATGCTGAGTTTATAGGATTGAAGCCTTGCCCTGGTTTGAAATGTCTCTACCTTTTGGAAAAGCTTCTTCATCAATGGGTAGATTGAGACGGTTGATTGATGTTTTATTTTCCTATACATAGGACAGATTAAATCACCAGCAGCATGTTGGACAGTAGGGTGCGTTAGTGTCATCCGAAGTTACAGACATGATTTCCAGTCCAGAATGCATGAATTTGTCTTGTGAAAGCATTCATTTACAATATATTTTTCCTTCTTTCCAAAAGCACAAATTTGCAAATTTTTTGTGTACTTCATTAATTTCATATGCTCTGCTTCACTATTCAGTGTCTAGTGCTCATGCCTCTTAAGGATTGGACAATGAATATTAAATTGGATAAATTATCATACATGTTGTCATGGATTAGTACAGTTTGGGGATCTATCAGAGGGTTAGTTGGAATATTGGCATCTGTTTTGACCACTAAAAATTGTTGGCTACGACTTTGGGAAGTACCATATAAAACCCCTTGATTTCCTGTAGGTGGGTCTTTTCCTTCTTTCCTTTGGCCAGAGGGAGACAGGTAACATCGAGCTGGGCCTGCTGCTTCCCCCTTTTGGGGGGGAGCTGGCCTGAGGCCTGGCCGGATTCCATCAGCTCCCAGGTGAAGGGAGGGAAGGAGAGGTTGCTGCTTTAAACTACTTTCTCCAAACTTCCCTGGAGCAGGGAGAGATCTCTGCCAGGCCCCTGATAAGAGCTATGGGCACCATTAAGGCTGAGGCCGCCCCAATTTACACTGAGGGGTGGGCTGAAAAGGTATTTATGATCCTGCCTGGTTTTTTGTGATTCCGGACTGCCCAGGTGCTCCGATCTCTGATGTTTCTGTGAGTTCTTCCTCCCTCACCAGCGCGGCCTTGAACATCCAACACCATGAGCTACAGAGGGAGAGACAAAGACTCTGGGCAGATTTAACTCTTTCCTGGCAACATGAAGCTTCCAGAGTTTGGCCCTTCTCTGAGAGAGTAAGAAAGGACAGAGTGAACATAAAGAAAAAACCAGCATGAAGTCAGTTGAGCAAGAGTGAAAAGACTATTGGGACAGAGGGTTGAAGAATTGGTTGTTCCATTCTTACTTGAGCCATGGAAATGAACTCTATATTTAGGTCATTCCTTTAAATCATAGGAAAGATATGCATTTGGGGAGATGATTGTTTCAATTTGTGTGTGGATATAAGCAAAGGTGTATGTGATAGACTAAGTAATATTAATGCTATAAGATGCTTGAACAGAGATAGAGATGAGAAGCCCTCTGCACCAGTGAAGAAGTGAGAAGGTATTTCTGCACCTTGAGATGAAGAATCCTTTGCTTTGGAGTTATTCATCTTTAAAAGGTGACACCCCAGTATACAAAAGTCTAAGACCCATGACCCATAAGCAGCTTGGGAAACTGCTCCTGGGAGGGTCACAAAGGCAGGTTTCTCCGTGAGGTTGTTTTTGTGACAGTTTAAAATCCCACAAGAGAACTGTTCTAAGTTGTCAGTGGGATCCATGACTCTAAGAGAGACTCTTCTCCTAAAGAATTGATGAAAGACTATTGTCAAAGAGTAAAACTAACTGAAAATTACAAGTTTTGTCTCTTTATGTTGTTTCGTAGGAAAGTGAACGGTTTGTAAGGGGAAGGAAGAGAGTTTTTGAAGTTTCATTCTGTTTTACTTTTTTTTTTCCAACTTTCTTTTCTATCCTTTTAGTGTGTGTTAATAAAACTATTTGTTCATTTTTAAAGTTGAGCCTGCTTTGTTTTTCTCCTAGTCTCTCTCCCACAGAAAAAGAGTGAGTACTAAGGCCAGAATTTAGTGAACTTGAAACCACTACACATGTGTGCTGTGATCTCCTCTACAACAGTTCCCAGCAAACCAACATTCGTAAATAATCCCTTTTAGAATAATGTCTAATGTACATTTTTTCTCCTCTGATTCAAGGGAAACACTGTAAAATCCAAAACAGCTCTGTGTGGGGAAGTCTCCCTATTATTACATGCATAATGAATTCCATTTGCTTCCCTGGAAAGATAAAAAATAGGATTTAATGAAATTTGGAGTGGGAGTAAATAGTAATCTGAAATTAAAATATATTAAATAATGCTAGAACAATCGTAAAGCAAAGCACTATAAAATCTGAGAAATCTTTGATTTAAATTTTACAAAGGATTGAGCATGCTAAAATAAGGTAATACAGAGTATTCAATACCTTTTGTACTGTTCTGAATGTTCTTGAGTGTTCTCAGTTCTAAATTCCTCAAACTGAAATTAGATTAAATTGATTTTTGGGGGCGGTGGGGGGGGGTTCCCTCTTCATGATGTTACTGTGGAGGACCTTACTAATTGCAGTTATTTGTCTCATTTCCTATTAATTCAGGTTTTGACTCAAGGTTTGGTTTTGTTTTGGTTTTTTTCTAAATCTGGGAGCTTTCTGTTGTCATGAAGGTTACCTGTGCATGCTAAACACACTACAACTATGTGTCACTTTATCCTTTGAAGCTGGAATAACTGGTAAAAGTGAGGTTTCCTGAAAGAGAGTGTAAAATCAAGAATGCATGGAAAACTGTGGAAAGTTATTCAGATTACGCAACTAAATTCTGATTCATCAACTGTGTTTGTATTTCTGGCCTTTATGCCTTTGTATAATACGTGTATAAAAAGTGGGTGTGGGGTTGTGTGTACACACACACACACACACACACACACACACACACACACATTTGTATAAAATATAAATATCCCATGCATTTAATTTTCCTCATTTGTTATTATTTATTATCATTCATTATTATTTTAGCCCCACCTCTTCAGAAGGCTGTAGCTGCAACATACAGTATACAAAAGAAATGCTAATTAAAGTACCTTTGGGAGGAGAATGGAATGAAAGAAGATGATATTAAATATTAATCATAAAAAACAAGGCAGGAAGATTTTGAAAGGTGGAAGTAAACAAGAGTGGATTGTGGTAATCTATGACGGCCCAGAAGACTTTCACACAGAGATCCTTCTATTTTCCAGAGTCACCCTTTTTTTAAACTCAAGATGGAGTTATTTTTGCCTGTTTTAAGGAAAGTCTGCTTTAAGATGAGGACGGAACTCAAGAGATTTAATGTTACACCTGCTTTTCACCTCTTTCCTAAACATTAAGCACAGTAATATATTTTGTTACTTTATATTTTTGTAAAACTCTTCTATTACTAAAATTTTCTGTCTTTAGTAAACATATTTTTTTATCTTGCAGTCTCTTCTAGCAGCAAAGATGCCTCTGAACTTCTGGCATACAAAAACGCAGTCCTCATCCAAGGGCTTGGTGAATTTTAAAAACCAGGCATTGCCATGCTTGGAGTCTGCTTTCTCATCATTCATCCCAGAATATGCAAAAAACAGAAGAACTGCCTGCAATCAGTTTGAGGAGGTATCATCACGCATCTAAAAAGGTAGTCTGAAAATCAAAATCCCAACAGCAGACAGGCTACCTGAATATGTTCCCATTCTTGATTATAAAGGTGTTTGCTAAGAAGAGTCTATGTTACACCCTGTTGCCTGACAACAGGTTTCACATAAAGAAGCCTTGCACTCACCAGCCTGTCACTACTGCCCATATCCTGCTTCTTCCAGCTTTTCAAAAAGACTGCTGGCAATGTTAAACTGATTGTCGAGGATCAGTAAGTTTGCCCTGAGATGTTTGCCAGACACAGTCAGTGCAATCCACTGTTTTACAGAACATATTGTACATAACCAGCCAAGCTGTTTCTACTGGAAAAAGGACAGTAAAGCATAACCAAGCTGTTATAAATGAGAAGACCAAATTCGATAAATCAAAATTTGGAATTTTATTAAGAGACAAAATAACAGTCTCGGACAGCCACAATTAAAAGGACAGCGTCGAGCTCGGGGTCAGCGCCGGGTGAACAACGATAACACACTCTGCCAGTCTGTTATCCCCCAAGTTCACATCTGGGGTTTGCAGCAGCCTCTTTTTATACACTGGATCGTGGAGAGAGGCCTGAGATGATGTAAGTCCTCCATCCGAGGCAGCTTCATTAAGTATGCAAGTTTCAGTTCTAAGAGTCTGAATGAATCAGCGGAGGAGGACAATGCTGTCGATGGTCGTTTCCAGGTGTGGTGTAGACATGCTGATTTTGGCCGGAGACCATCTAGATACGGATCTGAACTATCATCGGGTTCTCCGGGCTATCATCTCTGTGTTCCGTTGCCTTTTGTTTCTTTTCAGCGATTCCTGGCAGTGACAGTCTTTTGTCCTCCTTTCTGGTAATTCCAATCAAGCTCTTTCCGTGTCCCTCCCAAATCTTTTCAGGCTAGGGATATTTTGTATTCTGTTGAATTCCCTTCTTCCCAAGTTAACCCACAAAATGCTAAAACAAAACCTAACTTCTAACATGCTACTTTATACAGGACTTATAATCATACATTCAGTATCACAATTTATATTCTATTAACATGAAGTAACTTCAGAGCAGATGTTACATTCCTTTTTAACGCTTTGTAGCCAAAGCATGTTTGTGTCTCTCTCCTGGTAGCTAATGCATGTTTGTGTCTCCCTCCTGGTAATTCTTAATCATGTTATGTCTTGTGCTTCCCCCTCCCTTGTCCTTTCAAGCGAGAGAAATTTCTGCACCCTTTTCTGAGCTGCTTAACTCTGAGTTGACTCAGAGTTTGTTGGATTAAAATAAAACTTACATTTATTTAGATGATATTAAATTTTATCTATCAACATGAATTAACTTTAGGACATATATCACACAAGCCTAATGTAAAAAGATGCAAAAACCCCAAGATTTGAAAACAATGCAAGGAAATAATAAAAAGCTGGTTTATTTCAGCTCAGTTTCAGCCTCAGTTTTCTGTTTCAGATTATTTCTACCTTTTTTCCATGAATAAGAATTATTTTTATAACATCTCTGACACATTCTCCTAACAAAAGATATTGGTCAACTCATCTGACGCCTTAAATTAAAGATAAATTCCTCTTCTGAATAGATTTTGTTTCTCCCCTCGAGACCTCTTTATAGCCCAAAGTTGTTCAGATGTAAATTACAGCTCAGCACCAGCCCCACCTGTACCCCCTTTTATGCTCACTTACTCACCCTTTAGACTAATATAGCTGAAATTTATCATAACATTGTACATTATACAGTGCTCATTAAAATAACTAATGATACTAAACCCTTCCATTATATTGATTATTCCAACCCTTTCAAATATCATGATACCACCGATCTCACTATAATATTACATCTTTCAAACAGCTTGAGATACTGGCATCACAGGAAGGGAAGTGAGACAGGATTTCTCTTTTCTTTCCTGCACTATGAAAACTGCTCGGCAGTCAATCAAACTGGGGCTAGGACCCAGTCCCAGGAGACCTGCCCCGGCAGTGAACACTGCAGGAAAAGTAGGATATTGGTATCATCTTCTTTTTAAATCACCTTTTTATGACATACCCTGGTGAGAAAAGGGAGAGTAAAGCTGTTCCCAGCCACCATATCCCAGCATTCTATCTCTAAAGGTAAAGTCACACCGGTAACTTTGCAGGGTTAGGAGAAAGCTCTGGGAGAATTGAGGAGGGCTGACTAAAACAGGGAGTCACTACAAAAGAACAAAGAATCATTACTAGAGACTCAGCATTATGCTAACACTCACTCACCCTGGTATTGCTGCTATTTAGAATCACAATGCTGTCACAGAATCAGCATATTGCTCACCAGAAGGATGAAATGGCCTTTAAATAGGTTTAGGGAATCTGCATTTCCCTTTTGTAATGCTGATTTTCACAGGAGTACCTCTTTTGTCTGCAGACTGAATTTGATGGCTCTCTGCACTCTGTACCCTGACCTGCCACCACCTGCCAGCCCCCCAGACTTATGGTATCACGACTGAATTACAACTTGGAGGTTTTACAACAAAAGTTACTTACTAGATACAAAGATTTTCTGACAACCCTACACCTCGAGTAATTCTGCAGGGTGACTGAGAAAGGTGGGTTACAGAATATACCAAATAATGATAGAAACTAAAGCCAGTCCCTTAGTTGCCCCCATGTTAGATTTCAGGTACAGGACTGTCACGTTCACTTTTAGTACAGTTTTCATAGTAGCAAACTTATCTATCAGCTCACGTTCCAAAAATCACATCTTTCAAAGCAGCCACTGTTTCTCACTGCTGTCACTGCCAATAACTGCACCTTTGCCTCAGGAAGGATGCAAACCCCTTATTCTCAAGAGGCCCAAATACTAAGGATCCATTTGTATTTGAAGCAGAAACTCCGACTGAGACTCGCTCAGTTTATTTCCTGACTGCTCGGTTCATTTCCTAATTGCTTGTAGATGAGTCTCAGCTGATGTGCAGGCTCAGCAAATACCGATGTATGACTTGTGTGTGTATCAGAAAAGATCTGAGTCCACATGGTAATGCTGCATGTAGGGGCAAGCATGCCTAGTTCGCAGTGGGAATGGGATGCATAAGCCTGCTTGGCTACATCTCCCATGTTGCAGTACATTTATATGAATGACATCAGCAAGACAAACATTCTGCTGTCCATTTTTATTAGGGATTTAATATCTCGCAGAAGAAAAATATATAGTATTTAAAAGAAAATTAACTGGAGGTATTCCCTTGCCAGCAGTAAAGATGTACAAAATCAGTGTGAACAAACAGTGCACTCACTTATTCATCACCTTCTGCTTCTACACATGTCAATGCTGAGAGCAATAGTTGCAGAATCTCCCAAAATGCTCACTGATAGTAATGAGGGTGAATGTGGCCCATCAACAGGAGTAAAAACATCTTGCTTTAAAACAGAGAAACTATAGGATGCTGCCAGGATACAGAGAAGGAGGATTCCCCTTCAATCTCCTTGGGTCAAATTAAAATACTAAAAAACAGTTATGAATAACTAAAACTATATAGTTAATTAAAAAGAGTAAAGATACATAATTTTACTGATTTTTAACTTATTGAGAAATCAAATGAGCATATATTTCATTTATAAATTTGAGACAAAGCAGGTGACTAGTAAAAATTTCTAAAAGCTTATTCTAAAATTAATTTTAGAGCAAACTAATGGTCACTCCTGTTAGCATGCAGTAGCATTAATGCATTTTGTGCCCAGTAGCAGTTGCTATAGTAATTTTGGAGAAGGCATATTACATTTTTCATGAATAAGAAAGACAATGAATTCGTAAGAGTGAAATTCTGACCAGAGTAAATTGTGAAATGTCTCTGCACCAGTTACATAATAAATTCTTCTTTCTATGTATATTAATGGTATCCAATTTACCTCATGTAGCAAACCAGAACCACAAGTCACCTCTTCAAAATGTGCTGTCCAGTCTATATAGTTTATGGTACTTCAGAAAAATTGAACCCCTGGACTTCATTGGACAACTACTTCTATCCATTGTTGTGCCCTCTCTCCACTTTCGATACTATATGTTTTTTGCATTTCATTCACAGAACTGCAAAACACCTTTCTTAGCTGTCTTTTATACCTACTCAAAGCTGTTTATTGCTGAGGACATCGTAAAATATGATTAAATAGACAAGAGAAACTGGTTGTAGCAAAAGCCCAACCGCTCCAGCTATACCCCACTATTTCCATGGGATTACTTCAGGCACTGCCTAGCTGAGCCTTACAGACTGAAAGCTCATTACTATTTTGGGGCACTAGCTGTACTTCCAGACCGCATCTTCCAGTGCAGTTTTGCCTGAAAGGAATCTACATTACATGCTCCATAAAACACGACCAAACACAGTAAATGGATATTTATTACAAAGGAATATGTCTAATTTGAACAGAAATTCTAATGTAGATCTATTCACTGAAGAGTCATGGTTAGATGTTCCACTCAACAACAATAGTAGGAACGCAGCTTTCATGTCTGTGAGTTTAAACTTTGTTGTTGTTGTTGTTGTTTTGGCTTGGGTTTTTGGTGTTTTTTTAATGGTAACAATTCTTAATATAGCATTTTTCACCCCAAAGCTCTGGGAACATTTGGCTAAAAACACAACAGAAAGGTACTTGCAGGTCCCCAAGACGCTTAAAGACAACAACCACACATATTCAAAGTCCTGGGAAAGAACCACAGGCAACAAATTCAGGACTGTGTTATCTGTGGGCTATTTGAGCTCCTTGCCTCTGGGGACCTGTTTTATCTGTTTCAGGTGCAGGACAACATTCCTGGGTTTCCTCCATTTTACTTTCCTCTGCCTGAGGTATATTCCTTTTCTGCTTACGTTACTCATCTCAGCAGTTGCTGAACTTTATACTTTGATTCAGGTGCAGCTCAAGGCCAAGCATAGGCAATACAAAACACTGTTGGTGCCCTACCACCACTGCAATAAGCAACCTACATTTCTTCAGTGCGAATGTCAAAAATAGCCTCAAGTATCTGACTTTTACAGAATGTTAAAAGTCATACCTAGTATTCTGCTTGGTTTTTAAAGAAATTTGGAGCTATGGGAACATGGAGGAAGATATTTGTTTATAATTCCTGCCCACACTAAGAGAGTGGAATGAAAGGTTGTGAATATTATTTATAATATAGTTATAAATAACGCCTTGTGCACTCAGTTGAAATGAAAAGCTTTTTGATTAATTTCTTCTAAAGATCTAAAAGTGTAGGGCTATACCTGAGTGACAAGCAATGATAGAGCAATTGCACAATAAAATGAAGACTTAGGAGTGAGTAAAAAAGGCATACCTAATCAAACTGATAAGAATTAAGAGAAACTTGTCAAGTTCTTTGTATGATGTTTGTCTGTCTCAGAGTCTCCCCTTTTTACGCTAATGTGATTACAAAGAACTGCTATAAACTCTGTTTGCAAAGGAGTTGGCAACAACATTGCATCAGTTATTTTCTTATTTCCCTCCCTATCACACAACAGTATGGGGATTTCTAGGAACTTCTAAAAGTTGGGAGATTCTTACTGCAAGGATTGGTTCACTTCTGAGGACTAAATTACAAATTCCTCAGGTTACTGTCAGCTGCACCAGGGATTCACACAATGCCAGGAAACTAAAGACAGAACCCTAAAGTGTGGTTACATATTTCAAAAGGACATAAACATTATTTCACAAGAAGAAAGATTACCTTCTATCTAGTGTGACTATGGGTCAACACTATCTCCTTGCTCTAGACATGCTAATGTCACTAACAGCAGCATCCCTTACTTCAAATTTTGGCTAAAAATGAGAACATAATTTTCAAAGTCACTTGTGTTAAATTCTAAGGCTCATGCAGGTATGTAAGAGGCCAGGCATAATCACAGAATCACAGTCCTTGTTTTGAAATATATTCATTTATATTAATCTCAAAATAAATTCATTAGGTTTCTGAAGGTTTACTCTCCATACCTCATTTCAGTAAGAAGTTGTAACATGTTGTATGCAATACATGCCTGTATATTTTATTGAGACAATCACTTTATGATTAGCATTTAGTGTTTTACTGTTCCTTTGGACAGTAAAAGTTTCAGAGGAAAAGCTTTCTTGTTCTGCTCAAATATAAAGATACTTGAGCAGAACAAGAAAGCTTTTCCTCTGAAACTTTTACTGTCCAAAGGAAAAATATCGTACAACATTAAAATGTACCTTCTTTATCATCATGACGTATGATTGCATCCTGTATCACATCGGCGAGATTAAAACGAACTCGTTGATTCTTTCCATGTTTCAGCTTCTTCCCAAAGCCTTCCCGCTTCTGGAAAGCTTTTTCTCGTTCATAATACGCCTTTATTTGGTCACAGCGCATCCGCTTGACCAGCCGCTGCCGCTGGCCAAGGGGGAGGGACTCCAGCAAGCACTGCTCAATTTCCATCTCATGGGTCCGAAAAACATTACATAGCTGGAAACAGCCTGCAAGTAAATAAACAGAAGCAAATTTAGGTCTTGCTTTCAAATGTGCCATGAAATCTCCACCAATTATTTTGTTATTCTAACCATGTGTAAGTCCATCATGTAAGCTCCTCCTACTCGACCAAGGCTGACTACAGAGAGTCTATGTCATTATCATTTACTTTTTGAAAATAACACATAACTCATTCCATTAAATCACTGATGCATTTTTTCAAAAGCTGGCTCAGTTCATGTGAACAAATATGAATAGAAAGAAGTCTGAAAGTTCAAATGGGAGACGGGCAAAATACCTAAATATTTCAATACAATTCAAGTGGCTAGCATTTGCTTACAAAAAAGAAACTACTCTGAAGACTAATGTCAGTTTGATGCCCGTGCCTCTTTTTTTTAATTTTCATCTTTCTTTAGGTTGGAAAATTCTTGTATTCAGTGAGAAGAAAAATCATCATATCATAAATTTAGTGAGTTCATTAGTATGCAGTGGGCACCTCTTAAAAACATCAGTCATTTCAGGCTCACAACCCTGTGTATAACTTTTTTCTAATTTTTTACATTTTTTGATTGTGTAGAGACATTAAAATTGATCCTTCTAATGAAACCATCAGATACTAAAATCTTAATGTGGAAACAATCACAAATGTGTCTTTGAATCAGTTATTCCTAACATTCACAGCATTCCTTTAAGTCAGATTCCTTTATTGTTTTTACCATTAAATATGGTATTTTTGCTGACATTGCAATAACGCTGTTCTTTTCAAGTATGTTTTCTTTTCCACTGAGAGCAAAGCCCATAGGAGACTTGAGTGCTGCTACTCACTTTTCAAGGGACAGTTCTGTCACAAAAGAAGGCTAATGGATTGTCAGATGATTTTATTGCCCAAGTCCTTGAATGTGAATCCACATCCACCAACAATGTGCCCACTATCCCACACTAAGGATTTTTGATGTGGTGGCTACAGACCACCCCATCACTTCTGATTCTCATGTTCTACTTTATGTATATGAATCTCCATATGGGGGCTAGGTCCTCAAATTTGTAATTTCTAAGGATTGACAGCAGCCCAGATGAGAGAGGTTTTCTCTCCAGAGTTTGAAGTAAGATCTCTGGAAGAAAATGCAGATTCAATTCACTTTGGGTAGTTAAGAAATACCAAAATGGGCATTACTCTGCAACTTAATAAACTGTTTTTATCTACCTGTTTTGTGTAGTTACATCATCAAAGGATCCCTATCTCACTGAGGGCACACCTGACTAGTGCTGACTAAATGACCACTTTGTTTTGTCCTTGTGGTTTGACCCCTGTTTAATCTATTGAATACCATTCAAACCTTGCTCTAAAGGCATAATTAACAATCTCCTGATGGGATATTGTAAAGCTCATGTCATCACAGCACATAAAAGCATCACAAATATTTATTTATTTTCTTTAAAAAAGGACAACAGAGTATTCTTATCTTATATTCTCTACAAAGGAAATGAAAACCAATTATTTTCTTTTTAAATCACGCACTGATTTTTGGTGGCCCATTCAAAAATTCTGTGTTCTTTTTTTTTAAACATTTTTTAATTTGCTTTAAAGGCATAGTATTCTATAAACTATTATGTATCACAATTCCATAATAAAATATAAAAATATAGTCTTGGGTCTGCATGCAAATCACATTATAAATTCTGTGTATTTATTTGCTAAATTATTTGTTATATTATTTAATAAACTATAGATAATACAAACACTATATTATATATTATATTAAATATTATATGTATTCACTATAAATTACAATCCATGGTCTCAAACCAGACTTCCCAAAACTGAGGAGCACACATTTATCCAAAAAGAGCCCAGAGTGTCTCTATGACAGAAGGAGACACAGAATACAATTCTACAGGTCAAGTTCAGTCAATTACTTTTAACATAGGCTACTCTCTCTCTATAATTTCTGTTCCTTTCTTAGCATGCCCTTAATGCCCCTCTACTTAGAAGAAAATGAGTTGCCAAACTGAAATCTGGAAACAAGTATTGGCTTGCATTAAGGCAAAACACAAACCCTTTCTTCTTGCATGTCAAAGCCAACAACTCCTGCTGTATAAAACAAAATTTTCCACTTGACCTTAATGATAGGTTTCATTTCATAGCAAAAATTTTAAGTTTCATTTCTTTTATTTCCTTGTTGGAAGACACAAGGAAATGAAAGGGTAACTCTGTAACACTGCAGAAGATGTAACTTTATTCCTTGCTTCAATCTCAGCCTTCAGAGCATTCAGCATTCCACAGAAGAGCTACACTCAGACCATTCTCCTCAGCCTGAGGAAGTTAGCAACTGCATCTTCTTGTTCTCATGACAGGACTGAAGAATAAGCAAACGTCAAATCTTCTCTATTAGAATTGTTCTCCTGTGTATAAAATATTTCAGTGGCCAAGCCTTTAGCCTACACAGACCTTTTGGCTTGCAGCACCCTAAATTTATACCCTAACACTTCTAATTGTGGCTATAATGCCTGCCAGCAAGGCTCATAGCCAGAGAGAGAAAAACAGCTCGCTGTGTAAAACTGTGTTCGCCTGCAGCTGGTAGCCCACCCCTGCTCTGCTCATTCCTTCTCTTTCAGGAAGGGAAGAAGGAGCACCCATGCACTTGAGCTCCAACAGGCTGCAACTGAACTTGATGTTTATGTTCTGAAAACTCATCTGAGGCTAAGAATTGTGGTTGCTGTCCTAGTCATGGCTGTAAATCTGCATTGTTTACTAACCAAAGGCTTTAATGGTATCTTTGCTTTTCCTTAGCTTAACTCTTGGGCAGTTTCTCTTCTCAGGAGGAACTGGCAGTCTTTGCTGCCATATCACAAATGAGGCTGATGCAAGCTGTAGGACATCTTTGCCATCACACTGCTCTCCTCATCCAAGGCAAGAAATCAAAACAAATCATATCAGTGTCTTGGTCAAACACAGCACAGCAAAGATGCTCTCACAGGCAGATTCCAGTTTCAGGAAGGATGTTCCTGGGTTAGTGTCCTCTGCCTGTCCACTGCGATGACTTTCAGCTTGTATGAGTCTTCATTTGCTCTATGTAGAGCAGTGCTTGACTGCCACAGAAGTTCCCAGCATGTGGCTGGAGTCAAAGCAATTCAGACCAACTGAGAAAAGGACTCTTGATCCATTTGGGCACTGGTCTCAGCCATGAATTAGTGAATTGAAGATGGAATTTTCTTTTCTCAGCACATCTGGAACCTGTATCAGTATCTGACTGGGAGTGTAACAGCTGCAGGTCAGCAACTCTATTAGATTAAGCCTGGATTAAGAAACATAAATGCAGGCAGGGCAAACTCCCTGAATCAATCTTTCAGGTGTTCTTCTCTAAGGAATGCACCATGGAGTCACAGTTTTAGAACCAAGCAGGGCTCAGCAGGGGAATTGATGATGGCACAAGAGGCAGAGTTCCCTTCACACCTCAAGAGAGCTCAACTCAAACACAGGGTGTTTGTTTCTGGAGGAAATTCTGTGGAAGGCTTAATACCACATGAAGCATGAGGTAATTCACTAACACTGGATCAGATAACTTTGTCTTGTCTCTCAGTCTTGAAAACCTCCATTGATGGATTCTACGAGTTGTCTGGGTAAACTGTTTAAGTGCTGCACTGACTTCTATCAAAAATGCCTTGAGTTCTTTTGGTGGCCATTATCTCTTGTTACTACTGCCACTATTAAGAAGACTTCAGCTTTGTCATTTCTGTTAGTTATCCTGTTCCACTGCTCTCATTCTATTGCCTCAATGTCTATCTTAGACTGGTAGGACCAAGGCCACATATTTGCAGGCGCAGCTTCAGTAGCTGTAAATTCCTCTGTCTGCTGGCCAAACTCTTCTGAACATAGCCCAATATGTGGTTCGCCTGATTTATCATCAGCACATATGGGTGGCTTCCATTCAACTGTGTCCGTTGTAACCCCTGCATACTCTTCAGCAGGATTGCAGCTCAAGTTCCCAACCTGTACCCAGATATAGGGTTAGTCTGCCTCAGGCATGAAAATCTGCACTTCCCGTCTTGAACAGCCCAAAGGTTTTGTCAACCCAACCCCCAGGATTAAGCTCTCCCATTTGAAGTATGCCAACTACTCTGTCCTAAGTGAGCATTGCCAACAGCAGCAACAGCTTCAGCTGTAAAGAAACCCTCCAGGAAAAAATAGCTGCTAAAATCCACAACGTTATTAGGCAGATGTAAACAGTTACTGCTTAGAGAATGACAACCACAGTCTGACTACAAAGAAAAGCTCTTTAGCTCTCCTAAAAAGGTAACATATGCAGCAGGTCTGTCCATCCTTTCCTTCCCCATATATGGGACAACTGGCACAAACTACACACTGATTTGGTACAAGAGCACTGTATGAGCACCATTCAACAGCAGAAGATTGATGGAAATCATGATCCCAAACAGAGCTGGTTTTGTGTGTGCTAGTCAGGAGGAAGTATGGTAAAGATTCATTGGTTGGGAAAAAGGTTGCCTTCTGAATCTGTTTGCTTAAGAGTTTATATTTCATAACATAAGACATCAGATTTGAAGATTATTTCATGCGGTTCTTGCCTCAGTGCATGACAAATTACACTAACGTGCAGGGATTTGATAAGGTCACTGTGATGGTCATGGTAGACTGCACCAGAGAACACACTGGCAGTGTCACCCATGACAAAAAACCTGGCAAGCTTTACCAGGTTATTATTTATTTAATGGGCTGTTCCAGACAAAAACTACTAGATTAAACATGATTGTCAGTATGCATACAGTTCTAAGGTCTGCATCTTCTGTATAAGAACACAATATAGAAACTTCTATAGAACACGGAAACATCAAAACCGGAGAAACTTCTAACATATTACATTGATTACTAATTAGTACAGGACAAAGGAAGTCATTACCACTGTAACCAATAGAAAACAAAAAACAAAAAGAAAAAAATGTTTCAATTATGCTTGCTAGCAAAGAGCTGCTTCATTGATTGGGTCCACCATGAATCACAAGAAAGACAAGAATTGTTGTTTTAAAACAACACGTTCATAAAATTGTAGCAATCTCCACACAATCGGAGAGCATGACATATGCATCACAAGACAAATTAGAGTTTTGATCCTGCCTGTACAAACAAGAGATTCCTGAGTAAAGAGGAACAGTTTGCTTTGAATTGTCACTGGTTCTCACTGTGAGGATGAGAGAAGGAATATTTTGTGACATTACAAGCACCAGCTCCTGAACAATATGAAGAGCACAGGAAGGGTGATGGGACATAAACAGAGAGGAAGAATGTGATTGTTACAGAAATATTATTCCATCTTCTGCAGGTGATTTGAGCTCAAGTAATTTTACAGCATGCATGGACATTTTTGCCCTACCTCTTTTCAGACACCATATCAATGCAGCTTTCCCTTATACTGCTTCTTATGGCTTTATGTCAATTAACTTCAGTCACTTGCTTTGGCATTTAAATTAGAAAACTAGTCATCCTAAAAAATGCACCTCAGATGGTAATTCACATTACATGGAGGGGGGGATTATGTCCTTGTCTGATCTGGGTCACAGGTCAGGAGGCATTTCCAGAAAGTAAAGCTGAATGCCTACATACATGTACACACAGGCTCACCTCTCTGCTCAGAGGCATCGTATTTTGATGTTGCACGTGACTTTTCATTAAAGGCAAGCACACAATCAAACCATTGACATTGCTTAATGCAGCAAGCCTCTCAAATAAGGTGACATGGAATGATCGTGCATAATATTTAAAATTACAAATTTCAAAATAGTAAGAGACATGCTTACTTTTATTTATGCAAACATGCTGATTTTTATGGTATTTTAAAGAATGAATAATTAAAGTTCTCGGTATTTGAAAGACTATGGTCTTCATAGCATTGAAACAAAATGTAGAGGGTTTAAAGTACCTGGAGAAAATGTTAATCTGAGATTCTGAGAATGTATCTGCTTGACACTGCCACCAAAACAATATTCTTTAAGCAGTTTAATCTCACTAAAGGAAAAAGGGTAAAAAACCCTCTGACATATATACTGTCTTTAGTTTGGTTTCTCTGAGATTTAGCCTCTATCTTGGCGTATTCTTGCTAAAGATATGATATCAGCCCATTTTCACAACTGCAATAAACATCTACATCCTAATTTAGATAACTGAAATTGTCCTGAATTGCAGAAAGATAAAATATTTCAAAATTTCAACAACCTCAGTAATTATTTAAATAGATTAGCATTCATTCAACAAATTAAAAAAGAATTTTTTTCATAAAGACACTAATACTGTACAACACTTTTAAAGCTGGCTAGCTAACCATAAGCACAGTACAAAGATATTTGGGAAAGGCATGCAATGAGCAGCAAGTGTTTTGGCCCTTACAAATTCAGATACACAGTGTAAATCAGCGCAGTTTTGTTCCGTTCAAAAAGCTACATTAATGTGCACTCCATATTTGCTAACAGAAGTCAGACCAGAAATTAAATACTGGCCCTTTCAGTAATGCACTTTAATGTATACCTAATGACATTATTATACAGGAGGTTCTTCTTCTACCAACAATGCATAATATTTAAATTTATTATGCTGAATTAGAAATAACAATTTATTAGTATTTATGTAGCTGAGATTAATTCCATATGAAATCAGTGATATACATACTACAGAATAACTGAAGTCATTGTGTCTGAACCACTGATCAATGCATTTTTTACAGGTGCTCTCTTCAGAAATCACAAGTTATTATGTATTTTCTAGTGATCTTAGAGTTTCCAAAAGAAATGTGGTTAAGAACAGCCACAAGAAGGGCTAGCTTCATTTAAATCCATCTCAAATTGAAACATTAGGGCCAGCATCAAAATACTTGGATTAGAAAATCCTTTGTTCAGGGCAGGGAAAATTACTTACCCTTTGAACAGCCTCTCCATTACATTTATTAAGCTGTGAGTGAAGCATGGTGCTTGTATCCACTCAGCCTGACTTCCACAGCTGAAACACTTCCATCAGGTCAGTAGAGATCTGCTCACTGTAGCAATGGACTTCATCCTTTTTCTTTTTTCTTGGTTTCCCTTCCCACCCCAAAAGCAGATACTCATGAAGGAGGAGTATAAATGTAAACTATTTACCTTGTAAAGAATGTAAAGAATTCAATTAAAACCAAGTTCTCTGAGAATAAATTACATTGCAGCAAAGGAGCTGATGTGCTTCTCCTATTCTTGGCTCCACAGAGCTTCTTTTAGATGTAATTAGAAAGTTAGGGCTCTTAAAGGACACAATACACAAAGCTTCCTCAATTTCTGCTTAACACCCAATTCTGTCTTTGCTGAAGAGCAATCCTGAGCACATTCAAGCAGCCACCCTCTTATAAAATCCTACTCCTGTATGCTGCTCTTCAAGAGCTTTTCGATGTGACGAGACTGGTAAGTAGGAACTGCAATCAATTTCCAGCTTCATACCGAGGAAAAGTTACTTATCAGATGCTATTTATCAGCTCTACAGCCTTCCTAATAGATTCTATTATCTATCTATCAGCAATTCAATGAAGTTACACTGGCAGTTTCCAAAAATTTATTATATTTAAATCAAAGAATCAACCAGTTTGTGATTTTGCCATTGTAGTGATAGAAGACAGTCTGAATAATACCTAATTAAATATAACAGAGGGCTCTGCACTGTCATTTGTGATTTATGCAATGTAGCAGTCTGTGACATATGGAGATTTTATGTTCTAGGTAAAATTCATTAACTGTGTGCCAGCTTATTCCACAAATGCAGTCAGATTGCCTGCCTGTGCATTAGCCTTCAGTGTAATAACACACAGGTTTCAAATACATATTTATGGGGCTCTTCTCATTGTTTTAGAAACACACACAAAAAAAATAATTTCTTTTGTCTGTTTTTGATGTACAGGGAATTCACAAGTATGAATGTTCTGAAAGAAAGTCTCTATGTCCCAGAGCAGCAGTCCTCATCAGTGGATCACATCCAGAAACTACAGGAATGCAAGTAAAATGAACACACATGATCTGGTCAAGCTCATACTGTATTTTTTCGTAAAGCTGCTATCTCCATCTCATTTCTCTTATCCTCCCTTGGAGGATGAGACAAAGGTACAGTCTGAATTCCCACAAACCACAGCATACTTTAAGTAATTTCTCCTGCAAACATCAGAACCATTTGTGACCCAAACTAAGACACCATTGTCTGCTTTGGAGCACAGGAGTTTCCAACTAGAAAGACTGCACAGTCTCAGATATGAGTAAAACACATTAAACCATTCATCTCACAGAATATCCCAGATGGGCTTTTTGGAGATGAAAGTGTGTGCTCAAGGTGAATTCAGGGCTTTATTTTAGCTTCTTTAAATAATGAGTATTTAGACAATAGGTTTAAACACTGCTCTTTTGGAATCTGACTACGTCATTTGAGCAATCAGCCACAACTGACCAAACAAAAAACAAAACACACAAAACCCCCTCAAAAAGAAACATAAAAAAATAAAAAGGGAAAAAGGAATAAAAAACCTTGCAGTTAAATGTTGTATACCAGCTCATGTTCACTAGTGAAGGTTCATGCTGAACAAATGAAACACATCTTGACTGCACAGCATATAGTCCTAGTTCTCCTTCAATTTTGCTGTGCTCTTGTGCTCTAAGATATAATTATCTTTTTTTGTGGTTTCTAAATTTCACAGTGTCTAAAGTGAAGACTGCTCTGCAATATAGGAGAATGGTATTTTACAACATAAACCCAAAGGTGTTTATATATGTTCTAGTAAGTAGTAGGAGGGTGTATGTAGGCAGTGAACAGTATTTGAGGCTGCAAAGCCTTTTGAAACAGTTGAAAGATTGCACTAGGGATAGAACACACAGTCTGGGGGTGTTTCATCTCCCTGTCTATTGGGAGGGATCTGTAGATACCATCCATAGCCTCTGCCTCAGAGAGGATTAGTAGGGATACTTCAAAAACGATCCAGCAAGCTAAATAACAATGCTGTAGAGAACATCATCAGTCCAACACCTTCCCTCCATTGTTTATGAAGTGTAGACACACCCCCTGAATCTTGTCCCACCACCACCTTGTCCTTCTTCTGCCTGCAGCAAGGTAAGTGGTGCAGTGTGCATGGCAGTGCTTTTCACCCAAGCGCTGTGGTTTGACTCCAGCCACCAAGCCCCACACAGCCACTCAGTCACTCCCTCACCAGCAGGACTGGGGAGAGAATCGGAAGGGTAAAAGAGAATTTATGGACTGAAACACAGCTTAACAGGGAAAGCTAAAGCTGCACACACAGGCAAAGCAAAAAGGAATCAGTTCACTGCTTCCCATAGGCAGGTGTTCAGCCACCTCCAGGAGAGCAGGACCCCATCACATGTAACAGTTACTTGGAAGACAAACATCATCACTCCAAATGCAACCCCTTCCTCCTTATTCCTCCCTACTTTCTATTATGAGCATTATGTCCCATGGTCTGGAATATCCCTTTGGTCAATTGGGGTCACCTGTCCTGGCTGCTTCTCTCTCAACCTCCCATGAACCAACAACTTCCTCCCCACTGTGGTTGTACGAAAAGCAGAAAAGGCCTTGGCTCTGTGCAAGCCCTGCTCAGCAATAACAAAAACATCTCTGTATTACTGACCTTGTGTTCAGCATAAATCCAAAACAGAGCCCTGTACTCGATACTGTGAAGAAAATCCACTCTACTCCAGCTGAAACCACAATACCAAGAAGAAGAAACTTGCACCATGTTTAAATTTCCTTGCAAGACACTTGACATCACTTGGCACCCTGTGTGACAAGAGATGATGGCTTGTAAATTAAACCTGACATCCATGTAGTAGATAGCCACATTATAATCTCTAACTATAATGAAATAGTTGTACAACACTACTAGGCAATTCACTAGTTTGAATAAATGGTGTCATGATTACCCTGGTTTTGAAATATTTTCCTGCAACTGGATAGCAGGTTTGGAAATCATCACGGGGAGAAAAACTACAAGTTGCACATACACAAGTGACATAATAATAAAGACTTTGTTTCCTTAGAAAGATCAAAGCAAAGTATGCTTATGTGTTTCCCAAAGCTTAATGATAAAGCAGCTAATTTTTTCTTTTTTTTTCAAGAAATAGTCCACGTCCCTATGTCAGGATCTGAAAAGAGACTTTAATGCAATCAGAAAACAGTCTGATTAACACTGACTGCACTAACACATTTTTAATATATATCTATATATAGACAACTTAGAAGAGAAAACAAATTGGCTGTTTGTACTGACCCTTACAGCTTTTGAATCTATGAATTTATGTCACTTTTTTTGGCATTTTCAGAAGCAAGCAATGTATATTTGTTAGAATAATATACTAATTAATGCTTGTCACTTGCAGATCCTGTGAGGAAATATCATCAGAATATTTGGTCATACTTGAACAATCCAAATTGCTGTAAATCACACCAAGAGCAAGTGAAACTCAAGAAGATCCAAATTAGAAGGTAGAATGAGAATGAAGAAGAACTGGGCTTTCAAGTGACAATAAGGAAAGGTAATAAGGAATAGATGAGAAGTCTTCCAGAAAAAAATAACTCCTTCTAGTCCTTGCATAGACCTAGCTGTCTTTATTTGACTGTAATACAAGACATATGAAGTGACAATAAAGCTTTGATGATGACAGTTATTTCCTTACAGTGCATTAAATGGATATGTAATAATACAGGGGTGTCTACCCCACGCTTTCAGATACAGGATAGAGAGGAGGGTAGCACGTGCACCCAGGAAGAGATGTACCAGAAAATTCTTCCTGCCATCACAGTATAATATAAAAGTTTTGTTACATAGGTACTTAACACAATAGACAGTGAAAAACACTAAGACTGTTTTAATACTTGTACATCTGAAATCTGTGAAAGTGAATTAACACATCGGTGCACAGTGAGAGGAAACCAAAATTACAGTTGCCACACCTCAAGGGTACTGAAAAAGTTGAACAAAAGCAGCAACAACCAACAACTTGAATAAAGAAACAAAAAATCAGATTGTTTGAAAACCTGGGGCAGTTTTTTCATCACAGATATTCTCAGATACCACTGTTTAGTCAGCAAATAAGCCAGGGCTCAAGAGTCATACAGCATATGAGAATTACAGAAAACATAGGAGAAAAACACATAAATCAAAATTTGCAAAAACCTGTATATATAAAAGCTAGTAAAGGAGGACTGTGTGAATCAAGACAAGAGGATATTGAGTATCATGTAGCATAGGGAGTTAAAAGTCACGAAGGAAAAGTGGTTCACAGACCTAACCATAAGGACTGGCGCGCACACAAGAAAGGAAATCCTATGTCAAGTGAATTGTGGTTCTACACGCAATCTAATTATTTACAGAAATTACTGTAAAGTAAAAGCAGATGGAAAAGTTGTTTACCACACAGTGGAGCTAACAAAAATTCTGCAGCAGGGCTAATATGTAGCCTTTAGGTCAGTGTTCTGCGCACATCAAGGGACTGCCATCTCAGTTTTCAAATAGCAAGAGGATTGGAAACTGGCCCTCCTCCATTCTGCAGAAAGGCAACTTATCTGGAATAATGCATTCAATTCTAGACAGTCAAGTTGGAGCACTTCAAAAGACACTAGCACAAATGGGTTTGGGGGACTGATTTATGATGAAAGATGAAAAGGATTAAATATGCACAGCTTAGCTAAACAGTGACTAAGGAGAGAAAAGTTAACAGAAATTTAAAGAGTGAAAGGGGAAAAGGTTATATACCATAAAAATGAAGAGAATATGGAAAAATAAAATGAATTTAATATAGTGCAAATTTAGGCAGAGTACCAAGACAAAAATAGCATACATGGATTAGATTAAGAGATACGATCACAAGATTCCTTGTGGGTGGACAGCCACACAAAAGCAACAACATGGGCACAGCAGCTCTGTGTTTCTGATACTCAGGTCAGCTCCTTCACTCAGTTCTGAAATTTCCAAATGGCCCTTTAATGCTCTGTAAAGGGACCCCCTCAGTAAAGTGAAGAACCAACCCATGAGAATTTCTGGCATGAAAAGCCACACCACTGGCATCTGAAAGGCTTCTCTCCCATGCACTGGTGGGGTAATTATGGGATATGTCCTAGGTAAGCCTGGCTAAGTAAGGCTAGAAGAGCAAGCATGATTGCTAACGTGAGCTGGATGGGTAAGTGAAAATGAAATGAAAGGTTTAATGGCTTCCCTGACAACAGTCACAGTTTACAGCAGTCTCTAAGGTCACCTTCCACATCTACCATCAAGCATTACACTTGTGGCCATATACTACTATAGAACAACTGTATGGGCATGGAAACAGAAGTGAAGATAAACATTATAACATTTGATAGTGAACATGTGCAGCAATGTCCTTTCTGGGTTAAATTAAAATGGGGAAATATGCTTGATAATTCAAAAAAAGAGGAAGAAGAAGAAGACAAAGAAGAGGAAGAAGAAGAAACTGAACAGCTTGATCTCATTTAACCAACTGAGAAAAAGCAGAGTGTCATAGGATGGACTCCTAATCTACATGAATCTTCAGGCACCTTTACTGAAGAAATAACTAGATGACCATAGAAGGGTTTCACAGATGTTGTAGAAACTGAAGTAGAAATCAAACAGAAATTATTATTGCAACTCTGACATGACTGCTCACAAGAAAGCAAAATGTCACTCCAAGACAAAATGAATCTATATATTCATTGCTGATTAAGAGGAGTTAAGTCATTTAGTTTGCCTTACTTTTCACAACTATGTCTATATGATTTACACATACCACTTCTGCAACTAACATTAGTACTGCAGCGAACAGAATCAAACAGTTGTGATGAAAGGAAAGCGTCTGAAAAACAAGCTGTTCAATTCCTGTGCAGTATGAACATAAAATGTCTCTCTTTTCACATAAAATGATTGTTGAGTAAGGAATACATTGTTCTAACATTTTTAGGGCCTTCTGCAATAAGCTACCTAAAGACAAAAATACTATTCTTCCCACAGAGAGAAAAAACAAAGAAATTGCTACGTGCCTGCTTCCCTCCTTTCTCAGTTTACATGTAAACATTTACAAACTTTTCACAGGAGAAACCTTTGATTCCTTCTACAGGAAAGGGATCACATTTGAAATGTGCCAATCAACTCTCAAAATATGACCTTAATACATTGGTTTGTTTTCTGTGGATGCCTTTACAAGGTCCCATATATATTTTATATATTGTACTTCATAACAGGATTTGCACTGAGTGGGACCACAGCAGGAGTCCACCAACCTGAGGTGGTATGGCCCAGATCTACTGCCTGCCTATGTGCTCTGGATATTGCTTCCATCTCCTCTGAAATGTCATACTGCACAGAGAGACAGCCACTGCAGGATTTACAGCAAAAGGGATCTGATTTTATCTTTCTCTTTTTTCCGAGGATAACATTTTTTGTTTTAAAATCAAGTATGAAATGGAAGATGGTAACGTACACTTCCAACAGGAACGTATTCTAGCTGGATGAAAAGCTTGGAATAAATGACCAAGTGCCCTTCCACTGTGTGTGGTGCCCTCCTGTCCACACTCCTTGCCAGGTCCCACTCTTACATCAAAAAGAGGTTTAAAGTGGACTGAGTCAGGGCTCTCTGAATCACCTTATAGATAGGGGAAAGTTGTCAGAGACTGTTGTCTTCCAATGTACAAGAATGACCCTGGCAGGAAAACCAGTCCTGGCCCTACTACTTGCATTTGTGTTTCTGCAAGTGATACCATGCTGATCCATCTGTTGGCTGAAGGGATCTGCAGTAGCCAAAACTTGCAGATTTCTCTTAAAATTTTAGTTTTCACTAAAGGTGTTTGCTCAAATGGAAAGTACTTCTTGTAATAAACAGATAGAAAATACCACTTGTAATAAACAAACGGCATTTTTCTTCAATTGGTGGTATTCCTTTACAATATATTGAAAAACTTGCATTAAGACAACTCTTTATTTGCTCCAAATCAAACTAAGCTTTTGCTGACTATTTTCATTTGTTTAAGAACAAATTAGAATTAGTTCCATCTTAGAATTCACTTGCTTTAGAATAATCATGTTTATACTGTTGCAATTTTGATTCAGGTGTTAATTGAATTATGTAAAAAATATTTTCTCTTTGGTTTTATAACTTAGAAACTGTGCAAAACTCACCATGATGCAGTATATTAATTTGCATGAAACAAGAAAAAGAAATAAATGTGATTATTTGGAGAAGACGCTACCTCAGGATTGAAAAGTGCTACAATTTCATAAATGGAAATAAAGAGATTGGGAGGGTTGTCTTGTTGGTTTGGTGTTTGGGGATTTTTTCCTGCTCTCTGTTCCTGCAGCAATTTTCTCAAAAATTTTAATATTAGAATCTGAAGCTTCACACATGCTGTGCCAATATGGTGAGAAAATATGGTACTTTGACCTTTAAAATCTTCTTTTGTCTGATTTTCAGGGTGGCTAGATTTCTTTGCTGTTTGCAGAATAACTACATTAGAAGAAAAAAGCACTCCAAATACCAAAATTATAAGGAATTTCTTACAAGCCCTCAGTAAAATACTCCAAGGAAAGTGCTGATTCTTCTCTTTACTGGCAGATTTTTTACGGTGGCAAACAAAATAATGAAAAAAAAAGGGGATGACTGTGATTTCCACTAAACTACTAATAAATAGAACCTATTTTTAGTTGAATGCAAAGTTGGAAACGTTATAGTCTTCAATTGTCCAAATTAATACTGCTTCTTTTGCCGTTATTTCATAGTGTATTTTTCCAATCTAGTATAAAAATTCATCTTAATAAAATTAGTAAATGTTATTCTATATGGTTGTCATTGTAAGGAAAGTTGTTACTGTGAGGTAAGTTTTATTTACAGGAAACACACTTAGAAAATTATTAGACTACTACCATAAATGTGCCAAGCTAACTGGCTTATTGACAGCTCAAAATATGTTTTTCTAAATACAAATTCCTATGTCTACATGCTGATATAAAATTATTTTTTTTATCTTGCACTAAGTGTCATGAATCTCAAACTTGTTAGTATTTAGATTAGGTAGAAAATTAGTTCAAATTAAAAATTCATGTTGCATTTCTGTCATTGTCACATGAACTCAGGAGCTGGAGAATAAAAATAGTTAAACACAACTAGCTGGTACAGACATACTGGCATTCATAGGTGGTAAGTGATGTCCTATTTTCCTGTTGGCCTGCATTTATCCTGTGATGACAGTGAGAGAGAGAGAGAGATAAAGTGTAATAGTAGTAAAAAGATTCTAGCTGTGGCTCTATTTGTTTTAAGGTTTGCAAGATAAAACCCATTTGTTCTTAACTGAATAATTAAAACCCTAATATTTCAGGTATCTTTCATGACACCTGAATCATTGTGTAACTTTTTTTAAAGAAGTCTGCACTGCATATCACTTATACATTGGACACCTTCAGTCTGTCAAAATGGAATACAAAATATCATGTATTGTATTAGCATTCTTTTATATATCTTTACAGTATAAGCTTCTCAAACAAATATCTTTCATCAAAACCTCTTCACTCCCCCAGACTTGCTTTATGTGCCTTCACAGGACCTTAAAACTCCCAAGCAGTGGCTCATTTCACAGAGCTACTCCTCCTGCTCTTTCAGGATTCCCAGGGCAGATGACTCCTGACTCTGCCTCCCAGTTTCATTTCCAGCAGGCAGGATCACTCAGTCATGCTAAGCATCTCATTTCAGTAACAATCTTAACCTCATGGCACAGGTCACAGTGTTATGAGCATGTACAAGGAAAAGGAATTTTTCCCTGCAGCCATGGTGTGCTTAGCTCTGTTACTGCAGAAATAAACCATGACATGAGAGTTAGCAGACACTATCTTGAACTATCAACTTAAAGAAATGGGATAGGTGTTGAATAAGGACTGTCACAGGCATCCTGCTTGTGTTTACAGCTCTCATTTCCACCTACTGCATATATTTACAATTTTGTCCCTTGAGTTCCTCATTGGAGGCAGAGGACATGTCCAAAGAAGATGTGAGAATCCTCTGGGACACCAGAATATACAACAGATAAATTATTACCACCTCCTGCCTAACCCTGGAATAGAAGAAATCCTGCTCATGGGAAGGAGAAAATACATCAAAAATTTTGCTAGTTCTCTTATGTCACTAACCATCCAGTGAGACAGAACACATGTGTGTCTCTCTTATTTGGGTCATCACACATCCTGCACAGAGGTAAAGGTTCCTGTGTCACAGACCAACTCCTGGTCTCCAGTTTTTCTTTTCAGGCTCCTCTTCTCTTCTTATTTGGTCTAAACTACAGTAACTCACTCGACTGAGGCACAGATGAAAGTTTCACAGGCTGCCTCACGGTAAGAAAACTGACACGAAGGTATCACGTTTCGCCCCCAGTATTTCTTCTTCATCCATGGGAGAATCAAGTTCAAGCCCCCATCCTCTGAAAACTGAAACTAATGTATCATATCACATCTTTCCCCAACCCTTTCCAAGCTCCATAAGGTTCAGGTAGAGCTACCACTTCATGGACAATCGTTGCCATGTAATCAGCTACTGAAGGTAATAAGGGATAGATATTGAAGAAAATTATTTTGTTTCTATCTTGTTTCAAATTCTGAATTAAATTTTTCAGTAAACATCTAATTAGTATTTCCATCCCAGATCACTGTAGGTATTGGGCTGTAGCATAGCACACTTCAGTGGATTTTAATTCATACAAAGGATTTAAAATAACTGGAAACAGATAAACCAGAAAGAATAGAAGTAGAAGCTGATGTTCATATTTTATGATCCTAATATTTGGATAAATTCACTTGGTTTGGACTTCTACCAGGCAGGACTGCAACTCCTTCTAGCAAGGTTTTTATTCTGTTTGCACTTCTGCACCTCTACAGCATTTGCAGTGGAAATCAGACTCTGGAGTAAAAAACTTAAACCTCCTTACTAAAGTACTGTTTTTCTCAGTTACCTTTGCAGATCCCTCAGAGGAGGCCCAGAGCAAAGGTAGAAAACCACTGCCATAACACATGAACCATGATATTTACATCATAACTAGATATACAAGGGACAGAAGACAGCAGCAAAGTGCTGCCTAATTTGCAAAATTGCATTCATTCGTACAATCTATCACAAAAATCATCAAGATGAAATGGTACCCTGCAGCTGGCAGAGAATATGTGATACTCTCCTACAAACTACTGTTCTCTTTTCTAAATACTCACACTCACAGATTGCCAAGGATAAGCTACCAGCACAGACAGGGACAGCTCTGAGCAGTAGCAATACTTGGCTGCAAAAAGGAGATGGGCACAAGTAGTGACAACATGAGCTGCTCCAAGAGGCAGACATACATTTGGCATGTGTGTTAAAAGCTGCAGGTGCCAGCTAAAGACAACATGATGGCTGCAGCAGGCACAATTCCAGAGTATTACTGGGATGAAAGACCTCACTGGGCACAGTTCCAGAAAATCTGGTTTGACCACACAGCTACCCCTGCTCAGAGCAGGAGGCAGTATCCAGAAAATGGCAACAGCGCTGGAGAAGGGTCAGGAGCACAAGTCTTACAAGGAGCAGCTGAGGGAGGTGGGGTTGTTTAACTTGGAGAAAAGGAGGCTCAGGGGACACCTTATCACTCTCTGCAATTGCCTTAAAGGAGGCTGTAATGTCTATCTTCTCCCAGGTAACAAGAGATAGGACAAGAAGAAATGGCCTCAAGTTCTGCCAGAGGATGTTTAGATTGGATATTAGGAGAGCTTACTTCACTGAAAGTGTGGTGAATGCTGGAACTATCTGCCCAGGGAACTGGTAGAATTGCAATCCCTGGAACTGTGCAAAAAAGGTGTGGATATGGTGCTTGGGGCCATGGTTTAGTGGTGGATACGGCAGTGTTAGGATAATGGTTGGATTCCACAGTCTTAAGAGATCTTTTCCAACATTAATGATTTTATGAGTCTGTGGTGGATTGGAGAGCTTTCAAAGCTGGATCTTTCCAGCCTGAAAGGTCTTATGACAAGAGCGTGACTTACATGGTGAAGTATATGATTTTCACAGCCTTCTAATGGAAGCAATGCCATGAAAAAAATGAAAGAATATTATTAAAATGGTACTAACATAATTGGAGAACAGCTATAGCCCTTCTCAGCTCAGATTTCCACACCGAATTCCTGCGAAGATTAAAGAAACAAAATGCAAACATACGCAAAAGCGTACAGAGCACTATAGCTCATAAAACACTGGCTTTAAAGTGTCATTAATTTGTGCCTTTTAAATATTTCCTCTCTACCCAAAGTAATCCAAGAGACAGTGCTCTGTCACTGTGCTTCCTCCGGATCAGTGTGTTTTCTTTCTGATACAGAAATCATTGGTGAAATGAATTAAAAGCAAAGTGGGGTGTGAAGAGACATGTTCCAACCACTGAGATTCAGCTGCTCTCTGCACATCTCAGAACACTGCTGGTGCTGCAACTGCGCGTGAAGCCCTGGTCCATCTTTGGTCCCAGCTGTCTGCCAGGCACAAATATCTGCAACATATTGGCACATTAAGTCAAATAATAACACTCAGGGGAGCATTGCAGAGGAAGTGCTTCTCCTTCACTAATTACAGGTGGAAGTGGAAGCACTTTTGCCAATTCTGAGAAGCATGGGCAGTGAAAGGAATTCCTGTCAGGCTTCAGCCAGCATTCGTTGTCTTCTAAAGGACACTATTTGTAAAGAAAAGAGCTTTGTGGTAAAGCAGCCCGATTTACTGAGAAATCACTAATCAAAATTCCAAATCTTAAAACCAGGAAACATATATTATTGACAAAATTGATGCTGTACATTCACCTTTCCCTCTGCTGTGTTTTAGTCCTTCATCTCTGCAATCAATGTAATGAACATCCCAATTAGTCATCATTTGCTTCCTTTTAACAGAAGAACTTCAGGGTAATCCTCATATCTTTCCTAGAGTTTCACTGAAGAATTACTTATTTAATATGCTATTGACACTCATATGCCTATCTAGATTTGCTACAATTTCACTGTAAGAGTAATTTTAAAGCAAATAAAGACCAAAAAATACTTTTTTGACACCTTCAAGATGTTGCAAATTCCTCATTTGCATTTATCAAATCTCAATACAAGCTCAAAGATTTATTCCTAGAATGCACCTTTAAAACATTGCAGTAAAACTAATCGGTGCTTCTATGCATGAACAGGAAATTCTAACTCCCACTGGTATTAAAAGCAGTCCATACACCAGTCCCATTGAATCCAGACAAGAGGAAACCCATATAAATAATTTTTACTGGAATTACTAAAATACTTCCAGGGCACCTTAATTTCATGTTAAGACAGCAAAGAACCAGATTACTTGTTTATTAACTGTAACAAAGAGTTTTAAAAATAGTTACAAAATGTCCTTGGTACACTTCAGTCATCAAAGACCATGATCTGGGGAGAAAAACCTTTTAAAGCAGTCTGCTATTTGACATGTAAAAACTGTGCCATAATCACTGAAGTCTGAAGTTTTCTAAGTCCTTCAGTAAAAAATATCTATGGCTACTGATCTACTGCTGGCTGTCCAAAACAGGTATTTAAAGAATAATTCATTTTTCTGATGTAAACCCAGCATTTTCCCCTCAGACCCTGGATGCTTTCAAAGGCAAATCCTAAAAGACTGAAAAATGTGCAGCTAGGAAGACAAGCAACCTTGGGAAAAAAAAAAAAAAATGCTGTCAGGGATTTCCTCTGCAATGAATCAAATACATTTAGCATAGATCCCAGTTTCAGGATGTGTTTAAGGAGGCAAGCTTGCATGATTCAAGGTTAAAAGTTCATTATTATTTTTTTAAGTCTGTCACACCAAATAGATAAATATTCTGATAATAAGGGGATACAAGCATTTGATCTACAGTGGATGACAAGCTGGGCTCATAATTATAAAGCTATTCTCATTTGCATATCCTTGCAAAGTGTGAGAGCCATGTTCCAAGGCTGTCCTTAAAGGTGTCCTTAACATAATGCTGTCAATGACGTTTCTTCTTTTCGGACATTACATTCTTTGGTGATTAATTCAAACAAAAGTTTTAAAAGCTGATCATCATGAAGTTCAGAACAAGAGCATTATTATACACACAATGAAGTTACCTCTGAACAGGGGAGAGAAAGAAATACTGAGCTCTGCCTATATATTCACATGCAAAGTAACAACTCCCCTTCCCCACTACTATGTTGACATCATGCAGCATCTGCCTTCGACTTTTTGCATATGTAATGAAAAGACACACCTCAGAAAATAAAAAGGCAGTTTTAAAAGCAAAATAACCATTTTGTTACTTACAGCATTTGATAAAATGGTAATGAGACATTCTTTCATCTCAGGCTGTAGTCTCGCTACAGGTTTCAGCATTCTCTTCTGCTACAGCTGTCATGCCCAGAAAATGCATTATTTAGAGCCCTTCCTCAGGTATCCGGTACACCTCAGAATACATTATTTAGCGTAGGTTCTGCTCCAGGATCTTGCAGAGGCTTCCAAGTCACCCTCACCCGGCTGCTGGAGTTACGATAAACCTCTGTGCGTCTTGAACCATGACTACTGCACGTGCTATTGTAGCACAATTGATTGACACCGCTCCTAATCCCACGTCCCCGGGAATAGAAAGATTTAATTGGTGTGCACTTGCAGCCACATTCTTCCAGCACTGAGGTGTGCTGCTGCACTGCGGCTTTCACAGTCCTGCCAGTTAATGGCTTTTCAATAGCTTTCAAATGGCAGCAAACTAAGCTTGATGAGTGGGCTCGAATGAAATAGCAGAACAGGGGATCTTAAATTTTATTTGCGCATGTTGTCCGCGTGCCAAATGCGACCAGATTTTTAGCTAGTACTAAACCAGGATTATTTTTAGTCGCCACCAGTTGCTGTGTGAATAGGAAATGGATATAGGGTGCCAAAAATAACCATCTTTTAGCATCAAAGATAATTTTCCAGTATATTATAGGGTAAAAATCAGGATAGAGCTTACAGCCATCTTCAGACTCTCATCATTTATGCATGGATTAATTTACATTGAGCTAAAGACATGCTTGTGTGTACATTCCTTGATATGCTCCTGTTCTATTCTATCATTTCTTTGTATTACATTGCATCTTTTTCACAGATGGAATATTTATGTCAGGAGGCAAAAACTGCAAGCTCTGCATGTTTTATACCATGATTATGCGCATGTTATCTATTGACATTTAAATCACTGATTGTAAGACAAAAAGCCTAAGAAAATGCATCACTAAGAACAAGTCCATACAATTATTTATCACACTGTAGAATAACAAGTCAGTGTACACTGACGCATTACTCGGTTTCAGATTAAGGGCACACAAAAGGCAGACCTGCATTGTATTTTAAACACCCAGGCTGCAGCATCCTCTGAGAACATTCCTGCATTACTTTGAAAGGAACAGTTACCCATGAATTTGGTTACTACTTTTGTGAGAAACCTACAGCTGAACTGCAGTAAAATATTTTTATAGTATCAAAACATAATTTAAGAAAACTGTACTCAGTGAAGACCTCAATTTGCTTGCTATGCATCATGCTTACCACAGTCAACACTTCACTGAGTGAGAGTTCCTGTAAAGGAAAACTGATAGCCCAGCCATATTTAAATCTTTTATTCATCTGAAATGGTTCTCACCTACTATTTTGTATACATAACATTTTTAACAGCTATGAAAGTAGCTGTAGTCCTGTTAAAAGGACTACAAAGGAAAAAGGATCTAACTAATTAGTGAGGATCACTAATTCAGATTCTATTAACTATTCTGTAAAGTTCCCACAAGAGCAGAAAGATATATATTCACAGGTTTCCAGTGATCCATTAGCAAAACCCTTAGGTGAAATCTCTCAGCTCCTAACAGCCACATATTTCACAACTGGTTTTAAGTTAAATATGCACAGCAATTCTTTTGCAGAACTAATTATTTAGGTGTTTTTGGTTTTCTTCCTGAAAGCATAGTTTTCCAGAAGAAAGTGAAAAAAATATGAAGAAATAACCAGGAGGGCATAGGGTTAAATTATACCAAAAGAAAAAAAAAACAACAACAACAACCAAAAAAAAAAAAAACCAAACAAAAAAAACCCACACCCAAACAAACAAACAAAAAAAACCCCCCAGTAATTACATTACCATAGAAACTTTTTTTTACTGTAAAGCTCAGAAGTCCAAAGTAATTAAATCTATCCAGACTGTCTTTCACACCTATACAACACTAGGCCAGTTTGGGCCATATGGCTTATAAAATAAACATACAGTGTGTTTTAAGAGGCAATGTTAGTCATAGTTCATGAGCAAGTGTCAAGTAATCTGACAAAAAGGCCTTTGAGCAATACTTTTTGGTGGAGACAATTCTGACAGGTTCATCTCTCGTGGTACTGTCAGGCAAACACCCTGCCATGTCTAATAACATCACACTTCACCATCCCAAACTGGTTAAAACCAGGAGCATCTCGGTAAACACTGGTGAATGAGAGAAATGGACAAATTATGCTTTTCAGCAGACAGACATAAAAGGAAAAGAATGTGCCTGATTTTGGCTTCAGCAGAATGTGAAGAAAAAGTATTTGTATCTGTCTCATTTTAGATTGTAATATATGTGATGGAATGCCATATATCTATTGTATGCCAATACATGTATTGAAGTGCCATAGTAAAAATTTAGGATGTTGGAAATTGGTGCATTTATGTGACAGGCTAGACTACATCCTCCATCCTGCAAGGAATGAGAGAGGAAATTCAACTATGCTAAATGCAAGGTGCGGCACCCGGGTCATGGTAGCCGCCAGTATCAGTACAGTCTGAGAGATGAAGGGATTGTGAACAGCCGTGCTCAGAAGGACTGGGAGTTACTGATGAAAATCTGGACATGAGCCAGCAACGTGTGCTTGCAGCCCAGAAAGCCAGCTGTGTCCTGGGCTGCATCAAAAGAAATATGGCAGATCCACAGAGAAGCTCCTGCCCCTCTCCTCTGCCCTTATGAGACTCCCAACCCTGGAAACATTCAAGGTCAGGCTGGACAGGGCTCTGAGCAACCCGATCAAGCTGAAGGTGACCGCTTGCTGCAGAAGAGGGTTGGAGTAGATGACCTTCAAAGGTCTCTTTCAATCCCAAGTGTTCTATGATTCTACATCCTTTACAGAGAGCATTAAGGCACAGGACGCACTCCTGAATGCAGCAAGCTGTTGACGTGATATTTGCATTCGACAAACTGGGAACAGTGCTCTTTTCTATATGCTCTGATTTCTTCTTTCCTAATGTGCTCTGGTCCATGGCATCAGGGAAGAATGTGGGACTGTTTGATAAAGGAGGGTTGCACTGCTACACCACAGCTTGCCTCTGTGCCCTTCGGCTGGACTGCTGGACTAATCAAGTTCATGAGCAGCATGTACCCACCTGCAGCAGGGCACTTTCCTGTTCTTCAGGAGTCTGTATGCCAAAAACATGTGGCCAGTTGCTCAGGTATGAAAAACAGCCCCCAGACAAATGGAAAAAGAGGCACAAACTTTTCAAGAGGCGGCACCAGATGGCAACCTCAACGCCTTTTATTTTAGAATTCTGTGGGGTTGGGTTTTTGGGTTTTTTTGGGGTTTTTTTGGTTTTTTTTGTTTTTTGTTTGTTTGTTTGTTTGTTTGTTTGTTTTTGTTTTTGGGTGTTTTTTTAATTTAGAACATATTTAATTTTATTATGTGGGTAATAATCATTAATAGGTTTTGAAAAATAAGTGAAAAGCATAAATGGAAAGAAAAAATGGAAAGTAATGCTTTCCTGCATCCGCTGGAAGTTCTGACATATTGAAGGGCATCATCAAAGAGAAATAAGAACAATAGATAACTGCAAGTGCAGAGACAGGATGAACCTTCAGAAGTGGCAGCTAAACTTTAGGTAAAAGGAAGCCATGATAGGAATACTTCAGAAGCCAAAATCTGTTTCACCTGCTGGAAAGACATTATTTCCAGTGCAATTTTTTGCTAGGCTGGAGAGCAGAGGAAGAACACAGAAGAAACCACAGCGGTGGTGGGTTATTCATGTCATAAATAAAGATTGCGAGTGTAAGAAAAAAAGAGAGAGACTTAGTTTTTTTGAATGACTCCAAAGGAGGGAATACTTCATTGTCAGTGATTTTACAAAACAAATCGTACATTTTGTTTATTCACAAAAAAGAGATATTATTTGCCGTGTTAGGTATTCTCTTCTGACTGAATTCCAATAAGAATTCAAAAGAGAAAAAAGATAAAAACAACAATTATAACCTGACCATATAAACTATGGAATTATACCTAGAGAGGCTCTGAGGGCATTTTAAATCTACTTTCTCCGAAGTAAAGGTAACATTGGCAGGATTTCAGTCACAGCTCCAGTGGTTCATTAAAGATTACACGGGTGTTTAAGCCTACAAAAAAGACACAAATGATCTCGAACTCGGACAAAGACTGAACTGGTATTAAATCTGGTGATAAAACACTTAATGTATTTGATTTTTTCCATCTCAGCAAAAACATAGATAAAATAGAATTAAGGTCAGAAAACAAGATATATTTAGCTCTTCTGGAAAAATTTCTTGCCACCTCTCCCTATAGAGAGAAAACAGTCAATTTAATTCTTTGTAGAAATTCAACATTCAATGAAATTATAAAGTTATTTAAAGAGAATCTTGGAACAGGTCAGCCACCACAAGTTCTATTTCTTAGGATAAATACCCATCTTAGGATCACCATCTCAGAGCAGACAGACACTGCTTTTATATCTCAGTTTCCAAGGCTCAGACCTTAGAAATGCACCTGTGAAGTGCTTCCTAAAACAACCTAGAAAACAAGAATACTTTGAAATAAGGTTTTGCTGTCAAGAACTGACACACTGTATTGTACTCATGTCATGTAAATACCTTGTCACGCTTCCAGTGTCTCCTGGTGTCACAAACAACTGAACATTTAATAATTTTATCATCTTAGTATTTTGCAATTCATATATAACTGAAGTATTTGATAGAGGTATGCAGAACTATCCAAAAGCAGTTTGAATAATGAGAAAAACACCATGACTACTGGTTTTAAATACATGACAGATGCTCCCCATTTATGCCATTTTTGCTCAGCGCAGCGAAGCTTGTTATATTCCTTTAGATGTTACAACTTCATTGCGCTACTTATGGGTTTAAGACTGCAAACAAAAAACGTAGAATGCAGAGTAACATTGACATGGCTCATATGTTTTGACAAGAGATACTGCTTAGCAATCAAACCTTGGCCACTCTATCCAGCTGCCAACAAGCCTCTCTTCAGATAACATCTGGTAGCTGAATGCTTTATCAGGAAGCTGGGATGAGCCCTAGCAGATGTAGATACTTAGCAAGAAGGACTCTGTACTGATTTTCTCTACAGAGTCGATGTAGAACAAAACATAGCAGTTTCTCCAAATGAATATTTAGATGAATTTGCATGACAGATGGATGTGAGGTTTGCTCCAGAGATTGCAGCAACAAATCAAACCAAATCAATCAATCAATCAATCAATCAATCACTCAGTGTGGTTAACCTCTAGAGAACCAGACGACTCTTTTCCATCTTCCATTCCTACAACTCTTGCACCCTTTCCTTGTTTTCCCATTTCAGTGGAAATGCCTCAAATTTTCAGGGAGCTGGCAATCTTCCTCCCATTCTTCTACCTCGAGACTGAGAAAAGTGAAAAAAAATCCTTTTTCTCCTTCCCTATATACAGCTGTAACTGAATGTATATGGGTGGACTAATCTGTAATTGTTCTTTAATATACTGAAAACAGGAGGATAAAATCACAGGATATTATTACACACTACTGATGAAGTTTGCAAATTTTTCAGTAGAAGTCACGTGCCATTTGAAAATATTATTTGCTTCCTGCCACATCCAAAATGACAATTTTTTAGGTTGTGAGTAGGTCTGTCTGGCAGTTCCTTAACTGAATGAGATGAAGAAGCTCTCACTTGTTGTGGAAGAGCCTAGAAGAGAGGTAATAACAAGGCCAAATACAAGAAGAAATCCCAATAGTCTCATATAAGGTTAGGTTTATGTTTGGCACCAGTAGTGACTCGGTAATTAACTTCTTAGTTATGATGTGTGAACATGCTTTTTTAAATTAAATTTCTTAATAGATTTGATGAAAGACTGCTACAGAGAGAAGCTGCAGACATTTTATATGCAAAGTCCCTAACGAGACTGAAAAGACACCACCAAGATGTTAAAATGATAAGAAGAAAAACATGACAGCCATCACAACACCTAGACATAAGAAAAAATTGGAAAAAAAAATCCATGAATTCCCATGTAAAAAGTTATTATATGTTAATTTTTTTTTTTTTTTAAGTTTAGAATATTCAGGAAAGAAATAGGCAAGAAAATTAGTTCAATTCAACATGAAAAATGTACTGTTATCCTCTTAATAATTAGCAAATGTGATGACCCTTTATTGTATCCCTAATTTTTTTCTTTTCTAATTGGTTTGATCATTTTAAAACCAGGAGACAAATTATGACTATAGTATTAGATGCATAAAAAGTCAAGAATACACGGGAGGAATTGTGTATCCTTCATCAGAGCAAATGTTACTACAACAATGTAAACCTTGAAGTATAATTAGGGAAAACCTGAAAGGACTGCAGAGGAGACCTTGAGATAGAAGGTATTCCTAATTTAGGACAAAAAATAACTTGGATAGCTGCAAAAGCCAAAGAAGTAAGTGTTAGAGTCAGACTCTTCTGGGACTGTAGGACAGCACAGAGGACAGGGTGGTAATTTAAAAAAATTTAGAAATTACTCTAATAGTTGGTGTCCCAAAAGGGGGGAAAAAAAAAAAAAAAAAAAAAAAAAAAAATTATGCTGAAGATTTGTAAGGGGTGATGAAGTGACAGTATTTTAAATTAGTCAACCATGACATTCATAAAACCTACCAAAACAAAACCACATGTACCATATGCAAGTGCTATAGACCAAGACCAGAATGAATTTAAGTTTAAACTGAAACTACAAGATACTAAGGGGAATTTTATAAATACAAAATGAATATTGGACAACTGACAATTATTGTGCTGACAATTATGTACATTACAGTTTCAGTACAGACATTGTAAGCAAAATGCAACATTATTAAATTAAATAAAAAACAATATGAAAAGCAAAAACTAATCTTAGACAAAAAAGCTAATCAAGGCTTATTTTACTTTATGATTTTTCTACAGTACATTTTCTCTCACCCTAAATACAATACCACTTCTTTTCCCCTTTCTGCACTTCATTTTTCATGTAACCCAGCAGAGGTTGTTAATGCGTATTTGTCTTACGGTGTTTTCTTAAGAAGGACAGAGAAAATGGGAGGGGAGGGGTGCAAGGTATGGAAAAACTACATGTCACTTTTATTAAACTGACTGTGCTGCCGTATGTGCACAGTGTAGCAACATGCAGCTGGGATGGTCTCTGTTTCTGCACCTTCTTCAGATTCTAATGCACATATTTCCTTATTTCCTCTTTTTTCTTTTTGTCAACATGATGACAGAATTCATGATTCCGACCACAAAGACCAGGTGAGAGTCCAACTTGACAATAATCAAATCAAAGGGTATGATGGTAAGAACTTTTGACATGACCTAAGATAATATGATATTGCTTGAAGATGGTATGGACAAGTCCATAAACTCACTGAACAAGAGAGACATGCAGAATTTACTGCACTCTGCACAAGTGAGAGATGAAGAATTTACTGCACTCTGCTTGAACTTAACAGAACTACATCTCATCCTAAATTAGCAAAGAACAGATAAGAAGTTAACAAGAATTAGGCAGCTGCTTAGGAAAGAAAGGGGGAATGAGAAAAATATATGAAGAAGCAAGGCAACAGAGTATAATAAGATGACTGTTAAGGGCACTGATTTATAGGTGTGTCCAAGCAACAGTAAGAAAGCAGTAAATCTATAAAATTTTAATAACATTTCCTGATGTCAAAAAAAAGGGCCTTGAGTGAGGCAAGTTGCCAACAAAGGCAGTCAGAAAGTTGGTGGAAAAGAATTTCTACCATGTGAGCAGCCAGTGATCAAGAATAATAAAAGAGGGGATTCTCCAAACACAGACAAAGAATTATGTGAAGAGCACTGAGGATCAATCAATAAACACAAGATGTTTGATAATCAGTGGCTTCAAACAGAAAGAAATTAAATATTCAGGTCAGATCTCTGTGTTTTGCACAAACATGAATAATAAAAGCAAAAGTCATCAAGTCAACAAACAGCTGGTTTACACATGACCCAGTAGAAAGTAAGGCACCTTTGTACAGTTACTGCACACACGCCTAGAGCATCAATAACCATCAGCACATAAACTGAACTTTGTTAAAATTCAGACAGCTGGAACCCAGTTTTCCTATTTTAAAATAATATACTTTTTGTATATTTCATTCCCCATTATTTGAAAACCTGTGGAACTTAGAGAACGTTCATTTTTAACTCCAATGGCTGGCTGTTCATAACAAACAAGATTTATTTCTTTGCTCTCAAATGAAATTACTCTTTTAATCCAACAGTGTATTACAAAAGTAGTTATTATTTTGTTTTCTTGAAAATACAGTAGTAACTACCTTTAATTTCAAACAGCAAAGGACACATGAGAAAGTAAGGAAAAGCAATGTACAAGTATAATGGGGTAAAACACATCTATAAAGAAGAATTATCCAGCAGGGTAAATCACGTAATTCCAACCAATTTATAATGCTTTTTTGTTTGATTTTTTCCACACCCCCCCCCCCCCCCCCCCCCCCCTTCATTTACAACAGAGTTTTCCTTCAGAAAAAAGGGAAGCATTCAGCACCTTGCCATCCTGGCAGAGGGCAAAACTGCTCAAGAAATTATTGCCTTCACCCGTTAGCCAAAATACCTTATGCTGAAATCTCCATGGATTGATATGTCTAGGCTGTAAATTCCTAAAAGAGAAAGCCACACAAGTTGGTGTCAACTATAAATCATTCTTTGATTCTTAGATTTTAACCTCAACATCAGCAGGGGTTCTGTCACTCCCTTCAAAGGATGCAAAGTGAAACACTTTAAAGTGAATGACCTAAGATTATTGGAAAATGGCACAAATGAGCTATCTTGGAAAACATAATTAGCAATTATGCATAGCACACCAAGACTAATTTGCTTAACATCTCCCAAATGCTTCTGTTACAGCTGGTGTCAACTGGAAACTATGCATTTATCCATTTCTCAGTATCTTTGTCATTTCACAACCACTTTTCCTTATCATTGCCAACATATTTCTGTCATATTTGAGGACAACATAGTAGTAGGTAATGCTGATTTCACTAGAGAAATTAGTGGGATTTTTTTTTCACCAAATCTAGGTCCAACCTTTTATTGCCTTGGCTGAAGACAAGAGTGGATCAGCACCTTTTACTATCAATCTCTACGGGTATTCCATCTATGTAAATCAAATATTTCATTGGCATAGCTTTATTGAATTAAGTTATGTATGTTTTAAGGAGAAAAATAATTAATCTGTTTAAAAAATACCAGCATTTGCTAAACATAATTATAGTGTCTGACTGTAACACACATTCAGTGTATTTGCTAAGGATACTTTCATATTAGGGTGCATTCAATCATCAGAAGCAAATTTCAGAAATGGACTTTGAACATATTAAAACAGCTATAAAGGCTTAGCACACATACACACCAACAATAAGAAGGAAAGTTCAAATATTTTGTGACATTAACTTTTTTTTTGCGTGTTTCTGACTTTTTTCTCCTTTTGATTTGAATACCATACATAATACAGAAGACGAGTCATAGATAATTTTCTGAGGTTCAATCTAAAATGCACAACCACATTTAGAATACTTCAAAATTGGCATAGGTCAAGAGTTAGTTAACAGGGTCTTTCAAAGACGAAGGAGATCATATAATCTATATAAAAGATGATAGAAAAACATTATTCAGTAGATACAGATTATTTCACAGTGAACCTGGGGGTGACAAGGCAGGTGAGAGGATTTTTTTTCACAGCATTAAGGTGCTGATGATGAACATATGAAAGACAGCTCCTGATGAGCCAAAGGGACACCATATCTCAGGAGGGTTGAGGAACTACAACCTGGATAACCAGCATTAATATACCCCAAAGAATTATAAATATGACTTTGACCCCTGCAGAGACATTAAAAAAAGAAAAAATTCAAGAAAAATGCTAACAGTTAGTGCAATCTCATGAATGCAATCTGAGACATTAGGCAAAAAAGTAGTGCTCTTAACAATGCAGCTCAGAAAATCTGCAGCAAATGAACTGAATAGAAGGAAGGAATGTTTCCAGTTCTCAACGTTTTGGAGAAAAAAATTAATAGCTAATTTTTCTTTTGTAAGTGTTGTATAAAATTTGAAACTATAACATATTTTGCATGTTACAATATCTGAAATTAAAAGCAAGTTCAAGGTCATTAGCCAACATCAAGGAACTTCACATTAGTCAGCATGATTATGACTTCAATACAGGAGGTAAAAGGTCTCTGTTGTGAGCATCTAAGTTACCAGTATAGCAAGAGCACCACTACAAGCCATGATGGTTACCTCACACTGTTCTGCAGAGGAGCTGCAGCCCTGGCTCCCCACTAATCCTCCAGCTGTAAACTGAGAGCCCTGCAGCTCCCCAAGATGCTCTCAGACATGTTGCAACAATAACAATGAGTGGGAAAAGACCAAGGAGTTCAAAAATGCCTTCTTTGAAACAGATGCATGAAAGGAACAAGGTGCACCGAGATTGTCTCAGTTATTAAACACAGAGATCCCACTACCCTTCTCCAACAAATAAGCCAATGATAAACAGATGGAAGTTACCATTTTCTTCACAGACCTTTTTCTTTCTCTAGATTTTCCCCACACTACACAGTGGAAAAAGAAATGCTTTCCTTCCCAAATACGGCTTTTTAAAGTTCAGCCTTTAAACAACCAGTGTTGGGGGTTCTAGCTATTTTCTGATTTTAGGCAGTTGGTATTGTACTCCTCTGGCTTTTTTTCACACGATCATGTCCTGGAGACTTGACAATTCTTTTTTCCTCTTTTATCAGCAGGATACTAAGAAATGGTGATACAGGAGATTGCTGGCAGCAGCAAGGATGACGATCAGAGAAGTGAAGGCAAGAAAATGAGAGGACACTCAAAGTGCACCACTTCCAGTCCTGCTGGTGAGCATTCCCTCAGTCAGTCTCAATGGAAGAGAAAGGCAAATCTGCAGCTGTTTACTCTGCATCCCCACCAGCTGCTCCAAACACATCAAGGGTAGAGAAACCAGAGAGAAGGATGAGCAGCTGCTGTCAGCTGTAGGGCCCTCATAAGCCCATCCATCAGTCCAGCTCCAGCTGGCCACCTCTGCGACACAGTCCTGGAGAGCTGCCCCAGGAACGCAGTGTCAGAGCCCTCAGGTGTTGGCTCAACCCACACACAGGGTCTCCTAACACAGCAGCAGCAGCAGAGCGAGGGCAGGCAGAGAGGTACAGCATCATGGCTCACGGTGCAGCTCTGTGTATTGCAGACAGGTGTAGCTTATTGGTCCCCAACACTGATGTTTGATGGGAATCTCGCTGAAAGACAGAGGAGCAGGCACCTGTCCCTACCAGACACCTCCTACGGCAGTGGGAGGCTAGATCATAATAGGCAAGACTGAGTGACTGCAAAAAGCCTTGGTGGACAAGGAGGGGCAGAGCTTTGCCTGACTGAAATGAGATCAGAGCTGGACAGCACAGCAGTGCCACAGCTGGGGAGCAGCAGCAGCAGTGTCTATCCTAATTGAAAAACTTTTTTTTTTTTCTCTCCAGTGAAAATTTGGGGGAGAGGAGATGAGACATTTGACAGCAGCAAGGTAAAGAAAATACTGCTTTGACATGCATTAGCCTGAGACAAAGCATGATATTGCCTTACACATTAACAGCATTTTCTTGTCCAACTTTCATTTTCCAAAATGTCTCTTAAAAAGTCTTCCAGAATCCCTGACCTTGATGTCTGCACTCTGATCTTTCAGTGGCCTGGTGTCACTGAGTTTTAGTTTTATTTGCATCCTAGTATCCCTCTTACCCAAAGAAGGAGGCAGCTCCTCCCTGGTAAGGAACACAACACTTCTGCTTAGCTGTTTTGGCTGCTCACTTTGTGGCTATGTACCAAGGTCATTCATGGAATATTCCTACAGACTAGAATGTTAAGTTAATAGCATGCTCTTCTAAAAATGAGCATCTCTACAGTACATTTCCTGTATGTCTTTGGGCCTTTTTATAAATATTCATACACATAATTTACAAGGAAACGCTTAAAAAAACACTAGGGACAAATTCTCTTGTGTAACTTGCTAAAACAGTGGGTTTGTTGTGCAGAGAGGATTTGCTGGCAAATACACACAGGCTACTGTTTGAATAGGTAATGTCATGGTCCATCTACTCCTCTTGGATGACCCAATTGTACTTATTTCCCTGTAGGAGCACCACAAAGAACATCAGTGTTCAATTTTATGGAGTATGAAGTATTCGAGAAGAAAATCAGCGTGGGAGCTAGACTATATTCCTTACAGCTTCAGCTGAGATCTACATCTGAAGGGAATAATAACACATCAAGGAAGACAATTTAACTATGACCAATACAGAGGTTTTGAAAGGCAGCACAAAGACTCTCTACCTCACTATGGTATTGCAGCTTCTCTGTTGATAAACTAGGTAAGGAAAGCTTATTTCTTTCAGATGACCTATGATATTTAACTATACCTAAGAGATGAAGGACAGATGCTTCACAAATAAGATTTCCATATGAAGGGTTGGTTTACAAGACAAATAACTGACTCCAAAGTTTTACATGAAAATGGTATTAAGGTATATGCTCATATGGAGATTTCAAGAAGAGTACTGAAGAACTAAATCACATTTTACATGGATCAAATGTTATCAACAAGACATTACTTTCAAGAAGCTGAAAGAAAAAAAAATAGAGAGCTATTTACAGAAGACACAGTAATGGTAATCACAGAAATTATAATCATAGAAATATTAATCATAAGCAATGGAATGGTGTAGCAAAACAAAATTGTGATGCTGCTAATCCACTGAAAACCTTTCTCCTAAATTAGCCATGTGACTGGAAGGGGGGGAGGGAAATAAAACAACACAAAACAAACAAACTAACTAATGACCCTGATTTTAAGTGAAATTTTTAATTAATTTTTGTCTCTTTTACCATGATTGGTATTTTTCATTTCACAGACATGATCTGATCCACAGGAAAAGCATACTGGGCTTGAAACATTTTGTGGTATAATCTTTCTCACCTCTTCTCTGAAACTTACACCTCTCTACATGAGTATGTGTCTTGCACAGAATTTAGGATGAAATTTTTTGCTTCTGTCCTTAAGGGACAATGCAAATATTTAGGGGAATTTCACTAATGTGGGGATTGTACACTGGCACGTGCAGTCAAGTATCTGCGGCCTCCAAAGAGCAAGGGAGGATTAGTTTTGTTGTCATGCTGCCAGAGCTTCAGCTGAACTCCCAAACTGATGGACTTCAAAGTGTGACATGGTGTTGCAACCCCCACATCAAGATGTCCCAAGAGCCTGCTGAATTCAGAGCCCCATCAGAGAGTATTACATCTCTGCCCTAAAGTACAGCACCACAACCTCCTCTCTGATTCTGCACACAGGTGCTCTGGCTACATCCAGGCAAGGGAGCAGCCACCCCATCCTGTCCCTCGTATTTCAGACTGAAAAGGCTGAAAAAGTCACCCGAGACATATGAACAACTATGCACAAGGATGAGGCACCAGATGAATGCATCTTCAAGCCCTTTAATCTGTTTGACCATAAAGGAAGAACACAGACCAATAAAAAGTTATTTACGTCTGCATAGAGAAAACTGCTGTGAACTGAGCACAGCTTCTCCTGGTGCAGGTATGATCACCTGCGGTAATATGAGAAATGTCATCACTGGGAATATCTCACTCCACAATAACCTTCACACAGAACATGAAAATTGTAAGCACAGGGACACTACCCGTGCATTTAGAGGAAAATGGGTTCCAATCAGCTTCAATAGTATCTTTGAATCTCTGAATAACTTGAACAGTTTGGGAGAAGCTTTAATTTTCTGAAAATACACAGGTTTGTTCAACACCCAAGTGTTCATAAGCAAAATCTCTTATGTACAAAATCAAAGAAAACACCTGTAAAATGTGTAAATTGAGTTTCTAGCTTTATTTTTTATGAACATTTTATGAATATTTAAAATGAAAAAAAAAATTTCCTATTTCAAAAGTCATTTTATGAGTCCAACATATGATCTGTTCCTATAAAATACACAAACAGCTCTGATAGTGGATTACCACAGTCACTTGTTTGCCACGAATCTAAAATACTCGGTATGTTTCACCCATTTATGTAAAAATTAAAATACTTTAAAACACAGAGTTCAGATTATTTGGTATATTCTATTTTATACAGAAAGCACCAGGCACGACTCCAGCTGATAACAGAAGCAATACTGCTTCTGTTTATTTGACACTTTCAGCTCTGCCCTTCAAGTGTCCTCAGCCTGTTCTGTATGTTCTTAAACACAAGAGCTGAAGCCACCTCCTTCCGGAAACAAAATTCATTCAGCATCCCCTGCTTGTTTCTCACATGCTTATCTGCCTTCAATTCACAAACACTGGGAGAGAAACACAAACCACCACAAAACCAAGTACATTTGCATTTAATTTCTTTTCACCTCGCGTCTGGCATTGCTAGTATCTTTAAACCTGCATAAATTAATTTGCTTTCATGAATTATTGTTGTTTATATTGTTGAGGAACAATGCTTTATCTAATGGGATAGAAGTCATTACCACATGAACAAAGGAAATGTTCATAAGCTAAAGGACAGGGCAATGATGTCATAGAGAGAATTTTCTACCTGACCAGGAGATTATTAACAACCATTGATAAGAATCATGAATGGTGCCCAGAGAGCATAAGGAGAGATCTAAGAAGGAAAGAAAGATATGCAAAATTCTGAGAATAAAGAAGAAAAAAGCATATGAGTGAAAACTTGTTTTCAATACACTTCATCAGAATGGCAGGATGAGGCCACTAAAGAGAAAGAGATGTGTCTGCAAAGACTAGAAAGAGACATTCAGGAAACAAAAGGCTTTTGAGTAATCCTGCCTATAGTGGGTCCAAGATTCTCTACCTCAGAGCATTAACTCAGACTTTTCAGGATGCCATTTTTGTAAAAGTGAAGGAGTTATTTTTAGTTTGTTCTGTGTAAGACAATCTTATTATCAGCATGTGCAATAACAGAAAAAAAAATTAAAGAAAATAAAAGATCACATCCTGAAAATACATGGGTAATTATTTCATTTAGAGTATATTACCTTGGAAAGTATGCCTGGAATTGTTATGTACAGTAGACTGGAGTCAGGATAATATTAAATCCAGTAAGTCATAGCAGCAAACATAAGGCAAGAATGTTAACATTTACTGCTGAGGGGATTAGGTAGAGCCTGTATTACATATAAAAACTTGAGAAGTTTTTTTACAGATTAAATTAATCCTCACTCTCTGCTCTTATAAAAACAGTTTCTTATTTATTTGATTGTTTTTTAAATCAAAATCTTTTTACAATCAAAGAATTACAATGTAATGTATATTCAAGAATGGCCTTATTGTGTTCAGTCTCTAGTCCGAAATTCCCACAGATACAATGAGAGATCCGGGGGTGTGGAGGGGAGCAAGGTCAGGCTGTGTAATCAAAAGGACAGAGATATCACCAGGACACCAGTTGTGCAGCGTACAAATTATATTAGATAACTGGTCTTAGAGTGAAAACATTGAACTTTTTGGTAAAGCAAACAGCAACTCCTACAACATAACCTTGTGGCTTATTGAATTTTTAAATAGACATTTAGTTTCAAAACACAATTGCTAAAAGCCTGAATCAGTGTCAAGTAAAGTGTCATGAAAATGTTTTCACTGACTGGTCTCAGATCCAGTAGCTGGTTTCCCAAATGTCTTACTGAAGACAGTTCCACTCCTAATATATTATGCAAGCTTAGCAAGCACAGATACTGTCATTAGGGACATGTAAAATTAAAAGTTATGTTAAGGCCAAGGTGCTCAGATCTAACACAGGATAGAAGGACTAAAGGCTATGGGGAAAGACACAAGATGGATTGGGAAACTGGTATCTAAGTAGGCAGATAAAAGGTTCCTGAGATGGAGAACCTACACATCTTAGTCTGAGAACACAGAAATCTATGGGCTTAGATGAACAGTTTGGTCTCCAGATCCGTACAGGGCACAACCTTGACGCTTCATGGAACCGACTACTATGTGTATCCATAGCAGTTACACTCTTCCACTTGGTAGGCAAGGTACAGGTGACAGCCACCTGAAACATTGTGAAATCACCTTTCCACATCATGTGAGTCTCTGCAAACAACACCTAAAAGGTGTTTTACACCCAGGATGCAAGACAGAGTGATAAGGAGTTGGCTTGGTTATCGTCTGGATGTCTTCTTGCAGTAGCATTTAGTACTTTTTTCCTCAAGTTCCTTACCATCACATTTCCTGACCAGTAACAATGTCTCAGTGAGAAAGATAGAAATAACCATGCTAAATTACAGAAAATGTCTGCCCTAAAGGTATTATAACCTCAAAAGGAAGACCAAAGTCTTCATTTTACCAAGAAAATGAAAATGTGTACCCTGGACTCTGTGGTGATCGGTGATGGGAGCTGTGACATACTTAATGTATTCTGCCTTCTGGCCTTTCTTCAATTCTGGGATCACGTGCCCCAGGCAAATCTGGCAAATGAAATAGCTCCAGCAAAGTCTGGTAAAGGAAATCCATTCCTAGGAGGGAGGGAAACTGATGCTGTTAAAATCTGAAATACAGCTACCACAGGAAGGAAGATGGAACAGGGGCTAGGCTAGGAGCATGCTTTGCTCTTCAAAGCCTGAGACTTGCCAAACCAGTAAGAGATGCTGAACTAGGTTTAAGTATTTCTGGTAGGTGCTCTGAAGGTTACTTCGGCATTCCCAAGACCACCCAAAAATGTCTTAGCAGACTGAAGTTGTTGGTAGGTGGGGTCATACAAGGATGTTCTCCTGAGCACAAGGGCAATAAAGGTATGAATAGAAACAGCATAGAGGGAATTTACAGCATTTGGTCAGTTTTCCAAGGCACATGTCACATACTTTTCTTTAAGTCTGACAAGAAAAGCTACAGCACAAGCTCTTTCATGCCACTATGCTGCTCAGAAAATTGCAATTAAAAAAATAAATCCAAGAGGAACATGCTCAGTTACAGTTAAAGTAGCACTGCAGATATTTCGGGATGCACACAAGCAAACCATTGAAAAAAATATGAAAATATATATAATAAAGTAAAACAGCAACGTTCATCTGCCCAATTTGAAAGAAGTTTATAAACTAGTTTACGAAACTGTGTATTCAAATCTTTGCTGGCCATGTTGGCAAGAAAGTTATTCTTGATCCTGGTAAGAATTGTAACTGATCTAAAGGACAGCAAGAAATTATTTCAAGGGAATATAAAAATCAAGACAGAAACAATGTCTATATAAATAGACATTCTCTATAAATACAGTAACAAAAACAAACAAACAAACAAAAAACCCAGAATCCTGATTCCTCATTACAAAGTATACATAAGGTTATGATTAAGCAGGAAGTAAGAATGGATTTAAATATAGCTGCCAAAACAAATTATAATTATAATGTCTTAATGTTAATCTCTCTGGTATAGCAAAGACTTGCTCACTGAAACAAGCATTTACATTGTCAAATATTGATCACTGATGTCATCTTTCTGGAGTTTATTTAAAACATGTTGCCAATCACACTTTTTTTTTGCAGCACAAGTTTTAGTTAAATGTCAGTTGGGTAGTTTTTCCCCCGGCAATCAACAAAATCCATTTCCAACATCCATTCTGGCAAGTCATCACAGCACCACTAAGAATCAGATATGGTTTGCTTTTGGGCTAGAAGCCACCACTGTAAAAGACAATTTCACAAAAGGAAACTATCAGTCCCTGGCACTCTCATATTTGGGCAAATCCCCAAGTTTCTAGACATCACCTTTAAAAATTCATTAGCACTCATGAAAACAAACAAATAAAAACCCCAAGTCTATGGCTTTCCTGAAATTCATGTCTTAGAGACTGCTTGTACAACTAGAGGTCTGACCTCCAACTTCAAGTAGAAGTAGTGTTATGTCTTAGGAAAAAAAAGTGTGCGTCTGTGTGTAATACTATAAACACACAGAAGAGGGGGAAAAAAGTAGATATTAAACTTTAATTAGGAAATTTAACGGCTAGCTTTCGTATGTAAATTTAAGGTAGCATAAGAAAGAAGTCTTACCAGGAAAAGTCAGTATTTTGATGTCAGACAGACACGTCTGTACAGACAGGATCAGACCTAGAGTTTATTTTCTACCTAATTTCCAGACAGATCAAAAGAGAGTTTTTGAAACTGGCCTTTCCCTACTAAGAACTGTAGCTGATGGTCATTCAGCTATCCATTTTAGGAACAGGATAGAAGGAGTATGTTAGGGTTTGGGGTACAATGCCAATTCACAAAATCCAGAAAATCTTGTGGAAACTTCCATATATAAATGAACCTCTTTTTTGGAAAGTATGTCAGGTCCCAAAATAGATTTCCTGGTCAAAACACAACAAAACACCAGAACAGACAACGGGGCAACAATCAATATATGACTTGGCTGCAAGAGGGGCAGGTCCTATCAAAAGCCTGGCTAGGTTTCCTGCCAGCTTGGCTGATGACCTGAAAGGGAACAAAGCCTGCAGTGTCTCCAGGCAGTCCTGCCATCTGGACTGCCTCCACATCATGAATCCTGAGGTCTCTAGGGACTGCAGTTCCAGGAAAGCCCTCCCACACAGGAATCTTCCAGGACACTGTTTCAAGAATTCCCTGTGCTGGAAGTGCTGGCTCCCAAGACTCTTTCACGCCCACTAGAGAAGACAATGAGCAAGTGGCCTGGGAGAATAAGAAGACAAAGGCTGAGCCAAGAAACTTAGTCTGGAGCTTGAAGCTTCCTACAGAAACTGAACAAATTATCTTATTCCAAATTAATTTTAACCCTTCTGTGAGAGGCTTGCTTCTGAAAGGTACCTTTTTCAAAGAAGAATTTTGTGGAAAATAAAAGTTCTAATGTTCTAAAAAGTTTTAATTAAATCTAATCCAAACTAAATATTGTATTAAGCATCCATATTGTATCCCTACCAGAATCACAGAATCACAGAATATGCTGAGTTGGACAGGATCCTCAGGGATCATCAAGTTCAACTCCTGGCTCTGCACAGCACCATCCCCAAGAATCACACCATGTGCCAGGAGCATCTTCCAAACACTTCCTGAACTCTGCCAGGCTTGGTGCTGTGACCACTTCCCCAGGGAAGTTGTTCCAGTGCCCAAATACCTTCTGAGTGAAGAACCTTTTTCTAACATGCAACCTAAACCTTCCCTGGCACAATTCAAGACACTCCCTCACGTCCTGTCACTGGTCACCGCAGAGAAGAGATCAGTGCCTGCCCCTCCTCTTCCTCTCATGAGGGAGCTGTAACTGCAGTGAGGTCTCCCCTCAGTCTCCTCTTCTCCAGGCTGAACAGACCAAGTGACCTCAGCTGCTCCTCACACAGCTTCCCCTCAAGGCCCTTCACCATCTTTGTTGCCCTCCTTTGGACACTTTCCAGGAGTTCAGTATCTTCCTTTTATTGTGGCACCCAGAACTGTCCCCAGCACTCGAGGAGGGGCCATCCCAGCTCAGAGCAGAGGGGACAATCCCCTCCCTTGCCCTGCTGGCCATGCTGTGCCTGATGTCCCCAGGACAGGGTTGGCTCTCCTGGCTGCCAGGGCACTGCTGGCTCATGTTCAACTTGCCATCAACCAGGATCCCCAGGTCCTTTTCTGTGGCACTGCTTTCCAGCAGTGAAAAATTTCCATTGTGAAAAAGATGGAGGATCACGGCAGAGTAGCAAAGAAATTGTGTGACTCATATTTTTATCCTTCATTCAATGGAACAAGACAAAATTATGCCAAGACCAACAGACAAATACAATTTAGAAAACTGACAATCAAATTCCTCCTTTTCACTAAGTTCACTATAGCCTACCACTACCACCTCTCTTCCCATCTGGGCCACAAACATCACACCCAAAGGCTCTTTTCCCAGGAAAAAGAGCCTTTTCTGTAGCATGATTGCAAAATGGACATATCTTCACATTAACATGGCTTGGGTTCATCTCCTTTTTAAAATCTAGCGATCATTTTTGTTAAAGCATCCCAAGTCCAGGTTTTCAGCTTTCATGTCTATCAAGGAAATAAAAAAATCTTTGGTAGTTGCTTTGTGCTCTTAGAAATTACCTCTGGCCTCCTAATTCTTCTTATTCTTCTCATTACCTGAACAAGATAATCAGTGTGTGAAACCCTATGGCATTCTCTTACACAAAACATTCAAGTCTGTTCAAACCAGAAGATGACATGCGTATTTTCAGATTTGTATCACTTTCAGACTCAAGTGAAATCACACATTTGAAGGAAAATCAGAGACAGGGTTTAATTACAACTAGGGACCATGCACATATCCCTTCTGTAAGCTGCCTGAGGTCTTTTTTTCACACTGTATCCCATCAGATGCTTAAGCTTACAGCCTGTTTGCACACCCATTAAAGTTTTGGTTTTGGGTGGTAATGATGTCCCCACATATATGGGCCTCCAAAAGTATGTTCAAGGTTATAAAAAGATCCTCCTGCTTTCAGTGAAAGAATATTCAGAGCAAACAGAAAGTGGCTGAAGAATGAGAAAAATATACTCCAACACCAAAAAAGTTGATTATTATTAAACATTGGTAATCATATCCATTTCAAACGGGGCTTCAAGAAGTGACCAAAGCCAGTGTATGGAAGACTGCAAGCACGGAGAGAGCAGTCTTTTACCCTGATGTGCTGGGTGTCTGTGTCCAAAGACATGACAGTGTGCTAGATATAACCAAGTCCAAAGGGCAAAACAGTGAAACTAAACTGAACATAAAAAGCTTAAACCACAGCAGACCAGCTACTTCCAACTGCTACATGCCCCAAATCAAATCAGCTTTGGACCTCTGCCTGTTTTGAAAAAATGACCCTGCATTTTCCACTTCTTCAGACACCAAGTGTTAACTACTGCACAGCTATGAGGGTTTAGCACATGGGATCCTGAGCTGACATGGTCATTGCCTCTTTTTGGTTCATTTTCTTTGCCAGGACCTGCTGCCAACCTGCCAGAAGCCGGCTGTTTCATCCCTGCTATAGAGCCAGTTGCCGAACAGCTGCCATGGCAAAGTGTTCGAAACTCTGCTGCCAGCAAGTTAACTATTCAAGTATTTTTAAGATGTGGGAGGGGTGATTTAAAACTATGCATAATGCAGAACCACACACACTTATGTTTGCACTGGAATTACCATGCTTCAGAGATGCTTGAAGGAACATTAGGTCAGCAGCTATAACAAGTCATGTCATTTGCTTTGCTGATTTTAATTTTCATACAGTGATAGATATTCCTTGTCAGATGGCTTACTGGCTGTTTTCCATCGTGTTTTGGTAAACTGCAATATAATTCTCAATCAACATTAATTCTATACCACAGTTAATGACAAATGAGTTACTCATGATGAAATCTTTACAGAGGCTCCTTTGGGTTACTGACTTAAGCTACTGTCAGCATTACACAGTTATCACACTCAAATTAAAGGATCATTATGGCATATATTGAATATTTGGCTTCACAGCAGGTAAATTCTGTTCAAAACATCTAGGATGCTGAGAAACAGTCTCCTTGATCCCCCTCTCCAAAAGAGCACCAGAAGGAGAAAACCCAATGGTATTACCATATTAAAATATTCCTAGAATGACCTGCTTGATATTTACTTCTGGGGTACTCTTGAGACTGCTTCCTATTTCACATCAGTGCCCAGTAATAATATGATCACTTGGTACCCAGTAATCACATCACTCTTATGCTGCCACTTTTACAAATCCCCAGTTCCCTGATGCATAAGACATTATAGCCTGTACTGCAACAGCGCCAAAAGAAAAGACTGTGAGTTGTTTCTTTTCTCTATCGTCACCACCAGCTCTATCCTGACACACTGAGTAACTAGATGCTGCAGGAAAACACAAAGTCTGTTCCTTCTCCTGCCAAGTGTCCTCTGCAAGGTGCTGTTGGTGTACTGAAAATTTTCTGCGACATGTGCTAAATATTATCCTTAAGCACAATTCCTAGGAGGCAGGTTAAATATATAGATGACTGCCCTCAAGGACCCCCACGGAACACTCCTCATAGCAGCACAGAAATAAACACTAAAATCCTCAGTTCTTGAGGAAAAGTTCTCCAAATATCTCAGTCCTCAGGGTACCATGATATAATGTAACTGTATGCTTCAATTCACTTCCCTGCATACTTCTAACTTAATTTACTCTAAAATTGTAGAAATAAAAAGGTAGGGTGTAAATGTAAAGACTTGGCTTTCTGTTCAGCTGGACCAAAGAGAAACCATGACACTGATACAAATCAGTGGAGGGAAGAGCTGGGAATCATACCCATACCTAACCAATTCTGAATCCCATGGAGGAAACACCCAGATGGATGTAAAAGTAAATTCAGGCCTCTCAGGGCTCACATTTTTTTATGACTCTCAGTGAAATGCTTTGTACCTGACTACACATGGAGGCCAGGGCCTTTAGCCCCCTACAACCCTAGCAGCTGCCGTGGTCCCTGCTCCAGCATCACTGCTCTCCGCCTCCCCAGAAGCCAACCTTGCCCCACTCACCCTCTCCCAGGCCTCACTCGTAAAGTGGGTGCCCAGCACCCCTGGTACACCCTGCATCCCCTGGGCAGCCTGGTGCCCACCTCCCTTCCCTTGCCTGGTGCAGCACCATCTCCTGCACTCCTGATGACTGACTGCCACTCCTAAGGGTCTGAAAGGTTATTCTGGAAACAAAACAGAAAAATCCCCACAGTGCTTCAAAGTATAGCAATATCATTTAACCCTACTAAATCTTCTTGTGTCACAGACAGCAAAGAGCAACAGTGAAGGGTAAGAGTAGAAGAGGTGAGAAACATAAATAAAAGTCAGTGTTCTGTTTTTCTCTCACTTTGGGATACCCTCCAAATTAACAAAATTTTCTCATGATAAGATCAAATATGAATGGGAAGGCCATACTAAATTAATAGCTTATGATTCACGCGATGCAGAAGTACTCTGCAGGATGGAAACACATCAGCTAAGCAACCAAGGTGAGTGATTTCTCCTTAAATACAACTTCAGCAACAAGATATGACTCTAATCAGAATGGAGCTGTCTGAGAATGGCACACTTGAATACTTCTCCCTCATCTAACAAATGTTCATGCATTTAAAAATATATTATGCACCTGTGTGTGTTTGTGGGTTTTTATTATTTTGAGTTTGTTTCTTTTTCAGACAATGTTGAAGCAATGGAATGAGCCTATTGTGAACTTTACAGCACTCTGAAAAAAATATTGGATTAGAAGAGATCCGCTTACTATGTTCTGGGTGAGTAGATTTAAACAACACAAACATTCCCAGTGGGAACTTAGCTTAGCTTGAAAGATTCCAGTGCCTGAATCTTGTTTAAAAAAAAACCCACCAAAGTCAAGAGTACTCAAAAGAAAAGAGAATTTAAAAATAAAACAAAACAAAGATACCCAGCATGACCCACGGACTGCCCCAGTGACAGTTTCACAGCATTCTGCAGTCACACTGTGACATACAGTTCTAACACTTTTCATTAATGAGAAGATACTACTTTTTTGTTGTTGTTCAGCTGTGCCAAAAGAAGAAGAGAAAGAAGTTTTGGCTTTGAAAACATGGGTTTAAGTTCCAAACTGAGCTGTAGCACAAACAACACTGATAACACAATTATTACTTGCATTATAAATATATTAAAAAAAAAAAATCCAAAACAAAAAAGGACCATGAGATGAACTAACTCTTTAAGGTGACTGAAATGCACACATAATCACATTTCCTTAGAGAAGTGCCATCACAGACAGATAAAGCAACAGAACAGGTAAGGGAGCCTTGATTTGGTAAAAATAAATAACCCAAAAACCTAAATCTTTTCCCTCAGTAAAACACTCTTGCAGAAACAGTCTTACTTTAAAGCTCTTCTGTTTATACAGTAGTAAAATTTGCATGTACTGTGTTACTGGTCCACAGCTTTACAACTAATACTATTCTTTTATGAGCTTAAAATCCAGTTACATACAAAAGTACTCATCTAAATAACTTTATTAAATAACAATGACTGAGTGAACATCATGAGCCAATGTAACAAAACAAGTTTTTCAGCTTGCTTTTTAAAACAAAGAAAATGGAGGAAAGTGTTTGCCAAAGATGTGACAAATGTCCTTTTTCTCTGCTATTTTTGACAAGTATTATTAACATAAAAAGCAAACACAAAGCCTTAAAATATGCCAAACCACATCCATGTAAGATAACTTTGCATTGTGTAGTGCTTTTAAGACAAAATTCCAGCATAATGCTGTCAGAATAATAGCTCCAAAGGGCCTTTTTACATTTTCCTAGCAGCTAATGAATTGCCATGGAAAATGGCAGCAGGCAAGCTTATGGGAAGCGTCTTTAAATCTGTTTTTCCTCTTTCAAAACCATGAGCCCAAGTGCTTTCCTTGGGAGTGAAACACTCCCTGTTGGCTTCTAACACAGATTGAAACGATCCTACTGTACCTTTAAAAAAAAATCATGGAAGTGGTATTCATTTGTCACACACTAAGGAAAAACTGAAAGGAAAATGGCAGGAAAATATACATGGACATTTAAGAATACATTTTATAATGTCTACTATAGGTGCTTAAAAGAAAACTACTTGCAACTGGAAAGACTATTATATTTTTTAATGTGCTGATAGTTACTCTAAGATGGCAAACCTGAAAGAATTGAACTTCATGCAATGCCTGGATTGCAGCTGACTTGTACTCAAAAGCTTCTGTGAAAGACAATAACATATCCTAATTAGTTCTAATAAACTTTAAAGGCACAGCTCTTCATAGCTCTCTTTTGACCTCTGAGCAAACAGAGGAGAATATGAATACTGGAAACAAATTAATTACATGATAAATTACTTACTTCCTATCCAAATAGTATAAACCAGTTTAATCTTAATAGGAAAAACAGAAACTGACCTTGCACAGTAGGAAAATGGGGTATAAAGACTGACTGCTTTTTGACATGAGGTCTGGGTCTCAAATTTACTTACTCCAGGATATTTTGATAAAATGATTACAAAACTGTAAGAGCAAAACCTAAATTTCATTAAGCTGATGAAACACAGTTGATTAAACATTTAGCAAGCCAGAAAAACTTAGGACACATGAATGTTGGTGACAAAGAAAAGCTTATGTAAAGTTGATGACCTGGGATATGACCTAGCCCGATTAGTAAGAAAACAGCAGAGCACTTTCACAGGGAACTAAAACAAAATTTGGAGGGAGCAACTTAAAAATCCTCCTTTCTGAGAGTTTCCACTGCAATTTAACAGTATACACTGTAACTCACTGTCCCTTCTCCTCCCTCCCCCTCCTCCCTCCCTCCCTCCCCCCACATTAGTTTTTATTGTTCAATCATCCAAAATTCCCAAGAAAAACTTTCTCACAGCAGCTCCAGTGAAAGAAACCAACAAATGAACAAGGGTCTTACTGTCTGTCCTTCTCTTCTACAGTTACCATTGCCCTTTTCTTTCCTAATCATAGGTAACAGACAAGATTCAAGTATTAAGGAATGATTACATTTCAAAGCAAATAGACTATGTCAGAACTGTAGAATATAAAAGCATGTCATGGCACTTAGGTCTGGGCAAGCACCTCTGCCACATCATTACCATGCAACGGAAGAAAACCTGAGTGTTCAATAATCCTTGTCCTCAGGAATAAACTCAAGGCCATTGCCTGCATGGGAATGACAGTGCACTGTGGCCAGACCGCTAAACAAAAAAATTAAGAGAGCAGGACTGTGGGAATATTACAGCACAAGAGTATTCACTTAAGCACAGCGTCAACAGCTTGACAAGCCATGCCTCATTCCACCTTTGTTCCTTTCCCCTCAGTCTTTCCTCACGGCCGAAGCGTTTGTGAAGACAGCTATATCCAAAGGTATGGAGGAGCACCCAGGAGAGACAAAGGTAGAGAGTGCTGAGAGGAAAATATGACTTAATATAATCCCACTGCTGTTTCAGTCCCAGTTTTGCAATTACAGATAGCATCATTTTGATCAAATGGCGACAACACCTGGGATTCCAGGTGTTCCAGATGATTCCAGTCATCCTTTATTTTTTCCCTTTTCTGTTTTTCACAAAAAAAAAAACCCCATCAAGTTTATAGGGACTGCAGCATCAATTTCTAATGGCGCAGGCATCTTTCTTGTCAGCTGTCAAAAAAAAGTACTCTGCTGAGAATTTGTGCTTCACTGCTTCCATTCTTTAACAATGATAAATAAGGATCAACATTTGACTCCACAGTCTGACTGAGACCCTTATTATTGTCATGCTCTTTTCCACTGATCAATTCTACTGAAAAAGTAAGACTCTAAAGTGGCACAAGTACACCTGAGGTCCAAATTGATTCACATCTCGCCTTCAGCCACATTTCAGTTGGCACGAATTTAGGTAGTTTACATAAATTACACACTAAAATTACATTTTATTCTCCACTGACAATTTTATAGAAAACTGCTTTGCTCCCAGGCTGATATTTGCCTTACACCCAAAAAGTATGTACTACCAGAGGAAAGATTATACACCCAAAATTTCAAGCAAAAGACTTCTCTCAAGACAAGCATAAAAAGCAAGTTTGGACTTTTTTTTACACTCTTATACATTTAAAGGCATCCCCTAAGATCAGTCCATCTAGTCTTGGACTCTCTATACCTTAAATTCCCTAATTCCTTCAAAGTTCTACAAACCTCTTGAATGACTTCAGACAAGTCATTTCACTGTACCTTAGTCATCTTCCGCAAAATCGAAACACTTACACAAGCCTTCTACATAGGAGTTACACATGCAGCAGAAGCTCAGAGTTAAGTGCTCCAAGGTAGAGTATCAGGAATTATTTTAATGTTTCTGAGAAAGTTCAATTGAAGAGGAACCTCGGTGGATCATTTTCATCAACAATTTGTATTCTGAATAACCCGCACAATACAAAGTATGCTCTAACAGATGAGAAGAATCAGCCTCTCATAACTGTCTGTACTCCTTTTTGGGGAAACGCAGCTTTCCCCAAAACAATGTCACTGGATTGAGCTTTTTAGCCCATTTAGCTGCAGCTGGCATCACCAGTCTAAGAAAAAACAAAAACACTGCAGGCACTTATTCTTCACCTAATACTTACCTTATCTCTAGCTCTTCTCAAAGGATTTTTCTGAACCTTATATGATCTCTCATACTGCTGCTGATGCTACTGAGCAGCATCTAGGGATTCCTCCTCGGAGCACTTGATCAACCTCCCTTTAGAGTCATGAAATTCAAAGATGGGAGGGATATACTCTTCTTGCCTCCTCCCCTCAAAAAAAAAAAAAAAAATTTCAAACACATTGTGATAGCAGATGTCCTGCCTCAGCAGATTGTTTTGATTTTTTTTCACTTAATTGCCAATATCTTGATGCTCATGATCATAGTTCTCTAGAAAGAAAAATAAAACCCCAAGTACCCAGTGCTAGGCCCAAAACTCCAAAACTTCCTAAACAAAAGATAATAATGCCATAGTTAAAGCCACGGTAAGTCATCACTTCACTGCTTCTAAGAAAACTTGGCATAGTGTTTAAGTACAATGAACAAAGCAACAAAAAGCACTCCCTCAGCATTAAACACTGGGAACAAAAACACACAGACAAACAATAGATTGTTCCTGAGGCAGATTGCAATATTGTTTACAATTATAATCTGACACCATTCTTCAAATGTTATTCCTAACTCTGCTGGCTACTTAGCACTGTGTTTATAATGAACTTTCTTGAAGGTCAAATTGTACCAGCAAACTATCCTGGTGTTAATGGAAGTCTTTGTTAAGCACATCACATCTCACACTGGTGATCTATCAGAAGGAAGTACTGATCAAGAAGAATCCCCTTACATGATTTTTCTACTTACAGTGATGCTTTTATGACATAGGTTCAAACTCAGTTAATGTAATGTAAATTGTATCTGCTTGATTCAGCAGGATCTGGGTATATGCATGATTGTAAGGTTAACTTTTCAACCTTTTTTAAAAATCATTGGGTATAGAGCACAAAGGCATCCAAAAAAACCCTTTTTTTCTTTTTTTAATTAAAGTTCTTATTGAAAATAAGAAGTCTTAAGAAAAGGGCATTTCCATGGAATATTGTAATTTATATATTGCCAGTTTGATACATAAGTTCTTTTTCTACTGTGAGAACAACTTACAGATGTGCTCTCTAAGCCATCATATTGCATCTTGAGCTCTTCCTTGTAACCAAGACATAAGGAAAAATTGTAAGCCTGATTTATATTTCATGAGTTAACTAAATTAATGCCTGTAGAAGGAAAAAGAAATCACTTTATTCGGTCAAAGAGAATTCAGGAAGCAAAACCAATAAAAGGCTATATAAAGTATAATAATGAATAAAAAAGCTATTAAAGCTAATCAAGTAAGAACTTTTTAATATGTGAGCAAACATGAAGAATCTTGGGCATCTAAAAATATGTAAAATGATCCTCTACTTGTGTACAATGTTTAGCAGTTATGGCTGATGGGCTCTTGTGTGAAAGGTAGAAAAAAAGTTTATTTTATTTAGAAAAAAATGTAGTTTTGCAGTTACAGAAAGGTCTCTGGATCACAAGTGCTTTTAAAATTAATAAGCATCTAAATTAATTACAGCAAGACATACAGAAGTAAAATGAAGAAACAGAAAAAGTATACATGGTTTACAACACCATATTGAAGGATAATCATAAAAGGAATGAATGAAGGAAAAAAATGTTGGGGTTGGGGTTTATTTCAATTTACGATACACTGCAATTTTTTCTTTTTTTTTTTTTTTTTAAGCCTGAATTCCTTTTCCTAGTGTGTCCCTACTGTAGCATTCTATTGAGCTCCTGATGAGTTGCTATGTTGCTTTGCTGTCTGGCCTTACCAAGACATATTTCTCCATTACCACAGTGTCATATGATAACAGCCCACTGCTATTGTGCAACCTTCAGAGAAGTAATCACACAAGGGAATAACATACATTACAAATTTATCACCTTGTCCAATATCTTTAGGAACAAAGATTATTATAATTGCAAATCACTTATTCAAACTATTTTTTGCTTCCACTCCATTTTGGCAGCCACTTCAGAGTAGCTTGAGAAAGGCTCACTTTTATGGTTAGAAATGGAACCACTCAGAAACCCTCCAGCAAAACAAGAGCCACACCAGAAAGAGTCATCAGCGGAATCCAACCTGATTTAATGAACCACCTTGGATTTACCTTTCAAAGAACTGAAATGAAATCTTGCCTGACTTCCCAGTAGGTGGCTGGAAACCTCAAGTACCATGTCCAAAGTTGTAGTAGCTAGCCATGAGGAGGCACTTTGGACATCCCCAGTATTTAACCTGTACCAGTGCCAGAGTTCCTGAAGCTTCTAATTATCTTGTCTGCAGGTGTCCAGAGGTCGGACAGCTCTGGGAGTCCCTCACACCATGAGAAACCTGTTCTGGCTGCACAGTCTGAGCCACTTGAGGCTCCATGAGCCAGGCCAAGTAGCTTCGCACATGCTGGGGAAGTTCTTAGAATAGAATTGAATATTGCAACAGAGCAGATCTGGCAAGCAGGCTAATACTGGAAAGGCAATATCCTGCTTTGCCTCATCTGCCTTCTTCACTAGATTTACATGGAAAGATGCTAACAATAGGGCACTGATCTGCCACTGGTCTGTTTTGACCCATGATGGTAACAGATATCTTTGTCCTTATCTGGACCCACTAGATTTGTCTTATTTTCTTCATTTCCTATTGAAAAAGGCAAGGGAGAGAGCAGCTGGGTAGACATCCAGCAGGTAAACAAGGTCAACTCACCCCATTTTCAGTGTGTCTTTCCCAGAAATCTATTTTTAAGAAGTGAGGGAAATGTTAAAGAACCACAATTCCAAGAGAGACATACAGCGTGACTGAAATTATTCTTCTCTCCTCCTTCACTTTAAAGCTTAACTTTACCAATTTCAATAATCTTTTCATGAAAAATGGCAACTTTACAGTGAAAAGCATATATTTAACAATCCTAGTAGTAGAAGTAGTACTGCTGCTTGCATTTACTAACAAAAATTAACTACTTAAATTTACTAATACTTAATTTCTAACAAGTAAAAAGTGTTGACTGAAAGCTATTAACCAGGACTAACAGAATAGTTTTTAATTATCAAAATTTTCTTAGCTATTTTTTCATAATATAAGATATAATTTTCTTCTGAAGAATCCACAAGGTGGCCACAGTTGCCTAGGAAACCCAGTTTTAAAGCATACATGAAAAAAATTCCAGAAATCTAATGCATGAAGTATCTAACCTGAATTATACACCCAATGCATTAATTTCATTTTGAAATAGACCCTCATAAGATTATCAAATCCAAGACTACTAAATGTTTCTTTAAGTCTAGTCTTGCATAAAGATTAAGATATCCAAACAGGTTCAAGAGCCATAACTCATTTTGGTGCTTAGAGCAATTGGCTCCAGCTTCTGGCATCCCCTAACAGGGAAGCTAAAAGACCTTGATGACAATGTGAGCACAATCATAGGACTGAAGCTTTATTCACGCCTTTTTAGGCTCTTGCATTCAAGTTTTATGCTAATATTTCAACTTAATATTCTAGGCTTCCACCTAAGGAAGTCTGTTTATATTGTGGGGCTTTTTTATTATTTTTGTACACATCTTGTATACCCCGTGCCGTTTGGATTGCTCCAACCACTCAAATATAGCATAGCTATAGAATATTAAAAAAGGGACATAGTCCAAGCACAATGCAAATCCAATACTGAGATAGAATAAAACAGGGTAAGTTTGGGTAAAAATGCTTATTTTAAAAAAAGATGCTGTGAATATGGAAATACTAGTAAACAGGTCTGCGCAAGCATTCTCTCCAGCTTCCACTGCTGCTTTCCCAGATCTAAGGGCTGGCTTCTTTCCTAGATCTTCACTGTTTTACCCTTAATCAACATAACTGCAGGGGTTGCTGCCTGTCATGCAAGGCAGTCAAACAGGCTATTTTATAAAGATTTTGGGAAAAAAGTTACAAAACTTGTCTAGACCACCTTGACAGAATCCAGCAAACAGCCGGCTACCTGCCTGTCAGCTGGCATTTTGGCACTGAGCAGTGGCTGGTGTAGCTGGCAAAGCCATGTCTCAAACTGTATGAACTGTAGGAATATGTGCAGTCATTTTCCTGTTCTGCAGGAAAAAATACACCTCCATGATAAATGAGCAAACAGATTTTCTGCAGGTGAAAGGCAAAAAGAGGAATGGTGGCAGTGAGCTTCAGTGAAGTGGACAGCAGGTCCATCAGGCTGGGAGCAGGCAGAGCTGCCCACTGCCATCTGCTTTCACTGGTGGGAGCACCAGTGGGGATGCTGCCATCTGTGTGCAGCCTGTGCAAACCAGGGCAGGGGAGAACCAGACCTGGGGTTAGAGACTGTCCAGCTTCCAGTGCTTTCCTTGGCCACCAGTTTGACCCCAGCCTTGGAAAGCTGGTTTTGTGGTAAAGTTCATTTAACATGAAGGGATAAAGTCAGGAGCAAATTGCCTCTGCAAGCTGTTATATATCAGTCTTGGTCAACTCCTTTTCCCCACAACCTCATAAACACTGATCTTGTTTCAAACTTCCCTGCAGGGAAGGGGTAGGATTGTTTTAATCCTGTAGGATTGTTTTAATCTCCCAGCAGAGGCACATGCATAGTAACAACACCTGAACATAATTCTAAGATGATACCTGAATATAACTCTTTGATGAAAATGCTCATGCTAATACTGAAATGAGCCTGATTTTCCCTTCAGTTATACTTATTTAGTCCTTACTAAAAACAGCATCTTGTTAGTTTTACACATCTCTCCTTTTCCCAGTTTCCTATGAGAATAGCAGTCATAGACCACTGCAATGTACTAAATACACCCTATGGTTTGGCATGGAGACTTCAAAGTTCAAAAGTAGCCTTTTCTTATGTCACAATCTGGTTTCGTTTTCTTTGCATCTCAGCATGCTTTGAGGTTTGCTCCTACATAATCCAAGCCTTTTGTCTTGCACTTCCTTTTATTTTAAGCTAAACATAAAACAACACAGATACAGAAAGAAGCAGAGTTTTAAAAATACCTTTTTCAAACTAGAAGTGAGGATTTTGTCTCCAGCAACCTAGTAATAACTTACTGGTGAATAAAAGACATTGGAAAGTTAGAAAATTAAAGTGTTATACAAACCTCCACCAAAACAAAGAAGGAGACCCTTATGCACCATTAGTCTTTCTGTAATGAGATAGCAGTGCACTCTGTGAATAATGTCATCACAAAACTAGCCCTGTTTGCACTTGGTTTAAAGGAGGTAGATAAAATTATAATCACACTGTTCAGTGGACACTACAGATGGTATTCTTTTAGTATATATGGAACCCAGGTAGATGGTTAATATCTTGAAACATGTCCCAAAGGAGAGAGGAAAATAAAATTGTGAGGGATAGAACTGCAGTTCTGTGTCCCACAAGTAAAATCCTATTTAGTTAGTTTTTTCAAAATATATTTATTGTCTTTCATAAAAACTTGGAAGTAAAACCCCAACCTCAATAGACTCAAATGATCACATTGGGAAAATACAGAGAAATTGCATGCAACAGTAATGTCTTAACAAAACTTAGGCTGTGTGGGGAAGAAGAATATAGAAAGGAGGCAGTAATGAGGAAATTGCCTTAGTGATAGAAAGAAAACATCAGTAGCTTCAACAGCCTGCTTCTTTTTAAGTCAGTGAGGGGCAGATAACGTTGGCTCTTAACTGTACTCTGTATGGTCTAGACTGTACTACTGTACAGGAGCTCCCAAACATAGATTAAGAAAGATGATCCCTAGTTCATGATGGCTTTCAGATCTCTGGGTACTTCACATCACGCTGTGACTTCAATTTCCTATACAGATATGCTTTGATGAAAACAACTTTCAAATTTATTGAACAAAGTTACATTAAACAGTGGGCACACACAGCTATCATCTTCATCTTAAAGACCCAATAGTCTCTTGGATGGACTCAGTCCAAACAAAGAAGCACCGTGAACATAAATATCCTAGGATGGCTGAAGAAGTCTCTGCAAACCAAGAGGGTGGGTGCTGCTGATCTGAGAAATTTTAACAGTGTACTTTAACAAAGGCATATACTTCACCCACGCATACTTGGTCACATTTCTGTGACCAAACTAAAAAAACTACTTTTTTTTTTTTTCCACCTAAAAAAAAGACACCTGTGTATTTAGTTTCAAACAACTGTCCTTCCCTTATGAAATTATTTTAATCAATAATAAGACACTAACAATATTGGTTCAACCAATATCACACAGAGCAAAGAACCCTTGTTTAGAGTTTTGTGTTGCTGAAGTCTGGGTGTCAAGTGATGCCAAAAAGTGTCCAGGGGAAAACCTATTCTTAAGCAACTCCACAGCTGAAGGAATTCATAGCTACTTGTTCTATATTCACTTCCAGGGAAGGATGTTTATCATTAACCAGAATTTTGTTTAGATCCCGGTAACTCTCATACAACATTTGAAAAGTAGACATCTCATGGGTCAGATGTGTGAATTGTCATCACAGGATGACAGGATGCAGGACAGAGGTAACTGCCCCTGGTATACAGCAGAAACAAAGCAAAACAAAACCCCACTCCCTAACAAACAAGCAAAATAATATCAAAACACCCAAACCAATAAATTAGTATCTTACAAGAAGTTTTAGAGGGGTGAAGTCTAGCACATTCTGGCAGGAATATGTGATCAAAATTACTAAGTTACTCTAACCTGATGCTTGTCACCTAGTTAGTTGTATGTGCACAGTTTTAGCCCTCCACACTGACTTCCTACACATTTTATTTTGCATTTAGGAAGACTGTAAGTGCATACACTGATTTTGGCTGTCAGCGTCTTTCTATACTAATGCAATTTCATCACTTCAAACTGCTGATAAGTTAACATGAAAGCATCTTTTTTTGTCTAACTTGCTTGGATAAATAAGGATTGATATCCTGCAGTATTCTGCGGCAACCTGTGAATCTAAGGTGACTTTCTTTAGTGTCTGGAATATGGTATGTTTATAAATCAAAGGACAGTGTTTCACTACAAAAGGCAATGGCTGTTTTGGCTAAAACTGATATCAGTTGCTCATTATTTGTTTTTTTGAATCAGCAAAGAGTGTGAGTTAAACTGAAAGGTTATGTTAAAAGTTAAACTGAAAGATTTTAGGCTGAGATTCCCTTTCAGAGTCATCATGATGCCGGGTGAAAGCCCCACAAATGCCTGTAATGAATGTCAGTCTCCTGTAGCAATTGGAATTGTACTGGCAATTGCCAAGCAGTTTGCATCTTCCTAGGTAGTTAAAAGGAAGATCACTATGTCTTACTATATTCTCTCAGCATTTCGTTTCAGATCTTTTTTTTTTTTTTCCAAACAAGTTTATCATAAAACCCTTTTGTCTCCTGTGAGAAAACATGAAAAAAAAAAAAAAAAGTTCAGACCACCTAGCACACCACTTCACCACTTTGTCACTGGCAACTGAAGAGCTGTTTAGTCTTCCTGCCTTCCTCTCTCCCCTCAACTTTAGCTTATTCCCTAAATAATCCCCTGCATTGGCCATCACATATCTAAGACTACTAGAGTGTACTTCTGTCTATTCCTCTTAGTATCTGTGGGCCTACTGCCCTTTAATTTGTTTTCTGTTTCTTTGGGTTTTCTCCTTTAATAATGTTACATTATCTGCATTTACAAGCTCTTATAGTAAGGGAAAAAAAAAAGTTTTCATCTGTTTTAATCCTATCTCCTCCAAAGTTCAAATGCCATACAGCTCCAGTAATAGCCTTATGATGCTATAAACTTTACTCAACTTTTCCCTGTGACTCTAGTCCTTAAAGACAGATGCTTCCCTTTCAACAATTTAGTGGCCTCTCTCTGTTCCTCTACTACCCTCTCTGGGGTGTGGAAATGCGACCTGCACACACCTGCCAAGATTTGGGTGCATTTATGTTGTACAGCACAGCAAAACACAGAGCAGACACCCTCTATCTTGTTCTCAACACCCTTCATGATGATGACAAACATTTTAACAATTTTTTTGACTGGTGCTGCTACAAGCATTAGAGAACTGTTGATGATGACTCTAGGACCTTTAAAAGTGCAGCTATCAAAATCCTAGTAGAACTCTCCCAGGGTGACATGCATGAGATTGTTTGTGTTTGTAGTAGTCTGCAAGTGGAACTGTAGCCTGTGTTCCCTTCGGCAGTGGTTTTTCTTCCCAGATAACAAATTCAAATGAAAATGTGATTCCTGACACAGTGATACTGTGAGGAGAGGTAGCTGCAGTGTCATCTGCCCTTGTATCCTGCCTAGAACTAGCAAGATACACCACAGAGGTGCAGAGAGTTGAAACAAAGTACTTCAGGACTGGCAGCATCAGGCAGGAAGCTGTTGATGATGCAGGTCTTCATGATGCAGGCTTAACAGTCTATGATAGACTTTTCATCAACTGTCATCAGCCGTATGCATTTTCCTCTTTGAATTACTGAGCACAGCTCATATATTAATATATCACATAGTATATATCATAATAGTCTTAAAGTTACTCTCTGCAGAGATTGAGAATATAGGGGTATTTCAAATTTCAATATTGTAATATATTTTCAGTGTTTTATTTTGAATATTAAATAAATAAAACTGAAGTTACATTTAAAACCTTTGTCTTCTCACTGCCAGTCAGGTTGACTGAGTATTCACTTTAGATCAGTCTAAAATGTGAACGGCATGGTATTCTCCCTCCTTAGTGTCACCTCATTGTTTGCAGTTATTTTTCTTTTTCTTCATTAGGAACAGAATCCCAAGAAAAAATAATTCCTTTCACTAAAGGAGAAAGAAAAATCATGTTTTTATAAGGTCACTGTTTATAGTGTTATTTTAACTTCTAACAATCCAATCACTTTACAGGAAATGGAAGCCATTTTTAAAAAATCTGATTCAAGGTATTTATATAGTACGCATTAACAAAGCATCCAATAATTTAGCTTTTTCCAGGATGGCTGAACTCATAGTAAAGTGAGATCATCATTACAGCAATACCCAGAGGACTAACTGTGCCCTACTTGAGGCTCATCAAAAAGTACTATCAGGTTGGAAAAGCCATCCAACAGCTGAGCTGAATTAAGTCAGTCTGTGTAAGAAAGTTAAGATGCATTGGCTACAGGCAGAAAGCTGACAAGTGAATCATAAGTCAAAGTGAACAGGACAGAAACCTCTGGGTAGTACAGATGGGTCTTCAGCAGGAGAAGCAAGGTTAGGAGAAAGTATTGACTGGTTTTTGCACAGCCATGTGAAAAAGCCGAAGCCCAGAGAATAGAAGTCTGGGCATGGTGCCACGCCTTCCTGAGCTCAGAGGGCAGCCTGCCAGCCTGTCCTTCTAAGTCACAACAGAACTCTCTTGACAGCATGTCTGTGAAAGAGGAGCATTATTAATTCTCTCATTTTAAGAAGGCACAATACTACTCTCCTCAGGGTAAAAGGAAAGGCTGTAGGGAAATATGATTAGGATCTTATATTTTATTCAGTTCTGAATAAAATTTCCTATTTAAACTAGGTCTCCCAGGATGTCAGACTGGGGGGGGGGGGGGGGTGCGGGTTCATAGGGAGCCTGGTTTTGGTAGAAGAAAGGGAAGATGGAGGAAGAAATCTCCTGAGTGTGTTTTTTTCACTCAATCTTCAGAGAGAAAAATTGGCATCAATTTTGATTTGTCTCTTCAGGGAAAAAGAAATAATTGTTGTGTTTTACTACATTATTTCAGGTTCAAAACTAAAATGTCCACCCTCTTCATCTATAAATACCTATCCTTTGATTTTTCACAGTATCAACAGTTTGTGCAGGAAAAAAATCAACTTAATGTCCTAAGAAAATAGAAGAAAGAGGGAGAATTAAAAATGCACATAGAAAGTTTTACAGGTAAAACAATGTTGTTCTTGACTGTCACCAAATAAAAAGTGTCTTGAAAAGCAATTTCATCCCTCTCATACCTCCAGAGCAACACAAAGCACTGATATACGTCCTCAGTGGGTACTTGATCTCTGCAGCTGCCCTGTTGTGGTATTGCCACATCCTTAGGAGAAGCATTTCCTCCCAGATGCACTGAGCAACTTACATAGTAGCTGAATCAGCTGTCCCAATTTCTGAACTACACTCTGAATATCTTTCACGATAGTTAGAAGTAACTTTTATGCTTTATCCATAGCTAAATAATCAGGAGCAGGGCTCACAGAATCGAGGAAGGGTTTAGGTTGGAAGGGAACTTTAGAGATCACCCAGAGGAACCTCACTTTTTTTTTAAGTCAGACTGCCCAAAGCACAGGACCTTCAAACAGGTCTAGTGATGAGGCTTCCGCAACTTCTCTGAGCATCCTCTTCCAGTGTCTCACCAACCTCACTGTGAAGAGTGTCCTCTTTCTACTCAATCTAAATCATTCCTTTTTCAGGGTAATGCTTTTCCCCCTTTGTCCTCTCTCATACTTCAGACCCTGGCAGAAAGTCTCCTTTTTGTAGGCCCCCTTAGGTCCTAGAAGCGTGCTAGAAGGAGAACTCTCCCTGGAGAGTTCTCTTCTCCAGGCTGAATAACTATTCTCACAGAAGAGGTGTCCCATCCCTCTGATCGTATCTGTAGCCGCCCTCTAGACCCATTCAACCAAACTCATGTCTGCCTTGTGCTGGGAACACCCGAACTGGATGCAAAACTCCAGGTGAAATCTCATGAGAGCTGAGTAGAGAGTGAGAATCACTTCCCTCAGCCTGCTGGTCACCTCTTTTTATCTAGTCCAGGATACAACTGGTTTTCTGGGCTGCCAGCTCATTGCCAGCTTTTTCTGTGAAGAAAGCATACAATTTGGAAATGTTTGTGCCATTTGAAAAAAACCAGCAACAATAGTTTCTGTAAGTATTCTAGTATGGAGTTATTCTGGGTTTCCAAATCCCATTTAGGTGCACAAGGAAAGGACTATATTGCCCAGCTGCAACTGAAAGAAACTACAGCATCCTCAGAATGCTCAAAGCAACCATAACTTCCGTCCCAGCAGTCAAGTGCGTATGTCGATGAACACCCATGAACATCTCAGTTAGCCTAAACTTTAACTGCAGTGCTAGATACTACAGTGAAACATTCAGCTGGAAAAATTTACTGCAAAGTTTTATCTTCCAGAGACTTACAAACTTTATTTGGATAAGACCATGCTGAAGCTGTAAGTTCAGAAGTTTCTAAGTGAGAGGAAGCAGTCAGAAGTTTCTCTGTGAGAGAGAAATAACCCTATCAATTCTGCAAAATCTCACAATTAAAACTACTTAAACCAAATGAAAATAAGTACCAACTTAGTTATTAGAACATGGCTTTAAGAAATACATACATATTCTGTGGTGACAGTAACTTCTCACCAACAATATTAAAAACAATGACTGACTGAACATAGTATGTTTCAGCTGACACAGCTATATTCACACACTGGAGTGTTAATATTTGTAAATATTAGGGTCTGTCCATAACAGTTTGAATCTCCTAGGAGAAACTTTACTCACATACAAACAATTTACATGGAAATCTCCAAGTCCTGTATGACTTTTACTAGAGAGCGAGAGAATCAGCCAAGCAGTAACATGGAACCTGACAGGGTTTAATGAGCAATGGCAGTAGTTCACAGTGTTTTAATAACCCTAAGTCTGCTATAGCCAATAGAAATAGTAAAGCAAAAATGTAATCAGGATGTAATTACAGCAGTTGAAATTGATACAGGGTTACAGTCAAGAGTCCTGAGCTGGCAAAATGTCCTGCGATTTTTTTAATGCCAAGTAAAGCAGGTCGCACCTGCCACACCATTGGCTAATAACACAGAATACCCTAACGCTGAATTCAGTGAAGAACACAGGAAACCAGGTCAAATACCCACTTCTGCTCTGCTGAAGTCCTCTCTGGGACCTTTCCACCTAGACCCTTATGCACTATTGGAAACGGTAGTGTAGCATCTATTCTCACCAGCCCCGACAGAAAACTGACTTTCCCCCAGATAACTAGGCACTAAATTTTTGAGTAGAAATGGAAGAAAATTGAAACCTCAACTTCACTACTAGCTATAGACATAGCAAATGCATAAGAAGGTGCCCCAAAGGATGCAAAATGTAATTCAGTGGTTTTGGTTATTGTAGCACTGAACATGGGGACCAATTTATATATCTTCTGGGTTTTGATCTACTGGAACCCATGGTCCTACACAGAAGCACAGACAAGGCTGGGTTAAAAGGGACCTTCAAAAGTCAACCAGTCCAACAGCTCCTGCACTGAGCAGGGATATTTCTCACTTACATCAGGTTGCTTAGAGTCTCATGCAACCCAACCTTCAATGCTTCCAGGGATGGGGCATTCACCACCTCTCTGAGCAATCCAGTCCAGCGTTTTACCACCCTCACTGTAAAAAGCCTCTTCCTTATATTTTCCTAATCCAAATCAACTCCTTTAAGTTTAAAACCATTCTCCCTTTTCCTAACATTGTGGGCCCTATCTTTCTTATAGGCCCCCTTTAAGTGCTGGAAGGCTGCTACAAAGTCTTCCTGGAGTCTTGTCTTCATCAGGTTGAACAACCCCAACTCGGTCAGCCTTTCCTCATAGGAGAGGTGTTCCAGTAGGTTTGCAATATATGAAGTCCCCTACCACAGGAATAAAAAATAATCTGGTGCATTTAAATTTAAGTATTAAATACCAAAAATACAGGTGCTGAAAGGGAAGAAAACCAATGCCTCTTTAGGAACTCAAGCACTAGGAGCCGTTATTAATGCAGCTCAATTCATAAAGTATCAACAGGTGAGCTGGTAGTCTTCATGTCATCCAGTTCTTCAAAGACAAGGGCAGAAAGTAGGAGAAAAAAGCCTCCTGTGGATCCTTTTGTCTCAACAAGTAGAGAACCAGGACTGCAGGATTCACCATGGTGTGTCTTGGACTATAGGAAGAAACAAGTAGTGTCACAGTAGTTGATTCAGTCACAAGACTGGTGATTCTGTGCTTTGATTCTCTTTTAACTGCCAAGGAAGGAGACAAACTCGTTGCTGTTTCTGTGCTCCCATTTCCACTACCTAACCTATCATCTGTGCCACTCTTCTGCTTTATTCATTCTACAGTAGTAGAATGCTTTTGCAGTACAAAAAGATAACTATTTAGCTGGAACATCCAACTAATAGATTTAAGTGGTATATATTGGCACAAAGGGTTTTAGAATTGAGTTATATCAATTGATTAAATCTACAGCTAAAGTGATCCCTCAAGGAACAGACAGTAAGGCAAAGCAGATTGTCCGAGATCTTATGAAAATACAGCCTCCACCAAAGAGATGCATGGAAGAATGACAGAGGAAAAACAGACATCTCACACAGGACTGAAGGTAGACCATAAAAACCACTGGCAATGGTGCACGAAACAGTGGTAGATGGCACCTAGGGCTACAATAAATGATTTACCAAATGAACACATTTCAGGAAAACCTGAAAAGCACTTAGAAACTCCCAAGACAACTGTTGTGTCCGGTTGCGTCCCCGCTCCGGGTGGGAGCTGACCCCCAGCTAGCTCGGGTCAACACAGACACAAAGTTTCCAGTTTGTTTTGGCTTCTCAGCTTGGCAGCTGGACCCAAAGGTGACAGTCAACAGCAGCAGAAGAGAAAAGGCTGGCTCTCAGCTTAGCAGGTTAAAGGATGTTTATTAGCAGAGATCTCCAAGCTCCCAGGCGAGCGGCTGAGAGCTTCCAGGCTGAGAACCCAGCGGCTGAGAGAGCTTCCTCCTCCCTCCTACCCCCTATAAGCGGGGGAGGGTCCCAGGGAGGATACAAAAAGACAACAAATCAGGGGTTTCAGGGGGTAACAAGGTGTGCCCACCCCCAAGCTTCAGACCACTAAAATCCAGAGCCAAAGGAATTTCCCCCAGGCTACCTATCACCTGAAGCTCTCTCACAGAGATTTCACAATCTGGGAGGGACCCCGGGAGTGACTGACAAGCTGCCCCAGAGAGGGGGGTTGGGGCAGAGGGGATGTTACATGTCATGTGAGGTATGGGATGATTGACACAAAACACCTTATTATACAGACAACACAAAAGGGATACAGAATTGGGGATACAGTGAAACGAACCATAACATAAACTGCTTACAAAAATCTAATAAAACAGTTCTGCACCACCACAAACTGTTATGCCCAAGGAGGAGCCATATATTCCAAAAGGGTTGGAAAGAGACTGTCACCAGCCCCAAAGCAAGTACAAAGGGGATTAGTGACTAAGCACTCTCCCACAATTGCTTAAGTAGATACCAGGAAACACATTCACCAGTGAAAACAATAAAGCTTCTCAGCCTTCCTCAGAAACCTTCTAACTTCAGTCCTGTGCCCCCTGCCCACATCAGATGGCTTTAACCAGACAGATGTGACTAGATGGCTCCAATAAAAAGAATGGCAGACTGGGTCACAGGTATAGGTATTTTCATGGTCACAGCTGAGTGTCTCACGCTGCATGAAGTGAATTGAAAATTGCCTTCACCCAAGTATCTTCTTTAATCTTAAAGAGTTGCTTTTGAAACTTCCTAACACCAAAAAGTTAGCTGAGATGCTCAAATAAGATAATTTCTAGTAAAATGCATGAGGTGGCTTGATGCCTTTTTCAATATTCTCTCATCTATAAAGGAACGCCAAGAGCAAAAGTCCAAAAATACAGGATGAAAATCTTTACTCCATAGTGATGCTGGAATTCTAATAGAAACACACAGAGGCAAGCAACCTTGTCCTGAATGAGAGGTAATACAGAGGTTGAGAACTGAGGAAAAGGACAAATAGTCTGTGTTTGGTCTGTTAGCAAAGTACTGCCAAGATAGAGAGAAAACAAGGTATGATAGTTAAAACAAGAAGCAAGGATAACTGTATATTCCTCAGCCACTGGATAGCATAATTATCAATTTAAAAAAATGTCATATCAATCAAGGTTCATGTTTTCTTATTAAAAAGCAGTTTGATGTGCATTGAAGAACTAGATACAACACATGATCACTGCACGTGCAGCATATATAAAGAGATGAATACCCAGTTTTTTTTTAAAAAAAGAAAGAAGTGAAATCAAAGAACAAGAAAAATTTACCTCAATAACTTATGAAGCAGTAAGTTGATGTCTCAGTAGAGACTAATCCAAAGGATACCCTCTATAAAAAAAAAAAATCTTATGGTCACTCTCGTTTTTCTTCCTTTCTCTGTACACCAAAAAGCACCCACTGAAAATACACAGTCTAACTGTATAGGAAACAATGACTTGTACATAAGTAAGGGCTTTTAGCAGGTGTGGTGTTGAATTATGACACAGAATAAAGTGGTTTTGCTATTACACAAACCTACAAGTCCAGTGAGTTTATAATCCTGTGAAAGAATTTGACTTTACACGATCATGTTACTTAGAGGAATTAGTGCCTGATAACATTCTGCTTGCACTGAACATGCCTCCATCCTTTTCACCCCCGGGCTTGGGTAAACTGTGAGTGCTGTGAAGGCAGATACTCTTCCTGCTGCTGCTCCCTGTGCCCCATTGCTGGCACACTGGATTATGTGAAAAAAGCTAAAATAGCAACAAGTCTCTGCAATTTTGCCACCATATGCACCAAAAGTGAGGAAGTCAAAGCAGTAGGTGGAAAACTGAACCTCTTCTTAAAGCACCTTTCCTCAAAGAGAGCATTTCCCCTATTTCAGTTGTGTGCTTGTCCCCATCCAGGCCAGCCTGATAATCAGCATAGCTCAAGGAGAGCTCACCAACGGGCTGGGGCAGAAGCTTCAACAGCGACAACTCTTCCTTTGCCAGGTCCCTGCTGAACATCACCAGGCTGGGCCTGTCTCATATAGGTGCACAGCTAAAATGGTCAGTGACAAAGGAAGAAAGACACTTCATATGCAAACTATGTACAACAAAGACTAGATCCTGGTCTATATAATTTTCTTTTGCATCGGTTTAACCTTGGTCTATCTAGGTTTGATCAATTAATTTGGGGATTTTGTCCACATATGAAAACAACACAAATGAACACTTGAGATCCAGGTGCTCATCAGCACATGAACTGAGTTTAGGTATATTATTTAGAACTTAACACTTGCAGGGAAATGGAGAAATATGTAACTGAATGACTTTTTCAAGATGTTGTTGTATCACAAAAGAGTTTTATTTCAATGTTCAGCCAACATCCACTCCACGTTTGTCTTTGCCTTACCATTCCATCCCAATGCAAAAAGCATCAGTCAGTAAATTCTTTGCCAATAATTAGGCAAATATTGTTCTCTAAAAGCTAAGTCAAAAGGTTAAATGCAAACAAATACTGATTTCTGTTCCATAAATAAACTGAAGTTCTACTTTGAATAAAGAAACCAAAGCAGGACCACAGTGGCTTTTGTGTGACAGAGTAGGACTTCAGACAAACTACAGTCTTCATTTTACTGACTGTACCTGGTAAGACCATTTTGGCCTTTTAGAAAATGAAATAAAAACTAATTTAATGCTGTTTAACTTAATATTGCCATCATACATATTTTTCTTCAGGAACAAATAAAATAAAGAGGGCTTCAACACAGAGATACACTTGCAGGGGGAGACAGAATGAAACAAAAGCACATGTAAGATACCAAGATTTTTGTTAAGCTACAAATAAGCACCAAGTTTAGATCAAATAAATACTGTATGAACTACAAGCACTGAAATTTGTAGATGTATGCCTCCTGCCAGAAAACCTAAAAAATGTTCAAAAATAGATTTATGTCTTAGAAAAATATCAATTTCTAACATTAATAACTCACATTAAAAAAAAAAAAAAAAAAAAAAAAAAAAAAAAAAAAAAAAACTCCTTTTCCTCACTAGCAGGATCTTTTCCAGCAATAAAACCTTAATCATTATTTGATCATCCAACTGAACTGAGACAAATTAGAAAAACTGAAATCCTAATTAAAAATATGCCTGATAAGTATTTTATTTTCCATAGATAGCAAAAGTGTACTGCTGATAGCACATGCTAGTGTAATTGTTTTTTCACAGAACGTTTTAAAATAAATTAAAAAAAAATACAAAATATTTTCTTTCTTTGACATTCCAAACACTGGTCACATAAATCACAAAACTGGGCAATGAAGCGTGATCAATACTAGTGTAATCCATTTATAAGCACAGATATCTGTCTTTTGCTATATCAATGTGCTATCCAAAATGCAGTGTTTCTAGGACATTTCTGTGGATTCTATCCCAGTAATTCACACTGAGAAATAAAGAACAAGTTTAAGGCTTGTGTATGTAAAAGCATGTTTTCAAATATAACTACTACAATATTAGCTTACAGATGGTAACAAAACTTATAGTCAACTTACTTTATCTTACCAAGAACTTATACAACTATCAACTCCATTAATTTATATTAAAAATTACATACTTTTTATATTTAGCTATATTAATTATTAATGGTTAAATGCCTTATATATATTGAAACACACACATAGCATCAGATAAAAAAACACACAAGAGTTTATGGTGGAAAAAATATCTACAAGATTTCAATGTTTTAAAAAGTAATTATAATATATTATTGAAAATGTGAAAAGAAAGAGATATTCCTACCAGAAATTTTATCCTGACCAATTTTGCTCCCACATATTCCTGTGTTCCACTGAATCAATTTCACACTTACCTCCCTGTCTCTGTGATGTGGTTTATTCATTGGTTTGATATTGCCATAGCAACTCAGCAACATGGAAACGTTAGCCAAGCAATGCTGCTCACCTCACACTATATGGTGAATTGCTGCCTGGTACATACAGCATATTTTAATGTATATTGATTTCTGCTTCTTACTATTAGACTACTGCTTTAACATCATCATTTCAGCACAGCATTTAGCAATCTTTGGTCATGACCTTCACAGTGTTTAACTTCTAGTGGTTTTTATTACAAAAATTAGCTACTTCTTCAAATGTAAAACCATGATATATTTTGACTACAAGTCGAACTACTGCATTGGGACACTCCTGAATAACCAGAAAAATAAACAGCACAGTACCCAACCTCAAAATTCAGGGCTTCCCCAGCATTCTTGCATTTTTGCACCATGTAAGCAAGCATATGCAAATCATGGATAAGACTGTGCTATCATGGCTGTGCACACATGCTCCATTTAAGAGGCTTTCCCTTTGGTGCATGTGGCCTGGAGGGAGTGGGGACACTCGCTCTCAGCCCCAACATGCCTCCCTAGGAGCACACCAACAAACTGGATGGTGGTTAGTGAGAGGGATGGTGCTTTGTCTTTAGAAGAGATGCAGCACTGGGTGAGCCCATCAGAAGGCAGGCAAGGATGCTGCAGCAGCTTCTGCTTCCATAACCTCCCCACAATCAGAGAGGGCTTGCAGCGTGCTCTGAATCACTAAATGGAGGTAGTATGTCTTTTGCATTTATATAAAATGAAACTCCAAACAAAACAAAACATGAGAATAAAAGTGGGATCTCCGGTGCAGCAAGCAACAGAGTTTTTAAAGCTCCAAAGTCTAACACACCAATACTATGTAAATCAGGGCATTCCCAAACACAGATCTGGATCATAGTGAGGAGACTAGGCAATCATCCAGGGCAATACTATAAGTGGGAGCTGAAACTGTCTCACTGACTGAGTCTTTATCTTCACAAGTTGGCAACTGCTTCACAACTGTGCTTACTCATAGAGGAAGCATACTTCTGCATGAACTAGGTTGCACCAAAGCCTGACCAAAATGCTTTTAAGGAAAGTGATTTATCTGCCCTCAGACACTCTTGATACGCCACATAAAACACTAAGATTCTGACCACTCTTAACACAGAAAGACCAGCAATGCCTTTGGACTCAACACATCTCTGAACACTGTAACGTACCAGGACACTTCTTTCTGCCTACTTAATAACATCACCACTGTTTCAGATCTCACTGTGCTTAAGATCAAAGGTTAAACTGATTGGGAGGCCTTAGACTAAGTGTAAAACACATCTGTGAGACACTATGGGCTTCACAGTTGAAATTCAAGTTACTGCCACATTTGCATAGCACACTGAGGTTTGTGATCTGAAACATACTGCAACACATCTGTATGGACTAGAAATCAAGGACTTTTAACTTCTTCCACCCACAGAACTGAAACCAGCATTTTAGTCTGGGATTTAAGCAGGCTTGTTCAAGAAAAAAGTGTGGAACAAAGGGAAGATGAAGAAAGGTATTTTTGAGTAGAAGTTGTTTCAGTTCCTAACTATGCTCTCCAACAAACAAGCAAGAGTTATGGAACTGCTATAGGATGAATTCCATTGTGCCTCAGCACAGCAAAAAAAAAATTACTTGTTCAGAATGGGAAAATGGGTTTCTATTACTATTTTCTATTACTTGGCTTTGATTTTTCCCTCAATCAAAAAAGTTATTGCAAATTCCAGGAGAGGTAAGTTCTGTACACTCAGTAATGATCCGACAATTGGTGTTTCCACTGAGAGCACTAGGAGGCCAGCTTGGGGGAGGGGATGTGAGGTGGGGAGGGAATCACGTTAAAGAGGGAGGTAGGAGGAATTGGGGGTAGTAAACAGGAAAACAATTAATTCATATCAACACTGTGCTAGGAAATAACACCTGTCACTTTATGGACTACTCTTACACTAGTACAAAAAGCTAGGTGATTGCTCTGCTCTCCTAACAAAATTTGTGATGCCCTACACTTCTAGGCAATTTGCAATATTAATTATCTTAATGTATTTAGTTTTCTCTTTGACAAATAAGAAGCTCTGAAAAGGTGTTATAAATAAGTATTACATTCTGCTTAATGTGAGAGGTTATTTCAGCTAAGTACATCAACAATTGATCTGGTGTCTGCTGTGCCCTTCATCCTTTCATTAAAATATTTGAATCTTCAACCCCAGAGCTGTTTTCTGCTTCCATATGAAGGACTTCAGGTAGGGGACAGATGGGAGCTATCTTTGCATACATGGACTGCAAACTCATGGCCAATACCAGGGCATGAATATGTGGAGATACTCAACGTCATTCCCACAGGCATGTGTCCCATGGACACATTTTTGAAAACAAGGAATACTGCAGTAGCAGTAGTACAGCTCCCATATGAATATTTAGCCTTTACATAATCCTGAAATTAGGAATCTGCAAACAAAACCAGATCCTACTCATTAATAATCAAACCTAAAAGTCACTAGCAGTTACTCTAAATCTATATGAAGGTTCAGAAAGAACACTGATAAACACCACCCTCACTTCCCTTTCACTTCACAGGTCTCAACAATGGCACAATTTTCTTCAAAGTGGCTCCTTTGCATGGACTGCAGCTTTTCATGAACTGCTCCAGCATGGATCCCTTCCACAGGGTACAGCCAGTCAGGAAGACTGCTCCTGCATGGGTCCTCCACGGGGTCACAGGTCCTGCCAGCAAACCTGCTCCAGTCTGCACTCTTCACAGAGCAGCAGCTCTCATTAGGAGCCTGCTCTGCCACAGGCTTCACACAGGGTCACAGCCTCCTTTGGGAATCCACCTGCTCTAGCATGGGGTCCTCCATGGTCTACAGGTGAATATTTGCTTCAGCATGGACCGCCACGTGCTGCAGGGGCACAGCTGCCTAAGCATGATGTGTCTGCACCATGGGCTGCAAAGAATCTCTGCTCAGTGCCTCAAGCACCTCCTGCCCCTCCTTTTACACTGACCTTGGTGTCTGGAGGGCTGTGTATTCTCACTCTTTTGGCTATTGTTCCACAGCAGCTTGGTTTTTTTCTTTCCTCTGTTTAACTAAGTTATCCCAGAGATGCTACTGTCATCACTGATGGGCTCAGCCTGGGCCAGCAGCAGGTCCACCATGGAGCCAGCTGGTATTAGCTCTGTTGGACAAGGGGGAACCTTCTGGAGAAGCTTCTCACAGAAGCTGCCTCTGTAGCCTCCCTGCTATCAAAACCTGGCTATGCAAGCCAAATGCAACTGCTAGAATGAAAGCAGCATTTTACTTACCAGACTGTAACATTTATTTCAAGTCACAGAACCATCACACACAGCCACTAAATTGCAACAACATAGTCCTGCTCTTGCTAAGGGCAGATGTCACTTTGGGGCAACTATCATGGGCTCCTCTCCAGACTTGGCATTTCTCAGGGCCACAAGCTCACAGGCATAATAGGTGCTTCACAAACCTTAGCGTCAAGGGCCACACAGCCACACTAGAATGGTTTGACAGATTTGGGCTTCATAAAATGCCAGGAATCTTTTTTCTTGTCTCTATCCTCTGAGCAAGGCCACATCTCAAAACCCATTTTATGTCCAGTTGTATCTGCCCCATGCACTGCCAAACAGACAGCTCTGAAGCAAAACAAAAGGTCATACAACATGATTCTGGTTTCAATTTCAATTATTTGTTGATTTAGATCAAATGAAAGGAATGACAACTCTGATTTTACATAATGTTTCAAATCCCAATATATAATTTCTCTATAATGCACGCATGGGTATCCCTATATTCTTCTAGCAGAGATACAGCTCTATACAAAGTGGAATTTTAACTTGCTGAGACTCCCAGAAATTTAGTCTGTAAAAACCAGCAAATATACCTTTGAGACTTGTCAAACATCCTAGATGAAGAGCATTCTCAAACTGAGCAGCCTTCTGATTTTTTTGTTATTAAATCAGTGGACAGTATCACAACAACAGAAAATCATCTTGATAAAATGGGTGATTCAAACAGACAAAAGGGTTGTCAGCAAATAACCTGATTCCAACATAAGCAATCATCAGGTCACATAAGCTGATGCAAGCAGAAAACAAAAAGACTGCAAGTTTGTCCCTATACAGTAAAACAACTGGTGGTATCTTTAGTTGTATTTGGAGATCTTTATTAGAGTTGCTATTTTAGGCTTGACATGTATTGCTACTATATTATATTGGTTTTGACTGATTGCACCCTTCTCTTTTCATTAAGACGAACCAACGCGGGACATGCAATGGACTGTCTTCAATGGCAAACAGGTATTTACGGTATCATCAAAAATTACCACCACTGCATAATGTGGTCTTGTTTAATATCTCACTGTTTGGGTTTTTTTAATACAGACTCTTAGGGCAAACTGATTTCAGAGGGAAGAAAGAAATAAAAATGCATCTCCTATAGTCTGTTGCATCACAAGGATTAGGTAAAGCCTTACAGAGACTTTTAATGAGAACTTTTGAAAAGGCTCAGTTGAGGCAAATGCTATCTACTCTTATAAGGGTTTTATAATTTTCTTCAGATAAGGAAGGTTCTATACCCATCACATTGTTAGTTTTAATGATTACATGAACACATTTAGGTGGTTTAATACTACTACTACTAACAGTAAGTATAAAATAATTGCCTCTGCGGGACAGTCAAAATAGCTAAGTATCTGTAAAACTTCATTTGTATCAGCAAATTAACAGGTTAGAATTGGAGGGCACATTGCTACTTTCATATTTCAAATTTCAATCATGTTCATTTTAGATATTACTGTCTAAAATCATGCTTATGCTTCCTTGCCACATCGGTTCTTTCAAAATTTTTACTTTCAGATCTTTATTCCCTTACCTATCCATGCTGACAGTAGAACAGAGTTATTAACAAAACAAATAAAGAAAAAGCTGCACTGTTTCACATTTATGTTTGTCAATTTGCAACATTACATAGGCCTTTAAAATAAGAATACTTTTCCCCAACAATTAATTACTACTGTATAATTTGTTTATATGCTAAATTAAAGAAAAAATCTGAAAAAATATACCTCCTCATGCAGTCAAACTTGACAGGAATAATTAGATTATTATGTTTGGCAACTAGAGCTGACTAAACATTAGGAGAGTTACTAGTTGCTGCTACAATTTTGAAAACAACAATGAAAAGCAAGAGCCATTAAAACCAAGCCAAATTTTCTTCAGGAATTCAAGAAGATAATGAAACAGATAATGTAATAGGATCCCTGGTTTGTATTGTTACTGGGTCTTCCACAGCTTTATCCTTGCATTTCTGTCAGCAGCTCTATTTATTAATGTTGTTTATTAAATATATATTTTTATTTGTACTTTGATGTAGCAAAGTTGCTACCTTGTTTCCAATAAATTGGTATAAACTTATCCAGCTTTGCTATGGTACAATTGATATAATTTGATTCACCATGCTAAAGCTGCAGAATTTTGACTGCCCCTCATAACATACTGAGAGTATGCCCAGGATCTCTTGAACCCACCTGGGACTTAATCAATATTTAAAGATGAAATATGCTGAAATCAATTTGCAAAAATAACCACATCTCATATCCTGTCTGACTTCAAGTAATGCACATGACTGCAGAAAACAGGGAGTTTTGTGGGGTACCTACCCAATATGAGCAAGACTAGAATTTAACTTTATTCCACAAACAAATTTAGCACAAAAAGAAGATTCCAGTAATGCATACTCATTGTTTGGAAACAGCTATACCAGCACCGAAAGTAGGTATTCTTTGAAGTTGCTTTGAGAAGATGAGTGTATCATAATTTGCAGTTCATAATAAACACATCATGCCCTTGTAGTGGCAGAAAGCTGAAAGACAGGGCAACCAAATCCAGGCAAAAAATACACAAGGCAAATAACAGGCAAGGAAGAAATTTTTAAATACTCACTAGCAGCTGAGTAATTGGAGGGACTGATAAAAGTAATGATATCAGATAAATTCCTGACTCGAAAGATATTATACTCTCTGCAGAAGTGAAGCTACAGATCTGTTAATAAAAAGAGAGGTACTGTAAAATACAAAGTTACGCCAATTCTCTGTTCTTCTACCTGTTTGAGCAAGATCTCAATAAAAAGAGACCATTATAATTAGCTTCTACTATTGCACTGTATGAATGTTTTTCTAACAGAGAAAAAAGAACAAAAGCAATAGGACACTTTTTCACATGCAGTTTTCCGCGGTTTGATTTTGATGGTAATTTTATGACTGTTTTACCATACACAGGTATAATTTAAATCTTACATCATTCTTTAGTTAACATATGCAGATGTTTGTTTGTTTGGGGTCTACACAAAACAAAGCCCTAGAATCAGAAAGACTTACCAGGCCTGATTCCTTGCATTAATGCAGCTTTTGTCATTTCACTGATTTCAACTTTCCTTAACTGATACCTGCAATATAAATATTATATATAAACCTATAAATACCTAAAATTCATTAGGTAGATTTATTCAAGTTCTTCCTGAGGAGCAGCAAAAAAATCAGAGTATTTTGACTGAATGTCAGGCACTGCATAAAAAAATCAAACTATATCAAATTCACAACACAGGGACTTAGTTGTGACTTGTGCAGCCACTGAGATGTGGTTGTCAACTGGTGTATCTCATTTCCATGTCACTAATTAAGGAAGATGTTTTTCTCCATTGTCTCATCTTTACTTTCCATTTAAGTGAAGAGTTTTATTTTTTTTCTTCTAAACTTGAGAAGGGAATGCTGAGGAAAAAAAACAGAATTCACATTGCCATAATTGCACAAGTCTCATTTAAAGCACAGCCCGGATTTAATTACCTTCTTCCATTCTTGTCTATAGTTTCATTTATTCAGAAACTGTACCCTCTCTGTTAACTCCAGCCAACTCCTTATATTCTAACCTTATGACAGGAGTAAATCTTTTAAAAATCTTCAAAGGTTATACAACACAAAACCAGATCCCTAATAAATTTACAGGAAAAGTAGTGGAGAAATACTTGTTTTGGAGTCAGCCTCTTAACTATATAAACTACTGAGCTTCTTTAGGAGACAGAGAAAACTCTGCAAATGTCTTGCATTTCTATCTCTCTTCCTGAAAACTCATCACAAAAAAAAAAAAAAAAAAAAAAAAAAAAAGCTTTTTGGGAAACCATGCACACAAGGTCTTCCAGGCAAAGTGCCCATGAAGTGCTAAAGCCCCTGAAATGCTGCTAAATCAGAGCACACAGTTGGTTATCACAAACTAAGTGATTTAACTGTCAAAAAATTACCATTTTTTGCTATTGATAAAACCATTTGTTCTTGTGTTTTAAAGACACCGTGCTCCTCTTCACAAAAATACAGTAGAGTTAACGATTTTCCCTTCTTCACCTCGCTTACACAAAAGGAAGACTAGATCTTGATTCTGAATCTGGCCTTTATATGGTAACCAAAAGAGATCACACTTGGGCTGCATTTTTTGTTTTAATTAGGGACAGATTCTGGGTTTCTCTGAAAGCAAAAAAAACATCTCATTTCATATGAGCTGGATCAGCATCGCTGTAGTTGATACAGTCCACTTTAATGAAAAAAAAATTCCTGGAATTTGATGAGACAGAAAAGTTCGCTGCAGGATCTGTCCCTTGGACAAACACAGACATTTCTCTGCATACTGATTTTTTTTTTTTTTTCCCATTCCCACTCCATACCCTTGTAAGTCCTAAAGCTATACATAAGACTTTTGAGGCAGTAGGTTACCAAGGCAACTCATGCAGCTTATCATTATCTAGATCTCATTACTAAAAGATTGACTTTGGACGAATAGTAGTCTTGTAACAGGGTGTGCTGATTGATCACTTTCTTTTAAGTTGCTAAAAAACAGGGAAGCGTAAGCATATGATTCTATTTTGGGTCTAATGATGTGAGGAAATGGCATCATAAATGTCTTTTCAGTTTCCCTGGCCCACATTGTACCTATATATGGGTTTCTGTTGCCTGGACCCTACCTCCCTCAAGATAGCAACTTCACTGATTCAAAAAAAGAAAGGGAAAAATCAAGAACTTACAGATAGTAGCAACAGAACCCCTGGGGTACAGCCACAGTTAAACTCAGATCTCTGGAGACCACAACAAGGTAATCCCTGATTGTGCAGTCCAAACACTGAATGAACAGCAGAATGGCTATGTAGCACAAATCACTAGGCTCGCATAACCTCACCCTAATAAATTTCATTTAGTTATCCAGCATATAAGTCCATGCTGACTCAAGAGAGACTTATCCTTATTAGCCACTTAGTGACCATTCTGCTGTGGTTCCACGCTTTACTTTCAGTTGCCTCATACATTGTTAATATCACTTATCTTCCTGGTTTTCATTAACTTAGCTGAAGCACAGTCTTTCATTCTAGTTTTTGCACCCTTTTTTTTTACACATTACATATCCGAACCTTTCTCTTGCCAGAGCATCTGGTACTCAGAAAGATAGCCTGGCCAGGTAAGACCCTGAATATCCTCAGGTCACTCAAAAACTTCTGAAGTTTACTCAGTCTGCCCCTAAATACTATAGCATAAAGCTCAGGCCCTGCACAGCAGCCTCCCATTAGCAATGTGTATAATGTTGTGGTGTACTACAGCCACGTTAATGATTCATACTAAGGAACCTGAAGCACCTGTTCGAGAATAATAAAAAAGGCTGAAAATAGAAAGAAGAATATGAATGACATGCTTACTTGAAGCAGGATAAACAAAGTGCTCTGCTATGTGCTTGCCTGCAAGGCACAGTGGGTGGAAGGGCTGTGCCCACACATCAGTAGCAAGGACTGTTTGCTTCCTTTGAAGAAAGGAAGCTTGCAGAAGAAATCCAGACCATCAAAGGGACCTCAACAAAGAAGTAACACTGTTTCTTGTAGACCTTGCTGTTTCCCAGGGGCCAAGTGAAAGGGCTCCAGAGCTGAGCAAGGAAACAAGTCACTACAGCCCAGTACCATAGTGGCTCTGTAAGCCTTCCTATATTCACCTATCCTTTCTGGATGCCTGAGAGCCAAATGCAACACATTTTGCTAATAAGGGTGTCCTGAAAAATGAACTTTATTGCAGAGAAAAAACTTTGATTATAGGTTAACACATTATTCTTGGTTATACAATACAGCAGCACAAGCAAGTTAATCGACTTGGCATGGAAGAGACAAACATGTTTGAAAAAAAGCTGCTGTGGAATTCAATATGACTACATTATTTTAAAGGCTGTGGAGAAAAGGCCAATTCCAAGTTCATCTAGGATTATAACCATTTTTAAGCTCCATGAAGGTTTTTTTAATTGAAAATATTTGCAAGAATTGAACAAAATGGCTTTCAAGAAAAATACGGACAATGGTGAGTTTTCTTAAATATTTATCCCTTTGGGCATAAATTAAGTATGTTATATGACCTTTTGGAATAAGACATGTCTGCAAACTATTCATTAGTAGGTTATTAGGCTGATCAAACAAAAATACTGTGGATATTTTCATGCATTTTCCGTCATTACCCTTCAGCACATCGGCTTATCCTGGTAGTGCTGAAATCAATAAGAGGTTTAACACTGACTTTTATAGGATTACCTCAGGCTAAGAACATATGAACTTAGGCCTGGTGTGAGGTTCTGTGTAACTCTTAAAATACAGTAACACCTTTACTAAAAGATCTTTTTAAACGCAGTTAGATGAGAATGCAATGCTGCTCTGTTTCTGGCAAGAAAGTATAATTACAATGCCTCAAGAAAAGGAAGTCGGCATGGTGCTTTGAGAACTGAGCGTGATTGAAGAAACCATTATTACACTAAAATAATAAATCAACATTCAGTAAGAGATACTTAGAGTTTAAATGTAAACCTAGAGCAGTCATTAAGCAAAGATGAATGGAAAAGTCAGTTGTTGCTGAGATAGGAGGTGGGAGGGTTTCCCATGTGGAAAACACGGTAATAGGTAGATTAGAGAAGCATTAGGTCAGGAATTATGAACTCTCCTACATTGCTGTCTACACCTTATAAAAGGTATTGTGAGGAATAATGATGAAATGAGCTGTACATCACCATCATTTCCTAAAAAGGTTACTTAGCACTGAGGGCAGTTCATCACTCCACTGGATTCAGAGCCCCATGAGAAAAAGCTTTATTATAAGGACACTGCAGTTCACTGATACAGGACTATATATTGCAGTCCTGGCAAGGTTTTGTCCTGCCTACTCCTGCCCGCATTTCTGGCTTTGTGTACCTTTGTGCACCACTGGAGGGACCAAAATATATGCAAGACCTCTTTTCACACTTTTCCTTTTCAGAATTTCTTCATGTAAGTCATATTGTAAACTCATTTCCCCACGTTTCCTCCTCATCTAAAAACTTTAAGGCAAGAGCAGCATATTATAAATCCAGGAGGTAAATTTTTGAGTATTAAAAGCAAGCATTTTGAAATGGAAAACAAGAAGTCAAACAACCGTTACATTAGTGGCATCTATTTCAGCACTAATATGCACAAGTTCAGTTATGTGAACACATTCAGGAAACAATGAAGAGGATTGGATATTCAAACAATAACTAAGAAAATTCTGAAACCAAGAGAGGAAAAATGTAAAAATGCAAATGTCACAGGGTTGTCTATCTCTTGTCTATCACAAGAGATTAGAAAAACAAAAGAAACTCCAAATTAATATATTTTTTCATATTATATGATGTAGCATTCACAGAATATGCAGGAATTAATTTACTCAAAAACCAGCATGCACCTGCAGCAACACTTCCCTCTGAACACATGGAGATGCTGAACTAAGCAGCAAAAATAATCTTCTTCAGAAATGCTGACGATGAGCTGATGTGCTGATTTTGCAGTGGATTCCTAGAACTCGTAGGTCTAGATTCTCCAAGCTTATCCCACACACAGAACCCGGCCCATGACACCAACCAAGGCAAAGTTCCGGCATGGGGTCAAAGGCAGGGTAAGGCAGGGCATCTATATGGGCCCAGCTTCCCTCTGTGAAGGAGGCTGGAGATGAGAGGAGCAGCAAGAGAAGTGCAGGACTGCCTGTCCTGTGGGAGAGCTTTCCCTTGGGATGGAGACAGCCCCAGATGCACACGCAGGCTGACACCAAGCTGATGGTACCTGCTGCCAACGCTGACTCTAAGCCCATTGCTGGTGACCCCTGAACAACTCGATGCAGGAAACCCCTACAGAAAAAGTGCTAACTCCGAGTCAGAGTGTCCTTCTGAAAACCAATCCACAGCATCTCCTATCACATTTCTGCACCAGGCCTGATGCTAACCTCACATCCTTCTTGCTGCTGTTAACAAGAAGTTAACACCTTCAGATTTACATCCTTTGTAGCTTTTTCAGACCACTATCCTGTATTTCCTCCACAAAAAAAAACCTCTCCGAGGAAGAAATATATTTGTTAATTGTCTCTGTGAGATGGTACTCAAAGCACACTAATGGCTTAATACAGAGCCCAAATGTCAGGTTAAGTGTAAGGGCAGTGTTTTAGTAACGAATCTCCCAGGTAAAACATCACTAATTGCTACAGATCACAACAAACAACAAAAGCCAACACCAAGCTTTAACATACACAGCCAATAAAAAAGAGCATGGCACAGATCAGACAAATTAATATCAAGAACAGATGAATCAATATCATGACTTGCAAATGTTAACTGATATCAATCCCTTCTAATATGCTCTGGTCAGTCTCTTATCATCTCCAACTGTTCAAGTCCCTGTTCAGGTACCAAAAAACTGTCAAGGTTTAACCCCAGCCAGCAACTAAGCACCACACAGCTGCTGCTCAGTCCCTCACCAGAGCATTGTGAGGAAAAGTAAAAGTGAAAAATTAGTTTTAAATCTAGTAGTCAAATAATTTTCCAGCATGATGAGCTGGTATGCTTTGACTGAAGCCTACTACACATACCTTGTGTCACTCTATGTGGCACCTTGCTCTAGGACAGCTTTATTTTGGACAGAATCTGCATCCAAGCACTTCATAGCCATAAAGAATACATGCTGCTGCAGCTGCACCCATTTCTATTTGCCTGCCAGTTGGCCAGGAGGCACAGACAAGGCAGCATGTTGTGCTTTTAAGATTTCTTACCCCTTACCAGCCTAGGCACCATGAAACATTTATAGACTATTTTGGGCAGCATTTCATCGCAAATTCCATATGCTTAGCTGAACTAGTCAATGCCCAGAATGACAATAAAGAGAAGATTACATCTGAATGCACCATGTAGCAAGGATTCTACCTTTTAGCTGCTACGGCCCATTATCTCCTAAAATAAACAACAGACAGCCAGCTCACTCCATCAGCTGAGTTGCACAGTATTAGACACCTCTGTGCAGACTAAGGGTGCAGGTGGCTCAAACATCTACTCCAGGGGACAGCCTCATCTCCATTCACAGATATTTGCAAAAGAGAATACAGCCTGAAAGGTGCAAGTTCTTCAGTATGTTGTATAATGCATAAGGAAAGAAGAAAGGCAGCTACAGATCCTTTCCCCAAGCAAAATGTATGGCTTTTAGCTACAGACATAGCCACATAATGATGATGCATTTAAAATAAAATTAAAAAAAAAAAAAAATTCATACCAGTATTTGAAGGAATTAAATAAAAAACCAGTGTCTGATCTACAAAATAATTTAATGTGTACTGAAGGAAAAGAGCTCTTTATTATGGAAAATCCATTTAAATAATTTGTCCTTATATGCCATCACAAATTTACAAGGAGACTAAAGTAAGATATGTAACTTCAGGACATGAAGTAACTAATTTCTTCTGCACCATCATGTATTTGTTATTGCATATATAGCCCAGCAAAGTGAGAGAACAATGTTGTCTATAATTTTACCTCTGCAGGGATGACAGTGCAGACTGGCACAGAAGAAGAAAGTGTCAGCTAACTGAATGGGTTTAATGTCTCTCTCTTACCTCCCTTGCAAATGAAACTGGGTCTGCCATATTAAGCTACGGGTAACCAGTCTGGAGGAAAGGATAACCTTCTAGAAGGTAGTATAATATCTAGGACCCTAAAGCAGCTCATTGGATCAGCAACCTAGTGATAAAGTAGTTTAGATAATCTCAGCTACATCCAAAAATGAGCTCTGGCCAAATGTCAGAGCTTTTAGTCTGCTCTGACTAAAACTGGCCAGGCACCAGCCTTGAACAACAGCTTCAGCACAAACAGAGCTTCACGCTGTACTACAAACTTTTCTCCCTGCTTATCCTTTGTGCCACTTGACTGGAAAATTTGCAATCTATGCAATTTTAAAGAGTTTGAGGTTGTTTGTTTGGTTTGGGGTTTTTTGTGGGGTTTTTTTTTGTTTTGTTTTGGGTTTTTTTTGTTTTGTTTTGTTTTTGGTTTTTTTTTTTTTTTTGCCTAGGATTCAAACATTAAGTTGTCCTCTTGAGATCTATTTTGTATCACTTCATACATCCTTCTTTTGCTCACTGCTCACAGCTCATAAAGTCTACTAATGTTTCCTTTAAATACAGAAGAATCACATGGTTTTTTCTTCTCATTTCCCTTCCTGCTTTCTGCTTGTTTAGAGCTGAAAGACAGCACCTTTTACATTAAATCATGACCAGGCCATTAACATTAGGGAACCTTTCCCATTAAAAAGGCAATATATATTGATATGTGAACACTCCAGTCCCAAAAGCTTTTTTTCCAACACTTCATTAACATTTTTCACTGCTGAACCATTTTACCCTCCCAGAGCATGTCTTCATTGCCCCACTTCCTCAGCATATCACTAATAACACAACAAAAGGAGAGGAGGCCATTGCAGATAAATCAGCCCAACTTCCCATCGGGTTTCCTCTCCACACTCCTGCCATCTGTGCTGGCTGCTGCAGCACTACATATGCTTGCAGACAATACCACAGGGGTCACACTCTGCTCTCCAGCCACTCGCATCTGCTGCTGTGATTGTCACAGTCCAGTACTTCTGCTGTTTGACGTGTTCGTCTGCAGGGACAGCTTCCAGTCACCCGAACTGGGGGCACATGGCTGAGCTCCCAGCACCACACATGCCCTTCTCCTCAAGAAAACTGGAGACTCATCCCCTGGTTTGTACCAAGTCATTTACAAAACACAGACTTCAAGTCTTGAGAAGCAGCATGTTTTATTTTGAATGGCCTGTTTACTCCCAAGAAATTCCCCTGATACAACATTATCAGATAAAACTTTTTCACAAAAAGAACCCTGTCTTTTCAAAGAAATAAATAAGCAGGAAGCTTAAATCATAAAAAAGTTAGGAATACGTGAACTCTTCCTTCTACTAGATTAACATCAGCAAAAGACAGAATCAGATATTGATCTATATTTCTGGATTAGCTTTCTGAGGTGTGCAACCACCTTTTCACAGCTGTGAACACAGCACTGCAAAAAAATTGATCATCACTCACTTTGCAATCTGAAATGCATGAATCATTAATAGCTGACTTGTTAATTAAATACGGTAGCAGAATTCTAGATTAGTCCTGCCTTTATAAGAGCACCATTAATAAACCTGTTTTTCAATTTAGGAAATATCATCTTGTCATAGAGTAGCCATTGTATTATTCCTGCCTAAGTATAATATTTCATTCATTACTTTGACAGGTCACATCATTTAGGCTATCCACAAGAATAAATCTCATCAGCTTGAAAATGTTATCTCTGTGTCCACAGAGAAGCCCCAGATGCACACTGCCTCCTGTAAACCTCATGTCAGGATTTTCATAAACCAGTGGGCACACAGAAAAACCCAAGGGCACTGCAGTAGGTTTTCTCATTTAATATTGGGCACCACACAAAATGACTGGTTGAAGAATTTTCTTCTTCTCACTTTCCATTCTTCAGTCACTTGAGTGTATGCAAAATGGAAAATCACTTTCCCCCCATATTCAACAAGGAACCCAAACAAATTAAGTATACCTCTATCATTAATCCTTTTATATTGCATATTACAATACAATCATGTGCATTGTACAACATAGTGAAACATCTGTGAGTGTCTCATTTTTGATTTATCAGTAACATTGATACAATCTATCCCTGTCTTTCCTCAAATATGGCATCCATGGCCAACACTTGTTCCTTCAAAAGACAGCTGGCAAACACTCCTGTAAATCTGCTTGATAAACCCTCAGAAAATTTGTAGCTAAAAAGGGATTCTTTTTTGAAAGTTTCTGCAAAACATCTCAAATTCACTAACTTATTTGCTAAATATACATGTACATGTTTTATGTGTACATATATACATACACAAACAGAAGCATCCTTCAAAATCTAAAAAATATTAATTTAGGTACTGCCAGACTGAACACATGATGATTAAATGACTAGCACTTTGAAATGCTGAGGTAGCAATAGTGCTAAAATACCTGCTGAGATTCAACTCTGGCTTCATTAAGCAGATAAAGTCATCACTGTGGAAGTGCAAGATTGTCTTTTTGGCTAATGCTTAATCAGACTTCAAGTATCTATTGCTAATAACTGTGAATAATAAATTAATTCAAAGACTAGTTCTTACATGCATAGAGAAGTCTGATGTATGGCTGCTAAGAGGTCTGTTCTAGAGAAACAAAATCTCTTACACACATTTACTAAGTGCATTTATTCATTCTCACAAATCCTTAACGAGAACTTCACTATTTTCTGTTCTAAGTATACACAAAAGGAAATTTTAGAAAACAGGGACTTGTGAAACAAAGCAGAGACCAGATAAAGAATAGACACGACTCCTCTTTTGTACGCACTGTTTCTAAGGAGTGCAATTGATCCAGCGGTGCTTTTCTAGTGTGTGTTTCTACATAAACAAGACAGTTATTTTACAGCAAACCTGTGGTATCTTAAAATATTTACTTTGCCTCCTCTTCTGAGGACATAATTTCTCACCCACAAAATAAGTATGACCAAATTTCCGTCTTTGAGGACCTCTGGTATGACAGCCTTGGAAGGATTAGATATTGTACCTATGAACCCAAATTCTGCTCCTTCAGTAATAAGATTATTTTGCCACCCCTCTCCCAAATCTATTTGAATAAGTTATCTATTCTCCTTTACTCCCAAAAAATTACCAAAAAAGGAAAAAAAGGAAAAAAAAAAAAAAAAAAAAAAAAAAAAAAAAAAAAAAAAAAAAGAAGAAGAAGAAAGAAAGACCTATGTCTAACCAGTAATTTCCACATTTAATGCTCTAAATGTGAATTATGTAAAGGTACAGTGACCTACCTGGAAGGCAGAAGGAAGGACCTCATCTCAATTTGGCACAAGATACACAAGGTTTTTTTCTTACAAATGGTTCTTTAAACTTTTAAACCAAACAGAATATTTGTGACTCTATAACAAAAAATACTTACTCAATTTCAGTGCACTCCTATGGGATTTCTGACATAGTGTATTACTATATTTGTACTATATTTATTACTAATAAACATTACTATTTATTACATTAGTATTATAGTAAATGTGGTTTTGAGATCCTATCTTTGCTGCTACAAATTGGTATGGCAGCACTGATTGACCCTGGAGCTAAACCAAATTACACCAGAAGCAGTGTAACTCACTCTAGATTTGCAGAGCTGATACACAGAATTACACAATCAGTTAGGTTGGAAAACACCTCTGAGATCATGGACTCTAACCTGTGACTGAACATCGCCACCTCATTCAGACTATGCCACATCCAGTCCTTCCTTAAACACCTCCAGGGAATGTGACTTCACCACCTCCTTGGGCAGCCCATTCCAGCTTCTAGTCACCCTTTCTGTGAAGGAATTCCTCCTGACGTCCAACCTACACCTCCCCTGGTGCAACCTGAGGCTGTGTCCTCTTGTCCTGTCACTGGCTGCCTGGGAGAAGAGGCCGACCCTCACCTGGCTACGACCTTCTTTCGGGTATTTATAGGGAGCGACAAGGCCAGCCCTGAGCCTCCTTTTCTCCAGGCTAAACACCCCCAGCTCCCTCAGCTGCTCCTCAGAGGATATGTGCTCCAGACCCTTCACAACCTGCGCTGCCCTTCTCTGGGCAGAGATAAATAGCATTTACTTAGCATCCAAACACAGAATGAAATCCTTAATCTCATCACTAACACAAGAAGAAAATCAAGAATGTAAACCTCTGCAGCTCAAAATCTGGTCAAAACAGCGAGGGTTGTCACTAGAAGCCAAGGCCATAAGGCTGTGAATGCCAGTTCAGTCTATGGTGTTTGCAATTGTACACATACATTTGTCAGCTCCACAGGTTTTATTAGACATGATGCAGTACAGGGGAATGTGTGCATGACAGAAAGACAGGAAAGGGGGGAAATTTGGTGATAAGAATGTTAATATGGACATTATAGAATATTAATACCTACATAAAAAGGGATTCTTTCCCCTCAGATGAAGAGGTTTTGTCACAGAACTCTGCAATTCATCTTATTTTAATGGTTTTTACTTGCTACTTTCTATCATATAGTAGTTCATTAAACAGTTCATAAAGTCCTTTGGCAGAAATTAACTGCATTTGTTGTGTTACAGTGGTTGCAATTAAAAAGACAGTATTTCCACTCTGCTACAAAATAAAGTATTAAACAATATACTGCAGTCCTCTTTGTGTTTAGAGAAGAACCAAGATTTTGCAGATATCTTATTTAATAAAGGAGAAGTCTTTGCTTCTTTTGAATTACTTTAAATAAATGCAATTTTCTTGGTAAAGACACTGAATAAATTATACTAGTGATGTGCTTTTTAGATTAAATTAATCTAAAATCAATTAATATAATATATTCACAGACAATATAATAGAATAAATCAAGATCAGTGTGATGTCCCTTAAAGGATGAGTAATTTTTAGCTGAAATATATACAGAACCACTGCCTTACAGAATTTTTTTTTGACCACATAGCTGGGGTTCCCATTTATTCTGCCATTACACATAATGCCTTAAACCCCAGACTATTGCAAGAGAAAGGTATTATTTTTTTCCAGAGCAATGTTTTAGTTCTGCACACCGATTTCTCACACAATTTCTGTATGTATTAACTCATTATTTCAAGGGAAAAAGATGCATTAAACATATACTTTCATAAAGATGCAAGAGCATTTCAGCTGCACTACATTCAGCGCCAGAGATAGTTCCTACTTTGCCTACAGAGGTTGCAATTTGGAGGACTGTTTCAATTTCAAAACAAGCCCTTAATTAGTTTGTGTTGCCAGTCGAGAAAATTTTCTCCTTAAGCTCTATCATGGCGATTTTTGCCACTTGACAAAATGTGCAATGCATTTAGTTTTGCTATACATTCTTAAAATAATTGTATTCCTTTTTAATTGCCACCCCTCCCCCATACATATTTTAATAAACTACCTCTTTTCTTTTACTGCCCAAACACATCACCATAAAAAAAAAAGATGCCCAAGTGTTAATCCATAATTTCCACATTCAATGCTCTAAATGTGAATTATGTAAAAGTACAGTGAGTTACCTGGAAGGCAGAGTCATGTGGTTAAATACATCACCTATACCCACAAATTATTACAATAATTCTTTAAAAGGTGAGTCCAAGAGTTGCATGATAGCATGGATTCAGTACTTAGACCCCAAAAATGAGAAAAAAACCCACAAAAACCTGCATACACTTCAGTCCATTATTTTCATAAATATTGTAGATCCCAAACCATAAAATTTATTAGAGATTCATAATCTGAGAGTTGAATTGCAGATTACAGGATTCCATATTTATGATTTGGTAGTCCATATGCAAATAATTGTAGAGGTTGTTGCTGAAGATTGATGTTGGCCAGCTTTAGGCATCCACCCAGCTGCTATCTCATCCTTTCTCCATAACAAGCAGACAATAAGATGGAAAAGATCATGGATTCTGATAAAGACAGAGAGATCATTTACCGGTTACTAATATGGACAAAACAGAACTGACTTAGGGAAAATTATTTTTATTTTTGCAAATTAGAGTAGAATGGTGAGGAACAAAGACAAAAATGAACCCAACCCTTCTTCCATTTCCCTTCCATTTCCTTCCTTCATTATGATTCTTCTGGTTCCTTCCCACACCCCTGCAGGAAGATGGGGGAATGGGGTTTGTGATTCATTTATGGACCACAACCAGTTTCTCTGTGTCAGTCCTTCCTCCTGAAACTTTTCCACTGACCCAGCCTGAGTTCCCCATAAACGGCTCCAACATGGGCTCAGGGGCTGAAGGCCCAAGTGGGCCCTCCACTGGCTGCAGCTCCTGAAGGCCATGTCTGCCCACTCCAATATAGGTTTCTCCATGGCTGCAGTCTGGACACCTAGCTGTTCTGGCATGGCTCTCCATGGGCTGCAGGGAAACACCTGCTCCACCATCGCTCCTCCCACAGGGTGCAGGGAAATACCTGCTCTGGCACGGTGCACTTCCTCCCCTTTTTTCCCTGACCTGGGTGCTCGCAAGGTTGCTCCTCACGCCTTTTTTCCCCTCACTGCTGTTTTCTGTATTCCCCTTTCTTAAATATATTTTCATAGAGGTACCACCAGTGCCCAGCTGAGGGGCTCAGATGTGGGTACAGAGGGTCCGTGGAGTCAGGCTGGAGCTCTGTATATCACAGGGCAGCCCCTCTTCTCTTCCCAAACCCAACACTCCTGGCAGCCCCACCACTACCAACACCCAGTGTCCTTATTTACTGACAAAGAGGTTATCTCCATATATCATGTCAGACTACTCAATTCCTCACTCTCCCAAAGCAAGAACTTCATGTACAACAACTACCATTTACTAGGAAAAACAATAAATTAAGTTCCCAGTTTAACTGAGGACAGCTTTTCCCTGATAAAAGTCACTACTGAACACATCAAACAGGACAAAGAGATTCGTTCACAAGCATTGATGTTGGCAAGGTCTGTTCTAAGAAAACTCTACACCGTGTTCAAACCAGGTGATATTATATAAACAATCTTTAGTCTGGAATAAAGACCTCAAAGAATTATTTTTGTTTGTTTAGAGAACAAAATGTATACAAAATATAGAAACAGATTAATGTATTCGTTGAGGAACTCTAATACATAAATTCATTAGGGAAGCAATAAACATTGTGCATAAATTAATTACTTTGTGCTTATCCTCATTAAATGCTACTTAATGAGTTAATAAGCTTGAAAAGCAATGACAAATTGCAAAAGTGCTTTCACAGAATTTTAGGTTTTTTTTTTAAATAAAGCAGCATGTCTAACTGAACGCTGAAGCTCGGGATACAGGCTGGTAACATTTATGCAAGGTGGTCACTTTATCTTCTAGCCTTCATGAACAAGCACCTTCTGTTTTGAGTTTCTTAGAAAAGCATCAGCTTTACAAAGTTCAATAGCTGAAGTTCTTTTACTAAGTTTCAGGAATCGCCTCCTCCTTAAAATTCATTTTGTAAAAATTAATTTGCATCAAAGGATAACCTCCAGCTTCTTGGGAAATATTAATCAGAAATATGTATGTCCACACATGAACATGTATGTGCACACAGAGATACACACACAATAGGAATATATTGCCACATTTGAGAATTATACTCAGGCCTGTGTGGCTCTCGGTGTTTGAGAATGAAGAACACGTAAATATGTTGCCACAGTCACAATCTGGAAAGAGGCCAGGCAGCACTGGAGGGAGTCATATCCAACACCAATAAATACTATAAATTTTGTGATGGGGTATGAGCGCTCCAGCATTAACTGAGCTGTGTTATTAACATACTATGGAAGACTGAAATGGTGGCCTCATTTGTCATGTCACAGATATAGACTGTGACTGCTTATGCTCTCGCTTTCTGTAGCACAAAGGCTCAGAGTGCTGTGTTCTAGCTGGTAATTTAAACAAAACAAAACAAAAAACCTAAAAAAGCCACACATACATGTTTTTCACTTGCTCTCTTCCCATGCCAAAATTGAGAAAAGATGGCAAACTGCATCCCAGAATACATCAGTCATACTGATATTATAAACGTCTTTATTTTAAAGTAAAATATAACATCTTCAAATTACTGGTGCATTAACTAAGCATGATTCAGTGAATGAGTGAGTCCTCTCACCTTCCCAGGATTCCCACAATTCACAGTGAAACTACCAGTGTTACCTTGATAAAATATTTAAAGCAATCTTTGACCATTACATGAGCAAACATTTCCCAAATAACCTTGGGATATTAATCCAATTTTTCAACTCTTAAACTGATTTTTTTTTTTTTTTTAAACTCCTTAAAACCTACTTGAGCAAAGGAATCTAATTCCTCTTTGTAGGGACAATAAACAGATAAAGTGGTATTCTGAAAAAAGACTGTCAGTCCTTTTCAGGGATTATCATTCCTTGGATTACACTCCTTTTTCCACAATAGTAGTGTGCTTAATTCCTGATTTTTTGAGAATCATGAGCAATATCTAGCAAATTTCAGTGCCCATGATTACATACATATACACATCAAAGCATTTTTCAGTATCCTCCAGCATGACCAATCCACACAAGTAAGATCTCAGTAACAGTTGTGAGCATGAGAACACTTTTGAAGCAAAATCCAGAGGAAATCAGCAACCAAAGCAGCATCAAAGAAAGCTGCAACATTAATCTTGGATCACTGTTACCCTGGTTTTTCTGAGTTTTTTATAGCCTTTTGAATTTTCATAAAATGGAGTCAGATCTTTGGTTACTGCACAATATTAAGAGCAGTTTCTACCTTTTTCCCACATATGTAACATAAACAAATCCTTTGTTTTTCATTCTCTGTCCTTTGTTTGCATATTTCTAACCTGAAAACAATTGTAACTGACGGCTGGTCTGGCCAGTTGGCTTGAGAGGTAAAAACTCTAACAGCCAATCTTCAGCCAGACCCACAAATGTATAAAAAGTAAGAAATAAACAAGGAGGTCGCTCTCCGCCCTGGACTCAGCTTTGAGCTGGCATGGAGGAACCTCTTGGCCCTGCGAAATTTCTCGTCTACGTGTGACTGCATTGCGTACCACGGTAATAGATCACATAAAATATTTTGCATCGCTACGACTGCATGCAAAATTATCATATTAACCCCACAAACACAAAAGAAGTACACTTCACAAGAAGGCATGCGCTGATAGCAGAAATTCTTCCCTTCGAAGTAAATAACTCTGCCACCTGATGTTTAAGCAGACTTTCAACTATTTTGAAATCTAGTCACTCTGCAAACAAAACCATATGTCCATCGATCACACTAAGTCTTTGGACGTTTTCAATTGATTTTGGTCACTTAAGACTAATTCACAAAGGATTCGGAAGCCACAGCACAGCTAAATGCTATCTCCATGATTGGATAAAAATGTGTATTAAACAAATCAAGACATACTCATGTTACAAACAGGTCCTCAAGAGTTTTGTGCTGACACTTAGGTAATAAGAGAGCTAATGAGAACAGCTATATTCTGCTCAGCACTGTTTAGGATACTAACAAATTAACTTTAGATGATTTGTCATCAAGTCCCTGCAGGAAGACTATTTAAGGGGGTGGGGGAAGAAGAAAGACAGCATACTCATCTATGGAAATCCTTGATCCCAGGCTAACTACTGGGATAACAGTAAAAATGATACTAGAAATAACATTTAACAGGGAATAATTTTGACCATTTATTTCAGTAATAATCATGTATTTTTTTTTAATTAACAATCATGTATTTTTTATTTATTGACAGGCACTTTAACCATCATTCATGTCCTCATCTCTTTTCAGTAGTCAGGATAGTACTTTAGGAGAACAGTTTTGAAACGGAATTTAAATGCCATTTGAAGGAGAAGACCCAGAACTCATGGTTTCCCAAATTTTCACAAAATAGCCAATGGAGTCACAAAATGAAAACCAAGTGGGAAGGGGTGAGAGTGTTTGGGGTTACTTTTTTCTGTTTTTCTTTAATATTATTATTATCTCACTTCTTTAGTATTATCTTATTATCTCACTTCTGAACCCTTATATCTGTGGAAGAGAAAAGGAAAGGTCATCAGCAGCCAGTGGCAGCACTAGCTGGGAGCTGGAAATGTCACTTGTAGTTTTCAGCTGTCAAATGTTGGCTGAAATTTAGTTAGTGCCAGTATGAAATGATCTGCAAATCTGTAGCTTTTTTAAAATTAGCAAGAAAAAATAAAGGATTTTGAGAGAGCAATTTGAAGTCTGTTATATTATTATAGTTATACATAAAGTAAGTTGCTCAGTCTCAGTGGTTCCCAGGTTAGCAGAACTCCCACCCTTGTTCTGCGCTTAAACATCAAAGCAAAACAGTATTCTGTATCACATATTCTGTATCACACTTGATCCACTTCCCTCTTAAAATGCCCTGAATGCCTTTTGTGTATGGCTGCAAAGTTTTTTGTGAAAGTAGACATCATCAATAAAAGAAGACTAAATAATGTATTTACTCTTTCAATGGTATCCACAATTTGTCAATGAAAGAAGACAAAAATGTAGAAACAATGCAGGAAAGATTCAGGAGTCACCAAATAACTGACTGTGTAACAAAACCACTCAAATATTTTCTGGCTTTGGGACCAATCTCATGTTTTATATACAAACCTGTAACTTTTGTAAAATAGATGTGCCTTTCCAAGCAGCAGGCTCTGTGTGAGAACTGTGTGTGCTTAAAATGAGAGGGAATTCACATATGTGCACCCAGCCCACTAGTAGGACCTAAAATAAAGAGGATATGTTTCCTCCACAACTGTGAGTTCAGCAAATACGCTGCAGTAGCAGCCACAACACTTCTGTCCCTTCTGAGAAGATGAGCTAACATATAAGTGTGGAAGACACCCAGGCCCACCCTTAGCCATTCCCAAGTGCCAGCCTATTTAATCAGCACTGATTAAAACCTTTTGGAATGCACACAATCTACCAGTGCCACCACACTCCACCACCTCGCACTGGCTTCTCAAATATTCTCAATCCCAGTGTGGAAAAGGATGCTTGCATTGAGTCGAGAGCCAAGCCAAGGGTAGATGACGTAAGTGCCTATGCTTGTCTTTGTGTGTGCATTTTTTGGATTTCTAGACCAGACAACTGGTGTAAAGAGTACACTGCTGTGGTCCAATCGCCCTCATCATGCATCACAAACCAAACCAGAAAAATTCACCTGCCATGCAGTCACTACATTACATGAATGGGTATGGCCATGCATGACTTGACACATCTACAGACAACCTGAAGTACTGAATAACTGGCTTTGTCCCTCAAAATTAGACCAATATTTTCCTTCCTTCCTGTTTCCAGGGCACAGTATGTTCTATGGTACTTGCTCTTGAATTGCTGAAAAATTCAGTTCTACTCACTGGAACTGAACAGACTTCTTAAAATCCTATGGATTTTACTTAAATTACAGTATTTAAAATACTAAGACCTAGCTAGTATAATGACGTGTTACTACATAAAACAGAAATGGAATGCGTTCTTAGCTAATGAAACTCCTCTGACTTAAATTTTGTTTTCTATCTCATTTGTCTCCATGGACACTGTCTAATTTCCCCACACTCTTTTCACCTGACAGACTGAAAAGTTTTGGGGAGCAGGAACTGCCATTCATGGTACGTCTGTAAAGGACCTAGGCCACCAAAGCCCAAAGGTTTTGAAATGCTACTGCATTTCAGTGTCTGCATCAAACAATGAGAATCTTTGACTGCTCTTTCTAGCAGATACAATTTGCAGTAGCTGTATTTAAAACTAATACTGAGAAGACAGCTTGAAAGTAGTGTTTTCCATTCTTGGAAGAGTATATAAAGAACAGAGTCAAACCACCTCACTCCACCCTCTTGCACTGTCCGGAACAAGATAAATTACTGATCAGGTATTCAGGTCCACTGGAAGATGACTTCCCCCTGGCCCATGGCGTGCTTCAGCAGCAGCGCATGCCGCAGCCAGCAGGACGCTGCCCAGCTGCTGTGGGCTCTCCCTTTGCGTGCCCAGGATTCCTCTTTCTGCAACAACTGCACAGTTCCCCTAATCCAGTGCCTCTGATGAAGGCTTTGTAAGGGAAAAGTAACATCAACCTCAGACAGTCTCTGTTTCACTAGAAGTTCAGGAAATATGACGGGGGGACAGAGAGAACATCACCAATGCAAAAGCTACCAGTCCTGTACCAAGGAATAAAATTTCACTTTTTTTGGAGGAAACAAACAAGAAATCCCCCAGGATTCCGGAAAGAAATAGCTGCAACAACTGAGTATTCATGCACACATAAATTCAGAAAGCCTGATTAGTAGTTACACCAATAGATGAAATACACAAAAACTCCACCCTGTAGAGGAAAGTTACCATGAGCCAGCCCTAACTCACTGAGATAGGATTCCCCACCCTGATGAGCAATTTTGGTCTGAAGGCACCAGCTGTCTATTACATTGTTCTGCAGGTCCTGTGTGCTATTTGTACACACATTTCCTTTCACAGCAGAAGAAAGAATATGTCTGGAAGCCTAGAAAAGATACCATAATCTGAGTTGATACAGAATTGGAGTAAAGCTACTGATGGCTGTCATTATCCACTTGTCCCTCTGCATCCTAAGGTACAGTCACCCTCAGGGTCAGGGTCTCTCTACTGGAAGTGCTCATACTAAAGCCCAGCTAGATCTGACACTCAGGAGTGGTTCCAAGCCATTTCTATCACAGGAAGGAGGGGTTAGTTAAAGGCAGAAGACCTCCTGTGAGAATGCTAGAGAAATGTCCCCAGCAGAGGAAGCCAAACTTGGCAGGGTCTGTGCCCATACTGTTGGTCCAGAGCAGATCCTGAAGCGAATTAGCCAGCCAACAATGCCTTATTTGCCCCCCTGTCCCTCTTCACAAGGAGCTACTTCTCTAGAGCTGGTAGGGATACTGAATTCATTAGCATATATGAGGTGTGAACAATCAGGAGACTTGAACCCTGGACTAAAGCAAGAGCCAAATTATTTGATGCTAAAACACATTCAGTGAGGAATAGTGAAAGGGGTCAAGGAAGTATTGGGCCACTTGACATCGAAAACAGTATCTGTGGTAGGAAGTAGAAGCAGAGCAGAGTAGCTTGCAGTGTTTTTAGATCCCTTCCTTTATACGGCTCTGCTGGCACACTGGGATGTAGACGAGCATGTCCTGCTGCGAAAGGAAGAGATGTGACAGGACTGAGGAATCGTGAGCCCAGGGCACGATCTTGCAAGCTGCAGTGGCTCTGGCTGTTTTGCATTAAACGCACTCGTCCACACTACGAAGCACACAGCAGCTCTGCCTAGGGATGAACTATTTTCTTTTACAAAGACAAATAAGCAAAAGATTAGTTTGAAAGCCTGCTACAACTGTTGCACAATAAAACAAGCAAGGTTTTAGACTTCATTGCTTCATCAGTCCAATCAAGGAATAAGGCATTCTGAGCCTGAGAGCTTGTCTGTTTCTTTTCCAGCTACATCCATTTAACTAATAAACAGATCTCTCTCTTCAGATCTTATTTATATTATTCCAGAGTGGATACAAAGTTCCCCATCTTCCAAAACATTAAAAGTCTAGCATTTAAAGAGAGAAAATAATTTTCATGAAAAACATGAAATGCCTTCTGGTACTAAGAATTAGTCAAATTTACGAATCTCTAGGAAGAAAAGTTTGCTCACAGAAACTTGAGACAACACTTGAGAGACTTCTCTGAGGAGAAAACTGTTATGGACAACTGGTTGATGGGCCAGGATATTCTCCACCAGGTTCTCTGTCTGACCGAAACACTACATCGATTACCTGAAAACAAGCTACCAAGAACACCGTTACCCTTGTAAGGCCATGCTATATTTTAGAGTGGCCTTATGGCTGCTCCAAGTTGTACATTATCATCTATGGTTATAAAAAGCTGCCTTGTCTATAAACTGCAAGAACACGGAGCCAGTAAACCCTGGCTACACCCTGAGTCCTCCTTTTCATCCTCTGAAGGTCAAGGATGACTGTGGTATAACATGATTCAAGAATGCCTTCTCCACTAGGTAATATCTGAGCCGAATTTGATCCTACAGATGCACATTCTAAAGCCAGAGTCATTTGGGTTTCAAAAACTGACTATAACTTTTTGTGAAAAGTACTTGATACACTTTGTCTTTGCCATCATGTAAAAGTACTACTATTTCCTTATAGACATTGTCTATACAACATTGTCAGAGAAATAAAGCTTTCTATAAACAGTAAAAGTTAGTGGTTCTGATTTCCCTAACGGTGAATTTTCCATAAAAACTCCTGCTCCAGCACTTACTGCAAAATTAGCAAGAAGCTTACGAGTAATTAGATTGGGGTGTTAAATCACTAATGTTCCTCAAATAAAACTCCTAATTAGGACACACCACATTTTTATCTACTACCTAGACCTGACAAAAAGCACAAACTTTCCTTTTCTAGCTGACATACAGGACACTGCCAGGGAAATACTAGGCACTCACAGTACTCCCTTCAGGAAGGCTCCTTTGACTTGCACTATTACAGGCAAGGATGCCTATGCCCCTCCACTTTGAAACCAAAGCAGACTGGCAAAGTAGAGAGAGTCATGGCCAAAAATTCAGATGCTTACCACCAGAAAGTTATTCTTCTCTCTCTTTTGATGACACAGGAAGTCTGGCCACTTGCTCGGATTAAACTTCTCTGATGGAATTTAGCTGCTGATACCATGAAAATGTAAAACTATCAACACGATCCCTCTTTCTACATGGTACTTCTCAGACTCTAAGATAAATGCAGTTGGATAGGTGCTTTTGTTTTATTACACCTAATAAAACACCACCTGACACAAACACTTCTCAACTGAGAATTGATTCACAATAATTTACTGCAATAAAAACAGCAACAGTTACAATTTTTTATAGCCCCTTTACACCAAAGGTAAACTGCTTCAAAACAAACCCCACAATTACACTGACATTCCACACGTCCTGCAGTCTTTCCAAACATTTTGTACCTTGTTCTAATTTCTAAACAAATAATAATCCATTTTCTCAGAAAAGGAGATGCACAGATTTCTAGGTATCAAAACGTATTCCTTTTTATGTAAATCCACAGTAACTAGCCCATTAAAAAGATATGTATTTGCTATACCCATTAGAAAAAAACTCTTCCTACAGCACAAGGCAGCAAATGGTTTTTTTTGAAATATTTTTCTGCTACTGCAACTTACAATGAACTCAATTGTTTTGTAGTGGACACATTCAACCCTTTGTATTAAAATATCATTCGGACTGGACATAAAGATGTACTGACTGAAAGTGGGTTGGGAATTTTGTGAGAAAGAACAAGTTTTGCTGAAACAAAAGCCTTTCTGCAAATGATATTGCAAATCTAGTATGTAATTTTGGGGGAAAATGCAATGATCACAGATTTCAGCTACATTACTCAGAAGCTGAGACTTCGCATTGTCACCATCAAGACCTGAAGCCAGGCCCAACACCTCAGGTGCCACGCCTTGCTTATACAATCCCAAATACTTTAGGGAAGAGAAAAATCTTTCCCTGACCATGTTTGCATTAACACTTCCAGGAATTAGAGAGAGTGATATTTTAAAGTGAAACATTTAGAAAGAATGAACAAAAGCTAAAATCCATTATCCAATCCTCCTCTTCTGCATGCGTAATAAGACATGTTAGGAATATACACACTTATAGCTGTGAATCAGAATATGGTTTATTAATAATTGCTCCACAAAAAAGGCTGTGTGAATAGTTCTATATATACACAAATATTAATGTTAATTTGGTAGTTGTGAAATGTCTCAAAAAAGCTAAATTAATTAACAGCTATGCTTGGCACTACATGAAACACACACCTTAAAGAAAATTAACAAATCTAAGTGCAAAGGTTAGAGTTGGATGCCTGACAGGATGGTTTTTACATCTTATTAAGCTAAAAAAATATTTGTCATCTTTTTCAGAAAGACACAAAAAATTGTAATTCACATGAACTTGGCAGAATCTTAAACCAGTAGGTCCGTCCCACAAAATGGCAAGTATCTCCAGTAGCTGCTTTTATTGCCAACACAATACTCTCAGGTACCATCAGCTGCATCCCCAGCCATTGCTAATTTTGTGCATGATTATAATATTTTTCTATGTTCATTAGCTACAATTATTTTAATAACAGTTAGTATCAGAAAGGAGACAAGGTGGAAAAATCACAGAGAATGTGCAAGTGACATTTGCTAAACTATGATCAGAAAGACATTAACAAGCCAACACAGAGGACTGAGATGTTACTGACAGACTATACCAAGTGGACCATGTTGCCTTTTTGAGGTTTAGATTTTTTGTTGTTGTTATTGTTTAGTTTTTGTTATGCTTTGTTGGGATTAAGTCAGATGAGAAACTCAGTATTTTGTCACTTGTTATAGAACTGAACAAAAAAATCATGTCCATGAAAATCTGAATAAAAGCAGTATTCAGATTGGAAGAATATTTTCTGTTGCCTCTCACAATTAAACAAAAAACCCCACTTTTCTGTGTATATGTACATTGAAACTGCGTATTTAAAGAAATCAGCCTGAAGCAACTTGTTGGTTAGGAAAATTGGATGAGACAGAAGAGGCTGATGTTAAAATATATAATTCATCTCATTGGAGTGTCCCATTTACTATGGCCACTTACCTTATGTTTACTTTGTCAGAGCTTCCACGGCTAAGGTAAGAAATCATTCCCTTACAAAGCGTAAAAATGTGGTTGAAGCTGCTGTTCTGACAAAGCAGCTCGTTTTTTTCTGTCAAAAATGTTTTAAGGCAGCTTAAACCTAGATGTCCATTTTCCTTGATATGACACCCTGCATAAGCATAGTATTTTTGTAGATACCTTCAAGCAGGGATCTGAATTTAGCACTAAGATCTTGTTTTACAGGGTGAATGCCAAATGCTTTTCATCTCATTATGCCGGTTTGAAATAACAGTACCATTTAAAAGTAGCATAATGACAACATAAAATGCAAGAGCTCTTTCAAAGCAGTGCAATAAACCACTGTTACCATGATGGTAAGTTGCCTTAACCAGCATGACAAATTCCAAGCAAATCAAGCTCCATTTAATTCCTACTGTACAATTACAGAATATATGATACCCTATATTCATGTATTCAAATAACTCTGTACACTTCCAGCTGGAATTATTTTGATCTCCCACTTCAAAATATTTTCATGTTTATCCTTGTTACACAATTAATACAGGTTCGGCATACTATACATCAAATATTATTGCTAGTACTTAGAAAATTATTCCATAAGCAGGAAAGATTCAATTCATAATGAAATTGCATTATAACAGAGACAAAATATATAAAGCCATTTGCTGTCTGGAAACTGAGCTCTGGCCTAACCTGTGTAATATTAGACAATTGGCTTCCCCCTCTGTTCCTTCCTCTTACAAATTGCTTGCTGTACCTGTGTCATCTTTCGAGGCCAAGGACTGGCTTTCTCTTTGTGTAATGTGATTTGCAGCTGGGATTTCTGAATGCTGCTACAACACAAAATTACTGCAATGGTTCAGAGCTCTGCTCCACCAATCACCCTAATCCCAGCCTTTATTAGTACTTTTAATGGCACCCCTGCTGTTACGGAACAATAGCTCACTCAAGAGAACTTGTCCCATCACTTTGAATCTACTGTAAACACACACACATGCATGTACTATGGATATAAAACGCCTTTTTTTTTTTTTTTTTTTTTTTTTTAACCCTCAGGCACATCTCAGATACTGGCAATGGAATCTAGAATGTTTTTTATGCTCACGAGATCATTCCCAAAGCAAAACACCACCTAAAAAGGCTACTACTTCAGCAATGCCTCCTCATTTTTGGTGTAATGTACTGATAAAAGTGATAACAGGACTAATAAGCAGAATACATAGGAGAATAGAAAGCTCCACAGGAGAACAGTCTCCTGTGGGAAAAGGAGTCAAAGGAAAATAAGATCTGCCTGACATTCTGCCCGGGAACAACCCACAGCAGGAGACAAAGTTCCTAAACTCACTGTGTAAACACCTAAATTGCATCATGCCTCTCTTCCTGAAACATACGGGGTTATCCTGACACGCTATTCGCTATCTTGCAGGAGGGAAGGAAAAGTAATTTTTTTCCCCCAGAGCGATCCTCCAGATCAGGCTCCCACTGCCAGCAACCCCAGCTCTGGGGTAAAGCCAGGGCTGCTGGTATCCAGCCTCGTGCCCGCAAGTTTCCAATGGCGAAACCCGGGAGCAGGAAGAGATCCAGCCCGGCACGGCGGCGCGGGGGACGGGGCGTGAGGAGCCACCTGAGGCCAGCTGGTGCTGGAACCAGCCTGGCGCTAACACCGCTCTGAAGTCCTGTCACCCGTTCGGGAGGCACACTCCCACAAAAGACTGGGATTTAACCGACTGACACTACCAATGAAAGAAAACGTTTATCAGAAAATCGCCATCCAGCAGCCTGTCACCACTGATTTCCACCAGCCGGGTGGCAGGATCGCGACAGCCTCTCCACCCCAACCGGGGGCTCGGGAAGGGGCTGGTTTAAAGCAGGGCGCCCATCCGACGGAGCCTGGGCTAGTTTTCTGAGCCCCGCACCTGACTGACCCCGAGCCGCCCCGGCTCGCTCCCCACCGGCAGCGAGGCGGGTCCCGCCGCCCCCGGCGGAGCCCACCGGGGCTGGCCCAGCCGGCCACCGGCAGGGCACGGACGCACGGACATAAAGGAACACAGAACACAGGAAAAAGCACACGCACCGCCACCCTCCTCGCTCTCCTAATACTCACAAGACACCACCGACCAAATCCGCCCGCAAAAGGATCCTCCTCGTCAGCCCGCTCCCGGTACGGGGGACCCGCGGGGCATCCCCCCGCTGCGGTGGGCGCCTGTGCCGGGCCCCGCGCCGCCCTCCTCCCTCCCGAGGGCGGCACTCACCTCGGGGGGACGAGGCCGGGCCGGGGCGGCCGCCTCTCTGCCGGTGCCGGGCAGCGGCGGGACGAAGCACGCTTCCACTTTCTCTGGGGGTCTTTCTTCGCCGCGCCGAGCCGTGCGGAGCCGCGCCGCCTGTGCCTCCCCCGGCACTCCTCCCCGCCCGCCCCTCGCCACCGCCTCCCCGCATGCGAAGCGAAGGGATGCGGAGCGGTGCCCAGCTGGCGGGCGCGCAGGGCCGGCCGGGGGCGGCTCTCCCGGCACCGCCCCGCCCCGCTACCTGCCGGAGCGCTGCGGAGGGGGCACCCCGCACCCAGCGGGCACCCCGCACCCAGCGGGCACCCCGCGAACGCCGCTCGCATCCCTCTGCCTTCCTTTGCAGTACTCACCTGCCGTGCTCGGGGCTCACGCGGCCCCGCGGGGCGCGCCGCAAAGGGCGGCTGGTTTTTCGGGGTCTGACATGTTTTGTCCGCCCCTCTCTGTCGGTAAACTGCTCGAATGAAGAGCTCCGGAAAGGCTGTGTGTGTGAGAGCAGACTACACGTACTTCAACACAACAAAGAGACGCTTGATTCCCTACTGGCACCTAATGCCCAACGAAAGAGAAACGCTGGGAATGTCATAATTATCACTCCGTGAGACAGATGCAAAATCAACACTTCTTGCAAGGTTGTACTTAAAAGTCAAATGCCAGCTTGGATACATCTGTTTCTGTCTCGGTACAACAAGCAGCTTGCTCACACCTTACTGCTTTAGAGCTGTGTTTCCTGGCACTGTAGGTAGAAATCTTGCAAAAACATAAAGGCAGCAAAGTTACAAGTCCCAGTGACAGTCTTTTGCCACCTTATTGAGTAGTGAGACTGGCTGTTAAGATATCTTGCCTGCAGATCCCTGCCTAACTTCTAGCTAAAGTGTGCATCAGAGCATCTTTTTCAATGGAGGCTTAAGAGGAAGCGTCGTAGCAAAGTCCTCACTAGACTGCCCTATACAACACGTGCTATGTAGTCTTCCACTACTAGGAGCCGTCTTTGTTATCCTAGCAGGATTCACCCACTGATCTCTCTTTGCAGAGTATACCCTGCACCCCACAAGGGCCAAAACTCACTTCAGGGTTGTATTTACAGAAGTAAGCTTTACCTTCTCCCACAACCCTTTCTAGACCTAGCTGGCATGCCAATGATATGCAGAATACCAATGATACACAGAATACCCAGATGCCTACACGATATGAAGTGCTGTAGAATATAAATACCTACATATTAGATTACCCTTCACTTCATCTTGAATGGTCCCTGCTTACCTGATGATGGCACTTGCACTGCTGACTCAGGTTTGATCGTATGGGATATACGCAGATGTTCCTCATTTAAAGCTCAACTGTGGTCCACGTGCAATTGGTCCCAAGGTTTTACAGAGAAGCCCAAGCTGTGAATCATGGATCTGACCACAGCGATCTCCACATGAAATCATGGGGAGCTGGTATGCAACTGAACAGTTGGTGTCTCTGTAGCCAGTTTAGATATAGGCAACAGGGGGTGTGGAGTGCAGCACTGAGGGCACGCTCTTTCCTATGTCTGGAAGCTGAATCAGCACACAGGAGTGAAGGAGCTATGAGTGGTGAAGGAAAGGAGAGTCTGCTCCTTAACTTTGTGATTGTGTAATCAACTAGGAAATATCCTCCCAGAATAGTTTTAACTTGGTATTGCACAATATAGGTATCAGAATTCAGACCCTCATTCAGGCTCCTGCAGGTTACATCCTTGAATGATGTCTTCTGGTTCCTTGACTTTGAATTCTGGCTGCCTTCTGTCTGAAGCACTTTCTTAGAAAGTGGACTGAAACTCTCTGGGGCTAAGGAAGGCCTTCAATGGCCCTTTGCTTGTTGGCCCAGCCCTCTAAATAATCAATGGTTATGCAAAAGGGAGGCAATTTCTTCCTTGTGCTCTGTAAGCAACTTTCATGTATAAGATCTGTCATTTCCTATTGATTTCAACTCAGTACAGAAAGACTGATGTCTCAGGTAGAAAGGATCTCCTAGATTTGTGTTGTCTATTCTTTTTCCTTTGACTTTTTCTGTAATGTAGATTTATCCTAGAGCCACCTTCTCTGTTGAGGGACTAGGGGCTTAATATCTAAAATGGAAATGAAGCAATGGCTGTCTAAAGTATCTCGGCAAAGTACTTTAAAGCCAGCGTTTTATGTCAAATAGAAATTGTAGTAGTAATGAGCTAAGCCCCATTCTTGCAAACACTGACTTCCAAAAGTTTATTTACAGGGCTAATTGTGTTTCAAACTATTGAGGTGTGTCAAACCATTGAGGTGTGTCATGTGAGACAAAACACAGAGGAATATCCCTGCAAGCTGAAAGACTTTCTCAAAAGTGAAACCTAAAGAAGTTACAAAATAATCACAACTATATGTCTAGAAATGAGCGAGCAATTAATTTTTCTTTTTCTTGGAAGTGGAGCACTGCTATGAAAAAGATGTTTATATCTTAGTGTTTGCTGGTGCCTACTTCACTTGAAAAAGAAATGTTTAGATGCCCCAGAAGGAGACTCCAGCACTAAATTAGTTTGCTGTTTCCCCATAGCATGTACATTTACAGTGCACCTAGAATGGTTTGGGAGCCATTTGTTTTCCTAAAGGGGGCAGTCCTGCTCTTAATGCTTCCTCTGTTGGAGCAAAATTTGAAGAAAGCTAAACATTTCTTCGTGTCTAGTTTAGATGCTTGAACAAGTTCTACTTTTCCGGGTAGATGGGAGGGAAGCAGAGAGCAAGAAGCTGTAGTGCCAGCAAAAGAGATGAGGACTGCCTTGGGACTGCAGCAGGCAGACCCCAGTTTGACTGAGCTGTCTTGTGAAATTCACCTTCATAGGAAGAGCTCAGAAAAGACTGTACATTAAATCTGTTCTTCCTATGCTATTATTTTATGTAATTCTGGCTCAATGAGCTGCTAAAGAGAAAGATTCGGTTCCTTTGTCATTAGGACACACCATCAGGCAGAGGGAAGATCTCACTTCTAGTGCTTCCTTGAAGAATTGATTCTAGGTACTCAAACAAGGCATCAAACCAAGGTCTCCCTGCTTCCCCAGTGCCCTCAGTCATTCTTCCTGCATCAAATTTGCTAGCTCCAAATTCCATTGCCAGGTAGAAATCCATACCCAGTTCTCAACACATTGGCACTGGTAGCATCTGCATCACAACATAATCCCAGCAGGAGTGCTGGTCTGCATGGTTCCTGTATCCAAGCTACCCCTGCTGGCACTGAAGTATATAGAACACTGCTGGGTAGATGTACTGTTTTCCAGCAGGCAAACCATATGAAAATATAATTCTAACAGTTAATAAAATATTGGATTATTCCATTAAACTGAGAACATTTCATTAAAATAACAATATTGATTCTGTTTCCAAAGCTGGTTCTTCTTCTATTAGAAGACCTCAAAGGTCATTTTACAATTACATCTGATGTATATAAAGCTTTCCAGTTTTTATATTTTCATTAGTTAGCTGACATAGAAACACACACAACTTTTTTTTTTTTCTTTCAACAAAGCCACAAATTCCCACATAGATATTTGAAGTTAGTAATATTCACTGTAAAAATAATTTGGCATGACTGCAGATTAAAAGAAAAAAACAACAAAATTTGGATAAAATTTTTGTAATGAAGAGCTAACCACCCACTAGTGTTAACTGGATCTATTCAAACTCCAATACGAGCAGAAAGTTATTTAAGTATAATTTCCAATCTTTGTGTATTCTACCAAGAATGATATTGCAGTTCATTCATTCATTCTTGTATTGATAGTTATGAATCTTAATTGCTGTCACATTTGACACTAACCTTCAAATAAATCATCGCTCCTTGTTTCTCCCCCAGAGCACTGTCATTATCAGGGGATGAAATTCTGCATCAGAAGGAATTTGAAATTGTTTGAAATAATCAGTTCATTCCTGTAAGCTACTGTTGGTAGGAAATCACACAGTATTTTCAAGTAAAAGCCTTGAGAGAATCCGTAAAAAAAAAAAAAAAAGAGAGCCATTCCCACAGCATGAGCTTTACCAAAACGCCAAGCATGCCGTTGGAATAACATGAATAAGAGCAGCATTCCCTCTGAAACTCAGAAATTCCTGTTTCATAGGAAATGGAACTGAACGTCTGTGGTTGTTTTGAAGCTGCCTTCTTCTGTTCAAGTGGATTGTCTTTCACTTTCCACCATTTTTAAGTAAATAATATTTTTGGCAGCTCAATTCAAACTCTTAAAGATCATGCTAACTCTACATTTTCCTCAGGATGTATTCAACTTTTGTTGTGAATGTCTCATCCCTGTAAGTATTCAAGGCCACACTGGGTGGAGGTCTGAGCAACCTGGTCTAATGGAAAATATCCTTATCCATGACAGAAGGCTTGGACCTAGACAATCTTTAAGGACCCTCCCAACACAAGCCATTCTATGATTTTATTAGATTTAATGGTTTTCTCCAGAAATATAATTCTAACTATGTACCTTGGATAGAGAGAGGCATGAGACTGTCTCTGCCTGTCCCATGCAGATACAACACATGCTCTGTAGCTGTGTTGGTTGCTTTTTAGAGGAGTAGTCAGTTGTAGAAGAAAAACATCTCTAGTTTGACAGCTAAAAGCTTAAGTAGGAGGTGTGAATCATTGCCTGAAAGCCGGGAGACACTTTGTTCATGCAAATTGCGTGAGGTGAAGTGAGGACAGTAAAAGGTTTCTAGACAACCAGAACCAAAGTGGTCTCAGAAAAGAAAAGTGGGTAAGAGAAGATTTGAGTCAGGGAAAAGACATCTTTTTAATCATGCCAAATGTACCTAATTTTCTAACTTTGAATGCATTCCAGTTTTCCTGCATGGACACAAAAGGACAGGTTATGTGAAAGAAAATAAATGGATAGATAAATAAACAAACTACGATGGCTACAAACATGGCAGGTGATGCAAAACCATGAAGTAAGCGAAGAGAAGAAAGTGACCTATAATATACACATCAAAGGATAAATCTATTGCTTTTTGTAGAACACCCATATTTAAGACCATTATTTTTAAAGGAGAGGTCATGCAGTGTAACAGAAACATCAGGAAAAGTGAAGGGGAACCGAGGAAGGAGCAAGGGAAATGAAAAGGAGTCATCCTTTCAGAACAGAGGAGATATTTATTTATACATAACCAATACACAGTGCCTGGTTTACTTGTATTGAATAAATATCTTTGCTGCAGTCTTCCAGCAAGGTTAATGAAACATTATGAAAGTTAGTCAAGGAGAAAAATTTTGTATCCATTGAAGTGTGTATGAATTTCACAGTATTTTTGTGTCTGTCATTTCAAATCATACTCATCTGTGTTTATTTGTTTTTTCAGATAAGACAATAGCCTGATCAGATTGCTTTCTGGCTCCAGCTCTACTATCTGAATTCATCAATAATGACTTGTTTTCTAGTTCAGATTTCTGTATCTTAACCTGGAGAGTCATATCTCATTTTCTATTCTGCGAGTGAGCTAATTACAGTAGAGGGAATGACATTTTAAAACTGGTAAGAAAAATTAAAAAGAAAGTGTAAAAGTTTGTCTCACATTTCATATTGAAAGCTTCACTTTGAATCCATAGTGCAGAGCACAGCACAAAACCTCATATTACTTTTGCTATGGATTTTCTCTGTATCTTGATCTATTCTGCAGAGTGGATCAGATGTTAAGCTTGACAAAGACATTGATTTCTATTCATGGGTTTGCACTAATCAAGGTACATAGTATTTTAATATGCCGCATATCTTCTTGACAATAAGTATGGGGAAGTACAAGATTTGAAATACTGGAGCAGCTACTAACCTCTGAATAACACCACTGCTGATCTGAATTTATGACTCCATAAGGGCCTATCACAACCATAGAACTACTAATCGTTGATGTGTTAATGAAGGATTGGGTTACGAAGAGCTTCAGCTGCTTGGTTATTGCTGCATTTAAAATATTGAATTAGATGCCATTAGCTTTACAGAGGGAGATATGTTACACTGGCAGAAGTAATTGTTCAGAAAACTTGTATTTAGGCATTTTACAGACTTGTGCTGAAATATTAATCTGAGATAACTGTTCTGTGGATTTGTACCATTTTCATCGTTATGCAAGTGATTTACATCCTGGAGTTAGGTGCATAAAATTTTCTGTTTCTAATGTTAAAACATTGTTTCTAAAGTTAAAACACATGAACTTCATGTCTGTTACAGCAATGCAAGGCACTGAATATTTGCATTTAGCTTTAGTTCAGTAATAGTGTGGCTCCAGGTACTTTAAATTCTTAGTGAATCATTTTTAGAAACTGGTATTTTGAGAGGAACTTTTTATTTGTAGGAATCCAAACCAGTCCTTTCATACTGCTGGTTCAAAACCACATTTTGTCAGGAAAAGCTTTCTCGAGAGAAGGGCATGGAAAAGTGCAATCAGTGAAGTGTAATAAATAATTATGTGCAGCCCGCAGCCTACCGGAGTAACTAAATGGACAGTGTAGCTGGTTAGAATGAGGTCTGTTCCTCATAACTCCAATGAGGATTAGCCACTACCCTGAACAAGGCAGACCCACAAACTGAAAATGAGTTTCTGACACACCAAGTAATGTCTTACATACTTCTTGGATTCTCCACAGGTCAGCCAGCTAATCTTTTGCTTCACTGTTTCCACACTTTCCAAAGGTTTTATTTACATCCAGGTGATAAAAGGGGGTGTTTCTAGTGGGAGTGGGAAAAATTGTGATAGTCTTGGCAAGAAATGTATGATGTGTAGTTCTGAGATATTTCAAAGGGGCTTGACAGCTTGGGCATAATCACAAGGGAAGGTGGAGGAGAACAGAAGGGAGAAGGAGGGAGAAAGGGAAGAGTTGTATAACAGAAAGAATTTCATCCTTAAAGACATCTCTCTTTCTGTCCCTATCCATTCCAGAAAAGATGACAATGCTTAACTGTCATATATCTCTAAATAACCTTAGGCCTACCCTCATGATCTTGGATGAACAGATGAGGATCTCATTATTCAGGACCACAGCATCAACCCTGACAAATTCTGCTGCTTCTGCAAGTAACTCACCTTGTACGGAGTCACAGCTGAGGACAGTGCCTTCAGCCAGCAGCGATATTCCTCCACTCCACCAGAAAATCAGCCTGTCAGTCTCCAATGGCTGTTGATGAATATCTTTCAAGGAGACAGCCTGAACTTTGCCCATGGTTCTAGAAATAGCTCAAGATCTGCTGGGTATTCACGCTTTGGTAATAGGCTGAAACTGGCTTTACAACTTTTGTGAAGCTACTCAAATGTCATGGATATAATTAATATATCAAGGAAAAAAACCCTTAAAATTTTACCTCTTGCATCCAGTTTCCTTTGAATTGGGCTGAAGGACTGGGAATGAAGGTGTTGTAGGAACTTCTTAGATTAATCTACCCATGTCATAACCTTAGGTAATCTGAATAGAATGAGTGATTCACAGTAGTACTGTGGGAGAACAGATAGTGATAGTGCTGAAGGCACTAGTGCTCCTAATGTGTTGCAGCTGTGTTAATTACCAAAGAGTGGGAACAGCCTTGCCCTCACAACTATGGGTGATAAAAGAGTTAGTTGGTGGAGTAGTTAGTTGGAGTTTGCTTGCTGTGCTGTGAAGAGGAAGGGATAGATGGTCATGGGAGGGGCAGAAAGGGTAATTTATCGTACAAGGGATAGGCAGATGTGTGAGGGACAGTGTCGTGGTTTCACGTTCACTAAATTCTGGTCTTAGTGCTCACTCTCTTTCTGTGGGAGAGAGACTAGGAGAGAAACAAAACAGGCTCAACCTTAAAAATAAACAAATAGTTTCATTAACACACACTAAAAGAATAGAAAAAGAAAGTTGGAAAAAAAAGTAAAACAAAACAGAATGAAACTGAAAAACACTTTTCCCTCCCCTTCCAAACTGTTAACTTTCCTACAAAACAACAGAAAGAGACAAAACTTGTAATTTTCAGTTTCACCATCTGACAATAGTCTTTCATCAATTCTTTAGGAGAAGAGTCTCTCTTAGAATCATGGATCTCACTGACAACCTAGAACAGTTTTCTTGTGGATTTTTTAACTGTCACAAAAAACAACCATCCAGAGAAACCTGCTTTGTGTCCCTTCCCATTAGCAGTTTCCCAAGCTGCTTATGGGTCATGGGTCTTAGACTTTTGCATACTGGGGTGTCACCTTTTAAAGATGAATAACTCTAAAATCAAAGGATTCTTTACCTCAAGGTGCAGAGGTATCTTCTCACTTCTTCACTGGCACAAAGAGCTTCTCATTTCTATCTCTGTTCAAGCATCTTATAGGATTAATATTACTTAGTTCATCACAAACACCTTTGCTCAAATCCACACACAAATCTAAAAAATCATCTCCCCAAATGCTTATCTTTCCCATGATTTAAAGGAATGAGCTAAATATAGAGTTCATTTCTATGGCTTAAATAAGAATGGAACAACCAACTCTTCAACCCTCTGTCCCAATAGTCTTTTTACTCTCTCTCTACTGACTTTATGCTGTTTCTTCTCTATGTTCACTCTGTCCCTTTCTTTTCTCTCTCAGAGAAGGGCCAAACTCTGGAAGCTTCATGTTGCCAGGAAAGAGTTAAATCTGCTTGGAGTCTTTGTCTCTCCCTCTGTAGCTCATGGTATTAGATGTTCAAGGCCGTGCTGGTGAGGGAGGAAGAACTCACAGAAACATCAGAGATCAGAGCACTTGGGCAGTCCAGAATCACAAAAAACCAGGCAGGATCATAAATACCTTTTCAGCCCACCCCTTGGTGTAAATCGAGGTGGCCTCAGCCTAAATGGTGCCCATAACTCTTATCAGGGGCCTGTCAGAGATCTCTCCCTGCTCCAGGGAAGTTTGGAGAAAGCAGTTGTTGTAAAGCAGCAATCTCTCCTTCCCCCCTCTTTTATCCGGGAGCCGATGGAATCCGGCCAGGCCTCAGGCCAGCTCCCCCCAAAAGGGGGGAGCAGCAGGCCCAGCTCAATGTTACCTGTCTCTCTCTGGCCAAAGGAAAGAAGGAAAAGACCCACCTACAGGAAATCAAGGGGTTTTATATGGTACTTCACAAAGTCGTAGCCAACAATTTTCAGTGGTCAAAACACATGCCAATATTTCAACTAACCCTCTGATAGATCCCTGTCCTTTCCTTTCTAAAGCAATTCCCAGGTCCTGACCTGGAGAATCATTCTACATCCCTCTATAACTAAAAAACCAAACTGTACTAACCCATGACAGACAGGAAGCACTGAGCTGGAAATGCAGAAGAAAGAGAGTAAGAGCCAGAGCTGTGTGGAGCGACTCATGAAACTGCAGCATAGCAAAGGTATGGAAGACTTTTTAAATAACTTGAGACTGCAACACAGAGAAGGTATTTTAGGTAATGAGATACTGATACTTGAGGCCTCCTGAAGTTTTTAAAGAAGCACTCTTGAGTGCTGTGACCATCTCAACAACGAAGACAACAAAAGGTGACCCCGACATGATACAAAAGCCTGAATGACGTGATAGAACAGTCTGAATGGCATACCTGGTTGGGACCCATATGGGGTCCTAGTGACTGCCAATATTGACGCACTGCGAGGAGTGTGGGAGGGGGCAGGGGGTGGCATTGGTGAAGCTGAGACTGGCATGTGGAAGCCACAGTGAGGTCTGGACCTGATTTTCTCCTCTCAAGACACCTGGAAGCAGGTGAGCCACCAACTAGTAATAATGGGACATAACTTATCTAAGGAGTGTCGTGACCACTTCAACAGCGACGTATGGTGACATCTGACGTGATTTGCAATTGGGCTGCAAGGTGAGGTGCAGCGGAGATGGAGCCCAGTGAAGCTGAGAGCAGCAGGTGAAGCTGCTACTCCGGACTTGATTTTGGCACCTGGAGTACAGGTGAGCTGCTGAGAACTTAACGATGGAGACTCAAGTATCAGGAAAGAAAAGATTATTCAGCTACGAAGGATAAGGGAAGAGCAGAGTGATAATTGGTTATGGATACTGGGAAAGGAAAAATGCAAAGAAGATTGAAACATTCATCAAACAAGGAGTACATGGCAAAGACTCTGTACATTCCAATGGAAAGCACTTGGTTCTGAAGATTTAAAATACTGTGTATGAATATCTGTGTGGTAACATGTATTTCTAGGACACATTATATATTGATGACAAACTGCAATCCAGGTTGACTATGGTGCGTCAAGCTCTCCGAAGGACTGGCACAGAGATTGGCCCTCTGGACTGTTAGTGGGGACATGGGACTCACATGGCCGTTGATTATTTGTGTGAAATTAACCAGCAAAGACCAACAGAAGACACTAGAAAGGCAGTTGGAATTATAGCAGTTTTTCAGTCTAAGCAAGGTAAATTGAACCAGAAGACAGCAGAGGAAGTCGCAAAAGAGCGGGAGACTGACATCTCTGAAGCCAACCCATACAACTGTGCTCTTAATACACCTGAAAGCTCAGAAGTACAAGAGGAGATAGCTCATCAAGTAACAGAAGTACCAGCAAACTGTCTAAAACAGATCACTAAATTGATCTACTGACATAGGAGAGCAAATCTTAGATCTTTTAAGGCAGATATTTCAAAGCTGTCAGCTTGACCAATGTGTGGTGACAGCTTCAAAGAATTTTCCACTGCTTCCATGTGATTTACTCAGTACAATGTGTTTATTTGCTAGTAAAACAAATGTGTTGTATTTAAACATTTCTATAACTGTTAGTTCTAGGAGAAATATGTGAATATGTCATAATGCGAATTTACTTAAGCATGTTTTTCTAGAAATGCTCAAATTTATAATTAAAAAAGAAAGGGGGAATTGTGGGAGAACAGACAGAGATAGTGCTGGGGGCACTCTTGCCCCTGATAAATTGCAGCTGTGTTAATTACCAAAGAGTGGGAACAGCCTTGCCCTCACAGCTATGGGTGGTAAAAGAGTGAGTGAGGTGGTGGAGTGGTCACGCAGTTGGAGTCTGCTGGCTGTGCTATGAAGAGACAGGAGGTCGTGCGAGGGGCAGAAAGGGTAAGTCATTGTACAAGGGATAGGTGGCTGTGTGAGGGGCAGGAAGTGGCGAGCTGGAAGTGCAGAGAGAGGGAGAGAAAGAGCCAGAGCTGTGTGGAGTGACTCATGGAACTGCAATATAGCGAAGGTATGAAAAATTTTTTAAATAACATGGGACTGCAATGTAGAGAAGGTATTTTAGGTAATGAGGTACTGATCCTTGAGGCCCCTGAAGTCTTTAAAGAAGTACTCTTGAGTACTGTGGCCATCTCAACAATGAAGACAGCATAGTACAAGTAATCATTTAGTCAAATGAATCTTATCAGCAATGTCCATTTTATTTGGGAAAAGAAAATATTTTTTAAATGGAGAGTTATCCTAATTTTTTTCCAGATATGAAAAATATTTTTTTCTAAATTTCTAATAAATATTGCTTTTTAATATTAATTTTAAAATGCTTTGGAAAATAATGTGTTTGCTAACCACTTTTTTGTTCTTTAGGAAAAACTCAAAACAAAGTGAATTGCACATTTTTCTGGCAGATTCCTGAAATTCTCTGGTTACTGCTAGCAAAACTGGAATTTTATCTGTCGTCCTGGATAAGGGAATGTTTTATTTCATTTTTTACTTTTAAAATGCAAATAGAACATATTCTTATTTGAATTAATATTTCCATGTGGAAAAGTTTTCACACAAGGAACAGACAAATTCTTCAGATGACTTAACCAATCAGTTAGGCATAATAAAAAACTTATATTTCCATTAGTTTTACTACATCTTTGCCTTCACACAAACCATACTAATACTTGTTTAAATGTCTTACTAATGGGATTAAAACAGTAGTGTCTAGGCTGGGAAATTCAGACACTGTTTTAGTTAAACTTTTATACATATGTGAAATTCAATACTTATTTTTAAAGCAAAACAGATAAAGATGGGTACACTTCAGTGGGATAGTGTTGAAGCTTAAATCAGCAAATTAATATTCATTTAAATTGTATGATTCAAAGTAAATGACCTTAATTTAGAAGAATTTAAAATAAGTTAATGGAAACAGCAAAGAAAACATTATTGAAAAACTAAGAAGCGTTACTGTCATTTCAGTTCAACAAACTACCTTTACTACATACAGAGATCAAGAAAAGATTAATTTTACTAGTAATATTCATATTACAACACCACAGTTCAGATATTCACACTCCCTTCAACTACAGGCTTTTTTACTAGTAGGCTACAAATACAGGGCTTGCACTGGGTCATCTTGTCTTGTCCACCATTACCTCAATTTTCTTTAAATAAAAGGCAAACATGTCTGGCACTGTTTCTAATCCTCAACTTATTGTGGCAGGCTTGACAAAATCACCAAGAGATCTACTGCACTTTGTATTGCACCAGTAGAGTGGAGGGTGTCTATCTAAGATAAGACAGCATGTACACAGCAATACTAATGAACCTTCCTGTTCATTTCAGTCAGACAGTGTTTCAAATAAGTTATGCCATCATTAACATTTCAATGAAAAAGTGCTGAGCCATTGCTTTAGTTATAGACCTTTATGCAATTTGTTGTGGTGCCTTGGTCCAGGTCTTGACGAGTGTTGCCAAAGGAAGATCAGATCTCCCTTACCTAAGAAGAACTTTGGTGAACAACCAGCAAATATTCTATAGAACTGAAGAGAAAAGTACAGCAAAATTTAGACTTCCAGTAAGCCTGTACTGGAGGGGATTTCAACAAATCCAGCGGAACCAATCTCTAACAGGTTTATTTCCGTGCCATCCTTGTCTCCCCTTCTTGGAGTCACACAGCTGCACCCAGCACAGCAAGAGAGGCTTGTTTCTTCTTTCCTGCCCCTTCAGGCTTTGACACAGATATTCTCTTTCTCCCTATGTTTGTGTGTAGATAAGTGTGGAAAGGGAGAGGAAGAGGTCTGAGGATGAAGTCTTTCTTCCTCCCTGTCCTTGACCTGGAACTGATTTAGAGCCCTCTGCTACCACACCTCCCTCCCTGCACTACTGATCCTGAGACATTAAGTTCAAAGACAAACGATTTATAGAAGATTTCAAGATTTCCAGGTTATATATAAGTGCAGATAAGAGTGGTTTTCTTCTATAGTTTGGTCCTATTCCCACTCCAATCAAAACCAAATGCTCAGTTTTGTGCTAGCACTTTAAAAACAGAATATCTGAAGAACATGTTCCATGAAAATCCTATTCAAATTTTAGATTTATTTAATAACAGTGGTAAAGATACTTAGAGAGCTGTTTATATTTTACAATAGCTATTATTGGTAATGATAAAGAATGAAGTAACTTTATGTGAATAGATAAATAGAAAAGATTGCTAAATTATTTTTCCTTCAATAAGTTTACCTGCAATGCTGAGGTGTCTGTGAATAAATAGGAGATGACAGAGGACTACTGCCTTTTCACTTTAGTCCGGTATTCTGCTAGACAAATGTGCCATTTTAACTTTTTACCTCAGCAATACAAAGGAAATACTAAAGAAATTAAATATATGAATATATCAAATATATATGTACCTATTTATCTCTAGGGAACCAGTGAGGTAAAAGGGTTAAATTGTGTTTAACCAGAATGTATACTTAGTGTTCTTTATCTCCCTGGAACTTGTTAGCACTTTGAGGAGCAATTCACTAAGAATGAATAATACCGTGAATGACATCAGCTTCCGCCAACATGCAAGAGGTTACTATGGTAATGGAGAAAGTTTTTCACAGTACAAAACAAGAACCATACTTGATATATTAGGCAGCCAAAGAAAGCAGTCACATATAAACTACAGCATCTTTCAAATGAATAGCCATTTATGCAGCATGCATGTTAGCAATTCTGCTGAGTTCCTCTGAGCATCAAACTGTTGGCAGTTATATTGAAAAACTTGGCAGATTTACAAAAGTGCTAACATTTTGTTTTCAGCAGCTTGTTTTTTTCCTTTCTCAGAGCCCATATCTTCAGCATATTCACAAAGTCTTTAGCCAATGCCAACCAGGAAGGTCTCTGATCTGAGCTTAAATGTACTATATAGGCACACTGAGAAGGCAGGATGTCCAAGCCGTGCAAGTGACTCAAAATAGATTTTTTATTTGTGACAGAAGAACAGATGGCTTCTTTGTTAGGTGGTGCTTTCTTTTTTATTTGCTCACCACCTCTTCCATAAGAGTTTATTCCACAGAACAATACAGTGTATTTGCTAACATGCAAAATCCTGAAAATATTGAAACCTTCAAATCATAGCCATGCATATATATATGGTTATTTCAGTAACGCATCAAGACCATACCAAACCACATGAATATCCCCTAATTCTAAACAGAGGCAAGATAGTTCCTTATTCCTTCCACTTTTCAAAAAAACAAAAAAAAAAAAAACCCACCAAAACCAGTAACTTCTTATTTTGGATGGGGTCCTAGCGAAGTCATTCTTGTAGAAAATGAGAAATGAAAGAAAGAAGAAATCTGAGAGCAGTTAGAGACCATTGATTCCAGGAGTCTGCTGGCAGATAACTCTGGGGTTTCCTACTGATGTAAATTATTGTAAAACTTGTCCCTGAAGTATCATCTGGCAAGACCTTATTTGCAGCGCTTTTTCTATGCTTCTCTAATGCATTTCCCTTGCCAAGGATGAAAAAGTGAGTAAAAAGCAAAGGAATGAGTTAGAGTGAATGAACTTTCATACAATTCCAACAAAAAGTAGTAACTGATCTTGGATTCTGTCTTCTGCCACCTATGTAATACAATTTGGCTGTAGGTGTTGCCAAATACATATATTTAAAATGCTGCCAAAATTAAGCTTCAGTTTCCAAGTCTTTCTGTATATGATCATCCAGTCATTCAACCTGACATTGTTTTCACAGACATGAAAGGTTTTTCCAATTACTCCTCAGCACTTCTTTTCAACCTTTCAAGTGAGGTTTTAAAATGGATTTTAAATTTAAAACACCTTTCATTGGATGATTTTTTGTTTATATTAATGTATTTCTAATGTCAGAATCAGAAAAAATATTCTGTATTCTAAAATTTGGATCCTGCTGGCTCTGTATTTTCAGCTATAGAATTTCAAAGATTTTTTATTCTCAACATTTGAACTAAATATTTTAAAGGGTTTTTTTCATGGTGTTTTATCAATTTAGCATCTTCTCTGTTGTCTCTTCTATTACCATGCCAGTTTCTATATTGGTAATGCTTTTTGTTTCAGATATTGCCAAAAGGGTAAACAAGAAGTGGAAAAAAATATAGAAAACTTTTCTGCTTTGTCTGAAATTCTGTTCCTTTTTTTTAATAATTTCTAAGGCATTTCATGTTTACTTGTGATTCTTTAATTGAAAGGTATGGCAGCTCCAAGGAGAGATACCCAGTCTTTGGAAACGGAGGGGACAATAGCACAGATTATGCCTGTTAGCCTGAGACATGCAGCCTGACTAGTCTTAATGGGCTAGCAGGATACTGGTGGCAGAACACAGCCCACCTTCCTGAGCAGGAGTGTTCTACATTTTGTTGGTGTTTTTAGGCAGTGCAATAAAGATCAGAGCTGATCATTTGGGTAGTACTTTTCCATGCAGCTCAAATAACTTCCCTGTATTTGGCAGAATTCTACCATATAGCTCATGCATCTTACCTGTTTTTTGATAATTTTGTTTTTTTCTCTGGTCATACCTTTTGCATCTCAGGAGGGAACATAACTAAGTTTCTGTTTTGTAGCAAATTATTTAATGTGCTAACACTATCTCAGAAGTGGCACTGTCATAAAAAAAAAATCATACCCCAGTACTCTTTCAAGTACTGCCATCACATAATCCCGAGAGGATCTGATCTGCTGTTTTATGAAATGAAGCTTGTTAGATCTGTTCTCTTAAAGACAGTTAGATGGTATCTATCATCCATTGGCCTTAGTACTGATAGTCAGCTGCTTCCCCACAGGCACTGTACTAACTAGGAAGACTTAGACACCTTTCAAATTACTCACTCCCTACATTCATCATTGAGGGTATTTCCTTCCCTTAAATGGGAAAAAAAATAGGAAAGCAGCACCTGACAGGCCCCAGAAAACTCTCTCAGTAAGACTTCTGAAAGGACTTAAAATTGTTCATGTACTTTCAGTTAGACACATGGGAGAAGTACAGACAAGATATTCCCAAGAGGTCAAAACAACAACAACAAACTTTACCGTCAACTTTAGAAAATCAAAGATCTTTGGCAAAAGCGAAGAGCAACATTCAATCAACATAAAAAATGTCTTAACACATTAACATAGTCCATTCAATTTAGCCCATTTGATTTTAAGTTACCCCAAAATTCCAAGAAGAGGTAATTAGAAGAAGAAAGAGAGAAAACATATAGAAAAGGACATATGTAACTACCATTCCTGGGGGCCAGCAGTATTCAGCTGACAGAAATCCCAATAGGAGGCAGGGTCAAGGTGTGTGCTTGCTGCATGTTCAGCCTTAAGTACCCCTTGGCCATCCTGGGCTCTTCCCCCAGGTGGGACTCCGGTAATTTGGCCTCTCAGGAGCTGGGTTAGGGGCTCCAGGGCTGGGGTGTGGATCATTGGCTCTGCTGTGCCAGGGATTGGCAGCCACTGCAGGGCTGGGATACTGGCCTGGGCTGGGGGGCAGGATGTGCAGACAAGGCCAGGACTGCCTCCTCCCTCAGACGTGCACCTAAAGAAATGTTTGGAGCCAGCAATCCTTCCATTCTCCCTCATGGACGTTGGACACTCATTCTGCATCACGCATGTTCTCCTGGTTATGATGTTAGGAAGCTGGAGCAGGAGAACTGACCACAACATTGCATCTGCAAATTCTTCATGCAGATTTCCGTCTCAGTGCGATCTCAGTTATCTGGAACAGACATTTTATATACTCAACAGAATCATGACACAATATATTATGCTCTGCTTCACAAATTTCAGAAGGTTAAGCACAAATTCAGGATAATGATGAATAGGATATCTGGCACTGAAAATATCTACTCACCCACACTTGCCCAACAGTTTTAGGAATGATAAGTCATTTTTTCATTTTCCTATTTTTCAAAGGATGTTGGCAATAATTTTCATTTCATGTGACAGTAATTTTTTTTCTGTGTTGTATTTATATAGTAAGAAACAAAAATGATCAAAGTAATAACTCAAGCTAAAAGAGAGTTGTAATGAAGAATACAGAGAAGAATTCCTCACACTCCATCATTCTCCACTGCTGTGATGGTGATTTATCATTGGCATGGTTTGCAATAACTGTTTTTTCTGGCTTTGAGCCCAAAATACAAAATTTTTTTCTACTTTATTTGCAATCAAAAGTATACCTCTATGGCAAAAATTTAAATGTTTCAGATTTTCTACATCCCCTTGCTTAGGACTGTTGCAATTAAAAACAAAACAAAATCATATAGATTGTTGTAAGTTAAAAAAACCCCAAAACCTATTTGATATATAGACAGTTGTAATTACACCACCAAGATCTACTGAAACAATTTATAGCATTTAAAAAGAAAAGTTCAAAGCAGTATGACTCTACCTCTGCTCTTACAGAATACAAATGAATGAGCAGAGGAAGATATAGTATCAAATACCACATTGTTATTTCTTGTTCTCTCATCAGCTTTACCAGCATGAATTATTTATACTGACTAGACAACTAGAATCAGTCCCATTCACAACTACACACAGGTGACAAAATGTAACAGTGATAATGATGGTGATCTTTTATTGCCCTCAGTTATTTTTCTACTACTTATGGTTATGAACCTGCATTTTTGAGTCTTTTATTGCTTCATTTACATAGCATAATGTGTCTGGAAAGGTGACTTGCTAGATTTTTTGAGTGTTTGGAATCCTGGGACAGTTTGAAATTCATGCAGTTGAGAACAATACAATTTTCTCATCCCTCAACTCTCACACCTACTAAAAGAGTCCCTTGATGACTACAGTATTCAGAATTTGGTGCTTTGTAGCTTGGACAGTGCTCTAAGCTAACTAAAGAAGTTACTGTACTTGACTGGGAATTTCAGAGATAGTTTTTGAGTAATTTTTAAGTTCCCTTACCCTGCTCTAGCCATTATTATTGCTCCTGCAAGCATCTGATTTTATTTTGCTGTTTAGATGCTCGTAACTCTGATGTTGCATTAAAGGCCTTAAAATCTCAACACATTCATGTGCTATTTCATTCATGCCTGATGTGTTATCTTCAAATCTCCCTTGTCCTGCCCACAGTCCCCTGCTTCCACCATTACCCAAATGTATGGCACATCTGAGCAATACACAGAAATGCATACAATCCTCAGGTATTGTTGCCTTGCTTCTGAATCCACTTTTCTGCTTGAAGCAGTTTGCAAATGAGATGACATCAGATGACTTGATATTAGATGAACAAGGTGTCAGGAAAGTGAATAGCTGGGGAGAAAGAGAGGCAACAGAGGCTGGCTGTGAAATCCCACAGTATTGCAAACAGTTTATGCCTTCAGAAGAAGACAAACCGTCGTGTATTAGAGCATCAGAGAGGAAAACAAAGATGAATGTGGGAATCAGTCTCTGAATGTGTCTTGAGACTGATACTTATCTAATAAGTAATGTACAGTGGGTGAGGTGGATATACTCTACCTCTAGGCAGAGAGCAAAGCTTTAAACAGAGTCCAGAGTGGAAAAAGACTAATCCTGAAAGGCTGGCACCCAGAGTTTCAACAGAGTGGAATTTAAAGAAAAGACAAAAGCCAGGCAAGAGAGGAAAATAGAGTATGGGCTGGTGTAAAGCTGGTGGTGAGACAAGAGCTGGAGAAGAAAGGTGTCTAGGAAGGAGAAGTGGGCCTACCCTTCTCTGGAACAATCAGAAGGCAAATCCTGACTTTTAGTCTTGTTCAATAACTTTAATATTGCTATCCTTTTACCACTTCTGGATGACACATTGGAGGTGGCAATTCCCAGCCAAAATGTTCAGGGGAGCTGTATCTTATTTGTCTTTTTCCTCTCTACCTGAATTTTGAGCTACTCTTGGCCACCCTTCTCTTTTATTTGTAGAGTTGCCTTTGGCTGCCAAATAGCACCTACAAAATAGGAATAGTGTGGTGCTGAAGTTTTTTAAGTGTGGCTTTTACTATGGCTATAGCAAAATGTCAGATTTTTCAGTGATGAATAAAAAGTAGGTTTAGTAAGCAAGTAACAGAGGACTTGGAAGCCACATTTCACATAGCTGACTGAGTGCCAGACTTCAAAATTCTGGCAAACAGCTTGCTGCTACACTGTACTGCATCTATACCCCAGTTTGAGTTTAAAATAGCCAGCCTTCAGTTATAATGAAACAAGTAGGAAAGCAGTCTCATGCTAAATATAGTATTTGGAATTTAAGCTCTAGCAGTAACAGGAAAGCTTAGTCTATGTTTCTTCCTCTGTAGGGATGAGAGAGAAAGAAAAAGAAGAAGAATTGACAAAAATTGCAAAAATGTCCAGAGGGACAACCTGGGCATGTCCCTGCTACTGTCTTTCTCTAGATAACAGCCCCCACATCCCCATTCACTGCCTGACCCTGTAAATAGGAATTTCTTTTAAAACTGATGTCTTAGTTAAATAGATAAAGCAAATTACTGGGGGGGGGGGGGGGGGGGGGGGGGGGGGGGGGGGGGGGGGGAAATGACTTGACCTTCCAACAACTTAGTTTTCTACACTGCAGAAATTTCGTTTTCTGTGATGTCTCTCAGTCAAATGAAAGCAAGAATTCTGTGGTTTGTGGCTTCATCCGGGTTCTGGGAGATGCAACTTCAAAACTTCGTTTGGCTGAAGGAATTTAAATTTACATCTGCTATTAAGGATCCAAGCCATTAGACTAATTTCTATTCTTCATAGGCTGAAACTTTTTTTTTTTTCTTTCTTCTTTTTTTTTTTTTTTTTTTTTTTCCCCCTGAATGATTGGTGCTTCACACTCACAAAATCCTCTTCTTCTGCTGACCACCTCTGGCTACTGAAGATTACCCCAGGAACAGTGGTTCTTGATAGATATGGAAGGGTTAATGAGGCCTTCCTTTTTATAGGATGATTAAGCTTGACAGTCTGGCTCAGGAGATCACACAACCTAACCCCACAAGTTAATCAACCACGTAACTAACTGCTGCCAAGTCCATGCCAGTTAGGATTGCATACATTCATGTCAAGAGGGCATCCATGTGTTCCCATCCGGAATGATTCCTTGCACATTTACACCTAATTCAGATGAACCTCAGCAATAACACTGGGATAAAATCAAAGGTGAATTTAAAAACCTGAATTAAGCATTTCCTAGAAGTTACTGGGTTAGGCTGCCATACACCACAATTGAAATAAAGGAGGAAGCCAGACTAAAAACATCTCACAAAGAGGGGGCAAAAAGTGACTGAGACAGGACATTTGCTGTGGGTGATTTTTCAACAGCTGCTTTTACTTTCAGAATAGCCTGAGATATTTCTTGCAGGAGTCTTAAAATGATAGTGCAATATTCTTATTCTGATAATCCATTTCTTAGATTTGTCATAGGGTAATTCTAAACTGTAGATTTATACAAACCTATCCAGACAGGTTTCCATGTCTAGGTACAAAAAATCCAAGCTCTGGAGAGGTTTCACATACTTCTTGAGGAATATGAATTCACACAGGAAGGTGTCAAATATTACAATCACACCATGGAAGTCTGCATGTGAAGAACTAACAATATGGCTGTGTTCTTAAGGGTGTTGTAAAACACTGTGCTCACTACTGCTTCACAGTTGTACAAAGAAGTTAAAAGATTCAACAAAGCAGGAAAAAAGCCAAACACTGCATGCTTTTGTTGTATGCTGGCTTTGCAAACAGAGCAATGGAATAGATCTCAAAGTTTGGGCTATATATCGAGGTCTGCTACAGGTTTTGTGTCATGCTGTCATTTCCTTACTCTGCCCTTGTTTTCATAAGGGACATAAAAAATTAGGAAACGGAATATCCATTACCGAGTTTATTTTATTGTAACACTGCTGAGCACTGTTACTATGTATATAGTCACAATTATGCACATGTGAAAAAGGGATGCACTTACCCTAGAGAACATTAGTATCTGATTAGATCCTCTGGGGCTACTGCATTCCGAACAATTAATCAGATCCATAGTGTTCAAATTGGTCAGGAAGGCTACAGACATTAAAAATGGGAGGTTTTTGGCCTGCAAGCAAACAGACATCAACATGAACTCAGAAGACCTGTCATCAGGCCACCCATTAACAAGGATTTCACCATCAATTATTTCCTCTCAATACAAGACTGAAGCAAGAAATAAAGAGCAACTAACATGGTTTAATGAGTTTATTGCATAAATGTAAACTATTTCAGTTTGTGCTTCATTTGCATGTATTTTGAATCATTAAAAATTAAGTGGAAAGCATCACAATTAGAAAAGGATGTGGAGACAAAATGAAGATGCATAGATTTGATAGAATAGTAACAGAGATTTAAGTCACTGACATTCCACATTAACATGTCTTCATTGTATTAACAGTTCTAGAATGAATAGCTGTGCTATTTGCAGGGGGTTCAACGAAAAAGAATGATCATGTTAGCTCAGTCCCTGTGAATAATGTATGAGGCTGAATTCAACTTATTTGCCTCATCTTGCATTCAGTCTAAAGCCCCCACAAAATAAAGGACTACACTTAGCATTAAGTAACCATTTCTTGTTTTAACTTCCATATCATTATTTCTGTGCAGTTAGACATTGGTTAGAAAATTGCATATGGGGTGGTTTTCCATTTATTAGAATTTTCAGATGCAGTCTCAGTGTCAGATGGAGGCCAGTCTGGGAGTTCTTCTATTTTACCCATTTAAATCCTTTAGGCCCTCAATGCATTTTTAATAGGCCATAGAAGAATCAATTAAATCTTGTTATTTGTATGCATTACAGGGTTATGCTCTTGTGGGCATCTAGCTAGTGTTAATTAACCAAAGAGGAAAGCATTTTGCACTTTTAAATGGTGTAAAATGCTATATTCACAAATTAAGGATCTAACAACATTTTGGAATGGAAAAATCTTATTAATAATGGCAATGTATTGGTGAGTTATGGCTTCCAGCTGAAGAAGGTTATGTGGAAAAGAAGACTTCATTATCACCTCTTTTTAAATCAACCTATTTTTCTAATTTTATTATTTTAAAGAAAGTGATACTTTATAATCACTTTGAAAACTTTAGCTCCCTGGGACACTAACGACCTTGAAGAAATGAAGTCACCCATTCTCCCATAGCAGACAAAAGACTTCCTGAGGAAAATACCATGGAGTTCTGAGGCATCTTTCTAGCCCCGCTTATACTAGGAAAAATCAACCTACTCCTGTCCCAACTGGGTTCATTTAGAAGCTATACCCAAAAGAAAACATTGAGAATGAAGAGTAGTAGAAAAAAAGATATTCAGGCCATTTCATTCAGTTGCTGTTTATAATTTTTCTAATCTACAATGAAAAGAGGCTACAGCAGAGTCCTGTCATCAAGAAACACTTAGAAAATCAGGCTTACCATGCCTAATAGTCAATTTTGGCTGCAATGAGTTTTAACTGTAGCAGGAGAGCAAAAGGTATCTTCACAGCAGCCCAGATAGTACAAGGGATGGAGGGAGTACAATAATCAGGGCAGATGAAACTGAAAGGCAGTAACATTGTAGAATCATAGAATATTCTAAATTGGAAGGGACCTACGAGGATTAAATCCCTCTCCTGGCCTTACACAGGACAGCCTCAAGAATCACATGATGCTCCTGAGAAATGGTTCTGGAACTCTGTCAGGCTTCATTTTTACTTCCCTATATAAATTGTACACTTCATTCATACACTCCCTTGGGAGCCTGTTCCAGTGTCCAACCACCTTCTGGATGAAGAATCTTTCTCCCGATATCCAACCAAAACCTTCCCTGACACAATTCAGGCCATTCCCTTGGGTCCTTTCACTGGACACCGCAGAGAAGAGATCAGTGCCTGCCCTTCCTCTACCCCTCATGAGGAAGCTGTAACTGCAGTGAGGTCTCCCCTCAGTCTTCTCCAGGCTGAACAGACCAGGTGGCCTCAGCTGCCCCTCACATGTCTTCCCCTTCAGATCCTTCACCATCCTCATGGGCCTTCTTTGGACGCTCTCCAATAGTTCAATATCTCTCTTACATTGTGGCACCCAGAACTGCCCCCAGCCCTCAAGGAGAGGCCATCCCAGCTCAGAGCAGAGGGGACAAGCCCCTTCCTTGCCCAGCTGGCCATGCTGTGTCTGGTGACCCTCAGGACAGATGCAACTTCAAAACTTCTTTTGGCTGAAGGAATTTAAATTTATATCTGCCCTGGCTGCCAGGGCACTCCTGGCTCATGTTCAACCTGCCATCAGCTGGGACTCCCAGGTCCTTTTCTGTGGCACTGCTCTCCAGCATCTCCTTCCCCAGTCTGTTTGTACATCCAGGGTTGCCCCGTCCCAGGTGAAGAATCAGGAACTCGTCTTTTGTTAAGCTTCATACAGTTGGTGATTGCCCAGCCCTCTAATTTGCCCAAGTATCTCTGTAGGGCCTCTCTGCCTTTGAGAGAGACAGCAGCATACTTCCAGTTTACTATCATCAGTAAACTTCCTCAGCATACCTTTGAGTATTGCATCCAAGTCATTTATGGACATGTTGACTTAATGAAGGAGAATCATATGGGATGGTAACAGATATCTTTCCAGCAGTATGATATCCCTATCCCCTGCTTTCTCACTGCTGGGGAAAAGCAATTTCTTACTGAATTACTCCTCCTGGAGAGGAACAACAGCTTTATACATACTAATCTCCTGATGATTTTCTTCCAGGAATGGTGTTCTAGATCTCCTGCATGCAAGTCCCTGCATAGCCAGAGGCTTTTTGCCTTAACCCTTCTAAATCATTGCCAGTGTAGAAAACTAGGATATTATCTCTCACGGTGTCCATGAAAAACATGATGTTGTAACACTGGTCACAGGAGAACTGCAGGACAATGTATTCCTGAAGAGCCAAATGGGAAGGAAAGAAAAACCCAGAAGACAAACCAGAAAAAAGTCACTGCAATTCTTTAAAGGGAAAAGGGTACTTGGCATATAGTTTAATATTTTTATAAGATATTGTAATGTTTGAAGAGGTAATTAAATGCTGCACGTGATGCACGGATGATGGTCACTTTCATTTTGCTGACACTACTCTTATTTATGCAATGACCAACTTTGTTTGTTGCTTTGGGCAGACCATGTCGTACAAAAAAATCTATTCCTTTAAGGCAAGGCTGAAGACAGTAAATAGTTCTTTGAAGTGGAATTTAGCTCAGAGTTTTCCCTTGGAATTTATGCTTGGTGTGTCTTCAATTACTTGTGTTTCTCACTACAGGCTTTGGTAAGCTCAGGAAAGATCCATTTGGACTAAGTACTATTATAAATAAGCTTCCCTTCATACTAATATGAGGACCTTTATCTTGTCCTGCTATGATAGAAGAACAGCAACGTTTTCCTGGAGCAACTGGCATCCATTAAGGGATGCTATCATTCATCAAGCACAAACAGTTTGCTAAGCCAAGTTCTGTCTATGGGAACAAAAACATCCCCATATTTCTAAGGAGGCAGAGCACACGCTGTCATGTCTCAGTAAGGGGCTGGATAAATATTGTAAAATATTGTTTCAGTAGAGCAGATGCTCAAACCATATTGACACCTACTAACAAACTTGGACACCCTGGGGCAAGAAACTTTATTTGCAATGGAATTAAATTATCTCTGAATGTATGAGCAACATCCTTCCTAAGGCAAAGAATAAGATTACTTTACAATTAAAAAAAAAAATAAACAAAACCCAAATACAGACCTACAATTTCCTTGTTCTTGAGCATCCGTTTCAGAAAATGAGAAACTATCCTTAACATAAGCTGAGAAAGAACAATAAAAAAAATTAAATTGCAGACATTTTAAACTTTTTTGAAAACCTGTTGTTCTACTTCTAGATATGTGAACAAGTCTGATCTCAGCATTTTTTTTCAATTAGCATATAGGCTGTCATCTGAAAAGAAGATCCAACAGAGGACAAAATAAAGTCTATATAAAGTAAATGGCATGTGGGTTTTGTTTTATATTAAGAAGCAGCATAAAATAGCTCCATGAGATCCCTCAAGGCTTTTCTAAATGATCATTTCCTAAAAATAGTTACAGTACTGTCATGCTATAATCTGCATTTTAACCTGCTGCATTTTAAAACAGGAGTCCTAGAATCACCAATAAATATTCTAAGCATGAAACGAAAGCATGAAACTGCTGGGATAGAGAAAGAGCAAATTTAACATTTTAGGTTTTATATGAACTCCATGAGCACAGGGCCTACACTGCTGGTGAATCAGCTTTTTTGCAGTTTTCCAAATACACAGATTTCTCATGGATTTTAAAAATAAAAACAGACAGTTATTTTATGTATTTAGGAAGTTTTGGGAAATTATAGATGTTTGAGCATTCTTAGACCGTAAATGCTCTAAGCACAATCATCAGTGAGATCTAATTATTAGAAAAAACAGCAGACAACATACATGAAGACATGACACTAAAAAGAATGAGGTGATGAAAAGGGTAAAGTTAAGCCTCCATCTAAAGGGTCAGAATCTATGTGGCACAGGTCCCACGTAAAATCTTAGAATCATAGTATTGTTTGGGTTGGAACAGACTTTATCATCCAGGTCCAATGCCCCTGCCATGGACACCTTTCACTAGACCAGGCTGCTCAGAGCACATTCCCCTCTACATTTTCTTTTTATTAAGTTAATAGACCCTAGTGAAAAGTAAACAAAATAAAGTTTAGAGGCATCAGTTCCCTATTAACTATTAAGACCCAATAATGAACTGAACATTAATTTACTTTGCTGGAAACTCTTCTTGATTCCTATGCTCTACACACTAATCTGTTCATCCTGACAGTGAGCTACTCATTGCCACTACAAGAGCCAAAATAATCTGAATTTATTTATTTATCTATTTTGCAGGGCAGAATTCACCTCTTTCCAGTGAGTAAGTACACTATTTATAGCTCTTTATTCTTAAATTGAAATTCCTACAAGAGTTCAAACATAAGACATAAACTGTCTGTAGAGAAAAACTCACCAGAATCTGTATTAATATGCATTTTGTGCATATTAGGTTACATATTAAGAGCATTTATGCCATTTAAACAATCTTACTAGCATCAAGCCTTTGGCTGTCAAAGGAAAAGATCCTGCATAAGGCAGATAAGCTCCACCAAAGCCCTTATTTGTAAACATAGTGCAGCTGCCAAGTGCCTCAGAATTGTCTTACGTTACCTGATCACGTAGTTGGGAGCAGACAGTAGAACAGACTGTCAGCTTGCAAACAGAATGCGTGTCTCCCGATCTGCAACTGATCTTTCAAGTATCAAAAATACATAAAGATAAGGTGCTACTGAAATCCTACATTTACTGGTTTACAACTTATAAAGCCAAATTATTCCTCGAGGCAGCAGCTCCATCCTACCTCCCCTTCTTTCTTCTGTCTTTAATTTCAGACTGTACATTATTAATCAAGTAAAATTGCCTCCCCCCATTTATATTTTTTAAGAGGTTAAATAAATCTTAACTATGTCAAATGGGATACTGGAAAAACTAATTTTTTCCACTTACAATTTTTTTTTGCCAAACTCAAAAAATACTGAATGCAGACAAACTGAGAGAGAAGTATTTAAAACAATTGTTCAACACTTTTGCTCTGTAAAAAATAGATGAGATAATAAGGAAAAGAGGACTGACAGTCAGACATTAGCTGGCAATCAGAAAGGGAATATATTTTTGGTAACACGAATTCATGTGTTTTTTCTTTTAGAGAGTATATATCAGAAGTGGTATGTACAAATGATCAGGACACGGGAGTTTAGAATAATACATGCTATTAATAAAAAAGAGTGATAGACCTACCAATAACTTCAGCATGAACAATTTTTACTATAACTTTATTGTATTTTTTCCCTATAGCTTTTCCACTGTCTGGTCAGACAACTGTTATTATCCAGCCTGTAATCAAGCTAATCCAACTGCTATTATCTCTTCCCCTGTAATCCAGCTTCTCTCCTTAATCAGAAAAGAAGTACAAATATGATTCCAGTAAATGACTTCACTGAAGGAGTCTCATTTTGAGTGACTTTTGTCTTTCAAGTGTGACAACAAATTTCACATCTTTGGTGAGTGTGATCACAGTTTCACATTAATCCCTTGCAAACTGCCCTCAGCAAACTGCCTGAGGTTTCCCATATTCTCAAGCACTGTCTCTCTGGACACATTTTTCTTTCTCCAACTGTGCTCTACATCATCTCAAAAGCTGTTTGTGAGAGGGATAGACACAGTGAAGAATTACAAATTATATGATCTAATGCTAAAATCTGTCAGTATGATTAAAAACATTAAGTTCTGGTTGAAAATGAGTATATTACTAAATAAATGCAAGTATTGTTTTTAGCATAGTTCTATATGTCTTAAAAGTAAAGTAAACCATATAAATACTGTGTACCAAAGAAGAACTGTCATCTATGTAAGTGGTGGGTTCACTCCAACTGACTCCTGTGGTGGTTCTTTTGACAGACCCAGATGACCGTCGATGGCAAAAGGCACAGAGCCTGCTCTCTCGCTGGGGGGATATCACAGCTTTATTCTGGGGTCCTGCCCCCACCGGCCAGAGCTCTTACTTAGCTCCTTTTCTGTCCCCGCCCGTGCCAGAGAGACCGAGCCCCCAGCCATGCAGGGGCTTTTACCCAGGGGCCACGGGCCCAGAGGCAGGGAAAAGCCCCTGCTCAGTCAGGGACAAGGTGGGAGTGGAACAGAGTTGGGTTACATTCCAGTGTGGGGGATGGGCACTGCTGAGCAGGGACAAACCACGTGATACAGTTTCCACGGGGATACAATAGAAAACATTACAAACCCCAATATAAAAATGGAACACAATATAAACCCAATTAATGCATTACAACAGACACCCATTCAGCTTTACGCTTTTTCCCTTTTCTGCAGATGGGGAGAAGGCACAAGAAAGGAAAAAAGACTTGTGGGTCATTGTTTTGATATTTTTACAGGAAAAGCAAAACTTCACACATAAGCCAGGCAAAATAAGGAATTTATTCATTACTACCCCTTGGCAGAGAGGTGTTCAGCCACTTTTTGGCCAGCAGACCTTCAGCATGCTTGCACAGACAAATGCTATCACAACAAACATCCCCCCTTTCTCCTTCTTGACTGGAGCCACTCTAGCTGTGAAGCACGCCACTCTGTGTGGAGCATCCCTTTTGTCAGGTTGGGTCCGCTGGACAGGCAGTGTTCTTTGCCAGCCTCTAGCACCTCCATCATGAGGCCTCCTGGATGGGGGTGGGGGAGACAATCCAATAGGCTTCATCTTCCACCCTGGGAATCAAAGTTTTGTGTCTTTCTTCTACCCCAAAAGTGGGAGTGGCAAGAGGCTGACAGAGGACTCTGCCAGGATGGCAGACCCGAATGGACCATATTACATTCCATGTGATATTGTGCTCATCAAGAAAAGCTCAGGACAAAGAAGAGAAAGGGAGGGTTTGGCAATGACATGGAAGGAGTGAAAGAACATAACTGGAGTAACAAAGACAAATCAGTAACACAGTAGCACACTAAAGCCTGAATTTCTCTGTTTGAGCCACTGGATTTTGTGACTCATCTGTTTGTGGTCTTGGCAGGGTTTTTGCCTGTGAAAAGACCTTTTGATAAGTTTCATTAAAGTATCACCACAGGAATAAGAAATGTTATGTTCTGCCATCAGGATGATAAATGTCTCTTCTTCCTCCTCAACCTTTGAATCAATCTGTACAGCACAAAATCAGTGTGTCAGCTTTGTGCCCACAAGTACTTCTCATCTTGCTGCTGATTTGTAGCTGAGAAGAGTCATAGCAGCTACCGCATCTAATTTGGAAATCAGTTTCAAAAGTGGGTCTGTGTCTTCTTTCCAAGAAGAAATTCAGATTTATAACAGATTGAACTTGTTAACATGCATTTCTTAAAAGAAAGATATTTCAGTTCACTTCAATGAACTAGTTCTCTGGGTTCCTAACATTGTTACCTGGTGCTTCTGTATGGCAAACAAGGAGAAGAAGAGGCTTTTTGAATGTTTTTGAATCTCCCTAACTTTGATTTTAGACAATTAATATGTAAACAGGACATTATCAGAACTCTCTAATTGTTTTATTTTTTTGCAGGGCAGGCTGGAACAACTGAAGCATCATGCAGGTCATGATAAGAAAATTTTACCGCATAAAACTTGCAATACTGTTGTCTAAGCACTTCTGCAATACCCTTGAATGAAATCCTTGTTCTGCAAGAGCTGAATGAATTCCTTGTCCTTCTTTGGCTGCCTGCATGGCTTTTGTTTTACCGGCTAAACACTTTATCTCAGCCCTTGAGTTTTCTCACTTCCCTTCTGATTCTCTGGTCCATCCCTGCAGGTGGGAGGGAATGAGCAGCTGGGTGTGGCTGAGCTGATGTCTGGGGTTAAACCAGACACAGGGCCATGACCTTGGGGACTAGTAGTGGGGGTGGTGGGACAGGTCACACCACAGCAGTGCTGCCAGGCAGGGGTGCAGCAGGCTCTTTTAGGAAGGACACTGCCAGGAGTGGGGGTTCCCATGGGACCTGCAGATAGAGGGGATCACCATGGGTTCTGTGTGGACAGTGTTGAACAGCCAGGCCCCTTCCTACTGCCTCAGCTAAGGAGCAGGGCAGGATGGGGACCAGCCTGGGCAGCCCCAGCCCCAGGTATCGGCAAGGTCACAGTGACAAGACAGGTCTGAGGTCACCCTGGAAAGTCTACCATTGTGATTGGAGACATTTGTGGTGGGTCTTCCTCACACTGGGTTATAAATTCCTACTCTTTGCAGAGATTTAGTGTCACTGGTGTTCAAGAATAAACCAGATGGTTGTCATCAAGCCTGACTAGAAGCCATTAAAATCACTGAATTAGGGTTGGTGTGAAATAAAAAAAAATTATTGTGATCCACTTGATTTAATTAAAAACAAATCTGTCAGTTAAATGGATTGAACTTTACATTTCAAAAAAGAAAGCTCAACAGTAAAAAAGTACTAAAAATACCTTTCACATAAATGTAATCACAATATCATATAGAAATCGATTCTGAATTTAACAAAATAGATTTATTTTTCCTGCAAAATGATTAAATTTCCCTGAAATAATTCAGACTGGGCAGTGTTCCATAATCTTACCAGCAGAAAAGGGTAAAATGTAGCCACCAAGTTCTGGTCTTGGGGAGTTATCCAGCCTCATGGATGAGAGCCATGGTGAGCCGATGCAAACTCTAGATTGTGCACCAGAAGAATGTCACAAACACAAGGAGAATCAAATCTCTTTCAGTGCAGAAATTTTGGCACTTAAATCTCTCACAGTCTTCAGTTTTTTTATCTCCTATGGAGAGTCTAATTTCTCTTTTAAACAAGTCAGCTGTTCATTTAAGAAAAGAGTTTGCAAATGCTCCATATTGATGATACAGTTAATCAAATGCTGTAAAAAACAAGGGAGAGAGAATTATTGGAAATATTGTTCCACTTTTGTTTCATAGGATTCAATCAGACAGCGAGTGGTTGGTGCTGAAATATGTGAAATATGATTTCCTTGTTATTAAGCAAGGAAATGCTTCCTTGCTTGAAGGAGGAAAGGTGATAGCTACAGATCTAGGACTTTCTTCCACTGAAAAGACTTACAAAGTATACTAAATTTTCCTACTTGCTCAAATACCAGCATTTGCATTCAGAATGTCTGTCATTTCAAAAAACAATTTGGAGACTGCCTGTGGTAAAGTTGCCAGCTAATTCATCATGATACTTAACCCTACATGTCATCTAAGTTTCATGGGGATTTCTTCACTAATTATGCTGTAGTTTCTTGCAGGGAAGGAGTTCTTCCTGGGTGGTGGACGTAAGGTTATTGCAGTTTTGTCACAATGATTTGGGTTGCATACAACAGCCATCCATGCACAGAAGAGTAAAGACACAATAGTAACACTAAATTATTTCTGCTTTGGCTAATATTTTAAAATAGGAAAAAATCAGTCAGTGGTGCTTAATGTAGAAGAAGGGGTGCTATCACAGTAATGTGACACCCCCACATTGCTAGTGTAGCTTAGCTGTGTGTTTTGTACTGTAAGTGTGTAGCTGAACATAGCTGACAATCAGTGAAAATTAGAAATAAGATAAATGCTCCTCACAAAGTAAACGAGCTAATCTTTGCAATGTATTTGCTTGCAATACCCCCTTTGTTCTTGGATTTAACTAGGAAGACCTATTAACCTGCTTCTCAGCAGCAGAGAAAATTAATCCACCCAGTCTAAATAAGGCAATTGTACATGAAAGGCTTTCCTGTAGATTTGTTACTCTCCTACAACTCTTCAGCAGACAGATGGATACTTACATATAAATAGCAAAATGTGGAGGATGCTGATGTTGCCTGGGACCATAATTTGTTTAGAAGTGTAGCAAGATTTTTTTTTTTTTTTTTTAGGTTTCAAACAAACAGAACCAGCATGGGCTTTGAGGTAGTATTGAATCCTTTTGTATGGAGAGGTTCCTTTGCACCAAACACAAATATATGCCTCTGACAAGAAAAAACAAGAAAAAGAAGGAAAAAAAAAAGAAAAGAAAAGAAAAGAAAAATCCTTGAAAGAGGATTCACAATCCACAAAGTACAGTGAGATTGTCTTTTGAAAATGACCCAGAGAGCTGCAGTAATACTTAACTTTGAGAGGCAGTGTGAGCAGCCCTAGGACAAAGAAATCAGAAGATCTGGCAGGTCGCTCTGCACACAGGAAGAAAAGACAGCACATACTGTAACTACAATGGGACCAAAATATTGCACTCATCTCTTCCTCCACAGCTCTACCATGACTATCCCATGAGACTGCGATTAAAATGTTATTACTCTGTGCCCATTTTCTCACTTGTTGGGAAAAAAAAAAAAGAGAAAGAGCATTTGTTGTTTCCCAACCTTCAATCATTATTTAGCTATGTAAATATCTAAAGATATTTTAACTATCCACACTATATGAAGCAAGTCCTTCCTCCTGAGTTTTATTAATTTGCAATGAAACAGGAATAATGATACTTCCCTTCCTTTGTAATAAGTTTTCAGATCTGTAAATGAAATGTTTAATATGAAAAGCCTAATGAAAGTTAAATATTTTAGAAAAAAAATCATGTGAGTACAAATGCATGAAAGTCATATTAAAAAATGCAATTAAAGCATTTGCTGCAATTTATTGGCGTGCATATTAGAACTCAATTCATATATGTTTTCATGCATAGATATTTTACCACACAAAAAATTAACACAATTCACACATGGTATATTGATGAGCATAGACAGTATGCTCATATTAGTATAACTAATATGTACTTGTTTAAATACAATACACTTCTAATTATTTTTTATTAAAGTTCAAATTGATGGGAATAAATATTGGCTGATATTTCACTACTAAAGTGATTATAGCTGAAATTTTATTTGAAAAATCCTGACATTACACTGTGTTTATTTTTCATCAACACAGTTCAAATTTGTAAGGTGAAATAACTTCTTTTACTAATACTCAGTAAATAATTAATTATAATCTTGATATCCATAGCAATAATTTGTTCTTGAGTAAAAGTGAAATTAATGGAAAAGAATCCCCTTAAATGGCAACAAATTAAAACATTTTAAGTACTTAACCTGGTCCCCAAGAGTATATATGCCATTTGTCATCTAATTATTTGAGTAGCATGAATAGGGCAAGTATTTCTGACATGATCAGAAGTTCACAGAAATGAGGTATGGAAATATACATAAGACTAATTATCCAAGCAATCCATTATGGACAGAATACTCATGTAGATTGTATGACTACCTCAGTGCCTCACCAAAATATGCAAAAACTGGGGAGAATGTTAAACAAGTTAAATAAAATCCTAAGCACAGTATTTTCCCAGACAAGTGTCAATGCAGAGAGTAAGTTCCATTAACAGATTAAGGGGAAAAGACCCAAAACAAAAAACAGCATGACAAAAAAATACAACAACAACAACAAAACACCTTTTATTCACCTCTCTTGGTTGTTATACAGCCTGTGAGGCCTTGTCTGCTTTGAAACTTACCCACGTAATGAGAGTGTGAGTTTACAGGTCAGTGTTCTCAAAATCCTTAAACTTCAGTCGTTAAGTAGCTGATTCTCTATATTTTGTTTTCTTCTCTGACTCAACTCCCGCCATTATCTTTTCCATTTTCAGTAGCTTCAAAATTTTGATGCCTGAGACACTGCCTTCTGCCTCCTTCTTTCATAATTCCTCCTGAGAACATCACTTTCTCTTCAGCATCCTCAACTGTTAAGTCTTCAATACCTGAAAAGTTTACTTCAAAAGATAATTCTGTCAGCAGCCAAACTAATCATATTTGTTTTCCTTCTTGTCTTGTGCACACAGATTCTTTAGCATCTAAGAATAAGTTTACAAGCCTTTCACTCTGTGTGGCTTGCAGTAACCCTGCAGTCTGCTGCCCATTTTCAACAAACTTTAAAGTTCTGAATGTGCTTGACATCTCTGTACTTTTTATCACGTCTGTTTGAAGTTAGCCATAAGGTTCAAAAAAGATCAAAGAACACAGTAGTATAAACCCCATTTCCTTTAAAGAGTACACTTAAAAATACTCCTTCAGCAGGTGGGGATTTGCATTTGTTATTGATTTGCAATTATGATCACATCTTGGATGCAGAAATAAGTTCTTAGTTTCTTCTATGACATACATGGAATTTTCACACTGCATAGACTGTGAGTTAAAAAAAAAAAAATTTGGATAAATGCACATTGACACAGTAGCTTAATACAAACTGATGATTCCTCCTTCAAGCAAAACGAACACCCAAAGTTTCAGTCTTCCATAAATGCACACATCAAATCAATCCAGGAAAGTGGACCATTGTGGATAAAATGACACTGTTACAAACTAATATAGGAACTACGTAATTTCTAGCAAATTATGTTCAGCATTGCAAATTCAGTATTGTGTGTGATACAGTACTTCAGATAGAATGTGCATTGCATAGAAAATATCTGGGGCTTGTTTTTCCTGGCAGACTTGCTAACTACTTTCTAATTTCATGCAGAAAAAATAAAAGGCCAAAATTAACATGATGATCTCTTCCAATTTAAAATCTAAATGTTGCTTTTGTTTTGGAGCTCCTGTTATGTATATCAATACAAATCATAGCTCCTTAAATCATCCAGCAGTATTTGTCCCAGTCTTCACATACATATTTAAAGATGTGGAGGAAGTATCTAGGCAAGCATTTACCATAAATAAATTACAAGTCTTACAATGGAAAGGTCTGTATTCTGAGAGGCCCACAAGCAAATTTGTTGAACTATTTTCTTACATTAATGTTGGATCCTAGTTTGATGCTCGTGCTGAATTTGGCTGGGATGGGATTAATCATCTTCACAGTGGCTGGTGTGAGGTTGCGTTTTGGATTTGTGCTGAACACAGGGTTGATAATATAGAGATGATTTTGTTATTGCTGAGCAGGGCTAATGCAGAGTCAAGGCCTTTTTTTGCTTTTCCTACTCCCACACTGGTGAGGGAGTTGGTGCATGGGAGACTGGGAGGAGATGCAGCCAGGACAGGTGACCCCAAATGACCAAAGGGATATTCCAGACCACAGGATGTCATGCACATATATACATATATATATATATATATAACTGGGGGAAGAAGGGGTACAAGAGAGAAATTTGGAGTGATGATGTTTGTCTTCCAAGTAACCAAGTAATGTGATGGGGTCCTGCTCTCCTGGAGATGGCTAAACACCTGCCCAACCATGGGAAGCAGTGAATTGATTAGTTTTTCTTTGTTTGTGTGTGTGGTCTTTACTTTCCCTATTAAACCATCTTTATCTCCCATGGGTTTTCTAACCCTTTCAATTCTCTCCCCAACCCTGCTGGTGAGGGAGTGACTGAACAGCTGCGTGGGGCTTGGTGGCTAGCTGGGGTTAAACCACAACAATGCTCTTGGAAAGTGCCAAAGTGAAAATGGGAGCTGAACTCACAGTCTTAATTCTTCCCCTGCACCCAGAAAGCCACAGACCAGCATACATTTTTTTACCATGCCTCAGTAAAAGAATAACTGATGATTCTTCTGGTCAAAATGCATCATTGTGCTGGATTGTATCCATGGTGATCTAGTGCTGTATGTTCTTCTTGGTTCTATATGGTGTAGTAGGACAGGACAAGTCCCCAAAAGGAGACCGGAGAAGGACAACACAGAGGGAAATAAGGCATTTTTTCATTTTATACTCTTTCCATATATACTGTCTACTTGATGAAATCATCTATTTGCAATAGGTGGTACTTGATAAAAATACAAGTCCCTGTTAGATGGCAAGTCAAAGCAGGTTCTGTGTGCAGTTTTACTTGAATGGGAGTTTCAAAGATATGTAATTAATTGGTACATAGCTTCCTTCACATATATTGCCATATGCGCTCATTTTCCCCTCATCTCATACAGAAAGTCTTCCTGTATAATCTGGCATCACAGATGACACTGAAAATCAGGCCCTGGGAGCGCTGAGCATTGCACTACTGGAGTTAGCTGTGAATTTATTCTCAGGCTATATTTTCCTCAATATTTTGGTAAAGTTTATGCCAATGTGAAGTAATTTTTTTTAATGTACTGTGGGTGTATCTTAATATGAAAGTGATAGACAGATTATGTAGAAGAAAACAAACCTCTGGAAACTGGTACTAAAATTAATTAATTGAAGGGTCATCTTTTATTTGCCATGGCTATCTATGAAACTGAAACCAAAGCCTTTGTCTGATCACAATTTTGGCTTTTTTTTTTTTTTTTTTTTTTTTTTTTTTTTTCATCTTCAAAAAGAGAACCAATAGTAGATCTACACTTTGAATGCAATCATACTTGGGGCATCTCTGTGTAATGTTACAAAAGCTAGGATGACATATTTTCTTGATTTCAGTGTTCAATTCAAAACCTGTATTTAAGACACTACACTTACAGGTAACTTCCTGCAAGAGAGCTGTGTAAGCTCCCTTTTTAGTCAGTGGATATCTAATCAGAAAACTTGAGCAAGTTGAGAGTTTCTCAAATGACCTCATGATCATCTAAATAGCTTATTAGTCTTCCTTGACTTTAATATACTGAACTCATATGTGGACATCTGCATTTTAGACAGGTAAATGTAGATATTTGGTCCGGAAGCCAAATGCCACATATAGTCAGCACACAGAATAAACTTGGTTTCATTGTTCACTTCCTAAACTGTTCCTTCTGGAATTTCAGTAGAAAGATTATTGAATTGTACCAACGTGATGAGAGCAGCAGCTGCTCCTGATTTTGTATTAAGCCATGCATAGGTGCAGAACAAAGTATCTCCTTATCTGCATTCTCTTCTCACCCGTGGAATTGACTGAGGAAGTGATTCTTGGCAGGATTTGTCAGAGCCCTGCAGTTCTTTGTGGTTCAGCAGACTATTCACAAAGCTGTCTCCCATCTCTTCCAGGAAGAAAATGGTTGAACAAATTTCTGTTACTTACTGAACGGGGAACCTTGGCATACCTAGATGGGATGACTTATTCCTGACTATTCTATCACTCCAGGAAAACAAACAAACAAACAAACAAACAAACAAAAACAAAACAAAACAAAAAAACACCAAACCTTAATCAGATTAATTAGATATACTGGAGATGAAAGGAGCTTTTATGGCTCTCAGGCCCAAAAGATGCTAACAATAAACATGGGCTAAACAATAACTATGAGAAATGTATGCTATCATAGCTTCCATTCTGCTCCTAGCTGGGTAACAGCTACAAATTTGGAAACGTTTTGTAATCTATCTTTGATGGACATAGGGAAGTTTTCAGGAGGCATCCTCCACAGGCTTCCCCTGAATAGTCTGACTAATAGTGCTGTATGTTAGAAATTATTCCCCTCTGAATTATGCATGAGTTTTGGTGTGCTTTCCTGTACAAACCTTTAGGGTCACAGCCATTTCTGTGGAGTCAGGCAAACTCCAGCAGTAGGTTGTTCCTCGAGAATAATTATTTTCAGTCAAACAGTTCAGAGAAGACCTATGATCAGGGGTACAAAGCAGTTATGACTAGTTATTAGCCTCTGCTTACTACATATCCAGCTGCAAACCCCCATTGGTTAGAACTGGCCTGTGAGATGAAACCCTACTTTTCCTATGATTTCAAGTTTGTAAATTATTTCTGTCTACATGAGGCTATCAGAAGTAAATTAGCAATGGAAAATCAAAAAGGTGCTGAATTTTTAGTGCTTTAAGCAATCTTCTCGTTAAAACCTTATCTAACCCTTAACAGGTTGGCCAGAATCAGATTGACTTCAGTGGAAACCTGCTTCTGCTCTTTCCAAAAATTTGTCAAGAGGGGAATATTTCTACAGGGTGATGCAGTTCCTGTGAGTTGGTATTTTCAGTGGGAGGTGTCCTAGTCAGACCTCTGGCCAGACTGAGTTGGTATCGTCTGTGTCAGCTACTGGCAGACTGAGGCTGCAGGTTTGTTAGCAGGTAGGATGATCCAAAGAGAGATCATACTCATTGTCACAGGAACAACAGCTTCCCCAGGTGCTGTTTCACTATGGCAAGGAGACACTAGGGCAGAACTGAGGGAAAACAAGAAGTTGTGTGGTGATCTTTGCGCATTTAAGTGCTATGGAAAGAGTCATGAGGAAACATCCCTTTCAGTATGTTTTGGGGACATACAGTGAGTTAAAGGGAATTTGGTTCAGCAGTATTTTAGAGCAGCCCAGAACAAAATCTGTGGTAGGTAGCAATAAGATTTTTTTTTTTTTTTTTCTCCTGAACGTTTCCTAAATACCCATTTAGAAAAAGCACACTGTGAGGATAAACAATCCCACCCTACAGTACAAGAAGAAGGTAAAGTAAGATAAGGTAAGAACAGTTTTACTGCAGTGTTTGCTAGCATGGGCCATGGGATTGGGACTTAGGGACAAGCACTTGAGATGAGGACATAGTCTCACATTACAAATTCAGGAAACTTTGAAAAATAGAAACTTTCTGATTCAGACATTAGTTCAGTGACACAGCAAAAACAATTATCAGAAACTAAGTCACTTGTAGTAAAATAATCCCTGTCTTCTGCTATCCCACTTTTCCTCCTGTCTGAATCTTATTTTGCCAACTAATTTTGCTTTATTTTTGCTACAGAAGATTGCAGGGAAAGTCATATTGCTGCAGAACTGCCAGTGCAACTTTCCTTGTGAATATCTGACTTGCGAAGCAGCTCCTCTCAAGGGAACGTGGTTTAATTTATACACCAATTAACAGTGTAAATTAATGCTTTACTGTTCATCCTCTCTCCAAAGATTTTAAGTGCCAGTAGAGATTTCATTCTGAACAAAGATGAAAGACTTCAGAGCAGAGCAGAACAGATGAGAAAAGTTCCAAAAATTAAACAAAAAGCAACCGTATAAAACGCCTTGAGTGCAACTTGCTGTAGCTGGTTTGGATATCTCATAAATTGTCCACTTCACACAGCTGGCAGACCAGGACAGAACTAGCTAGAAAACAGGTTTTTCTTCAATTAAATCTTGAGTTCTAAATTTGGATGAAAAGCCAAATAGTTTCTACAAGCCTAAAATTCCAGTTTGACAACTTCAAAGCCCGCTGTTTAATTTTTGGACATAGGATAGGAAATTTAAGGATGCATTTGTATTAGTGTTTTGTTTCATATTAGAAGTGATATTCAAGCAAATTTCCAAGTCATCCCCACCTACTGTGTTTTGAGTCATGCCACAGAGCTCTGAGACAGAGCACACAAACTGGATTCCTTTTGGAAATTAATTTTTTGAAATTAAATCAAAATATGTACTCTTAACATGCACCAGACAGTAGTGAGCCTCAAGTCCCCTTGAGGCTGGGGGGATGGGGGGATGACTGGACTAGTGCTTGTCTGAAGTAAATGTTGAAATATGAACTTTGTTATTATTTTCTTCCTGTCTGCTCGTACTGTGCATGTAACTCCTTAATCTTGACTCAGTCTAATAATCTAAGTCACTGACTTTGTTATTCTATGTATTGATGTCAGGTAAATATAATAGGAAATTTTTTATTAATAGAAAAAGTGAGAACTGCTGCATAAATCAAAACTTGAAGAGTGGAAAAAGGAAATATATGGGAGTCTCCTCAGAGTTCCAAAAAGCACTGCAGATCTTGGGAGCATTTTGCAGTGACATCCAGGAGTGGCAGCTGCTGGCTACCAACAACCCTGAGTGCAAGGTAAAGCCTCTCCTACCTCTGCAATCACCCAGGGTGCTTGGAAGGCCCCTGAAGCAAAGACTTCACCTGAGCTAGCACACCACTGGCTTCTTAACCAACTCCACAACCAACTGTTGAATCCCACAATCTCACCAGAGCCTTGTTTGGTAAAAAAGGAGAAAAGATAAACTGCCTCAAATTTATGGCACTATGCCAGAAGAATTGCAGATATTGGCTTTCGGTGCATCTTAATGTCTTTGGTTTTAGTAATAATGGCTACATACTCCTCTAGATTCCTAAACCATGGAAAAGGATATGTACTTTTTTTTTTTTTTAAAAACAACTCTCTAATATCTGGAAGGTACAAGAAAGAAATAGGAATAAAAAATTAATCACTATAAATGTAACATGTATTTGTAGTAATTCAAGAAGAAAACATAGATAAACTTAATTCTTTCTTCAGTTACAGAGCTACATCAGATTCCTTTAAGGCACTGCCTAAATCATGCACAAATATGAGAATCTGCTTCTGTTACATTATCTACAAGCTTGCCTTTAGGGTGCATGGAAGAATTTATATCAGCAGCTGGAGGAATCTGATGTCAGACATAAATCGCAATATCTATGTTTATCTTTACTAATATAGGAATTAGATAAAGTTGCTCTATCAAATTTGTGCTAATAATTTAATAAAGTTTATCTCATCTATTGACAGTTAAAGTCTTTGAAAGCTATTATGATAAAAGTTATGTATCTGTATATATTCTTCCCTGTAATTCAGCCATAAATTGCTAATGTTGGTTTAACAACACAAGCTATATCAACAGATATGTTTTATCTGCACAAGGCTATTTAGCCTTGCTTTACTGATACTTCTGTGATAAGACACCTCCTTTCACCATCTAGCTTGACAGAGACATGGTAGAAGCTGCATACATGGCTCACAAACAACATTTCTATTTACAACATGACAGAATTAAAGATTTACTTATGAGAAAATAAACCAAAAGCAGCATTTAATCTCCAGTAACCTGAAATTGTTTTGCAAAACAAGCTTCCATATATCAACCTGAACAAGATTGAAACATGCATTATTTGATGTGCAAAAACAGGCCACAAAATAATGTTATGTGATGTAGGTCACTGTGCAGCTGGTGTAGATTTCTTGAACTTTAAGGGAGGACTTAAATGAATTTTTACTTATTTCCTAGCAGTCATACTCAGTACACTATTGCTCTGAACCTTCTAAATTTTCACGTGTTGCTTAAAGCTAAATTTGAAGTTGCATCTGTTATGCAGAAGAGGTATCCAAATTCTGTGTCAGGAAGGAAATTAGATATTTCACATGTTTTTTGTGAATATATCTCTTTCACATATTTTAAGCTTTTTCTGTAATTTTTTTTTTGCTTTCATCCCTTTATTTGGTCTTTTCCCTGGATATGTGTTGGTATTAAAATCCACAAAGTTCTTTAAACCTTTTTGCTTCTTTATTATATCCACAGGCTGATTTAGTCTCCAATGATTTTGTCAGGCAATCTATCACAAAACATATTCCAAATCTTCTCAGGGAAAGTATTTTTCTTTTCTTTTAAAAGTCAATCTTTCAAAACATTTTTAGATTCCTACAAAAGAAACCCTAATGCTTAACTGTCATTTCTGTACCAAGGCAGTACTTCCAATGTGCTGTACAGAAATAAAACATTGTAGAGTTTTTAAAAACACAGGGTCTACTGGACAAAATAATCTCAGCATTACCTGGAACCAAAAGTGTCCAAAACACAAACAATACTCAAACTTGAATATGCTTTTAAATGCTGAAGTAAATGAAGATTCTTTTGTAGCTGACATACGAAAACACCTGCAATCATAATTTTTATTAGCCCATAGTCCTATATATGCTATCAGTATTAAGAATCATGTTCAAGCTGAGTGCACTCTAATATGTCTGCTATGATAACTCACTTTGTAAACCTTGAAAATTGTGTATTTTTCATCATTCACTGCCATGCTTTAGTAAGATTTTTGACACAGGATCCTACTGTTTTTAAAATAAATTCTTAAATAATTATTATTACAAATTAATAAAGTAATAATTCTTAAATAATTTAGTAAATTCTTAAATTAGAGATGCTCAGATTTGTCCCATTAAGATAAAAAAAAAAAAAAAAAAAAAGTGTCAGCTTGATATTGTTTAGGATTAGGAAGCCATACTTAGTCTTTATGTTTCATGATAATGCCACACTGTCCATATTAAACCAGTTTCCACTACAATCTTGCATTCAAAACAAGTTCTGTACTATTTTAGTTAAAAATGGGAGCTTTGCATACCCACATCTAAAAGTCTCCAAAGGTTTCAGATATTAAGACTATCATACATACACTAATATTTCCTGTCTCATTGCCTAGCCATAAACTTGCATCAGACTCCCACTACAAACTAAAGGCTTCTAACTACTTTCTAACACACAACTAATATAATTTAAAGTAATTAATTTTGCTTTGTAACCCATAATGGATACAAGCATCCCTTGATAAAAACTCTTTTCAGATATGTTATATCTGTAAGTTTAAATAAAATCATGTCTCTAACTCCCACTAGAGTTAGACATGATTTTATTTAAACTTACAGATACAACACACAGTACATATTTATTTTTTCAAGGAATTTTGGTCTATTTCAGTATTTTTGAATTTATCTTTATTAATCCAACTTAGCTGAAACTGCCAATGACTTGTGTTCTATTATTTATTAAGAAATGCACATCTAGACTCCATTTAATTTATCTGGAGACAAATTTTTGGTTTCCACAAACTGTGGAAATTCCTTCAGAAGAGAATTTCACTGCATGAATTTCCCATCTCTGCCAATGTTTCTTTGTGGATGGTCTTCTGCTTCTCATTTACCTGCTGTTATAATACCTGTGAAAAAGTGGTGATGGAGAAAAGGGGTTTCAAACTCACTTCAAGGATATTCTACTTCCTAGATTATCCAGAGGTTTTCAAGGAGCTGACAAAAAGAAATATGCAAGTTATAGGGTAACAAAAAAGATCCACTAGTATTGAGAAAGGCAAGAGATCACTGATCTTTGTCTGTCCCTGGACTGATCATCTCTACATTTGGGAGGTGTTTGGTGTTGATCAAGCTTCATTTCCTCTACAAACAAATGATACAGAATTTGAAAAATTGCCCATTGGGCAGGCTTAAATTACAAATGTAACTTTACAATCTTTGTATGCTCAGCACACACTTTTCTTCTTTATCCTCTCTTCATCTCCCTTATGATTTCTCCTCTGGAATTTGACATAATCAGTGGTCTGACTACATATCATTCTGACTGAGATTTGGTACATAGGAATTGCAATTCAAACTAATGCCGAAGGCTAAGATACGTGGGGAAGGACCTTCCAGAAGCTGGCAGAACCTAGGACTAGGAGCCAAACAGTTTTTTAAAATTCTTGCTTTTAGCTAAGGTTAATGGTAATAGGTCACCATGTCCCCTGAAAGTGTCATGAAGAATCTTCTGTAAGAGTGCATTAACCCTGCATATGCAACATAAACTGAGTCAGGGTACCGCATGAAATAGGAAAGTTCTGCTTGAATCAAATACTGTTCAAGACAACAAACTTTGATCTAGTCTGGTATTTTTTAAATAAAATCTTTCCCCAGGCAGTGTTTTCCAGTAAAAGCAAGAGGTTTTTGTAGAGTTAATTTACTCTTAAATAAAATTGACATTAATGCCTATTGAGGTGCAGAAACCAGCCTCTGCATAACCTGCCCTTTCCACTGCAGTGTGAGGGCTTTAATTGCTCTTCTTATGTGCACATATCTTGGCTGGGCAACACTGAAAGCTTTTGGATTTTGACTTAGGTTTCTGAGAAAAGGAGATAAACATAAGAGCACAAATGGTTTATGAGGACATAAAATACAAAAATAAATTGTTACTGAAATGGCAGATGCAAGAGTCAAGAGGCAGGAAAATGAAAAAAAAAAGAAAAGAAGGAATTACTGCACAGAGGACTCTGAATCACCCAGAGGTTTCAGGTTTTCACTGTTGGAAGACACCAGAAAAGCAGCTACAGAGTTTTAGCCAATGTCAAGTAGTGGCAGTGGGAGATTTACCAAAAGGTACTAAGGTATTGTAAAGACCTCTAAGGAATATTTTGTATCTTCTAAGAAAGGTTTATATACTTTGATCTTATTTCCATTACCAACAATTTGAAATATGTAATAGCAAAATGGATTGAGCCAGCTCCTTGCAGTACAGGATATGAGATATGAGAGTGAACTACTGAGCCATGACAACTTGCAAGGGTGTACTTTGCCCCATTCCTGAAATTAATTTCTCTAAATGTGAAGTTTCAGATTATTCTGAGTGTTGCAACCTAAATCTAAATTCTCTTTCTACCCATATCTGTGCTGCATATGCTAACTCTGTGAATAGTGGTACTGTAACTAATGAATCAGCAGCATGAGAGCATGGTTGGAGTTAGAATTGCTCTTCTTGATCACTTTGATTTGCTATGAAATTACATTGGAACTGGAGTGACGCACAGTTTGCCTGGTAAATTTTAATTGTACAAGTGAAAAAGCAGCAAACTTTTGCTGATGCTGGAAAAATAAGTGGGCCAATTTGAATATTTTTAAATGCCTCAAGGATGGAGTTACTGAATTACTCACAAGCTCTTGAGATTCTGCTGTGCAAAACCTGTTAAATCCTGGTCTGTAGTAAAAATAAAACTCCAGATTTCCTGTTCACACTCCAGAAAGCCTTGTATAGCGGCTTATTTGTGCTGAATCTCTTTAATTACAAGGTCATGGATTTTTATGGTTGTATACATCAAATAGAATATTCAATTTACATCAAACACTGTTCTGCCAAAAAGTACAAATCAAAATGAGCTGGTTTTCTGCCTGAATTAATACTAGAAAGAAAACTACAGAATATGGTGTCTGAAAATCAGAAGAGGTAGAAACAGGGTTAAATCTGTCAGCACAACTGGGAACAGTCTCAGAACTAAATGAGGTCAAGCAGGATTACTTTAATAGGTTTCATTGTTTTTTGGATCAAGAGTATTTCTTTATCCCTCTTATTAGTGACTTTTTGTAGTTTCTGATTGACACCTTGCTTTCAGCTCTCCATACCTTGCTTGCCTGTACATAGAAAGACAGAGCAGAATAGTAGCATCGGCTGAATTATTTCTTGCCAGATGTGGAAAGATCCTTTTTACTGCAAAGAAATTTATGCTCCAAGAAAGAAGTCAGTCTAATCTAGCTTAATCTAAATTAATCATTTAGATTTCAAGGCATACCACACTTTCTGAAATTCTGCTCAGGTAACCCTGGAAGAGTCAAGAAGCAGGGTGATTCCACCAGGCCTAAATTCCCATAGAGCACCAGAAATAGACCTGGGGTTTCCTTTCCTAAATATGTATGTCTATAAGCTTACTATCAACCTCTGACTTTGAAATTTTTAATTCTTTTCACAGTCAGTAGATATTTACAGAGAATACTTTTTCTGACATGGTTTGCATGTCTATTTCAAGATGTTTGTCTACTTCATCTGATTTATCTGGGATTTTTCACAAACTCCTAAAAGAGCCTAACGTATCCACCTCTGATATGTGCTATTACATACAAGTTTAAGTGTCATTAATTCTCTGCTAAATGTCTTTTCACTTTCCAATGTGAGAGATTAAAGATGGAAGGTTACTTTGGAAATATCTACTGCTGAAAAGAAAAGAGCAAAATAGTTCCAGCCGGAAGGGACATACAATGATTATCTCGTCCAACTGCCTGGGAAAACGTTAAAGCACATTATTAAGTGAAATATCTGAGTGCTCCATAAACAATGTCAGCTTGGGGTACCCACCACTCCTCTAGGAAGTCTGTTCCCATAGTCAAACAACTAGAGTGCTTGTTCTGTTAGTTGCATACATAAATCTACTCACTCTCCTTCCCAAAGGATAGTTAAACTCATGTTATCTGCCTCCCAGAATAATACTTTCACCTGGATGTAAAGATGATATCACTTTATTTTAGAACATATTCCATTTTATTTAATAGGACTCAGAACTTGCTGGATAAAACAAAATGTGAGCCTTTAACCTATGAGAAAATGGTCTGTCTTTCTTCTGATTTCTAGTTTAAAGTCCTTTCATTTACATACACAAACAAAACACACAAAGCTCATGGCAAATCTCCTCAGATTCTGGAATACTTTGGGGAAAATTATTTATCTGCTGTAAACTTCCTCACTGTTACTCCTTTGGCATTAACACCTGCAGTGCAGGGAAGAAGACAAAGGCTTGTGAAATACCTACTTCCACCTACTGGCACATAAAGATTGTTTATAAAGACTAGTTGTAATTCTCATCTCTTGGCCTTTTGGCAAGAATATTTTGAAGACTCAAACATTTGCCCACAGTATAAAGATACCTTTGCATTATGCCATTGCTTTTAATTTCAAATAGGGCTCTAGATTGTTAATCTCGGAAATATTAGCATGTAGTTCACTGTTATATAAATTATGATCATCTCCTTTTGTTTCTTACTAACGTGAAGCACCTTCACTTCAACTTTTCTATTAGGAAATTCACCAGGATTTCTCTACATTCAATGCCATAGACTGTTCTATGATTTCTGAACTAATATTTTATGCCAGATGCTCTTCTCAAAAGTGCATACCCAGAAAGTGTCAGAATGTCACTAGATTTCTTAACTCATGCTGTTTCTTTATTCCAAAATTAGCAATGTCAAAATAGCTTCTTGAGTAGATCTATTTAAAGATGATATTGCAACTGGGGAGACAGAAGAACAACCAGAAGTCTCGCTGAAAAGGATAAATGAAAAAATAGCAAAAAAATATTAAGCTGGCCTAAACAAAAATGATTACAAATATGCTGCTGCAAGGTGGATACAGAATTACAACATTACTGTACTTCAAAATTTTGAGTAACATGAAGCTACTTCATATGTTTTCCTAATACAGGTTCATAAATAGTGTCAAGGTCATTCAAGGTCAAGGAATGTATGTGTTCAGACACAGCTTTGGAAGAAATCACGGATCTGATAAGAGTAGATTTAAAAGATTTTGTATTTCAAAATTTCTTATTTTAAATTCTATCAGAGCAAGAGAAAATCACAGCTTAAAATTTTATTGTGATTAATTTTTCCTATTAAGGGAAGAACTAAAAAACCAGCAATCTGTTTGCTATAACTGAAGAGGTTTTGCAAAAACTTCTTTTGTCTGAAACTCCTTTGCATTTATTCAAAGTCAATATGGAAAGAGATAATGACCACAAGGAAATTAAAAACTATTTCAAAGACTTAACAAAATGAAAAAAAAAAAAAAATTTTAATGTAAAGAAATTTTAATATGTTAGCTCATCCATCTGATTGTCTTTAATATTTGTGATGACAAAAGTAAATTATTTTGGGAAAATAAATTGAGAATGTTACCTTTATTCAATATTATAAGGTATTGTGGGGAATGCCAGCAAAATAAGGTAATAACATAGTTGCAAATAAAATGTGCTATAAACAAAAAACCAGAATAATGCATCTTAGAAAGAAGGCCTGCTTAGTCGTAATATGTCATTAAAAGAGATAAGTTTGGTTTCTTCTTGGAACAAGGAAAAAAACAATCCTATACCTTATTAAAATCAACTATGAAGAATCATTTACACTGGAAATAAACACATAAAGTGGTGTTGGAAGAGGTGAATAAGTAATGCACTCTACACTCTACAGGCACTTTGTAATATTAATTCAGGGAAAAATAACCAAAACTGAACATATGAATGTTGTGCTGGCCTGAAGGCAAAACCAGCAAGAGACTCCAAGTCAGAAAAAACAATTTAATAGGAGAAAAAAAAAATAAAATAAAATAAAACAAAACACATGCAATAGTACAAAAGATCACTGACAGAGTCAGAATACAACCTTACACCGTGGTGGTAGCAGTCCAGATGAAGTGGTCTTGTTGAAGCAGTGATCCCATAGAAAGGTCTGGTAGCTCCTGTCCTCTGGGAATCCAGTGGGTAAGGCTGCCTGTGCTATCCCAAATCCCAGATTACATCCAGGTGGGAATGCTTGGCTCCTCCCCCTGGGTGGAGCATCTCACAATGGGCTGATATCATTTTATCAGTCTTGTAATGGGTCCTTGATTGCCCATTAAACCGAGATAGCTCCTGGAGGGAGTTATCTATGAGTCATGCAGCAGGGCATTGATGGGCCATTAACAGAAGATAGTCTGGAGGGAGGGGGCAAGGGAAACTGTGCCCAACCTAGCTTCAACATCTCATGTAGATAGTGATAGAATGCATATTTTGGGCACATCTTACATTGTAACCTAGGACAAATGTACAGCAAGAAGGGTAGAGATTTTGCATATTGTAAAAGGAAATAATATAAAAGGGCTATATTATTTTGATGGGAAGGATAAATAAGAAGAATGGAAGGGAAAGTAATTTTTATCTCCAAGAACAAGGAAAAGTTTTGTTCTAGAGAAATATGCTTTCAACACCTGCAACAGGAACACTGTAATTAGTAACAAAAAGCTATTCCTCCAGCTGAAATTCCTATCTTCCTCTAAGGAATGGCTACCCCTGATTTTGTGATGAGAATGCAGAGATTTATTTTTTCTAATTCTGGGAATGAAAAGAAAGACGTGTAGGTTTCATGATTTACTCTTAGATTACCCTCATATTTTTTTCACTTTTTGGTGGGCATGTTTACTTTCAAAGGCAACAAAAAGTCAGTTACTGTTGGATTCTTCCAATATGTACATTCATATGTATTTTCATATCTTCATTTTTAACATTTTATACATATATCTATTTCTGTGTTTAGAAACTTTCTCAATTTCACCTATCTTCATCAAGGTCTGATTTCTCAATTTGCCTAATACTTATTATATATATACTATTTTTCCCCCTTCCTTTTAGCAGTATTAGTTAATTGTCCTGGAGCCTTTAAGAGTTTATGCTTTTTCATCCAGCTATGTGCTGTGAAATGGCACCTGCTGATGGTTCTCCCATCTGTGTTCATTATTTTGTACTGCTGTTCTGTGACCATTTCTGAACTCAGAACCTGTAAAACACCTGAATCTGCCTGCATTTAACTTGGCAAACACTCTTATTTCCACTGAAAGGTATAAAACTGCAGGAAATGAAAGCCTAACAGGAAGATTAAGCACTGGTTACAATTTTGATTTCACTTTGACAATAAGCTTTACTTTGACCTGTAAGCCATCAAATGACATATTTTTGACACATTCAACGTCATCTTCTGTTCTCCAGTAGAGCTTACAAAAATAAACTGTATAGAAATAACGCAGTTGTGTTCTGTGCTTTTATTCATAGTGCATTTAAAAGTACATAAGATAAGGAATATACACAAGGAATATGCAATTGTGACAGTGGCACAGAACCTAGCTTGTTTTAATTTTAAATTCAGAATAGCAGGTTGCAAGCATTCCCACATGCTTGCATTCTTTATATACACTGGATAGCTTTTGAAGCTTAAAAATGAATATGCCAATAACTTCAATCAAATCTTTCTACGACTCACCACTATAACATAACTAGAATTGCAATAAGCATCACATTCTTCTGTGGTGTCCTTATAGAAACAGTACCATTAACAAAAAAGATGGTATGGAGGATTTGTCTTCTCAAAGGAAAATTACAGGATGAGAACACTGTTTAGCAGAATATCAATAACATTGACATGGGAAGATGACTACAAACATTGATTATGTACAGGAATTATACCACAGTGAAACAGGCAATCTTCAGCACACAGAGGCTGTCTTAATTTTGTATATATTATCATTGTAAAGTCCATGCAGGGTAATCATACGCTCCTGAGGATAGGAGGATAGGAGCAGTTAAGAAAATAAAATAAATTAAAAAAAAAAAATTAAAAAGGAAGGAATGAAACAGAATATGTTCTATATGTTCTATAGTTCTTCTTCTCTTTTATTAACAGAACCCATATTCTTGGGTTTTTATAGGTTTTCTACTTGGGAAGTAACCTAGCTCAAGGGAAATGGTGGGTCACCCCACCTGGCACTTCACAGACTCCTTAGAGCATTGCATGCACTTTTGTGGCCCCACTTCTGCAGAGGCATCAGCAAACTGGAGCAAGTTCAGCAGAGTCCAGCAGGGTGATGAGGGCTGGAGGAGGGGCTGGGGCAGAGAGGCTTGTCCAGCCTGGTACAGAGACAGTTTCAGAGGCATCTCACAGCCCCCCTGGTGCCTACAGGGAAAGGACAAAGAGGAAGTGATCAGAACCTTCAGAGAGGAAACAGAAATAAACTAAAATAAGAGAGGCTCTCAATACATATAAGGAGAACGATTTTTGCTAATACAACAGACAGGAAGTGGAACAGACTGCCAGGGAGGCTGGAAGCCTGTCTTTGGAAGTTTTCCAATACCTGACTTGGTAAAGCTGTGATAAACCTGGTCTGATCTAACAGCTGACCCTGAAGTGACAGAAAAGAGACATAAGGACCTCTACGGGGGTTTCTGAGGACTCTGTAAAGAGAGTTACCATTAACTCTGAATCAGTCATACAAGAGTCAGCTCTAAGAAAAATAGAGATGCGTCTAACTACACTAACAGAAGATGACTGGACGATCTTGATTTATGACAGCTGGCATCAGACCCGAAAAAGATTTTGTTTACATTTAAGAACAGCAATAGAACCACAAAATACCTTGCTTAGCATGGAAACGGCTTTAAATTTGGTTTTTTATTTTGAAGCTCTTTGTATGCATGCCTGGCACAACAGTTCATTTGAGCAGAGCAATGCCGCAGTCCCACACAAGTGCCATTAGTTCCAAAACTAGGAAGAATCAGCACTCAGGCAGATTCTTCAAACTTTTCTTCATAATGGGGTCATTTAAAACACAGTAAAAAGACCAGGCCACTCACAATACATATAGATTGTGGTTATTTCCCTATGGAATCAGCGATTTTAATAACATCCACCTTTTCGCACAGAATATGATAACACTTGAAAGACTGATAAACATTTCTTAGAAAGTCGTCTTCAATATGAAATAAGGTTACCTGCTATACTTTTCTGAGGTAAAGAAAGAAAGAAAGGAAAAAGAAGGTGGAGAGAGCTAAGAGCCTTCAATATAAAATTCATAATTCAAAGTTAAATAGGCTAGAAGAATTCAAAAAGAGAAGAAACATTTAAGCCAGTGCCTAAAGCACTCATTCATTCATTCATGGGAAAGAGAGTTTATTAATTTCTCAACTCTTATGATTACTTCTAAGGGTTTTTGGTAACAAATGGTAAATGTAAAGTGAATAAACAGCCCCTTTGTGTGTAAAAACTGACAAATATAAGCAATCTCCTGTTCAAAGTCCAGGTGTCACTGAGAATTGCCTAGATTTTGAATTTATTTTTCACTGCAAAGCTAGAGGTTGCCAGGTCGGATATTGTACCGCATGCACCATCTACGTCACAGAGCCTGGATTTTGCACCCAGAATTTTAAAGCTTTTAGGGTCAGCTCAGTATTACAAGGCCCAAGTGACTGATATGGCCTATTTTCAGGTGTATAAATTAAAATACATCTAAAAATACTACATTAAGAGTAGTTTAAAATTACAAAGTCAAGGACTTACAAAATGGGACGTGCTAGATGTGAAAGTTAGGTAATCTTAATCAGGTTTTTGTGAATGCATTTTAGGATGCTGTCCTTAATTGAATCTGTCCCAACTGTTACCCTTCCTTTTCCTTAGCTCCCTTAGGTGTTCCAGTTCTGATTCTTTGCCCAAACAGGCTGTGCTCCATGCTTAGAGAAGGTACTCTTCCTCACTCTCAACCTTCCTGTGGGCTGCTTATCCACTTTCAGACTCCTATTCTCTGCATGACTGGGAAGCAAAATATCCCTCTCACTTTGCTTGGGGTGGGGGTGGTTGACAGGATTTTAAAGAAGTGCATTTCACCCAGATTTTTAACCTTCTTTCATAAAGGAAAGAACGTGTGGACTCATGCATATCAGGCAGCCCTCCACCCTGCTACGGTTTCTGTAGGACTTTATTTGTTTAAGCAATTCCACAGGAGTGTAGTAGCCCCAGAGGTATCAAGCTACTACAGGTTTCATAAAACCATCTGTTCAGAAGAGAGAATTCCTTAATGCAGGTAAGGGAAAAAGGATCAGTATTCATTCAATGCTTACAAAAGGTCAGATGATGCATTTGAGTCACAAACCATAGTATTTCAAGTGACTTTACTGCTCACAGAGCAATGTGTTTATCTTGGACTTTTTTTCTTCTTCTATTTTCCTCTTGGAAATAAAAATTGGTCTGGAGCAGACAGCAACCATGGAAAATTTAAGCCTAAATGGTTAATTTGATTTGGCAATATGATAATCAGCTTGAAACAGCGGCTCAATAATAGGCAGCAATAGAGTCCCACATGTCCCAAGTGACAAACCACAAAATGTTTCCTTGAGATGTAGGAAAAGTAGCTGCATCCAGACAATTTAGGTTTTGAGTTGAATCCAGCCTAAGGTAGTATTTACAGATGAACAGTGGTTAGAGGAGGAACTTTCCATGGCGTAGGGAGGAAATGTGCTACCATAAAATTCTCAGCAGAAGTCTCTCATCTTCAGCCTGGTAATGACACAAGTGCTATTTCTGTTTTAATTGTATATATGGCAAGGTTGGTTTAGTGCAATAATTATATAACATTGCAACAAATAATGCTTTACAAAAATAGGGAAGGAACCAGTTCCCTTTTAAATGCTCACTGTTTTTAGTAAAAGCAAGATGACATTGTGGATTTCAGAGACTATCTGACTACTCCAGATAAATCTTAGATAGATTTCAAAACCATAGTTTCTCACATAGGCTGAGTAGTGTTAAAATAGTGTAATTTGATTTGCTGCTTCATATTTCCAGGTAAAGATAAGACAGTAATCTTTTAAATTTATTTAAGTTGTCTTTTTAATATTTTTTATTAAGTATATTCTCAATGTCTTTGATGCATATTTTGTTTGTGCCATACTGTACTAATCTTCTGTACTTGTTCTTCTATCCTGTGCAATTACATTTTGGTCAGCATTGGTTTTGTTCTCTTGGCTTCTGTAACACAGTCAGTGAAAGATGTGTCCTGTTGGAGTCCAGGGCATTCCTTTGGTTGCCCTGGAGGGTCAGAGACCTGGGCAGGGGGGTCTGGGACCCCAGCCCAGAGCCCAGGGCTCAGAGAGACACTGGCTTTGATTTCAGTCCATGGGAGAGGCTTCTTGCACTGCAAGAGGGTTTACAGGCCACAACAGTGTGAAAAATAGTAGTTTAGTATATCACAGGGTGAAAAAACAGTAGGTTTGGTATTTTTGGCATTGAAGTGAATGGGGCAAGATGGAGAATCTAGGGCGTTGTCTCCTTCTTCTTTTTTCTTGTTCCCTCACTCCATTTCTGCAGTGACATTGGCACAAAGTAGTTAGTGAGGACTGGGTCAGAGTAAAGATGACCTTTTTAGTATTAGTGATAGACATTGGTAATAAATATTAAATAAAGAATACGTAGCAATTAGTATAAAAGATAAGGACAGCCCAGAAACAGGAGGAGTCACCAGATGTCCAAGCCACGGCAAACATCTTTTGGACACTGAGAAAATTGTAAGATAAGAACTAATAAACGAAGCATGTAACCTTGAAGACTCCGTCTTTTCCTGCATTTGGCACAGAGCTTTGCAGAGGGCCAGAACTCTAAAACCACCTGAATGCCGGGGAATTTAAACTCCTGAAAAGGAGCCCCCGACAGTGTCCCATTCTTTACAAGACAGATAGCAGTGCTTGGAGTGGAACTTATTAACCAGGATACTAGCAGGATATCCTGGTCAGGTAAAAGGGTCAGGGAGTGGGGGATGGAAGGGAGAAAAGGTCATGTCAGTGAGTAGTAAGAATAGCTGAGTCCTGCTAGAAATTGCTGCAGGGATAGAGGAGCTCTGTGGTAGAAGTGGCAGAGAAAAGCTGAAGTGCCCAGCTTTCAAAACACCACAGTACAGATGGGCTTTGCTTGTAGAATTCCTCTTCTGTATTTATTTAGGTCTTCAAAGGAAAGTCAGCTTGTTTTAACAGAAGGCAAAATTTCATGACCAGCTCTGGAGTGCAGTAGGAGAGACGCTGCTCCATCACTGTGTTCTCTCTAGCTCCTCCAGTGGTAAGGGATATGATGATCTGTACACATTCACTGCTTGATGCAGCTTTCCTTTGCTGACTAATTGTCTGACAAAGGTTACCTGTGATAATTAGCACTCTTCTCAAGTAAACACAAGCTCTTTTATGACTGTGTATCACACTCACATACAGCTGCTCTCACTTGACTTCATAGACTAACATTCAAGATACTACAAGTTAAACCATGTGTGTCCTCTTTGAGTGCATATAAACAGCATTTAATACTCTAGATCATGAGACACAGGAATGACTTTATTCATCCCTGATAACACAGGGATTTTCAAATTATGTATCATTTCTTCATCGGGGCCTGAACAAGTCCTATGAACTCAGAGAAAGCAGAGACAGAGTTGAAGTCCTTGTGCTGAGGTGTTTCTAGGCCATGCAGTTTGTCTTAGCTGGGTGTTTTTTATACCTATTAAATCAAATCAAAGACTTTCCATTACCACTCTAATAGTTCCACTGTGTCACAGTTCTTAAAGCTCTGTCCTCCTGTGAATAACCAAAGCTCTTCTCTTGCCAGAAAGAGGTACTCCTCTCACAGTAAATGTCATTCTTTGTGAATAGAAGGTGAATGCAAATTGATCACAAAGCTTCTTTATAGCATGGTTTTGTACCTGAAGCTATTAGTTTATTTTTCAAGTTTGTTTGACTCTAATTCCTCCGAATTTACTTAACAGATGGCTTTTTCAAAAGCATTTGCCATTTCCACTGTTCTCTAGATTTTTCCTAATGCTTATGCAGTTTCCGTATTGTGGAGTAGCCAAAATCGGGAGTAATACCTTGTAAGTAGATGTAATACCCTGATTGTCATCATGCTTACATGATGCTGAAGATACATTAAACATCATATTCCTATGCCTTTTCTAGAAAGTGTATTTTTTTCCCTCCTCTTTCCCTCAGCATGGATGTTGAGATATAAATGGTTGAGAATAAGTTTTTATTCTTACTGGTTATAAATTATTTTAAAGAAGTGTTTTAATATTTACCTCTAAGGAATAATTGAGGGAAAGAGAAAATCTGTATCCTGTGACAATGAAAGCTGTCTTCTAGTCTCCATCACAGCAAATGCTCTTCTTGTTGAGTAATGTGCCACAGCCAATGATGCTGGGTGGAAGGAAATCCTTTTTATGATAAAGATCACCTGGAATTAATTCCATCTTCCTCACAGAACACTGCCATTTCATAAAAGCTGGCTGTAGGTTGTGTTTAGGACATCATCATTCTCCTCTTTGCAAGCACTAAGAAATTAAAATCCAATATTATTAAGCTGGCTGTTCAGTTTTTTAATGTGCTGCAGTAGCTGCAAGTGAGATAGGCCTACCCTTCATGAGGGGTAGGGTATCATGAAGTAATTGCTTCATAACTGCTCTTTGAGGATGTTTGACTTTAAAACTGGACTTGGTCTCAAGTGTCAGATTAAATGGCTCTATTCCCTCATCCACCAGACTACCATGGTTGGAGAGCTGACCTATTCTGTTCCTGTGAGCATGTCTGAAAAAAACCAAGAAATCCCACTTCTCTGGTGTAGAAAAATATCTTTCTGCTTTGTGTTAAATGAATAACATTTTCCAGACAGTTAGTGCAATTAACTATATATCTGTCTTGCCTCTTCCAGACAGCTCAGAGTTTGTTCTGGCATTTGAAAAGCATAAATGAAGAAGAGTTTTAAGAGGAAATCTCCAAGTAGGGTTTGTAAGTTTGGGTAAAGTACAAAACATGAACATAGCTACATGGGTAGGATTCTGTTTAGAAGAGACTCCGATTCACCTAGATCATGGTACCCCGGTGTAAAATAAGGCCTTCTTGGAAATACACATTTATGTATTAAATGTATCAAAGATTTGTTATATACACTCTTATTGCACAGTTCCTTAAGAACCATATAGTAAATACCCTGTAAGTAGTATACTGAAATGGTTTTCAGTCATCAGTCTCTGATCTACCTCTAAAGTTTTGCCAAAAAACCCCCCTTCAGTAAGTTTCCATTTGGTATTGACAAAATTTACAAAAATTGCAGTAGATTTCAATCACTTCAGTACATATGAGGATTCAGAGCTGGTTTTGTCAGACTTATTATTTTCTATTTACAAAGGCTTATTCAAATTTTCTTTCTCTTGACAAGATAAGGTTAATATAACGTTTCACATGCCTGAAATTCAAACTAAGACATGCACTTACACTGTCCCACTCTGAAGCTGGCTTTGAATATTTGTGTACATACACTGTTATTTATTACCATAGCTGCTACCCCTGAAATAAACATGATGTAACAGGAGTATTTAATTTCTTTCACTGTTTTCATTTATGGTATGCCAGACACCCCAGACCTGTGTAAAACCTGTTGATGACGAACATCACAGGATTCCATTGGTAAAACCCGACTTTATGTCTGAGTCAGTCTTGCTGCATCACTGCTATCAGTTCTTTAACAAATTGCAAGGCTGTCTGGGTTTAGCTGTACTGCAATCATTAATCCTTCCTGGTGAAGCTGAGGTGTTTTTCAATAGGACATTGAGAAATGTGTAAACCCCCCCCCCCGTATTTTAACAAGTTCAATTAACTTTTGTTTTGCTTTAGCCTCAGTCTCGGCAGCCAATGGAAAGCTTTATGACCGTTTTCATTTTGAAATAAGAATATATCTGAAAAAAAAAAAAAAAAATCCAGCAACCTCCCACATGCCAATCCCTTTCTTTACAGCCTATTCAGCTAAAGATATAAGTAGTGTTTCCTTGGTTGGCATACATGCCCCAGCAAATTTGGCATTGCCTCCAGCAAAAACTCACTGAGAAACCACCATGCTAGGCAACCAAGGCAAATTGCTACATAGGACAAAACACACACTCCCAAGAAAGCTTTTCCTTTGTTGCTGCTACTGCATCCTCCAGATTCTGTTTGTGTAGGGAGTTTCTAATGAGGAAAAGCCATGAGATAGTAGGTCTCACTGGGTCATTTTCTCATGCTAAAGCCATAAACATGAGTACAAAGTTATAAAACGTTTAAAGTCATGAGAAGGTCTACTTGGAGAGAGACTATTTACAAGGCTGTGTAGTGACAGGAAAAGGGGAATGGCTTCATGCTGAAAGACTGTGTGTTTAGATTAGATATTAGCAAGAAACTATTTACAACAAGGGTGGTGAGGCACTGGAAATGTTGTGGATGCTCCACCTCTGAAAGTGTTCAAGGCCAGGCTGGATGGGGCTTTGAGCAACCTGGTCTGGTGAAAGGCGTCCCTGCCCATGGCAGGGGTGTTGGGACTGGATGATTTTTGAGGTCACTTCCAACCCAAACAATTCTGTCACTCTAGGATTCTGTGATTCAACCCATCAGCAACTCCCACCCAGAAGAAATAGCCCTTATATCGCTGCCTTCTAAGCTTCATTTCTTATCAGGGCCCAACAATAAGATATAGACATATGAATTATTATAAATCAGGCTGGTTATAAAAAGTGTGCTTTAAGAACTTTAATTAGGCAAATAGAAGCACCTAAGAAGGAAAGTTTATTTTCTTATTCTTTCTGCATCTATGAAAGTCTCCAGGTAGTTAGACACAAAAATAGATATGAAAGATGAAAGAGCAAAATTCAGTTTAAGACACTTACTTTCCATGCACATGAACATAATGTATTGGTGCAGTTCTACTTGGTCTCAAACTATTTTTTCTTTTTGACAGCTGTGACATTTTACTAATATCTGGAACACTGTGGAGCAAAACTTTTTGGTTTCAAAAACAGTTTACTGTTTTACACAGAAATAAAATATTTTGACTTTTTATAGAATAAAGTGTTTAATATCAAGACAAGTATTAATATTAAAAATTATTATAATTTTTATATAAAATTTTAATATATAATTTTTATCAGGGGCTGCATAAAGGAATAAGAAACCAATTTAAAGATATTTATGTACAAACAGATCAAACACTTGAATTATATTTCAAATATTAAGACTTTTAAATCTTAATTGTCCATTTTCTTTCAGTTAAAAGTCACTGTAATCGCCTAATGATAATTTAATAATTATTTGAACATTATTTTATAAGCTTCTTTTGATAATATTGCCATCTCTAAAAATTAATTGAAAGTAGAAGCAAAATATGTCTAAAAATGCAGTAATACATGTGTTCATAAAATACAAACTATCTATATCTATATCTATATCTATATCTATATCTATATCTATATCTATATCTATATCTATATCATCTATATCTATATCTATATCTATATCTATATCTATATCGATATAGATATTTAACCACAAACTCCTTTTGATTTCATCATAACTATTGCTTATTTTATGAGGAGAGAGAATTTTACTCAGCAAATACAATCCCTTCCCCAAGGTGACTGCAGCATGATGTGGTGGAAGCACACCATCTTCTGGCACTAAAGAGATCACTTTTCAAGAGCACATGGAAGAAAATCTGTGGCATTCAAGAAATCAGAACACTCCTCATATATACTGGTTTTTGGTTTTGTTTTTGTTTTCTTTAAGACATTCTAAAGTGTTGTGGTGTGGTGTGTGTTTTTTTTTTGTTTTTTTTTTTTGTGTTTTTATTTGTTTTTTTTGTTTTATTTTTTTAAATTTGATTTTTATTTTATTGTCCGTAGAAAATTGTCTATGAAGACATTTGCCTGAGGTTTTTTTTTTTAACAAAACACTTGCAAATTAGCCATTTACTTTCAGCTGACAGGCTTAAAAAGATTCAACCTTGCATTACTCAAATAACTGGAAGTCAGAAAAGATAGATGATAATTCTGTGCTGAAATTTCTACTAAGAAATAAGCTTTTCTTTTATTTATTTGGGTGTTCTTTCAACTGTATTATGAAGAATAACACTGTGCATGATTGTTTACAAACCATTTTGCAAAATGATTGTTAACATCATTTACCCTGAAAGAGAGAGAAATTATGCCAAAACCTATAGCTAAACACTATATTTAGAGGACTGCAAAACTGTAATTAAACCCTGGTAAGCTGATGGCCTTTGCAGAGAGTTTTAATGCAACAGAAGCAGCTCCTGCTGAAGTACACCAGCACAGGTTGCTGACAAATGCTGTTCATTTCTGTGAGACCTTTATAGCCTAATGCTGTGATTTTCTGCCTTCTCCAACAGCAACAGTGGAAGGTGTTTGGGAACTCCATCAACCTCAAGAACTGAAATTACAACCAGGAAGACATATTGTGTTCCGGATCCTTTTTGCTGGAGGCCCATATTTTCCCCAGCCTTTCTTTTGTAACCTACATACTCAAACAAGAACTTGCTTCTTCCTTTGATATGACTCACCAGATACAAACCAGGCAGGCTTTGATTTTCCAAACCTTGTGCCTAAGTCTGATGTGCTTGGGCAGTCTGTCTGTATTCCTGCCATGCTGTCAGCAGCTAACAATGAAATAGGTCAGGGAATGTGGTCTGGAGCTGGATATAAGGGGCCTTTGGACTTGGGGTGAGAAATAGAGTGCAGCAGGTAAATGAGCTCCATTCTCTAAGTCATGGAATCATGGAATGTTTTGGGTTAGAAGGGGCATTTAGACATCCTCTAGAGCAACCCCCTTGCCATAGGCTGGGACATTTTTTCACTAGATCAGGTTGCCCAAAACCTCATCCAACACGACCCTGAATAGGTTCAGGAATAAGACACCACAAGTTCTTTGGACAGTGTCTCACCACCCTCACCCTAACAAATGCTTCCTTTTGTTCCATCTAAATGAACCCTTTTTTAGTTTAAAACCACTGCCCCGGTTCTGTTTATCTGCCTTGGTAGAGGGTCTCTCTCTGAGTTACTTATAAAGCCCCCTTCATATTCTGAAAGGCCACAAAATGTCCCCAGAGCCTTCTCTTCTCCTTATCAAATAACCCAAACTGTTGGTGTTGTCATTTCTGCTGTGCGAGTTTATTTACCTCCAGACCCTTCACCCCTGTTAATGTTAATTCTTTTCCAATCCCAAACCCTTCTCTCTGCTTTGTGTTGCAGAGACCAGATGTTTCCTACTGTAAACATTACCTCTAAGAGAGACACAGAAACAAGTGAAGGCAATGCAAAATTAGACAAAGAAAGAAAACTGATCAAAATTGTCATGGAAACAGAAGAGCTTGCCAATAAGTGCAACTTAAAAATATAGCTACATATCATAAAAACACAGCCTCTGGCCACAGCTTGAAAGGGAAGGGAAGGAAAAAGGTCTCCATTTTACACTAGAGGTGTGCATTTCTCCTGAGTGTTTTTGTGCATGTTAAAACATGTTATTCATCGTTTTCTGATGGGAAAATGTGGGAATGTCAGCACATTGGTGTGCATTGGTGGTGTGTGAGAGTGCATCAGTGTCTGTGAGTGAGTGTTTACAGGTGTGATTCCTAGAGTGTCAGTATGTGGGAGTGTGGGAGTGTTTAAATGAGGCAAAGCGCTGAGCCCTGAACTTGGCCACAACAACCCCAGGCGGTGCTGCAGGCTGAGGAGGAGTGGCTGGAAAGCAACCTGTCAGAAAAGGGCCTGGGGATGGTGGTTGACAGTCGGCTGAACATGAGCTGGCCGTGTGTCCAGAAGGCCAAGAAGGCCAATGGCACAAATAGTGTAACCCAGACTGTTTCTCTCAGCCATGTTCTTATATGACCTGCAGGATCCTCACCTGCTTTCACAGTGGGCAGCAGCTTCATTTGGGCAGGGCCCAACTAAATTTTCCTGTAATGCTAACTAAAGAAATGGTTTCTGCTAAATTTGTATTCCAATGCTTGAATCTCCCAGCACACATTAACAATTCACTGTACTGTTCAATGATCCCAGGTGCTGGTGCATTGACCCTGTCAATGCCATGCTCCTTGGCACAGGTGTCTATGAGGTTGTTTCAGTCACATTCACAACTGATTTACTCTTTGCGGGGAGCAGGGTCAGGACAGAAGTTGCTTTTCAATGCCCAAGATGGTGTTATGGCCAGTGGCATGGGTCACAGAGTATGTTTCCGAACATCCAGTAACTGCTTCCACCTTTGTAATCACCTGGTGCTTACCATGGGAAGTTTGTGGCGGTGTGATAGAGTCAACCTGCCACATTTCCTCATACTGGTACTTCAGACATCATCCCCTGTGCCAAAAAGGCTTCAGCCACTTGGCTTCCTTACTGTGGTGCTATAAATACCTCACCCTTTTGTACTTAGTCCAGATCCATCTGAGCCACTTCATTTCTAGCACCCTGGTTGTCCTGGTTTTGGTTGAGACAGAGTCCTTTTTCTTCTTAGTAGCTGGTATAGTGCTTGGGGTTTTGTGATTTATTATGGGAATAATGTTGACAACACACTGATGTTTTGGCTGTTGCTAAGCAGTGCTTACCCTAAGTCAAGGACTTTCCAGTTTCCCGTGTTCTGTCAGTGAGGAGCTGCAAAAGAAACTGAGAGGAAGCATAACTGGGACAGCTGCCCTGAAATGGCCAAAGGGATATTCCATGGAAAGTCATGCCCAGCACTTAAACTATCTTTGTAGTTACCCAGTTCTCAGAAGGGTCTGACTGCTGCTTGAGGATGGGGAGGGTGTCTGTACGTGGGTCATGAGGAAGGGTATTGTGCATTGCTTGTTTCTCTTGTGTTCTGTTAGTCTATCACCTTTTCATTGCAATTATTGCTGTATTAGCATAATTAGTTTCGTTATCATTATTATAATTAGTCTCAAATTGTTTTTCTCCTATGTCAGCTGAAGAGGTTTACCTTTTCTTTGATTCTCCTCCCCACTAAGGGAGGTGGTGGGGGAAAGAGCAAGACGCTGCATGGTACATTATTGGCAATTGGGGTTAAACCATGATAGTCCATGTTTGGCACTCAGCATAAGGTGTGAAGAGTTGAGATAAGGATAGATCTGATCAGAGATTGTTAAAAAACAAAGTGGTCATAAACATTTGTTACATTAGTTTAATAGTTGATGGTTATCACGTTGCTTTGCTCTGAGCTCCCGTGTGTGCGCTCAGAAGTGCATTGTATACTCGTGTTCTTGCCGGCTGTGTTCCCTGTGTGATGTTCATGTCCTGTGGACTCTGGACGAGGATTATCGGCTGTTTGCTGCCTGGATGCGCCGGGCCCGAGCCGCGCCTGCGGACCTTGCGCGCTCCGCCTCCCCCGTGCTGCCCGTGCTGCCCGGTGGGCACCGCCCGCAATTACAGCCCTGCCTTCCCTCGGCGGGCCACGAGAAACCGCTCGCGGCATTGTCCTCTTCCTCGCTCTTTTCCTTCCTCCCAAACTCATTGAAAGGCCTCCATCCTTCTTGGCCGGTTGCAGTAGCATTTGAGAATTTTAAAGATTTTTTACTGTATATTCATGGAATGTTGGTTTGGAAGGTGCCTTAAAGATCATCTAGTTCCAACCCCCCTGCTGCAGGCAGGGATAACTTTTACTAGATCAGGATCCTCAACTTGGCCTTGAACACTTCCAGGAATGGAGCCTACAAAACCTCTCTAGGCAACCTGTCCGAGTGCTTCACCACCCTCCAAGAAAAGAATTTCTTCCTAACATATAATCTAAACATGCCCTCTCTGGATTTAAAACAAGTGCCCCTTGTCCTATCACTATATGCCTCTATCTCCATCTTGCTTTTGTGCCCCCATTAAGTCCCTGAAGGTTCCCCTTCTCCATGTTGAACAACCCCAGCTCTCTCAGCCTGTCTTCATATGAGAGACACTTCATCCCTCTAAATATCTTCTGAATACCTCTGAAACAAGCTTGTTTCCTTGGGAATTAGAACGGGCTTGCATATAGTTGAAATCTAGGGTGAAGTGATTGAGAGCATCCCAAATCCCATGAAAAGCCCTTAAGTTGAAAAGAGGAGTTGGGGGACTTAAGCTTCAACGGGCCCTGCAGCTATTCATGCCTCAGTGACAAGTATTGCAGCTGGTTCACAATCCTTGTGACAACCACTGTAGCCCTTGCAGCAACAGGCACCAGGATTATTCCAGCTCCAGATGCTGTAACCCCTGTGACAAGCATGATGTCTGCTCATAATCCCACTGGACAGATGTCACAGCCAGTCAGACTTTGACAGTGGGAAGTCCAGATGAACCAGAAGACCAACCTGTGCTGGTAGTAGTCACTCCTATGTGCAGGAACTGTGTATGAAAATCATCTCATCCCATAAAGATGGACAAGGAGGGTGAAGAGGGCAAAACAGAGTCATCACAGGAACGTGAGGATGACACAACTAGAGTTTGCCACCACTCAGTCCCGGTCACTGGGTGAACTACATTAACAGACAAGCTTATGGATGGGGGCATATATGACTACTGAAATTCTGATCCTTTTTATCAGTAGGATTACTGTGTATGTGTGGGTATATGTACCTACATCACACAGGCAACTTGTGACTTTTCCCCGTCTGACTGGAAGGTTGTTCTGGGATGACATTACACCTATTACTTATCCCAGCTATATTGCAATATCATTCCCGACAGTGCTCAAGAACATTTTGCTGAGACCTGTAAGACCCCTAAACAGTAACAACAATAAAACTCTAAAAGATGAAGTCCTGATGACTCTCCAAGGTATACTTACACAGGTTGTAATAGAAGGTAAGAAGCCAAGTAGAGGCAGTGAATAGTCTGTAATAAAGTTTAAACAAATTTGATAGATACATAGAAGAGCCTTGTATTTCATTGGAAGATTTAGTGTATCAATATCTATGCAATGTACAGATAGACACATGCTTTATTATGGAATGAAAAAAAAGGTTGTTTCTCTGAAAAAGGGAGATTCTTCCTATTAATTTGTGTTAGAGTCTACATTCAAGGTGTCAGAGTAACTGGAGGAAATTCGTTTCACCTTCTCACATCTTGGAATACAGGCATTCAGGCTTCCATGGAAAAAGTTACAGAAACCAAAGGCTGTCTGGTAAAAAGGAAGGTGGCAGAGGATTACAAATAATTGTTTTTCTAATAGGGGTGCCTTTGGGAGGTCATTAAAGATTACATAAAAGTTTTAAATAGAAACTCAGATATCAGTTGTAACCCACTGCTGCCTGAGTTCAGTCATTCAAAGGAAAGTAACCCTTCCATGCAGTCTGTCTGTCTTTCCTTCTTTTTGTAATTCTTCCTTTTCAAGCAGTTATCTTTATATCAATAGAGGTAATATTCTCCTTATGGAAGGCTGAGATCATAGAAGCCTTAGATATATACTCAGAGGGCTGCTACTCACAAGTCTCAGAGAATGATTCAGATTATAAACACACCAGTTAACTTCTCAAGGAAATCTATAAAATCAGTGTGTGTTTCCATTTTTGCCAAACAACTTCCTGTGCTGCCAGTCTACTTTGGCCAGTATAAATGGCTGGGACAGGAACCTGCATGTAGGCATAATCTACCTCTTCAGTGGAATGAAGAGGGATAGGAACCTAGCTTAAAAATTGAAACTTTCCTTCTTTATCTTGCTCCCATAATTTTTTGTTTGGTTGGTTTTTGGGTTTTGTTTGTTTGTTTGTTTTTAAATTCATTTATTTTGGTAGTAAAGCCCATCAATAAAGTTTATAAAGAGGATTTTCAAAGGAATCTTGGCTATGGATCTCCCTTTTAGGAATCCCACCTTTTACAAGAGAGATGGATATTAACTCTCTTCAGAATAGCTTTTACTTTGCTATAAGGTAACTAAAAGCAAAAAGTGTCATGAGCAGCCTGTCCAGAAAAACTGCTGCAGGTGATCTTAAATGGAAAAGAAACTCCTTCCGGTACTTGCCTGCATAAGAGGATGCTTAATTCAGACTCCTGAGGTCCTTCTGCTGCCTGTGGTCATGCACCCTTTTTTGTTAGATACTTATCTGTTATTGAATACCTATTATTAGTAGACATTTAGAACAGAGGCTCGACAAGGAAAATGCCTTGTCATGCCTTTAAAGGGGGAAATGATACCTCAGGTTTTAGCTTTCATGTTTTTCAGATTCTGTGTTGCCTAGATGTGTGGCTCTGAGCCTCTTACTGTCACTCAGCTCTCTTCACAGGTAGACAAAACAAATCTTTTTCCTCCTGGAGACCAAGGACAACGAATACAACTTTCAGTCCAAAAGCATAAACAACAGTAGACTGAAGAGAGGAACAAAAAAGATGAGACCTCACAACCTGAAGCTGTAATTGAACAATTAAACCCCAATATGCAAATAGACCCAAACTTATAAAAGTGTGAGATCTTGTGTCCGGTTGTCCCTTTTGTGACCGTTATAAGTCCACCTTGGGTGTAGCCCTGGTCAGGCTCCTGTCCTGCCCAAAGTGTATCATTAAAGGCCCTTCAATAAATATCTACTTCATTCTCTAGCTCTGTCCAGTCTCTGTTCCAGGCCAGCCTTATTAAGGCATCAATAGGTTTACAGCTTCTTTTTTTTGTTGGCTCATGCCACCCAGGGGGGCACAGCCCTTGTGCTGTCCACAGAGGTGGCCATGTCACGTGTGCCGCTCTAGAGAGGCACCTCCCTCCTGAGCACTGTATCATCACCCTGCTGTGAACCTCTCAGATCAATGCAGCCCTGAGTGCCTCCAGGGCAGTCTGCATGGACACAGCCTTTTAGGAATAGTCCTATGTAAGCCAAGTGCTGAATAACAGGCAAAGAGGTCTCTCCTATTATCTTCATTCTAAAGAGGTGAAGGTAGTGGTACCTTAATGTGCATGAATATATACGTACATACTAACATTTATAGAGATAACTCAAATACTATGATTTTTTATGGGAAAGAAGAGACAAATAGATTTAGAAGAGTATTTAGGCAGTTGAGACCGCTCGACTAAAGCTTACACTGGAAAGATTAATAAAAAACAAACAAAAAATGTTCCACAAGCAATAAGATTAAAACAGGGTGGAGAAATCTAAAAAATATTTACCCCCAATGTTACATTTATCAAGTTATATGGTACACAAACCAGCTTTTTATTTTGATAGTTGGTGGAAGCAAGGCACATATGTAGAATGTCCTTGAAAACCCAGCCCTTTAAAACTGCTTAAATCTCTAAGAGGCTGGAGTGAATCACAATAGTGCATGAGGGTGTGAAGGTATTTCCTGATCCAATGTTCTGCTGCATTGTGATTTTTTCACCACTGAAGCTATTCTTTCAAATACCAAGATTTATATGTGCTATTACAACTATAGGGAATGATTATAAATCTACAGTATTTCACTTTAGTCTGTTTTCTGATGCTGATATTAAATACATTCACATAAGCAGAGGGTATTAAAAAATCACTATGAGAATTTCATAAAATATTTTTAACAGCATGTTAATTTATAAGATAACATATTGAAAAAACACAGGCCATCGGTGTCAGCAAATACAAAGTAGGTAAGACATTCACAGGGAGTCATAGGTTTTTAATGCTTTTGTGAACTTAAGTAGAATGAATGCTTTTGTACTAATGTATTTTACCAAAAATTTTCAAGATGAAGTAGAGGAGTATTACTTATTAACTAGAAATTAATAGTAATGGTTATTAATATTTGAATAATACATAATACTCTAGTAAAATAAGTGGTGTAACAACTTCTAGTATTTCATATTCATTGTTCTTCTTTACTACACTTCACAAGTCAGTTTAAAACTGTCTTCAGTAATTTTCTGAATTCTACGTTCAGCATCTCCAAAGCCATGAAACATTTTTGCTTTGAGCCTACTAAATTTAATTTTCACCACTGGGGAAAAAAAAAATTAAAAAAAAGGAGAGAAAAATGGGGACCACTGACCTCGAAACACAACATTAAAAATAGTTCTTGTTAAATCAAAGTCCTTTAAAATAGTATTTTTGTGTTACAAGTTTCTACTTGTTTTTCAGAACTGAGTATTGACCTCAGAGTAGATCCTCTTGCCTATTTAAAATCACCAGTCACAAAAAGGATCCATTTCACTGAGAACAGCTGAGCACCTGGGCAAGCTCCAGCGCTGCAGAAAAGAGACATGCAGGTTCATCACAGGGATATTGAGTGCAACTTTGTTTCAGAAATCAATGGTGGGAACACTTCTAAAGAAGTCACAAAGAAACAGCTTAGACAGTCTGAGCAGAATGAAAGCATGGATTATTAGAAGACTTGAAATATTTTTATATCAACGTCATTCTGAAAGCAAGGTTGTGCTACAGACTTCTGCCGCATAGGTATAGCTATGTTGGTCAAAGGGGTGAAATGCATTTTTGTCACTGTATTGGGGGGAGAGAAATGGTTAAAATTAAATAAAATGCTAGAAGTGTGTTTTGTTTTGTTTTGTTTTGTTTTGTTTTGTTTTTTTAAACAAAGTACATCTTCAGCAGAACTGATTGTCTGTACCGTATTCCACTGTGCCAATTGAATGCTCCAGTAATGGTAGTGGCCTCCTGGTTTTCACTCATGAATGTACTGTATCTTCTAACATCTCACTTGAACGTCTACAGGCTTGGATGGCGGTGAGCAGATAAATGTATCAAAATACCCTTGGATTTTTTGCTTGTATTTGACATGTTGTGATTTGGAATCCAAATACTATGGCATCTGTAGCCTCATAAAAATGCTGAATACTATTTTGTATTGATAAATGCTGAATACTATTTTGTTCTCACAATGCCAATTATTTACCAGTTTACAAAATAAAAGGTTTGATTTCTTCTCCCTCATGAGTACATTTTATTTTAATATGTCTGATTTTTCTACTCTTGTTTTTTTTGTAGTTTGTTATTGAGTAGTGTAATGCCCCCTTTTTCAGGGCCAGTGAAGTAAATTCTACTGTGAGTGTAGCTTGTGGAAGGTCACTTCTACACAATATTACCACAAATATTTATCTATTGAGTCATTAAGAAATAGCTTCAAAATTGTGAGTTCTCTATTTTCTTGTTACGAAAGTTTAAGTAGTGATTCTACAGGTGGAATTGTATGAAGCAGATTTTCAGAAGCAGAATTAGAATCCTCTCCTTTCATTTTTTAAAAAAAACATGTCTGTAATGGTTAATAAAACCCTTTTACAGAAAACAAATGAAATTTCCTTGTATTTTACATTCCACGTGACTACCAACTTTGTAGCATTCATTCAAAAGTCTCTCTATTTTCAGTTTTAGCTTGAAATTTACCAGCTGGGGTTTACCAATGAAGCAGAACAGATTTCCTTCCTTCCTTCCTTCCTTCCTTCCTTCCTTCCTTCCTTCCTTCCTTCCTTCCTTCCTTCCTTCCTTCCTTCCTTCCTTCCTTCCTTCCTTCCTTCCTTCCTTCCTTCCTTCCTTCCTTCCTTCCTTCCTTCCTTCCTTCCTTCCTTCCTTCCTTCCTTCCTTCCTTCCTTCTTCCTTCCTTCCTTCCTTCCTTCTTCCTTCCTTCCTTCCTTCCTTCCTTCCTTCCTTCCTTCCTTCCTTCCTTCCTTCCTTCCTTCCTTCCTTCCTTCCTTCCTTCCTTCCTTCCTTCCTTCCTTCCTTCCTTCCTTCCTTCCTTCCTTCCTTCCTTCCTTCCTTCCTTCCTTCCTTCCTTCCTTCCTTCCTTCCTTCCTTCCTTCCTTCCTTCCTTCCTTCCTTCCTTCCTTCCTTCCTTCCTTCCTTCCTATACTGTATCAACAGTCACTGACCAGTTTCAGAATTTTACTCAAACCAGCTGTTCCCCTACATAAGTTTTATAACTTAACTGGTGTCCAACCATAAGTATTCAGCAATACCAGGTACTTTATTCCCACTATGCTGCCAAAGTCAATGCTTTTCTCTAGGAGCTCTCTCCTAGCTTTTGATCATCAGGTTACATCTATGCCCAGGTTTACCAAGGAGATGTCAGGATCAAACACTCTATGAAATAAGTAACAGTTATTTGAATCAAGACCCTTTTTCTATTACCAATGCACACTCTAACTCTCTGCACACCTCATTTGAGGCTGGGTTTGTTAATATAGACAACTTGCTAATTATGAAATCCCAGTACATTTTGGTGCCCTAACTGCTCTGGTAACCTATTTCACTGTAAAAAGTGATTTTATCTTTCATTAAGAACTTCCGAATGCTTCTATATCTTCTCTTAAAATCTTGGTGATTTTTTTTTTAGCACAGTGATTTTTTTCAAGCGTTTTCACCACTAGAGGGTAGAGAAATACAGTGTTAGCCAGCAAGTAAAAATTCCTTGCTCTACAAAGAAAATAACTGCTTATTACTGTTAGGATTCAGAGGCTCCTCCAGCATTCCTTTCAACATGACTTTTGAGAAGACTAAATGTAACTGAATACAGCTCCCAGAGGTGAATCAAACCCAGATAATTACCTTGATTGCTTGCAAAGACCCCTCTGACATCCTACATTTGAATATCAGAATTCACTTTCATCTGAGTTTGCAACACTGAGCCCAGGTATTTTCTAAGATGGGAGAACTGAAGATGAGCTATGTGTTAGGTAGTATGAACTACTTATGAAAGTACATCAGTACTTTAGTAAACGTACTTTCTTAGTGGCGGTGGGATTCTTGATGCGTCATTGTCCTCCAAATCCATAGTGATCATGATAGCCATTTTTGTGATGTGTTTTACAATTATCGGAGACAATTTATCTTTATGCAAGCATCTGGGAATATGTAGATGTTTAAAATACAATTAAGCTAATTTCTAACCACCTTGTAAATCAATTAAAACATGGTATATAATTAAAATATCATATGCTGAGTAGCATGTGGTATGCAGCACCTCAGGGTTAAACTCAGCTTCTTGGTTAAATTTATCCTAAGCTTGATGCACTGTAATTAAAGCATCTGTAAGTTATAATTTGGATAATTAAATTCTAAGACAACTTCTTTTGAGTGTATACAGTGGAAACAAAATGCATGAAATGGAGGATATTTTGCTACTCACAAGATCTTTCTAACATAACCCAATAAAATTTATTCCCCGCTGAAAACAACCACAAGTCACAAAATTTTGTTGCAGACAGCTCAGCTAGATTTACCAGGTTCCTTAACACTTCAGAGATATACATACTGAACAGGGGTTTAGGTGGCATTCCTACACTCAAGGGTTCTGTATGTTTTGTTCCATATTTGTTTTTTTTCTTTTCTGTTTTCTGCTATGGAGTAAAAAACCTGCTCAGAAAAACAAACAAACGAAAATCAAAACCATTTTCCTCTCCCAACAAGACCTTAATTGCTATCTGACTTCTTAGCAAAGAAATGATAGAAGCCAGTAAACCCTGTTTTAGAAGCATTCCTGTAATTAAAAAATAGAAAAAAGATTTCCTCAAATTATATGTAAAGTAAAAGAGAATAAAAAACATATTTCCAAAAAGTTGAATTTTCATATATTCAGAACAGATTTTGACTTCCTTAAAGTTTGCTAAAAGCATTAGACAAAAAAAAAAAAAAACAAACAAAAAAACCAAAAAAACCCAAACCACTTTATTTAAAAAACATCTGTGGTAAAGAATTCCTCCTTGGAACAGTCACCTTTCATTGCCTGCTGCCATACATATCAAGAGCTTTGCTTCAGCTCAGGCTAAGGCAAAGAAAAACAAAATGAAAACAGACACAGGCCTGATGTGAATGAATGACCTGAACCCTGTTTATTCCATACTTCTACTATGGAATCATTTAGGTTGGAAAAGACCTCTAAGTTCATCAAGTCCAACCATTAACCCAGAACTGCCAAGTCCATCACTAAACCATCTCCCTAAGCACCACATTTACACATCTTTTAAATGTTTCCAGGGATGAGGACTTAAACACTTCCCAGGACAGCCCGTTCCACCCATTTGGTGAAGAACTTTTTCCTAGTAAATGTTTTTCTCTAAACTTTCTCCTTGGCACAGTCTGTTTGATAAGGGCGAGGGGGAAGCTGAACAGCCCAACCCTTTGTATGTGGAGCATCACCTGTGTATGGAGCACTACCTATAGCCAGAGCACCACCTCTAGTCCTATCACTTGCAGCCTCTCCGTGCTCTGGAGAAGAAAGGGTCACTTTAACTTACCACAGGTCTGGGAAAAGGCTTATTCCCACCTACTGGGTCCAGTCAGCTGCACTGACACCAGCTCTGTTCCTGAAGAGCAGCCAGAGGAAAGCAGATGCTCTGTGCCCTGTGTGCCAGTGCTGCTGGAAAGGAAGTAAAGGAGCACGTCACTGAGGCTGTTTGAGAGGGGATGTGACAGTCTTTCTGGCTTTCTTGCAGTCTGAGTTTGAGAATAAGGTGACAGACCCAGAGAAAGCTGATGATTTGCTCTATGCTTTGCTTGTCAAAGAGCTGTGTTCACTGCAGGCACAATGTGAGTGACTGGCATCCTGCTCACAGAGTGCCTGTAAGTTGATGCTTCAATTTTCTCATTACTGTTATATTCTTGGCATTGTCCTTCTTGTGGGCTGATGTCTCTAGAAGACGCCTCCTCTAATTCTCCGTACTGCAGCTGATGAACGGGTCCATGTGCATCGTGAGTGGTGGTAGTGGGAAAAGTGCCCTTTCCTGAGCACACACGAAAACTCTGTGGATACTAGTGGACCATCAGCTCTCAGGCACAGCTCATCCATGACATTTTTGTGAAGTGGGCAGCTTAGCTGTGACCCAGACAGGCTGAGATAATTATGCAGAGACATCATACCTTCTGTCTGTCTTGAACTAAATGATTTATTGACTATATACTTGAACTGGTGTCAGAGAAAATTTTTAGCTTGAAGCAATCCTTTTAAAATAAATACTGATAATATCAGGAAAGTTTCAAAAAAGTAGGGGAACGATGATGTGATGGTGATGTTTGAAATGCACAGGAAGACTGACCTAAGGAATCCTAAACTAGCTACATTACCAGTTAAACAAAACCTGATATTTTCTTTTGCAATTACTTTGGGAGGTCATAATTGTTGGATTACATTCTACCTAGGGCTTTGAAAGCCTTACTATAACACAGAAAGAATTCTAGTTTTAGAGAAAAATACTCCACAGTACCAGTGGAATGTAAATGAAATGGATTAAGAATACAATAACTGGCATGTTATGAATAAGGCAGTCCTTAGTGAGCAAATGTTGTTTTAAGACCTGCTTATCTGTCTGAGATCTGACTTAGATCTAGCACAATTGATATTGTCTTTGTGACTTAGAGCAAAAAGTTACAGCAGAACACATTTGCTCCAAGGCCTGAAGAAAATTAAATAATCATCAAGACAAATCAATTCTACAGTGACTTTGGATTGCTTTGTAAGCTGGGTCCCTTCTACAAAAGCATGGCATTCACATGATGGACTGCAAAAGACAAGCTGATGAGTAGGGGGCATATCCTGGAAGCTTTGACTGTGAAAAGAGGCTCGTGATAATGTCCTTTTAGCTTGCTATTGTGATATATGTCCTAAAGTTAATTCGTATTAAGCAATAGAATATGTAATTCGTTCGCGGCAGAATGTAATAATGTATCATATAGCATTAATCTACTTTAAATTGGGTTTAAAAGCAATAAACTAAAAAGTGCATACAGGGTTAACTGAGACGAAAGCTGCACAGTGGGGCACGGGGAATCGTTGCAAAGACAGCATAAAATAACAGAAAAGGGAGATATGGGCCCTGACGATCTCCTATTGTATCAGATCACTATCTTATCTGTTCCGGCTCGATGTTACCATTTCCAAAACTTCTCTGGAGGCAGCAATCAAGACATTGCTCGACTATTCAACGGACCCCGGACACGGACATGAATATCTAATGAAGCTACCGGGAGGCACGGGTCTCACGGTCTCAGTCAGCCCTCAGCAAGGGACCGTATAAAAATCCGCAGTATGGGGACCCAGTTTGTGAACAGAGGGGGTAACAGGCTGGCAGAGCCGGTTACCGTGTTCACCCAGTGCCGAAATCCTGGGATTCGACGCTGTCCCTTTTAATTGTGGCTACCGGAGACTGTGTTTGAGTCTCAAAATAAAATTCTAAATTTTTATTCACTGAATTTGGCTTATCGTGTTTATTACAGCATTAACTGCCAGAACGATAGTCTAGAGAAATGATTTTGTAATCAATGAATTTATGCACAGAAAGAAAGCAGAGCAGAGGGCTAGAAAGCTGTTCTTCTGATAGGTTTTCAAATGATTTTGAGAAACAGAAGCATCACACGAAAAAATTTTAGGATCACAGAAGACAATTTACAATGTTGCTTAAAAAGCCTTGATTAGAAAATGTACCAAGAGGTGACTCCTCACAAGTATGCAGGTTTCTTGGGTGGCAGGGGGGATACTAGAATCACTAATATATTAATAAATATCAGTAGCTGTCAGCAGAATCTGGCTAGATAAGTACAATCAGGAAAAAAGCCACCATTTTGATCTAACATTAGAACAAACTATTGAAGAAAACTTCTGCAGACTTCTCTCTCTTCCTCTCTCTTTGTTCAGCTCAAGCTTGGATGCCTTTCTGGTATAATACAGAAATAAGAGAAAAAACCTAAAGTGTTTTGGTATCTTGCAGGTCAGATTAGATGATGTAATTGTCCCCATTGACATACAACTCCATTTGTCTCTGAAAAGGCTGATATCCAACATGTTTGAACAGTTCAGTGTAGAGAAGACAGTCTGGACTGAAGCACACACCAGGAACCAGTGTTTTTAAGCTGTTTTGCAAGACTTTTTTTATTGTAAAATAAAACTCACTGGTGCAGTATAGGAAAAAAGCCAAACTGGCCTTGAAATAAGAATGACCTTCTTGGACCATTTGTCCTTGGCAAGCTTAATGACTAAATAGCAAGTAAGGTGTTGTCTAGTCAGGGAACAACTGAAAGCTACTGATGCTTCTCTGAAATAGTCTTTATTTAGTTTTTCCAATTTAATGTACTTTTTTCAGTCAAGTTCCTGAGCATATGAAAAAACAATTATGCCATATTTCTCATCCTAATACAAAATGTTCACTGTTAAAACTGTGTATATTTTGTTCTCCATTCATAAAATCTACTTCCCCATGATTGATTTTGCAGATTTGCAAAAATATCTGAAGTTTCGGTTACAAACAAATTTCTCATTTCTTTCTTGCTCTCCTGAATATTAATATATGAATTTTAATAATCTAGTATAGAAAAATATTGAATCTTTTTTTTTAAAGGTCTCCTATAGTTGTGCATGTGTCACTTTATATGGCCTATAAATCCTGTTACATTCTTTACCTTTTAAAAATTTTTTTGGCTGTAGCTGTAAGGGCCTGCTCAAGAACAGGACATACTGATTTTATAAAGACCAGTTCTTGGTTTTTACAAGATGCAGTCAGGTCTGCTGAATGCCCCAATTCTGTGGACCTAGGACTTTCTTAATAAGATCTTTTTGTGGAATGCAATTTTTTCAGGGGTTTTAAGTCTAAATCCTCCATTTATTTTCAGTGTAAGTACTCGACTTATCTGTGTAAATAGAGAAATTGACATAACCTTTCTGCCTTTCAACCATCTGCAGATATAAAATGTAAGCGCAGTTAGAGCTTTATGTATTGTGCTGGTGTAAAGACGTTGTACAAAGGGACTCCATATTTCTTATGCTAATCCAGTTCTTATGCTAATCCATATTTGCCCAGATTTGTGACTTAGGAATCTAACTTTCTGTGGATAAAAAAATTCCCTGGCTTTCCTCCAGGCTCTGACTCCTCTAACCAGGATTTCTTTCTGCAAGTTTTGTGCAGTATATTCCTTAGGCAGATCTGAGTGCACAAACAGAAACCCAGACTGATGCCAGTGAGCCATTATGGTCTGTCTGACATAGCTGAGCCATTTCACATGACTGCAAGTATCTGGTGGGTTATTATTGCAGACACCAAACAATCCTCAAATGTAATGCTTGCAGATTTTAATGTCTGATTCTTTTCAGGCACATGACTGCATGAACAGTTCAGCTGTCAGAGGGCAGGAGCTTTTACACCTCCAGTTGATGTTAAAGTGGTAAAGCAAACCTTACATGATTTCAAAACAGGCCTCCAGTTTCTTTGTCATGCTGTTTACAGTAGTAACATTTGCATATACTGATTCTTCCACTTTTTGAAGCAGAAGTTTCTATTATGACAATGATGCTATGAAGCAAAATTTAGTTGGCTGAGGAATGATCTAAATGGTGTGATTGATTTAAACATTGTCCTGAAATAGGGCTTGGTGAGAGAATAATGCTCCCACACATACTCATGAGGTTTCTCTATTCCAGCCACTGTTTTTCCAGGTGCTTTATTGTTTATTAACACTATTGAGCTGTAGCTCTCAGATCGTTGTGTTGTTTTGTCTTTGTTTTTTTCCTTTTTCTTCCCAAGAATTCCTTCAGAGGAACTTGTCTTTACAGCCTGACAGGCATATAGGTGGATTCTGCAATCACTCATGAAGACTGACTGTGGGTACAAGGAGGAGAAAGGTAGTCATCAGTCCCTCAGTCAAGCTAATGTGGACAAATAAATAGATGTGCCTTATGAGTATAACCTTATCTGGGTGTAGTGTCTTCTCCCTGCTTTCAAGAAAGTTAGACCTGGAATGGCTCCTGTTGCATGTTCTACGACACTAGTTCTCTTCCTTTGAGGAATTGTTTTTAAGTATCATGAAAATTATGTCCCTTTTTTTCTTCCTCCTAATGCTGGTGCAATATGTTGTATTTAATTTCTCTGTCACATATGATTATATGAAAAGAATAGCAAAGACAAATGAGAGGGCAGAGGGGCAGTAATTGAGCAACATTTCTTTTTCCTGTCTGCATCCTGTTGAGGGATGTGTTTTCTTCCCTGTTAGGCATATTTTACTTCTCTCCATACAGTAGAATTTATGTTCACCCGTTAAGAAAAATACATATATGACCTAGGGGTATATATGGCAGCAAGTCAGGAATGATTTAGTCATGAGATCATATGTGAAGGGAAGTACAGTGCTGCTGGAAAGTGTTCTGCTAGTGCTATGAAAACACTGGGACACTTGTATTAAAATACATATTATTGTGATAATACAAAATAGTTAATATGTTAGTGAGCAGAAGGATGAGAAGTAACCAAAATTAGAAAGTGACAAGTTACCAACAGCCAATGATGAAGTTGTACTTGGACTAAGGCTAAAAATTACTCTGACAGAACATTTCATTTACAGGGGTGCTGAATTAATCACCGCCCTTAGCTAATGCACTTACCAGACTTTGTGACAATATGGATAAAATCTAGATTCCTTTATGTTTTTTTTTTCTTCCTAGCGTTTACATGGAAAAATGTATTATGTCACCCTAAACCCTCAGCTCAGCTAGTCTGTGGTGCCAAAGAGCTTACAGAACATTCATCTCACATTCTTCAGGAAGTTATCTACCAAATTTTGCAAGACTCCTTACTAATGAAAGTAACATAATAGATATTTGATAGTTCATTGTCCATAACCCTGGAAGTACTATAGGAAATACTGAAAGAAATAAAAGATAAGCTACCTAAAATGGGACATAAGAACATAATTGTGTTCTTTAAAACAATCATGTGAGATGGCAAGATAGTAGAATATAACATGGTGTAAGGCTATTTTATGAGAGGACCATTACACACAATCTGCATTATCCTGTGTGGAAATATGAATTCTAAATATATCATGAAAAGCATCTTTGCGTCCTTAAAGCAAAGGGTAAAATTTGGCCAAAACCCCATCCGTAAGGTTGTTTAGAGGCTGCCTATCCTAGCAAAGATCAGAGACCGATGCATGCTCCATTTGCTGGATCTGCAGCATGAGGCATTTGGCTCTATAACCTCACAACACCTGAGGTTTTGGGTTTTTTTAACTTCAAACTAGCTTCAGACTTCTCCCAGACACTGAAAGCTGAAACTGCTGGAATATACTAAGTGTGGTCCTCCAGGTTATCTTTCAGTTTAATTACGCTTGAAAGAAATCCAGTGTGTGCATGCCAGCTCCAGTAACACATTCATGCAAAGTGATGCACTGTGTACAGGAAAAGTGCAGGGGAAACTTCTTCAGAAGGGTAGATATATCCATTAAAACATAACCATGACCTGATCTATTGATGGCTGCAATACAGGGGAGTGTAGTGCTCTCGAGCAGCAAAACCCTATACCCTTTTATACACAAGAGACGTTTCTTGATTGATGTTTGGTTTTATGATTTCAGAACTACAACACTCTTACAACCTCTCATGAGTTCACTTAGTGGATAGGAGCTGTGTGGGGGAAAAAAAAAAATCAAAAAACAAACCAACCAACATGTTATGGATTACAATCTTATGCTGTCAATTCCTCTGTCAGTTACAGAATTGCTTTTTGTCATGTTAATTAAAAACAGGAGCCTCAGTGAAATGCACGTCTCTTAAATAAATTAGTTCAGAAGTATCTAAAAACAAGCTAAATGCTGAGCTATCCAACTTCAGCCCAAAACTTGTGTCAGGTGTGCTTAGGTGGGGCTTGACAAACTCCAGCTTGTCCCTGGTGTGCTCAGCACACCCACCTTGGAAGCCAATGGTTTTCTTGGGTCAGCACTGGTCTCTGGTGGAGCTCAGTCTAGATAGTTACAAGTCTCTGCTGAACATCACAGCCTTTGGATTAAAACTGTCTCAAGTTCAGCATCCTTGGACTGTGGGATGGACAGGGTTTTTTAGGGCTGACCAGCACTGCGTGGGTAGGTACGTACCTGGCACAGGCATGTCCAGACATTGGGTCAGGGCTCTCAAAACTGCCAACAGAAACTTGGTTGGCAAACACAGTGCTGTTAATAGATTAGAGGTTTGGGGTTTTTTTCCTCTCTGAACAAAGGCTCTGTTGTGGTTGCTTTAAGTCTTAACACGCTTTACAATGCTCCTGCCCTCCCTCATTCCCAGAAGGATATGTATCAATGATGATGTATTTCCTGCATACACAATATTTTTAAATAGTCTTGTGATCTTTTAGAGGGAAGAAAAAGATATTTAAATGACAGCTATTTTAACTCATCTGTAATTTACTTATTCCTTGTCCTAATCTGTTTGATGTTATACCAAAAAAAAAAAAAAAAAAAAATTATGATAATCAACATAGCTTACATAATTAAGATTGATTAAGGGAAATTAAAATAGTCTCTGTTATTAAATAAGAAGACAAACAGTTCAAATTCATTATTTGAACTTACAGATAGTAATTCTGTGCAGTCCTCTAGGTTTTTTTCTCTGTAATTTATTATTTTAACGTCATGGTTTTCATTAATGTTTTAAATAATATATACATACAAAATGTCAAGTAGCTCTAAAGACACCTCAAGTTTACATGTCTATTTCTTATAGATGTGAAGCTATAGAAAAACACAAACAATTTACACAAGGCACTGGGTTTTGGTTCCTCTGCAAGAGATCTGAACAAAACGAAAGCGAGAGAGGTAATTTTAATATTTATTTGCAACTGAATATGCTTATATATGAGTAACATTTGTCCATACGTAAAATGTGTTTGAGGGCTTAAAGGAAAATACTTTTTTCAGTATTAGAATGATGAGGGTAATGAAACCTGAGTGGTTTCTCAAGGAAGTCTTGGGCTGAGAGAACCAGATCCTCATGGGTGACTTTAATTACCCATGCACTTATTGGGAAAACAGCATGGCAGTGCACAAGTCATCCATCAGGTTCTTGGAACATGCTGAGGACTGACTCCTGCTACAGATGCTGGATGTACTGACAAGAAAATCCTGCTGAGCACTCTGAAGACCAGTTGTAGGTCAAAGACATGGTCTTAGAAGAGCCAGCTGCAGTATCCTCAGAGCCAAGCTGTGTGAGGTACCTCGAGCGGTAACCATTAAGATCTTTTCTCTTTCCATCTGCAGATTGGCAGAAAATTGTATTTGATGAGAGGTGGATTCATTGATAAATCATCTGAATTTCTAGAACTTGCAGTGAAGGTAATGAAACAAAGAGTGGCATCACTCCTGAATCCTCCGTATATACATATCAGGTAGGTAAACATAGAAAAAGAATTCCTGATTTAAAGAGAAGGATGTCCAGAGACAAAACAGTTAAAAGATGGCTTTAGGAGAGCAGAACAACGTGCTTCTAGAGCAACCTTCACATAATAATGAGACTTATAATTAATTCAAATAGATATTTACATAATTTTATTTCTTTTAAAAAATAAACAGAAATATCTGCCTGTAAAGGCAGACAGACTCTAGGACCCAGCAAGTTCTTTCCATTATCTTGTATAAAGTTGCCTGCTATATTATTAAGATTGTCATATATTTTATATTTGTATTCAGGTCTACTAAAAATTCAGAACTGAAAAATTTATTATGAATACTGTCTAGCAGTAAAATTTTATAATAATTTCTGTATCATATGTCTGAATATGTGCCACTGAAGGAAGAAGGTTATTAAAAACTTAAAGGGAAAGATATACCTGTGTGCATTGCTCTGTTTCTGTGGCACTAAATAACAGAAAGAAGCTCTTCTTCCATAAGACCTACTGACAGCTGCTGCCAGAAGTTCCCACAGGACCTGATTGTGGATTGCCATTGCTGAAGGGAACAAAGAAAATGTTTGTGCAGTTTGCACTTTTAGTTTTTATCCATGTGCATAGCTGTCTAGAAAAAAATGGGGCCTGACACTTCTAAAAATGCCCAGCCAATTTTATATTCATAAGTATTCCCATGGACTTAAAATCAGCTTAATGTGCTTTTAGGCACAGAGCATTATTAGCACCCTTTTCCCCCTTTCCTTTGTGTGTCCAAAGCAAAGTAAAAAGGTGGGTCTTTATTCCAGGAACCAGAGAACAGCTATTGATTTCCTTGTAGAAACTGCTCTCTCTCTCTTTGCTGTCAATGTTCCTCTGTTGGGAAGATAGTGTTGCTGTTGGAGAAGAGTTGCTGCTGGGAAAAGATGAGCTCTCAAGGGCTGTGCTGTGGCCTGGATAGTGAGACTTGGCCTCAAGCCCAACAGTGGAAGCTTCCCTGCGTGCAGAGAGATATTGTAGATGGACAGTATGTGCTACCCAAAGAAGGCTACAATTGCTCATTGAAGTGTTGGAGCAAATTAGTAATCTCTCGTAGCTGAGGAAAAATTATACTCAGAAGAGAAATGCTGTAATTTTGAGAAATGGTACGGTTTGTCTTTCCCTGCTGTTTTATGTGCTTTAGCACTGCCTCGTGCCAGTGAAACTAAAACATGAGATGAGTGAGAGGAATCATTATTCTTCTTTATTTTAAGTGCACCCTGTGAATGCTGTATCTGTGATGATCTGTGAAATAGATACAACTCAGATAAGCAATAAAATAAAAGAGGGTTATATTGTAATAAAAAATATAATATTATAAAGATGAATATCAATGTATTATGAGTATTAATACAGTGAAGATTAATGCCAATACAATTATATATGGAATAAAAAAATGCCCATGCTTGCTACTACTCATATAAAAAGAGAACACAAGGCTGTTGCAGCCTTGGCTCATCTCTGATACTGATAAACTCCTGATGTAGAAACTGATGCAGAGTTGGCATCAGCCACAGTAACAGATGATCTCTAAAAAGGGAGAGAGTAGATCAGATAAATGATTGTGCAAGTTGAAGTATGAAGATGTGGCACTAAATTTCCACCTCCTAAATACAACTTTTGGTCCAGAAATTGAAGTTTCGAGTCTGTTGAGCAGAAAGGGGATGTTGCCATGTGAGCTGTTTCTGCAGGTATAACAGCTGAGGCGTTTCTTACATATCCTAAATGAAAGCTACAGTGCCAAAAATAGGACTTTCAAAAATAAATCTAATTCTTTTAAAGAGAAGTTACACTCTTTTTTCTAAGCTGCTTCCAACTTTATAATGAGAGTTTAACTTTGTGCATGCCTAAATACACTGTATCTTTTTTATCCATGTACTTATTTGACAAAACAGTTGCCAAAGGTGAGGAATTAGGTGATTTTGCCTGTTTGGAGGGAAAAGATTGAATATACAAGAGTGTATGCCTCCAGACCATGTGGATATCACACACTGACGTGTGTACATGTCTAGGGGCTATGGCCCATGTCTTGCTCAGCCTGGGGAGTCTGGGTACTTGTTTTGCCAAGTCCTGGAAAGGCACGTCCTCTGTGAGGCCCTATCATGGCTTAGTACAGTTTGGTTTTCTAGTTATAGAGGGATGTAGAATGATTCTCCAGGTCAGGACCTGGGAGTTGCTTTAGAAAGGACAGGGATCTTTCAGAGGATTAGTTGGAATATTGGCATCTGTTTTGACCACTGAAAATTGTTGACTACGACTTTGGGCGGTACCATATAAAACCCCTTGATTTCCAGTAGGTGGGTCTTTTTCCTTCTTCCCTTTGGCCAGAGAGAGACAGGTAACATCGAGCTGGGCCTGCTGCTCCCCTCTTTTGGGGGGAGCTGGCCTGAGGCTTGGCCAGATTCCATCAGCTCCTGGGTGAAGGGAGGGAAGGAGAGGTTGCTGCTTTACAACAACTACTTTCTCCAAACTTCCCTGGAGCAGGGAGAGATCTCTGCTGGGCCCCTGATAAGAGCTATGGGCACCATTTAGGCTGAGGCTGCCCCGATTTATACCAAGGGATGGGCTGAGAAGGCATTTATGATCCTGCCTGATTTTTTTGTGATTCCGGACTGCCCGGGTGCTCCGATCTCTGATGTTTCTGTGAGTTCTTCCTCCCTCACCAGCGCGGCCTTGAACATCCAACACCATGAGCTACAGAGGGAGAGACAAAGACTCTGGGCAGATTTAACCCTTTCCTGGCAACATGAAGCTTCCAGAGTTTGGCCCTTCTCTGAGGGAGAAAAGAAAGGGACAGAGTGAACATAAAGAAGAAAAAGGATAAAGTCAGTAGAGTGAGAGTAAAAAGACTATTGGGACAGAGGGTTGAAGAGTTGGTTGTTCCATTCTTATCTGAGCCATAGAAATGAACTCTATATTTAGATCATTCCTTTAAATCATGGGAAAGATAAGCATTTGGGGAGATGATTGTTTAGATTTGTGTATGGATTTGAGCAAAGGTGTTTGTGACGAACTAAGTAATATTAATCCTATAAGATGCTTGAACAGAGATAAAGATGAGAAGCCGCCTGCGCCAGTGAAGAAGTGAGAAGATATCTCTGCACCTTGAGGTGAAGAATCCTTTGCTTTGGAGTTATTCATCTTTAAAGGTGACGCCTCAGTGTGCAGGAGTCTAAGACCCATAACCCATAAGCAGCTTAAGAACCTGCTAATGGGAAGGGACACAAAGGAAAGTTTCTCTGGTGGTTGTTTTTTGTGACAGTTAAAAAATCCACAAGAGAAATGTTCTAGGTTGTCAGTGGGATCCATGACTCTAAGAGAGACTGTTCTCCTAAAGAACTGGTGAAAGACTATTGTCAGATAGTGAAACTGACTGAAAATTACAAGTTTTGTCTCTTTATGTTGTTTTGTAGGAAAGTTAACTGTTTGTAAGGGAAGAGTGTTTTTGGAGTTTAATTCTGTTTTTTTTTTCTCTCCCCAACTTTCTTTTTCTATTCTTTTAGTGTGTGTTAATAAAACTATTTGTCTATTTTTAAGGTTGAGCCTGTTTTGTTTGTCTCCTAGTCTCTCCCACAGAAAAAGTGTGAGTACTAAGACCAGAATTTAGTGAATGTGAAACCACTACAGGCCCAAATCAATCCTGCTCCAGGAAGACACAGGTGGCCATGAGACAGCTCACTCTGGGCAGGCTCTTTGCCTATCACACCTGTCTAACAGCTGTTATTGTTGGACTCTACATTGGACACAGTTTCTCCAGCTTAAAAATTGGATATCTTACAGATGTTCCAAGGCAGCTGAAGACTTGGACTATCAAAGTTGTGTGCCAATAAATATTATACAGTGAAAGAGTGATTATTTACCTCCCCCCTAAATATTAAAAGGCTATTTTGCCACTGCTAATTTACAGGAAAACTACTTCCAACTGCATCCCTTGGAGACAGACTTCAGAGGCTATGTGTTTACAAGATGGCACTAAAGAGAATGAGACATATTTATTTTTATCTGAGCTCTGCTCAGGAAAAAAAAAAAAATATAGATTTTGATAAAAGCTTTTATTTCGTATGTGGTTGCACAATTTCATGGCATTTCCCACAGAGATCATAACAACAGTTTTGTTGGTTGTAGACTTTGGCTTTCAACTCTGATCAAAGCAATTCTGAATATAAAATAAGCATTTTTCACTCAGTTTGATTCTTCTGAGGTTCTGTGGGAAAAAAAATCAAACTATTACTAAAGAAAATGCATGCAACTTATGAGCCTGTAAAACTCTATATGGTTCTCATCATCTCATGATGTGTAGCATTATTAAAAAGAATAATAAGATCTTCACTGTAAATATTGTGGGTAACCTGGTTGCTACCTAAATTCCCTAAGTCTGTTTTACTTTGGTTAGGTTTTGGGTCTAATGCACTAGCAATGAAATAGTTACTTTAGCATTTCCTTTTGCAGCTTTCCGTTATAATATATGTGAAATCCAGATGTATTTGTTGTCTTCCAAAGAGTTACCTTGGAATACAAAATCACAGCTAATGAACCTGAATATGTTGGATCAGATCCCAGTCCAGCCCTCTGAGAAAAATACCATTACCTCAAAAAAACCCCCCAAACCCAAAATACATTAAAATTGCTTAGTATGCCAAATAATTATGCTTATTGATAATTCAAAACCTATTGGTTTTGCTTGACAGGAGGATTCAACAGAGTTGAGAGAGTGGAATAAAAAATTTACTCTATATGTAATCCTTTAACTATTTTTTCTCTTTTCACTTTTAAGAAGCAGTTCAGAAAAAACAGGCTCCCCAGGACTGAAGGTTTTGTAGGTTGAATTTTATCCCTTTATGCCTCAGAAAGTTTTTTCTCCCCACTAAGTTCTTGTTTAGACATCTGAAAAGAGATCCTTACAATGGAAAACCTGACTAAATTCTAGCTGGGTTACGGCACTGCCAATATAGTACTATATTAAAATTAGTTTTAGAAAACATAAAAATTTAAAACAGAGCTGCTGGAGGTAAAGCTAGAGATAGTTATACAGAGGTGACAACAAACTTACTTCAGAAGGAAATTATACAGAGGTAATAGCAAACTTCAGCTCCTTTTCCCCTCACCAGTACAGAGGATCTTCTCTTGTCTCCATTACTGAATTTTTGTTACTGCTGTTTTGATCATGATGAATGACCCTGTTGCTGGTGCTGTAGCACTAAAGACCTTTTCGAAGAAGAGCTGCTGCAGAGCCATCTGCTTGCAGTTAGGAGAGGTGAAACCTCGGAGCGTGATTAAACTCGAGCACGTACGGAGCACATAGCACTGACCTGCTCCTCTGCCTCCCTTCCAATATCCTCATGCTTCCAAAGTGTCGAGAGACTGGCTTTTCCAAATAATATTTTCCAGAGCAGAAACAATAAATCAGTGAAAAAGGCATACCAAACATCTTCTTCAGCAGTTTTGGGGTATGCAGTATCCTTTATTACTGATAGGAAGTGTCTCATGCTCAACATCTCCATATCTTAAAAAATAGAAACTGCAATTTATTCAATAGCACATTAGATAAAGTTGCACATTGTTTGTGCAACTGTCAAATCAACTGGTCACTTCTTTGTCTTCCCATTCCATTACCTGTTTTCCACCTTCCTAGAGGAAACTGCAGGATTTTACATTTTATTATAAAACATATTAAAGTCCCTAAAGATTTTTATATTATCACTTCCAGTAAAATAGAAATGATACTATACTATTTAGTGCATCCTCTTGGAAGCCAAAAGCTGAAGGCCACACTTGTACTGAGTATTAATGATCATATGCCATTGAAATCCAGACATCCAAAGGCCTATTCTACCTACAAATCTAAAAAGGTGCATTAAAAACTAATAAATTTCTTCTTTATAAATCTTATTCTCAGAGACAAATTACAGTATTTCTCCACTTCTGGCATTGTAAGAATGATAAGGTCAATTAAAAAAAAAAGAATCATTTACAGTATTTCACACAGGAGTAGAAGGCAGAGGCAAAAATGCAGTGAAAACAGTTTGCTTTGACCAGCTAACTTTCACAGTGTTGCCCAACACTACAGTTACTTTTTTGACTTACAAAAGTGAAGTTGAACAAGGAGACATCAATGTCCAATAAATCTTCTTGGGATGAACACAATTTCAAATATACATATCATACATCCTGAATAAAGATTTAACATTTTTGGCAGGTGACAAATATGATTGTAAAGGGAAAAAAGAATTGGTGGCAAGAGGGAGAGAGGAAGTCTTTCCTGTTGCAGAAATCTTTGTTTCATTACCTGTGTAGAACAGGAAGGATCCTCTTTTTTTTTTTCTTTTTTTTTTTTTTCTTTTCTTTTTTTTTATTTATTATTATTATTATTATTTCCTTGATTATATTCAGTTGGAGTTCTGTGTGTGTTTTTATAAAATTAAGTGAATAAATAAAAGTAACATTATATGCAAGCTTCTCCCCTTCACACTGGAATTCTTCACAAACAAGATTAAAATTCCAGGCATATGTGATTATCCGATATTGAAGAAAATAATTTGGTTTTGACCCTTTCCTCCTACTTCCTTTGGATGACTTCAAATTACTCTGTCAATATGCTACATTCCTTTCTGGAGAGCAGAGAACATAAATGCAATATGATAAATATTATATAAACTTTGTTGGCTCTAAGGCTTTTGGATCAAAGTCTGCATTTTGGGGTTTGGTCATACCCTTAATATTGCTTGAAAAATTCTTTATTAAAGAGGAAGAAAGAATAAACAGTACATAAATTAGAAGCAGATAATGAATAGTAAACATCCCTTAACAGTTTATTGAATGTAGAAAAACTCAAAGCTTAGAGATTTTTAAAGTAGTTTGCTTTGTAAGAATCCTTGGATTAGCACATGCGTGAAAAACTAGGTTAAAGAGAAAAATTTTGGGGTAAGTTATAAGCCAGAAAGAAGAGAGATGCTGGGATTCAGCCTCAGTACAGATAACTACCATCCAATGTGCATAACAGTACACATAAAAACATATTAAAGAAGTAATGTAGTAATATTATCTGTTTATATTCATATTTTTTACTTGGCTTTGTCAGCCAGGCACAGTCACTTCAAGTCTGACCTAAGCAGACCCACCAGGGCTGCAGGAGTCCAGTGTCCCATAATGGGATTTTGGAGTTATATAAAAAAAAAAACCTACTGAGTTTTTGAAAATGAAAAATACATTTTCTGTTTTTCAAAACTTTCCTTTTTTACTTTGTGGTGTAAGTGCACAATGAAAAGCAGAAGGCTTTGAAAGAAACTGGGGAAACACTTGAGCATTTGCAGAGGACTTTGAGACAGCAACCTTACTTGTTGCTACCCCAGTCACCCAGAAAGTCTCAAACAACCAGCACAAGCCATGGAAAAATAAGGTATTTTTCATGCATGGCAGTCTCAGTAACATCCCTAATGAAAGATGCTCTTAATTCAGATTTAAAAGATGATTACACGTATAACCAAGCTACTCCACACTCCTATTTAAGAATAAAATGGAAGGAGCTCGGAGGGGAAGCCTGCCTTTTAAAGTCAGGGACAAAGATTTGATATTCTGGCAGCTCTGTGTGTGTGTCAACAAGATTCAAAATTTTCCATACTATCTGGCCTATTTTCACTCCAGTGTCATTATATAATTAGAGTAAAATAGTCTTTAGGGCAGAGTCCATGCTGAGGTACTTTCAATATTAACCCACTTGGTGTGCCTGCAGAACGAGTTAAAGACTTTGGAACTGTGGACATCACATTTTCTAGTCGCTTTCATGGTCATGGCTGTGACAACTGCCATTCAAAAGCTTGGTACAGATGAAAAAAAAGAGATTTCTCTCTATTTTGGATCAAAAATACTGCAAGAAACCCTTCAGATTTGGATATGCTTGGCACTAAATTGGTTTACAAATGAGTTGGATTTTTATTAGAAAAGACATGAGACTTTTGTATAGCTTATGATCCCTTTAAAAATACTTGGAGCCTAATGCCTTAGGTTTTGAAATCAATGAGAGTGGAGAATGCTTGGTATCCCTGGAGTTATGCAGTGCTTCAAAAATCATTTAAGGTACAGTGTTTTCTTTGTTATATTCTACATGAAAAGCATTAATTTTCAGTAGAGTCCCTTTCTAAGGAACCATGGCATGTACTGGTGTTTAGTATAAATGCAAAATGTATCCAGGTCTTAGGTTGCCTTTGTGCATAAATGCTTTTTAATTTCTGAATATGCTGGTCAGAGAAATGCATTTTTACCACAGAAGTCTATTGAAGGAAAAACAAAACCAGAACCAGCCACATTTTATGCTTTCAGAAAGTTTATCTGAAACTTCAAAATCCTTGAAAGCCCCCTCTCCTCCCCATCATCCCTCATGAGCTCCTCCATCTCCATTGTAAAGAAATGTGATCACTATCTGCATTAATTTGTATTTGCACACAGCACTTCCAGGAGGGAGAAAGTACACTGTGGAGAGAGTTTTATTTACATGGGAAACACATCTAGCTATAGTTTAATGACTGGCAAAGAGCCCTACATACATTTGCCTTCTATAATGTCAAATTGCACTGCTTTCCAGAAAAAAATGTTTTCCTCCTTGTGATACCTGCCATTTGCACAAGTCAGTGTCAAGGATGGATTTCAGCACTATGACAGAGCTGGAACCCAGTGTAGTTTACATGTCAAATAAAATTATGCAGACATTCTTCACCTTTCACAGCAGTCATGAACAAAACTCAGGAACATCAATAGATCTATAGCCTGCAGAGTGTGAAAATGTTTTGATGAGCAGTGTCATACTACATTGCTTACCTTTTATATGCTCTCCCACATTTGTGTCACAAACAAAACCAGCTCAAGGCAAAACAAAATATTACATCAACTGCTGCTGGCCTTCCACATAGAAGGGCAAACAGAAGGCATCCGAGCCTCTAGCTGGCTTTGTTTGCAAAGCAGTCAATCTTAATGAAAGATTATTGAAAATCCCCCACAGAACGGAACAAGGGCTTAAAAACGCTGATGCTCCTGCAGTGAAAATAGTTTGTCATGCTTAGTCTGGTGGTTTGTTCTTTGAAATTTTGGAGGCAGCTGCGATTTTTCTGTCCCCAGGTGATTTATTTATTTATTTCCTATTAAAGAAAACAAGAGGTCAGTAGAAATGCAACATTACGCTGTTCCTTTTTGAGACATACACATCTGCTTTTAACTATTTTGGTCATAGAATCATTTAGGTTGGAAAAGACCCTTAAGGTCATTGAGTCCAACTGTTAACCCAACAGTAAGCACCAAGTCCACCACTAAGCCATGAACCTGAACACAGATCAAGACACGCCGGAGGCTGAACCAGAGTACTTCTTGGGTTAGGAGGGTCTCACTTATCCAACCTTCTTCCCCCTCCCAGCCTCTCCCATGCAATCAATCCCTTTTCATCCATGTCCCTCAGGTCAGTCCTGTCACTCCTCAGGCTCTGTAGCAATCACCCAGACACATTGCTGGCTCAGGCCCCACTTTCCATGTCAAAAGCCTCAGGCTGGTGAGGTTGGCAACCAGCAGAGACTTTTTCTTTCTTTTAAAGAGCAGGTTTTGCTTCTTAGGGAAATGCTAACCCTAAGATTTCATAATCAAATTTTATGACAAGAATGCATAGTTAAGTTACAAAATAATCACTGCTCAGTAATGTAGGATGCTATCCTAATCTGGAAGATTTTGGAGAGATTTTTGTGGAGACCATGCTTGCCATTCCTTTTTCCCTGCATTGTCATTGTTCTTTTGTCATTCCCCTGTCACAGCAGAGCAATATGAATATCCTTGGGGTGTCTTTACATTTCTTTGCTGCAACATTATTAAACAACTCCTCAGCCAGCAGCTAACTCCTTTTAAAACATTAAGCTACCAGTTTAATTGATAATTTTAAAAATCACCTTTTCCTCATCTCTCTTTTTTGTTCTTGTAATGTTCAGATACAGATTTCCTGTACTGCAAGGGGTACCACATTCTTCCAGTCTTGGATTTGCTAAGCAAGGAGTGCATTTTCCCAAGGGAAAGGGCACAAAGCCACAGTTGATTCTTGCTACTTATTGCAAAGACTCATGGGTAGATTAAGCAGTTGTATGAATATGAATACAATATGGATACAGCACACAAAAGTGCACAAATGACATAAGATTACATTGTGCAGGAAAGATATTTAATTTAGTTAACACATTAAAGCTGACACTCCAGCATGCATTTATGACCACCTTTGACTTGTCAGCGGCTTCTGTAAAAAATTAAGAGGCCAGTTTCAGACTAGAGATGAGAAAGCCAGGCTGCCTGAGTGCTGTGTGACATTATTTTGGACACCTGGCATTGCACTCAGCTTCAGCAATATCAGAGATGGGTTTTTCTACATACTACTCAAATTGCAGACAGCAGGTATGATGCCACGATTTTCACAGTCCGACTTTCGAAGCTAAAATAATATTTAAATGTGCATTTGATTTCCAAATCATAACTTTTTAAAACAAAACAAACCTTGGAAATATTGCTGAAGATGTAGTTTAATCCTGTATCCCATCTTAGAGGTGGAAGGGTAGTAAAGCAATCATGCTGAGTTGTAACTTTATAAAACAATTTTATCTGAATGAGATTGTTCTTGGATCACCACTCGACTTTGCAACAAACATGAAGAGGGCCAGAGGAAAAACTGTACCCTCTAAAATTTGACTTACACAAATTAGTATTAATTACTTAGTATTACTTAGTATTAACAAAAATACTTTTGTTTGTTTGTTTGTTTTGGTTTGGGGGTTTTTTTGGTGCAAAAAGAAAATAGTTGTGGTAAGGGCAAAAACAGTGTATGAGAGGTTTTTTATATGAAAGAAGGATTTATTTCTATATCTAGTTAGGATTTATTTTAAAGGAAACATACCTAGTTTCACGCATTATTCAGTAACTCATAATATGCCAAGTATCCAAGATTTGTGTAGATGGATTGTGTGAGCAGACAGAAACTCACAAACAGGCTGCCCTTCTGCTGTACTAGAGCTCTCAGATGCAACAGTCCTGGATAAGCCCTGTCACGCACACAGAGAATACATACCATCTAACTGAGATATCACACTCAGCTTACCTGACTCTACCATCCCTCTTAGGCCAGATGTGTCGCCAAGAGAGAAACAGCAGTTATACTAGCTATGAAGTGGTCTGTGCTGTCAGGAGGAACACATCTGATGCTCTCATTTTCTTGCTCTATTTTGTGACTTCTAAGAGTGTACACACACATCACACAGGCTGGAGATTTCTGTGGCAGCCAAGTAGATTTGCCTTTCCTTAACTTTGTTTGTTTTGGAGGGGGAGGAGAATGAGTAGGACTATAAATCAATCCCTTCCCAGCCAGTTCGGTTCGTTTTTTCTTGGCCCCATCTGGGCCCCATTAGTTGCAGAGCACCAGGGCTGCAATCAGCAAAGCACGGGGCACTGCTGAGCTCCTCACTACATAGCTTCAGAACAAATGCTGTTGAGGGAAATTAGGTCATAAAATAATTTCCTGAATCTGTGTTGTAAAAGAAACTGCAAACAAGCATGTGTTTCAAAATAAAGCTCTGTTAGGATGTCTCCCACTTGTTTTTCCCCCCATCTCTTGGTCATATAGTGTTGAATTAATTCTACTTGAAATTCCCATAAATTACATAATGGCAGTACTTTGTAATTGTGCTTGAAAGGCCTTGTTATTGTCTACAGTCATATTAATGATCTAATCAGATGATGTTGGTATTATAGCCACTTGTGTATTGTATACATGGATTGCTGATCAGATGCATTAGCCAAGAGTACAAAAATCTCATTCAACGTAAGTACTTGAGTAGAATGCAGAGAGGAATGCACAACAGCTAATATTAAGTCACTTACAGTGTTTCAACTAACTGAATGGCACAACATAATACTGTTATTATTTGAATCTAATCAATAGCACTCGGTTTTAGAAACGTGGTGTTGGTCAGGAGTTTGAGGAAGGACATTGTTCTACAAAATATACTAAGTCACTGTAAATTGCATCTGCATGAAAATCTATGTAAACTGTTGTATGACATCAGGCCTTGTAAGCATGCTCTTGACACTCATTTAAGCCAGAGCAGCTGATCTTACTGAAATCAATTAATTTTAGAGTCAATTAGAAGGAAATACTGGGCGTTACCTAGTCCAAGCTACCACAAATCTAGCATCGCCACCACTACAAGTTGTTAGCCATAGATTTTTCTAGCCTTCTGTCTCTTTTGATATCCTCTTCCAGGGCTTTGCATTTCATTTAGTGAATGAAAATGTTTTATGATAATATTTGACTTGAATCTCTCAGACATTCTAATTCCTTCTTGCAGACAAAACCCAGATACAAAAATTTGAAGCAGAAATAAGATTTTTTGATTATCAGTGTATTGGGACTATGCTGGTATTGTATGGCAGATGTATACATTTTATTATGGGGTTTAGTTTTATGTTTTTAGTTATTTGTATCATAGTTTGTTTTGTTTGTTTTCCTAAAACGTTAGACCATCATGAATCAGGCAGCTCAAAAATGTCAGTATAATTTGCTGCAATAAAATGGGAAAATATACAGCAAGACATGCTTTAACTATGGCAAAACCTATTTTGTCATGTGTTTGCTGATTTGTTTAATGATCACTGCAGAGTTTGGAGACCTGTAAAAAGAATGAAACAACATTTTGACTATTATGTTGTAATAAATCACCATCTTATTTAAAATGTGAATTAGAGAGCTTTTTTATTATTATTATTATTTTTTTTTAATCAGGGCAACCTTTGGTTGCCAAAAAAATGGGATAAGTGTGCCTAAAGCAAAGTATTGGGAATAAAGGTCACAAACTTGAAGTTTTTATTCTAGACTTGCATTGCAATTCTGTAGGAAGAATGAAATAGTTTAAAAACCCTCCCATTGATCTCTGCGATGGAAAAACTGAAAAACTCACAACTCTCTGCATACCTTGCTTTCAGATGTAGGACTGGTAATTAAATAAAAAAAAAATTCATTTCATCTGGAGAGATTTCTGCTCATTTCCTTATTATTCTAGATGGCTGTCATAGTTTTATAGGCAATAATGTCACTGGTCATGTCAGTAGTGGAATACCCAAAAGTAGGATTGATATTCTATCCATAAACATCTCTCAATTCTGAAAACTTCATGGAAGAGCTGCAGGACATGACCAGACTGAACTAGTGCGTGTTGTTTTTAATATACTCCATTCTGGTGGTCAGAAAGGTCTGACCTGTTGGTTATTAAAATGGAATGGAAAAACGAAGTGCATGAATATCTATCTATTTATGGTAGTGGAAAAGACTGAAAGTAGGACAAGGTAATTTTGTCCATAAAAAGCGGGGTATGTGGAAATGCATCTCAAGGACAAGACAGGATACTCTGAACGGCCTGTAGAACTGACACGCGCTACCTGCCAATGCATTAATCATTTAGACTCAGCTCCTCTTGACCACTTTTCTGTCCTACATGCATATCTGCCACATGAAGTGTTATTTTTGGAGGTAGCTCTATGTATCTGTGTAATGGAACTTTTTTTTTGAAGTTTGAATTGACTGGTACTGTTTAATCTGGTGGGACTTTTTTCAGTTCTGCACATATTTTTGCAAGTATGCTTTTCAGCTTTCTCTGACATGAGCACTACTGGAAAATGATTACAGGCACAAGCCTGAAAGGGCATGCTAGGTAATGACATACACATTTTCAAGTTCAGTCCTGTTATACAAGTTAACTCTCAATTTAAATTTACCTGGGTCAGAAAAACTAGCAAAAACCCCTTACCAGAAGACTCTGAATTAGAAATAACATGATAAAATGTTTGGGAGTGTATATATGAAGAGAGTAGGCTGTCTATTTTGCCAGTACCAGAACTGCCCATGATGATCACAAGACATGTTGTAAAAACTGCAAAAAACCTCATGGCTTAGACGGATGAGGCAAGTCTTCACTTTAGGGTGAGGTTTTGATCTCATAGGAGGTTTTAGTCTTTGGGTGTTTGAGGAATGAAATAGAAGAAGAAGGTCAGTGGTAATTAGTATCTCCATAGGAAAGTGCATTGATTAAAATCTAAAAATTATTTTATTTTGATTATTTGGAGTGGTTACAGTTCACAATTAGTTTCTGCAGTTTTCCTTTCCTTAGATTTAAACCTTACTCATTTAAACCCTCTTTTAGTGAAACGTAGCTTAGTGAATGCTTTGCTTTGGCTCACTCTTTTCTGCAAATGGCATCAGTTCTTGTATTCATTTCTTCTGCTCGTCTTGTTTAACTAGCCATGCTTAGGTGCAGGAACACTGCTCTGCAAAAGCCCACAAAGTAGTAACAAGAATGGACACTTAATCTATGCAAAGGTCTTTATTGGATTTGAAATTGGATGATGCAAGGAAGTCAATGCAGGTGTTTAGATCTATATGTACTTAGTTTCTTGCATTATCTAAAATGAAAGTGAAAAGATTTGGAAACCTTGTGAAGCCTGAAGGTTTATTTTCAGTGATTACTATAAGTAACTGAGTAGATGGATCATAAACCTGAGGTGTCCCTTGTCGCAGTGTCCCAAAAGTGCTTACCAGCGCAGCCGCAGGCTAGCTCAGCGGGTTCCCACTGCAGCAACGTGGAATGGTCGGGGTGGCAGGCTGGGCAAGCCACCTCCTCCCAGTGGGGACTTGGATCCCCCACACCAGCGATGGGCACGATGATGGGAAGGCAACCGCGGCAACCTAATAAAAGGCTGACTCCTCTGGACAGGGTACAACGTTGGTTTATTGGGGGGAGAGGGAGCACGGAGCTCTGCACTCTCTGTCCTGCTGCCCAGAAGAGCCCCGAGAGCAGGCGTGCAGCAGCTTTTAAGGGGGGGTGGAAACGGGGATGGCGACAACTGGTCAGCCAATTACAGAACTTGGGGGTGTAACCAGGGGTGTAAACCACAGAACAGGGGACCAACCACAAAACGCTGGGAGGGGATTTCCAGGGCCCCAGCCTATCACTCGACGCCCTCCCTGGAGCTTTCCAGAAGCCAGGGAAGGGTCCTGGAGTGATAGACAGGGCGCCCAAGGGGAGAGAGAGGGGATTGACAACTCGGTATAAGGGGGAAGGGATGATTGACACAAAACGAACTGTGGGCACTTTGTGATAAACAAGTTGAAACCATAACGAAATAGGGGGGTACAAGGAACGAACCATTACATAAAACTGTATAAATTTACATAAAACAAATAAAACAAACTGCGCACCACCACAGTCCCTAACAACAAATCTCTGGAAAGGTCTCATTTGAGCTATTGTTAAGTCAGAAAGTTGTACTTAGGTGAGAAAATGATAGACCGAATTTGGTTCCTATGAAAAATGTGTGACTGGATGAGTAGGAATAGCCACACTGTAAAAGTGACTTTCTGAGGATACAAACAAGGCAGTTTTGCTGGGCAAAATTATGGCTTTCATTTGGCTAACTTGTATTTTGAAAAAGCAGTTAAATTTTTTATTCCACAAGTCTTTGGATCTCAAACAGAACCAGTAGCATTCAAACTTGGTAGGGTTGGTGAGCAATTCTTCCAAGTTGTCCTGGTTTTTGCCAGGACAGAATTAAGTTTTTTTGCAGTAGCTGGGAGGTGGCAGAGCCTGAGGCCATGTGGGTATGGTTTGTTATTCTCTATCATTCATGTCATGACTGGAGCATGGAAGGGATTCTTACTTCCAGGAAAGAAGGGAGCATAGCTTGCAGTTTAGAGCAAGGAGGTGGTCAAGACTCTCCACATGGGTTCCAGTCAGGGAACAATTTCTGTATGTGAATCACCCTCTTTTTTTTGTATTCTTTTGTTCTTAACATTGTTGCTGTTACTGTTTCTTATCTGATTGCTGTTTCCAGTAAATATTTTCTTATTCTGGCTCATGATCCCTGCCTTTTTTCCCAGTCACTGGAAGAGGTAGTAGGGAGGGGATCAGATTGTGCTTTTCATTTTAGTGGGAGCAGTGTGTTAGGGCGTGCCACAAGCCTAACTTTTGCTAAGAGAGCTCGAGAGGATGCACGCTCCAGGGAGTTGGGCCCCACGCAGTCAGCCTCTAACAGTGGCTGAGCAGCTGGCAGCAGGTGCTGGGCTGGCTATGTGTAGCCCTCGGAACACAGTGAAATACTTTTGAATATAATCCATTATTGTCAGTGACTTCTAACTTCAGAGAAAAAAATCTGATCTGTACTCAAATTTTAATTACTATGACTTTATTTATGAGAAACATCTGTGTTTATCACTGATAAACAAACTCTGCTTTGAGCTATAAACCACGAAAAATATTAAACTGTAGGACATCCACAGTCAATTAAAGAACATGGGAAGGACTAATTAGTTTTATGATATCAAATAGTATATCTACTACACACGGATGTCATGTTAATTTTTAAAGTATTAGTATATTTGAATGTGGTATTTGTAAAGAAGGAATATTTAATCATATTTAGCTTTAGGTCTAAGAAAGTAAGGTGCCCAGTCTCCTCTGTGGTCAATGCAAATGGCATGTTAAATGTAAATGCTCAGAGAAAAGGGATCTGTGATTCCTCGGTCTTGGTTTGGAGGAGAGGTAAAAAGGCCAAGGTTAATTGAAGCCCACTGTGAATGCATGGGTGTAACTTGCATCTTTTTAATATCTCTGCCATAGAATGAATCTCTTTTCCTGACAGTGTGTCCATGTGCTTGTGTTTATCTCAGGTTAAAAAAAAAAAAAAAAAAAAAAAAAAAAAAAAAAAAAGGAAAAATAAAATTTGATTCATATTGAGGATTATGAATAGAGTGGTGCTAAGACTTTAAAATAAATGAACGAACTAAGTTCTGTTTTGATATTCTTATACATAAATATGTTATGAAATCTTCTCTAAACTTCTGTGAAGACAAATGTGTTTGTGTTATTATGTCTTGAATTTTCCATACCGTGTTGAATGATTTTGTAAATGTTCTTGCACAATTTTTGTTTAGAATTAAAATTCCAAACTCATTTACTTTAAAAATCAGGATGAAATTTCACTTTTATGGCTATGTTATTTTTAATTTTTAGAGAGATTCCTCCCCACCTCACATCAAGATGGTTACCTGCATGGATACCTGCAGTCTCTGGTTCCCTTGTCTAGGCCAGGAAAAAAGTAGAATCACTTAATCAATATATGTGAGATGGTATTCTCTACAGCAAGACGGAGATATGATGACAGCACACATCAACATCCTTTGTGTAAATGTAATCAGAGGGGTGCAGTAGTAGTAACCCGCATACCTGGGGTATGTACTAGTGATATGTAGGTTTCAGACTCTACAACTGCATATTCTGCTCCCTAATTTGTGCTAAAATATTTACACCTTCAATCCATACCTGAACAAGGCATGTTATGCTGTTGTACACTAAATAACACCTTCATTTTGTACATGTGATATTAGTAGATAAGCCACAAAAAGATCTGTGATTATTTTCATCCCAACTACTCATGAATATGAGTCAGACTTCCCAAATCATAGAATTCCTTTAAATATCATCTAAAGTTAAGATATTCTGTTTTTTTGTTGGGTTTTTTTGTTTGTTTGTTTGGTTGGTTTTTTTGGTTTTTTTTTGTTGTTGTTGTTTTTTGGTTTTTTTGTTTTGTTTTTGTTTTTGTTTTTTTCCCCTTATAGCTCTTGAGCACTAGAATTTTATTTCCAGGCTTTTCTGCAGTCTGGAGAAGGAGAAATGAACTGTTACTTTTTTATGAACTCTGAGAAACGTAATTGCATCACTTTTAGGAACTGCGACAATTTACCAGGAGTTTCAGGAGACTTTTAAGATCTGATTTCAAAGTATCTTGAATTTAAAAGCCTGAGAGATTGGTTAACATAAATAAATTGCAGCTGGATTCATTAATTACTTTTGAAAACTCTGTGTATTCTGCAGAACAGCAATCTAATGATGGTTGGTTTTGTACATTAACATTTATTCCTAACCATTTAACCTTTAAATTAGCCTTAACTGGACTTTGATTTAAATACATTTGTTAAGGTGTATTTTGAAACAACATACGACCACATCAGCATTTATTGTTTTTTTCAGGAGTTATAAATGATTGATTATACTGCTTCAATCAATACTAATTTTCTTCCTGCAAAGAGACTGTGGCATAAAGCTAGAATGGACATTAGAGAGATAAGAAAGGAATTTAATATAAACTGCGGTCACAGGATGTGGTAAGAAATATGGCTGCCCATGAAGCCCACATCTGTTCAGGTAATAGTGGCAGAGGGAGAGGGAGGGAGAAGAAGTCAGGAATGCTTCCCTAGTTACTTTTACGGGAAACTCTGGATCTCCCTTTGTTCTTAATTCAGGAAGTACCGATATATGAGGAGCTGTGACAGAACTTTAAACAAGAGCGAGTGAGCTCTGATTTTAGTAGTGACATTGGAATTTCTGCAGCAGTGAGCAAGCAACCTTCCAAACACCTTGGGCACAGGACAAAGTGGAATTTCAAAAACTTAAATGTTGTGCATGCAGTCAATGGAATATTTTCATATACCAAAACTGAGGTGAAGAACAAAAGGGCTTACCCAATACAAAAAATTCTTTGGAATTTGCAAATTCTTTGCAGTTTTAGGCTTGCATTATATCTCTCGCAGTGACAATTTGGGATTTTTTTTCCAGTAATAGTATTGTTCATTACTGACTTGAGTCTTCACTGAAATCCAAAGGACTTTTTCTATTGATTTTAGTGTTTTTTAGTGTTATTTTAGTATTTCTTGTGTGGCTTTCATTACATTGGAAGGTCTATTCATTTACTGATATCAGTAAACCATTTTCTATGATTTTTTATTTCTTTCTCCAAAATATAGATAAATCCATATAAAGAGACATAATGAATCAGAGTAAAGATGATCTAATTTTTTCCTGTTTATATAAATGATGATAACAGCTGTATAGGAAAAAGTGTATCGACAGGGAATGAATAACAGCATGTTTTCTCACCACCACCAGATTTAATGAGCTTTATAGTTAATAGCCCTGATTGGCTTCTTTCATGAATTTGTTTGATCTAATTTTGAATACATGTAGACTATTAGCATCCACAAAAAAACTACCTAGTTAGATTAATTCCATTTGCTGGCTTTGGGACTGAGTCTTTAAGTGCCAGCAGAGCTGTGTTAACTTGTTCTTTATCTGCAGAAAGTATCCTAGATGACACTGGGAATTACATCTCAGGAACACATATTAAACAGAAACATATTCAACATTAATGAATAATATGCAATAATATGCTCTGTCTTCCAAAGAACTTAGTGATATCATAGACATCTGTGCTCCATCAAGTCAGATGTCTGAGTGAACTCTTCAAATATGAAGATTCAAAGCCCCTGGAGTTATGACACAAATGCATGGAATTTCATGGATGTCTTTTTTATATACATTTTCATTCTCTGAGTGACAGTAAAACAAATAAAGGAGAAAACTGCAGATTTCCAGAACAGATTTGCCTGGAAAAAACTCTGTAACTTCTTTATTAAAAGATTGAGGCAGTCTTTGGGCTAATTTAAGACCCATAGTAAATCAAGTTGTAAAAGCAATTAAGTAAAGATCTACAATACTGCACTTGACTCTTTGCATGTATGAGCATGTAAGTCACAAAAATGGAAGTGCACAGACTTTTATCTGACTTCATAGTTCCTCAGAATTCAAATTCAAGTGCTGTTGTCTTTCTCATGATTGGCACTGAAGAATGAAAGGTGTGGAAGACTCGAGTGTTTATTAATGGTAAAAATAATAGATTTTTTATATATATATATATATATATATATATATATATTTTTTTTTTTTTTTTTTTTTTTTTGCTAGACTGCACCCCAGAAAATGTAATGGTCAAAGACCTAGGTAAAATTAAGTAAGAAAGAAGTGAGGCAATTTGGCAATTTTGGCTATTGGAAGTGTGGACTACAAAATGCACCTTTTATTAGTATATTCTTCTGCAGATTGGGTGGCCACCCAAATGACTTCCAATATGTTTTATTGCTGAAGAAGTGTCCAACAGACAGGGCACTGTGTGAGTGGCTCTGTGGGATCAGAGTCAGCCTGAGGAGTTTCACAGAGCCAGGAAAAGGCTGCTTAACAAACCTGGGAAGATGGGTTTGAACTGGGAGAATTTTTTGAGAAATCCCTGAAGAAATACAAGGCTGCAAATGTTTTCTGGAGAATTCTTGATCACTTCTAGCTATTTTTGTTTTTTCATTTACACTATACATATGTAACATATATAGATTGGCTGCGCAGCAGGAGATGGTTTGGAGCTGGTGTCACTTAAAATATCAAAACTTCCATCTTCAGTACACATGCAGAAGCAGATTTTGAGGAGTACCAACTAGCAGAGTCAAATAGTCCCAGATTTTTAGTAGCTTATTGAAAAATTGATTTGAAATCAAGGTACCAAGCTTACTCAGATGTTTCAGAAAACCCCATGAGGGACAGAACCCATCTTTAAATACCCAAACCAAATGATGAGCACATAAACAACCCTGAATCTCCATGAACACACCTGAGCATCCATGCCTGAATAAAACTGCAAAGCAATGCGGTACTGTGCTACTGTAGATGCTGGTATTAACATGGCTGCTACAAATGTATTTATGGCTCCAGGAAGGCTATGCAATCTTCAAACCTATGGGTTTTTGGCAAGGTCTTGCTGTGCAGTTAAGCCACCTGCTGCTGTCTTGATTTACATATTCAGATGGCTTAAGGCTCATCTTTGTACAGCGGTAATGATGCTGGAACTCAGTACAGGTGTGGCTCCCTTCATTCCTATGAGGTTTCCCTGTGAAGTGCTCTTTGTTGTACCAGAGAGCAGTGAATACAAAGAAACAACCCCAGATTGGCTCCACACATGCAGCAGATGCATACTATAAAATATATCAGAATAAAGGATCTGGCGCACTCATTTTTGTTCTTCAGTGATCTCATTTTTTTTCTATTTTGGTCCTTCTGAAATTAAATGAAATTCAAAGATATTTCCCAGTGTATAAATTAATTAAATCAGTTTTAATTCCAACTTTGAGACAGAAAAAAAGATTATTTTCTTAAAATGGTGGAGGCCTGCATATCAACATTAGGAGTTTTGCCATTCATCCCTTGAGCTGCTGATTTTTTTTATTTTGAAAACTCCCACAGTCTGCAACTGACAGGAGCAATAAGCCTCAAAAAGCTTGCCAAAATTACCATGCGCCTTTGTATATATATTTTAAAAAGTGATATTTGGCCCAAAATACGCCGTGCTGCTAGGTGAGGCAGTTGTTTCTTTAAGCTTATGGACTAAAAAGCTGTTGGGGAGTGTGTTACTCATGTCTGAGCTGGCTTTAGTTACGGGAACCCAATGCACTGGAAATTTTGCCATAACAGCATCTGGAGCTCACAGAAGGGCTGCTGAGGTTTGGCCAGCTTAGACGAAAAAATGGAGCAGATCTTTCCTTAATAATATATAAACATTTTGAGGTATCCCTGCCTGAAAACCTGTGCAACCTGATGAAGAGCTGCAATTTGTACTCGACACTGTCTTAAAAGACACTGATGTTCTCACAGAACAAGACCTGCCAATCCATGTGGAAGTATGGCTCTTTTTCTAGAGGTCCAGATCTAGTCATCTCTACTTTATGAACAGCCTCACTGAAATTACTCAAACTTAACTGAAGAGCAGGACAGGATCCAACTAGAGTAAATTTATTAGAATACTTTAACTATGGAATCTCAATTTTTTTACTAATGGAAAATAGAGACATATCTTTATAAAAATCTCTGAGACTGAAGAAGAACATAGATGGAAGGTAGATCCTTATGTAACCTTCATGCCTATACATTTGCTCAAACATTTTTCAAGTATCCTTGTTCTTGAAAACACATTTCTGTTGTTGTTTATGGTTTTAATTCATAGAATGTATTTTTAAAAACTTTACTTCCATGCTCCTGGTGTTGTGTTTGTTTGTGGTTTTTTGAATATCAGATTTACAGCCTTATTTGCTACAGATTGGGCAATTCTGCAATACTGATATTTTCAATTAGTTTTCTACCCTTGCAGGGAAGATGTGAGCAAGTGCCGTACACTGCTAGACAGAATAGCAGAATTTGTGTCATCTACTGCATATGTGCAACATTAGTATTAACTAGAGTATAAATTGCTGCTTTTCTGTTTTTCAATGGGAAAAAGCACTACTGGGAAAATTAATGCTCAGCTCCTTAGACCTTCCTCTCAGTCCCTTGTCGTCTGGCCAAATTGTTGTGCTAATTTTGACAGAAGCCTGTGTCTTCAGTGGCCTCATACTGTGTGTGGCCATTCCTAGCAGATTGTTTTTTTCCAGTTAGGTTAATGTTTTTTAAAGATATCTGAATCTTATTATCTGCTGTAGGTACATCTACAAGGCACAGCACAATGAGCACTGTGTTGTTTATTCACTAGAATTATGATGGATTATTGTCTCTTCCACACATACCAATTAGGCATCAGAGGGCAGCAGTCTCCACCCTTTGGCCAGAGAAGAGCCAAATCAAATCATCTTATCTGTAGCTAAAAGTCAGGTGAAAATGTGTAGGGTAGGGATTTTTTTTGTCTGTGTGGATTTTTGTTTTGTTTTGCTTGTTTGTTTGTGTTTTCCCTTCAGTGAATATTCTTAATGTAGGACAGATTCTCATTCTGGATCAAAATCAAGTCCCTGAGGTTTGGAAATCAGTATTCCTTTTCAGTGAAAGGAAATCTAGTGATGCTACAAATATACAAAACATCATTCCCATAGTTTATCAGATGTATGAACTCTGCATGAATTAAATAGAATATTAATTGCTGGTCTAAATGTATAATAAAGACTGAACTATTTTTCAGGAATACATTAAAAGGTCATTTGTAGACTCAATATCATCTGGTCTAATTGCTGATGCAGCACATAATATGACTTCCAGTGGCTTATCATGGCAGAGTTCTCTTTCAGTTATTTTAAATCAAAGAAAAATTTGAATCAATTGTATGCCAAAATTTTTTGTCAATCATTCAGATAAAATGATATCATACAAGGTTTAGCACATTCTAAGGAAACCCCCCCCCCCAAAAAAAAAAAAACCCCTACCTAAACCAAATAATTTTCATGCAATATATCAAAGTGAATTGTTACTAGATTTTGAGGTTTTTAAAATATAAGGTTTTAAAATATGCTGTTACATGGGGGCAAAAAGCACTGTAAAACAGTAAGTTGACTGAAGGTGAAAGGAATGTGGTAGTAGACACTCATTAACTTTCTTTCTATGGTGAAAAAATTCAGCAAATTAGTTTTCAGTCTGCAGGGTCCATTTAAAACTAAAAACATCTGCTCAAGAGCTGTTGAAATGCCACTCAGAATTAATTAATTTTATCTAGAGAAAAAATTGCCTATGCAGTGGTCAGGAATGGCTTTGAAAGGATAAGCTAATATAAATTTGAAAGAACTGAACTGCAAAAGGAGAAAAATATTGGAAAAGTGTTTCACTTACTTTTTTATTTCTTATGTTCACTTACTTGGCTCTGGTAACACAACAGGATGCCAGTATTTGGATTTCATCATTGACAATTCATGCTGACATTCCTCCTTACCTATAAGAGTAATATTTTCCTATTTGCTTTGATGGCAATTTTGAAAAAATGAAGACATTTGGATCTCTGTTTGGCATGGTTTATCACATGGTAACGGAATTGGCAAATTGAGCAACATGACTTAAATGTATGCTCACCTATATATCCTAAGACAAGGGTGTTTAAAAAAATATTTCTGCTACATGCCAGAAAAATAGTCCCTTAGAATAACTGGAAATATTTAAGGTTTGCATTATTGTTTTTGGCCAGACTATAGTGTAGTAACTGAAATGTGTTCATCTGCAGAATCAGATCTAAGGTATTTCTAAAGAACTGAAAGTGAGTTGAATTATATAAGAAATCAGGAAGAAATTCTTAACTGAGAGGGTGGTGAGACACTGGAAGGTGCCACCCAATGAAGCTTTAGATGCCTCATCCCTGGAAATGTTCAAAGACAGTTGGATGGGTCTTTAAACAACCTGGTCTAGTGGGAAGTGCTAAGGGTAGGAAAGTTGGAATTAGACAGTCTTTAAACCAGACCATTCTATGATTCTGTGGTTCTGTGATAACTCTTCTGTGTGAAAGGTCTGTATAGAGCAGCCCTATTACCCGAGACCAATCCTGAGCTTTAAACATATCACTACCCTTAAAATATTTTTGCAAGTGTTGAACATGCATTGTACCTTACAGGACATTCAAGGCTGCTTGTCTTGCAAGGGCACATTGCTGAAGCCAAACATAAACACCTTAAACAATCTGCTTCAGTAATACATTTCTATTTAAGACATTGTTAATTTAGAATTTTGTGCTGGTCATCAAAGCCTTGCCTTGGAATTTGATTTGTTTCAGTGATATTTGTCATTTCATGCCTGGTGATGTGGCACTTGGCAGGGGAGTGACACAACCCACGGGGTCCTGAGAGTCCTGAACAGTCACTGCAGGGTCAGGGTAGAAAGGAGCCAAGTGGGCGTCACATGGAGTCCAAGGATCGTTTATTAAAGCAACATGAATTGTAACATAACTCAAACACAGAGCAGAGGTGAAGACAGGGAACAAAGGCTGGACCGTGGGTTTTAAGGGACAGAATCAGGGTGGAGTTTGGAGTCAAGGGGCCAATAGCAAGCAGACCGGAGAGGGACACAAGATGAGGCTTACACAACACAAACCAATGGGGAGGATAATGTGAGGACATTTATATAAACAGACCAATGGAGCCTCAAATAATAGGGGATTTCCCAAGTTGCCAGGCAGGGGCTGGTACCAGGGAGGATTGACAGAGAACATTCAGGAATAAGAGGTATATATCAGGGAAGACTGATGGCCCAACAGGTGGACACTACCCAGGCTAAACCACCACCCGGAGGAGGGTGAAAGGGAACAAACCATATGATATTAAACCACAAAATTATACACCACTACAGACATTTGTCACAGTGTCCCTCACACCTGGCAGGCGCTGACCACAGGCTAGCTCTGTTCTGCACTGCGACAGCGAGGGTCGGTCGGGGTTACAGGCAGGGCGAGTAACCTCCTCCCAGTGGGTTTTTGGTTCCCCACACAGGCGAGTGGACCTGATGGCGTCACGACTGCGGTGACGGAAAAAGGGTCTACTCTCTTTAGGCAGGGTAAAAGGTAGTTTATTAAGGGGAGTCCGGCAAGGAGCTCCGCCTCAGACCACTGCTGCCCAGAGAGAGCCCAGACCAAAGCCTTGCAGCCACTTATAAACGGGGGAGGATCCAGGGGTGGCGACAATGGGTCAGCCAACCAGGGAACACAGGGGTGTAACAGGGGGTGTCAACTTCTGAACAATGAACAAATCACAATGGGGGAGGAGGGGATTTCCTGGGCACCAGCCTATCACTTGACGCCTCTCCTGGATCTTTCCAGAATCCAGGGAAGGGTCTCGAAGTGACAGACAGGGCGACCAAGAGGAGAGGGGGATCGACAGGGACAGGTGCAGGGAAGGAATGATTGACACAAAACGTCTGGTTATATAACAAACTCATAGGGGGGAAACCCTTACAGAACACAGTGGGGTACACAGTGGAATAAACCATTACAAAAATAACTGATAAATCTTACAAAAATAACTTAATGACTTAATAAAACAACTCTTGCACCACTACAGACATTGATACAAAATCATACTCATGAACCATAAAGGAGCCTTTATGAAGCTCACCCAATGCTTTTCTTCATGGGGCCAGGTGTTTTCAGCCCCACAAAGACGCATCACACGCGGAGGGTTGTCCGCAGCCTCTCAGAAATGGCTTATGACAAATAGCGAGACAGCATAATCAGAAGTATTTTGAAAAAGCAAATGATTTTAATTAAAGCAAAAGTGTCAAACTATACAAAACAAAATAATAAAAGCTGTGCAAAGTGCAGGGAGGTTCCTTACACCTGCTACCACACCCCAAAAATGCCCTGGGAATCTCCGTGCTGTCTTTTAAGTATCTAATAATTGAGGAGGGGGTTTTGGCATGCTGCCCAATAAAAATAGCTACAGGTCTTGAGTTACATTTCAAGGATACAACAGGTGCCTTTTCTGCTGGCACTGGGCCAATCATGGTGAAAAGAGCTTTGAAGTTTCTGGTTCTTTTCCTTCTAAGGATGAAGCCCAAATCCTTTCCTAATATGGGAACACCTAACTAGGGTGTGGGGGTGCACTGCAACACTCACCTACATGGGACTGACATCATTCAGTGAAGTGGTGATGCATGTCACTGTTGGCAAATTCCAGAATAATGTTTACATTTGCTTGCTCTCTGTTGTGCTCAGCATAATACCCTCATTCACACTTCCTTTTCCTGAAGGGAAAAATACTCCTCATCCAGAAATGAGAAGAACTAGATAAAGTGGGAGGATATCTTCCTTTTGGCATATCTTCTGAATAGGAAGACAACATAAGCATATGTACAAATATCAGTTTTTATCATGAAAAATCTCATTGTTGTTCTACAAAAGTGAAAGAACCAAAATTATTTTTTTCTGTTTAGATATAACTCATACAGGCAACTGATACGTATTTGTACTTTCTCACGACCATTAATACTTCTGTGGTCCTGGCAGCATTTCAGCTTGATGCATGGTGCTCTCATGGATGACTGGCATCTGAGTGTGAAAGTACTTTTGAGTCCAGAAAAACACTCACTGGGTCCATTCAAATGGAAAGGTTATAAGCTGGTGTGCATAAAAAACCAAAAACCAAAAAACAAAAAAAAAAAACACCCAAACAAACAAACAAACAAACAAAAGGTATCAAGTACTTCTAGAAACTCACTAGGGCGCTTTTTTTTCAGTTCCCCTAGTGGAAAGTTTTCAAGAATGCCACTTCCCCTCTCATTTCAAGTATAATGGGTTTGTGATCCTTTTTGTGAGCCACTGTTATGCACACAGTCAAGAAGATAATGAAGCCACCCAAGGAGGCACAGATAGAGCTCTGATAATTAAAGATGCTCTGGGGTTTCTTAGTTCTCAGTCTAAAAGCAGAAAACCTTGATTTTCAAAGCTTTTCAATAAAAGGCAACAAACTTGAGCTAGAAGAAAAACATTTTTTAATGATCTCATTTACCCTTTGGCTCTGTTCCTACAAAACTCCCTTGTGTCCCTTTCCTGTTCCATCCCAATGCATCTTTCTGACCTTGAATTCAGACATTTTCTACCCCCTTCCTTCCCATTTTCTCATGTCAAGTTCTTCAGTTGCAAAGACTGCAGTTCTTTAATAAGAAAAATTGTCCTTTGACTTGTCTCTTTCTTTGCTGACACTGCACCTATTTTCCCAATTCAACACTTTCCCCTTCCATGACAGTGGCAAGATTCAGAAAGCCCTCTTTCTCATGGATTACAAATCTGTTTTAACTTCCTTCCAACTGCTCGCCCCTAAGTTCTTCACACATACACACACAAATTTTACTCCTTGCCTTACAACCACTCTTCCCATCTCAGTCTGCAGTTTTTGTGTTTTTCAGGGCTTAAGTCAAACAGTTCTGTGTGTTTACCTGCAGCTAAATCTGCATTTCCTCTGCAGCACTGTCTCTGCCTGCAGTCTGCATGCATTCCTTAAAAAGCAGATGTACAAAGCATATTTAGCATCTACAAATCTTTTACTGTGATTAATAGAGAGGCTGTAAGGACAGAAGTGCTGAGGTAACACAAAGAAGTTGTACGGGACTGGATGTTGTCAGCAGCTGGCTGAACCTGAGCCAGGAGTGTGCCCAGGTGGCCAAGAAGGCCACTGGCACCCTGGCCTGTCTCAGCAATAGTGTGGCCAGCAGGAGCAGGGTAGTGATTGTCCCTCTGCACCTGGCACTTGTGGGGCTGTCCCTCATGTTCTGTGTTCGGCTGTGGGCCCCTTGCTACAAGAAGGACACTGAGGTGCTGGAGCATGTCCAGAGAAGGGCAGTGGAGCTGGTGAAAGGTCTGGAGCACAGTTCTGATGAGGAGTGACTAAGGGAGCTGGTGTGGTTTAGCCTGGAGAAAAGAAGGCTCCTGACAGGTAGTTTAGTTAGTTGAGGTTTGGTCCCTTCTAAGTAACAAGCGGTAAGTTGAGAGGAAATGGCCTTGTGTTGCAGCAGGGGAGATTTAGATTAGATATTAGGAAAGATTTCTTCATGGAAACTGTAAGTGTTGTCAAGCACTGGAACAGGCTGTCCAGAGAAGTGGTTGAGTCACCATCTCTGGAGATATTTGAAAGACATAACTTAGTAGTGGACTTGGCAGTGCTGGGTTAACAGTTGGATCTTAACGGTCTTTTCAGCCTTAATGATTCTATGCTTCTATGCTCCTATGATCCTGTGATTCTATGATTCTATGATCCTATGATTCTATGATTACAAGCTGCTCACAAATTTCCCAGGAGGTGTGAGGAGAAGGTCATGGTCACGCCACTCAGGAGAGCTGTTAGCACGTTCCATTTAACAGTTTGTTCAACATGTTTATTTCCATACACTTCTAAATCTGACCTAACTTCTTTTTCCATCAAGTTCTTCAGAACGTCACTGTGAATCATCCGTTTAGATGAAGTCACTAGTGGGCATCCAAAAAGAAAGAAATGAGAATCCTTTGTGTTTTACTCCTAGGCCCTGGTGGGGGAAAATACTTCTGCAAGTATTACATGAGCTGGGACTTCATGCAAAGGGCTGGAGTCTTCACTACTCCTGCTCATAGCCCATCCCCATCAAGCAGCCCCTGAGACTCCCAATGTCTGATGTATAGATGTCTCCGATACTCCATGGCCCTTTGAGATTGGTCAAAGAGTATATGCTTAATTTGGGCGCTTTCCAGTGTATTTCACAGCCTGGATCCTTCACTCAGCCATCTGAGGGTCAGAGTTTCTGGATGCCTCAAACTTAAAAGCTCTCATGGTCCACAACTTTTTATTCATGCTATTGACAAATTTAGAAATAGGAACATACTAAGAGGAGGTGGAACAGCTTGTGTTATAAAAGGAGCTCCTTATGTGCAAAATACTTGATTTATGCAATTCACTAAAACATCCTACTATTCTGAGTTCACTCATTTCTGGTGTATCTGGGCAGCAGTCTTAAGTCACAGGAGGAAATTACTGAAAACACGAAGCTGTAAAACAGCAAAACAAAAAACAGAGAGAAAATGTATCATATACAGAGACTTCTGGCAGCTGTTGAGAATTGAGTGAAAAAGCTTGATCCAGCAAAAAACATATAAAATGTATTCTGACTTTATATAGACTTCAGATACATAGGTCCAAGACTATGCTTCTGAAAAAACACAGTCAATTACTAATCCAGGATGGAGATAACCCAACTTAATTTTTCTCTTTTTGTTTGGTTGTTTTTGGTTTTGTTTGTTTATTTTTAGTTTTATTTTGCTTTAACCTTAGGGAATTATTCAGCATCATATCTTTTTTTGTGTTACCAGAACTACCTTGTTCTTAAAACTTGTGGAAATTATCCTCTGTACCATTTTGTCTATATGATTTATCATCAGATATTTATAAATGCATTCTGCTCATGGATATCTGTTTTTTAATACTTAGATTGACAGGCAACATCTGTCTGATATTAGAATTAGATTGACAATTGTAACATCTAAACTGAATATTTTCCTCTGTAAATTGCTACATTTTCGATGTGGTTTGTTACATACCCCTTATGACTGATTATTGCAGAAGCTATTTTTTTGAGCAATGTACAGTGCAAGTAGATAATTGTTCATTTGGTGTACAGATTTCACTGTACTGGTTGCTCACAGCTTGCTTTTGTGTTGCTGAGTTTTTTATTTCATCTTCTCTAGCCCTCACAGTTCTTGCTTTTTATTTTTTTGGTTCTATGGCTGTTCTACTTCCTGTAATTTCTTTACATCATTTGATGAAAATTAAATTTTTAGGGATGCTTCTGCCTTCATATTCCTTTTGTCAGTTTGAATTGCTTCTTTTGTCTTGCTGGATGTCTGTTACTTTTCTGTCTCCCTAGTCATGACTTTCCTAACATGGCAATTTCTCTGTAAAAGCAGAAGAAATGTTAGTCTATTATTTTTATATTATTTAAATCAAAACAACAGAAAGGAAAATAAAAACATGTTAAGAGAGGACTGAAAAATTTAAGGGTCTGTATTACTTAAATATCACTCTGGTTAGGTTTAAAGATACAGTTTTTAATTTGGCCTTTATTTTCATTAGATAGGATTCACACTTTAACCTGTGACTCTTGTCATTTCAGCTGTTGATGTCAGGTTAACATCAAGATACTTTGCAGAAACTTGCACATTATTTCTCTTTTGCCACCTATGTCCTTTTTACAAAGAATGTTTTGTGAGACTAGGAACAAAGTTAGGAAAACAGTGAATTTCCCAACTTCTAAGTTAGACCTGCACAGCAAGTTTTGATTTTAGAATAATGTTTTGGTTGCAAAATGTCACTGCTTTCACATCAGAATGTCATGTAGAAGTCCATTTCTGCAGAGGAAATTGTTACAGTGCCCCTGGCTTGCTAGGTTTTTCTGCCACTCTCTAAATTGCAGTGAGTCAGCCAAAAACATAGGAAAACCAGCAGAATTCCAGTGTTTCTGTTGCCTTTGAAAAGTATTAATATTTACTATTAAACTGAATAGCAAATAATCCTCTCCCTGAAAGCAGCAACACATATATTAAGAATGCAACATACTGCTAAAAGACAGCATTGTTTAGCTGCCGAAGACATTCAGTTTTGCACATATGCTAGAAAAGTGGGGACACATTAAGACACTTAAATACTAACTCATGAGATTAATATTTGGCAGATTGTTCCAAATGCATGATGACACAGCCATTGAGCACGTGAGCTGCCATGGCTGTGGCTGTGGTGGGTTTTGGCAGACAAATGGGAAGGCCATAAGGAAGAGGGAAGAGGTGGAGGCATCACGCCACAAAAAGGGAGATGAAGGCACCGGGGCAGGGATTTGGAATGAGAGGCAGCTGACTGAGTCTCATTCATTGTGTGGGATTTGGCGGTCTCAAATTACCAAAAAAAAAAAAAAAGTGTTTATCCCAGCATGCTCCCAATACAATGAATTTTGATGGACGTGACTTGGAATGAGAGTTCAAAGCTCTGCTAAAATGCATAGCCAGCACAGTGCAGTGCTGTGTGGACCTGGATTTAGTGTTTCACTGGGTCCATTAGCTCCCAAAATCAGAGTTTTGCTGAATGAACAGTATTTTCTTGACAGCTGTGGAATTCAGTTTTGGAAGACAAAATAAGAGTGAATGTTAAGAGCTGCACAAAATCTTTGCTATAATCCAATCTGCTGTATAAAAGTAGATGCAAGCCCTTAAAAAGGGGCTTTACTGCATTAGCCATGAACTCTGCATGAAACCTATGAGTTTCAGCCAGTTTTGAGATATGATTTAATTTTCATACAGCTAACTAACTTTTATTAAAAATTCTGGACAACAGTTTCACTGTTTTCTTTATTGTATCTCATCACGAGAACTTTTGAATAAGTGTAATTCCTTTAATTTCACTTTTGCTCTGAAGAACCACAAAATTTAAAACATTTATATATTTCTTACGAAATAAAGGCCAGACTTTATATCAACTTGGGGATGATGAGAACCAGGACTAGTCAGAAAAGTCAGATATGAAGTTATGGTTATTACATACTTGATTTCTGAGAGGCAGGATTTTCTTCTAAAGAAAGATTATGATCCAAGATATGACCCTTCTATTATAGGGCCAAGTGCCTTATTTCGTACTATGTTAATCTCTGTTATTGAAATTGTAAAAATTATGATTGTAAAGGCAGTACTGCTAAAATAATCCCCATTTCTGTTATTTTAATTTTGCTCTGGCAGTGTTTTTCAGAAATCAGTGTAATTTGTGTGGAAATCAAGTTGGCCAGTGGGTAACTGAACGCTTGTTTAAGGTTTAGGTTTAAATTGTGCATTTTGAGTGCAGTCTCCAAAGTGGCCATGGTCAGAGTCCAAGTATGTGGACTTCCAGAAAGTGAAGTCAGCTGCTATTTTAGAACACAATGAAAATACATCTACAAAAAATAACTGTTCTTTTATTATTTCAAATTAAAATTTAATTTGAACAAATTAGAATGTATGTTATAATTTATATCATAATAAAACTTGGTTTTTACATCCTGTTTTTAAGTATAGATTATACTAAAATAAAAGCCTATGAAACATCAAGGACAATTTTCCTCTGAATAGGAGTACGGTTAGATCTCTGAATCCACTGATGAATACTGGAAGAAGTTTTAATATTTGTTGAATACATTTTTTCCAGATTTTAAGTACCAACACTTGATAGTGACGGTTGTAATATCCCAAGAAACTCTACCATAAACTTTGGATTTGAGCAACATATGCTTATCTTTTTTGGATACATAGATACACATGCTCAATAAATAATAAATTAAGAAAAATATATACATTCCTAATGAGTATCTGGGAGCCATTATGTGCATTAGCTATCCAACTGCATAGCTGTTAAACATCATAGTGTCAATTGTCCCCTTGAGAGACTGGTGTTTTCTTCCAAGCCTGTACTGGGATTAGAACAGGTTACAGTTTGTGGCATGGTGGTATTAGTCAGTAACCATATCTGGTATTGTTACACTTCATGTCCTTAATGCTGTCTGTGCTTTCACCTCAGAATCTCTAAGTAGGTGAATCTTCCTGCAACAACTTTTGGTGTAGAGAGGGTTCCCAGTAAATAATTTGGTGCAGATTATTGACAGAGATGACATTTTTTCCTTTATGAGGATATAAAATATAGACTGTAAAACTGATTAATATTAATGTTAAAAAAAAAAAAAAAAAGTCAGGTATTTTCTTTGGCAATAGATATAGATACACCTGGGTAATTTCTAAGGTGCATGGAGGAGAACTGCTGGAAGTGTGTGCCATGAGAGATGTTCTGCAGTGAGCTTGCACTTTAGGTTCTCATCGCAGTTACTCAGGAAATTAAAGATCTGTACTCCACATGATTTATGCATTGCCGTGATCGTAAGCCAGTTACTATGGGCAGGGAGAGGAAACACTGTTCAAAAATGAGGAGTTTAAGTGGGAGGTAGGCTGCTGGTGAGAGACCACCATCCTGCTGTGAAAGGCAGCCTCAAGGAAAGACAAAGCACCAGTAGCCCAAGTAGGCTTTCACGCTAATCTGACATTAGCTATGGTTTTCCTCTGGCAGAATTATTTTATTGAGCCAGAAGACTTTCCCCCCACCCCATTTTTTTTTTTTTTTTATCCTTTAAATCACATGCAGGAATTATAGCCTTCATTTTGCCAAAAATAGTGTCTTTGGAAAAAAAAATTAAATGTGAAGAAGTGTGATATAGTTTAGGCATTGTTTTCTTGAGGAGGAAAGTGCTATATAATAATTAGCAACAAAATGACTTCTGAAGGTAGAGTTTATTCTGCATTTTATTTGTTTGGTTTTTCAGAGCTGGCAAAGCTCATGGAATAATGAAGTGGTGACACACACCATTCAAAATCAATCAAAACTTCTCATGGCTGAAAACCCTAGAAACTTCAGTCTGGAAAATGAATTGATTCACAAAACCATTTGCCTCATGCCAGACAAACCTTGTAAGAAATTAATTCCATTTGTGAAATGGAGGAGATTACACTGCCACTGGATATATAAATAAAATTCCTCTAACTGAAATACTCTCAGTTTTTGTAAAAACATTTTGTGTTAATACATACAGAAATTAAATTATACAAAGACATGTGACAATGCTGTAAAAATCGAAAGTGGTTTCTTTAGACCTTTTTTAGACAAAGAAAATATCAGAGAGACTAGACCTGTTTCCTCTTAACATAGATACCTACAGTGAAACTGAAGAAAAACACACTAAACCTTCTGGAGGAGGTAACTAAGATTCCTCATATATTATAGTAGTTAAGGAATTCTAGTGAATTTGAGAAAAACTGGATTAGAAGTATTATAAAAATGTGTAACCAATGGAAGAGTAGGCCATCATGTAAAGAGCATAACCCCTCAAGCATTAAAATGAAAGTCAGCTCCTAGGTGGTGGCAGCCCAGGGAAAGTTCTCAATGGATTCCATGTCTCCGACTGCTCATTGTGTTTTTGAAAATGCACCCAGAACTGGCTGTTGTCAAAGACAAGATGTGATGTCACTGGTCTGATGTGGGATGAGAAAATCTATGCTCCACTCTTTCCTTAAGAGGAAGAAAGAGTCCATTAAGACACAGGAATCTGCTTTTGAATAACTCTTCACTGGAATGAACTTTTAAGCCCTCCTGTAGCTGTTCCAAAGGCAGGAGCTCTCCACTTAATGGGAAACAGGTCTTGGAAAATACAGCCAGATAAAGCACAGGAGGAACAGAATCTCTGAGATGAGCTGAACAGATAGTGGGATCCTGTAAACTTGTTGCTTTTAACACTTTCAATAAGGAATGCTGGGATAAATTAAGCATGCAATGGAAATTCAGATTTCCAAATACATGTGTGGTCCAAAGGACTTTTGGGTGTCTAAAATTACTATTTTCATGGGAGTTACCAAAAAGGAAGAAATTCTAAATTATGAAATCACACTATCACATGTTTAAGACTTTACAATTTTTATTGCTTTATAAGGTATGAGATGCCTTCATATTCTTAGCATAGATTCTTGTGAATAACAATAATAACAATACTTTTTTTTTTTTTTTTTCAGATGAGCAATGAAGTTATTTTTAAAGCAAAACTATGAATAGACCTGTTTCCCCACAATCCACAGCATGGAACTAAGAATAATCTCTGACTTACTCTTCTTTCTCTCTCTAATGCAAATAAATTGTTTGGCTTGCAGTTCATCATTTCCTATTTAAAATAAACTTTTAGAGTTTCTCAAGCACTGCTGTAGATTCTGATCCCAAAATCAACAGAAGCCAAAGCAAAGAATTGAATTGACCTCCGTGAGCTTTGGATTGGCTATATAGCATAAAATCAGTCACTTTTTCTTTCTTTTGCACAGGCCTAAAACCCCTTTGCTACCATATGGAGGATATTAATATGGAAGTATTTTTCAAAGAAAAACAGTAGAGAATTTGAAAAGTCTTGCATTAGAACCCAATTCAAAGGGGGAAAAAAAAGGAAAAGAAAGAAAAAGAAAGAAAAAAAGAAAAAGAAAAAAAAATACTGTGCAGGTTATTATAGCAGTTGCTTTCCATATTGTTACATTTAGTGACTCAACAAATAACAGCTTAATGTATATGACAACAAGTTTGCTACCTATTTTCTTCTCCTACAAACTTACATTTAGAGCATTGGAAATATTGACATTCTGACAAGATATGATTGTTATCTAAATATGTCACATGAATATTGCATGTTGTAACTTTTAACTGCATTGTAACTTCCGTGACCTTTTTCAGGAGAAAAGATCAAACTAAAAATGAAAACTGAGGAATAGACAGAAAGTTCCAAACGTAGTACAAGCCCCCTAATTTTGGCAAGCTTTCCAACACAACACCCAAGGGGTTGATCCCAGCCAGAAGAACACTTTGGCAAAGAGAAATCTCTAATAGCAGACACATCTGCTGTAAAATTTTGGCTGTTGTTAAGCCAGAGAGACCTGGTTAAGGACCAAGTAATTTTAATGTCTACTGAAATACATTTCTGAGCTAGTTTGGGAACGGAGGTATTTCACTGTCAAACTGATGATCTAACAGTGAGGGTGTACAAGAGAGAGATATTTCCAGTCTTACTGTAACTTAATGAACATTGTAATATAATTATTAATAAAAAAACCTGCTGCGATGACTTGTGAAGGAATGTGGTCTTAGTTACCAAAATACCCTGGGGTCACTGTATTATTCAATACTCATGTGGAAAAAAATATCCAAAATTCTACAATTGCTTATTTTGCAACAGCTACATGTGCTACATAATTTCTTTGCAATGCTTATTTTGCTCTGGAGGGAAAGTCTATATGAGACTATGCTTCTCCAGTTTCCTGCACCTTAGAAATCAAGCAGTTGCCAAATATTTATGAACTGTGCATCCTAGCCTCAAAATCCATAGTAGGAGGCAATGTTGTCTGTTTTTCATGGCAGATAAAGTGAAATATTAATGATTATTCACAAGAACATAATCTTCAGAAAGAACGTAGCCTTTTTAGTGCATAGTCATCTTTTTGTTACGTGTGCTGCACATAAAATGAAGGAGTTTCAAATTGTCTTCTGCCTGGGGGTCTTACAGGGGTTTAAATAATAATAGCTGGTGAGGAAAGTTGTAGCAGAAACAGAAATGTAGGACTTGGGATTTGCAGCATCCAGCATTCCCTTGAAAAAGATGACAAATTTTCATTTTTATGGTTAGTTAGATCTGTTTATTTTTTAACTATAACAGTACATTTTTTTCTTGGGAGGTATCTTGAGACTGTCCAGTAGCATTTGTCGCAGGAGATGCAGAACCTACCTTTTAAAACTACTATTCATGGCTTTGCTGAAAATAACTCAGTGTGGCTTTGTTCTGCGAGTCAAATGATGGACCTTTGTGTAAGTTCTGATCACACTTGTGCCATTCTCATTAATGAATTTAAAAATGCTGGGGTGCTTAGACCTTTTTGCTTAGGTGTCCAGTGCCAGACAGACTTGCAAAAAGATGCAGTTGACCTGGGTTTCATTAGCAGAATAAAAAAGAAGCTTACCCAGATGCCCTGCTAAGAAGGGCAGAGCTAGTGCAGAAGGCCACCCTGCAGTTCCTGCCCATGATTTCTTGGCCAGTTTTTCCAGTAAACATTGGAAAACATTTTTGGAGTTGTTTCATTGCACAGTAGGTTTCTCTCACTAATGAGAGAGTCTTAATAGGCAGGAAATCTAGAAAAATAAATAAGACATGTCCTACAGCATTCAGTCAAGGTGAAGGAACCTCTAGCCATGAGAAAAGAAGGACCTTCTTTTGCCTGGCTTTGTATCCTGGACCTTAGTTATTTCTATGGGATTTTATTCTACTGGTGGTTGAAAGGAAATTGCTTTTTGCATGCTTGGGAGAGTCTTCCTCTTGACCAAGTATCACTTTGTCAAGGTGCATTAAGAAAATAACTTACCAGGGTGTAATTATGGGCTTTTGAAAATTAAGGCAAAGTTCAAATAGTGTTATCTTGTCAGTGGGGGTTGGAAGGACTGAAGAGAGGTGATCAAAGGTCACAGCTGCTTTGGGGAAATACATTTTATTCCTGTAGGATTACAAATGTAGGTATTCTGGAGGCATTCTAGAGAAAAATTTTTTCCATCAAAAAATAGTTAAATTGCACCAGTTTGATGGCAATGACATCCTTTTGGCTCTATGACCATAACTTTATGTTTTTCCTCATCCTCAGGTACTGACACATTAATTCAGTTGCAGTTAGATCCACAGTAGTCTACCCACCTAAAATTTGAAGGAAATGCTAGGAGATCAGAAAATTTAATTTGTATCACCTCCATAATGAAAAGAATTGTAATAGTCCCTTCGAGATTCTGTACCTGCCATAAGCCTCTAAGTTTCTAACATATGGTTCGAAGGAGAAGCTTTGAATCATGATGCTTGCTTTGTAGCAATCACTATAATCTTGTTCTGGAAATATAAAAATATGCACCTGGACATTACCTTTGACCATCCCCTAAAGGGGTTCCTTCAGATAAAACTACAAGACTTCCCTCTCACACTCACATAAGCAGCAAGCTGAAGAAGAAAAGATGCATGAGCACGCCAACATTTGTCACAGAATAAGCTGTATTCACACACCATGTAGCTTTTTGCCAAGTCAGAGATTTTGATGTACTATTTCTTCAGCCATAAGGATTTTTCAGACATCTCTACCTGCCATGTATTGGCTCTACCTGCTCAGATCTTTTGGAACTTTTGCAGGGTCAAAGGCTTCTCTCTGAAAGAACAGTTCTGAACTCTTACATCAGATGTATGAGTTTGTTCACGCATTTGATAATAAGAGATTTTCTGCAATGTATTGATTAAAACACCAGTGTCTTTTACTGAGACATCATTAATGGAGCTATAAAAGCAGTGTATACACTCAAGTGACTCATAGCTGTTTATGGACTCAGTTTTCTGTGTTGTTTTCCAAAAGAAGATGGCTGGAATGCTGCTGGAGCTGCTGCAGTCCACTGGGTGAGTGGGGGGTTTCAGAGAAACACCTTTCACTGCCAAGACTAGTAGAAGCAGTATTTTAGTGTAAGTAAAAAGAGCTGGGCCCGAGCAGTTCCTCTGGGCTATTTCATCAACACAGTGTTCACCTGACTGAAGCAGGGCAGACGAACTTAATGAGGATCTTCAAGAGGTGCTGGACCTGTGCCTGTCAGGAGGATTAAGTAAAAAAAAAATATTTCAGCAAACTGCTGACCTGTTCTTTGGCAGGGGCTCATTACAAATTTAAAACAGCAGAGAAAGGGCCCAGCAACACTGGGAAAAAGAACCACAAGCAGAAAAGGCTTGCATTTTATTTGGCCCTGAGTTTCTTGGAGGAGGCCATATCATGGAATGGGCAGGAAGAGGAGTTCATTCCCTCTGAAAGGGCAGAAATCACAACTGTTCATACAGGGAAAGAAGGAGCTTTTATTTTAACTTGCTGAGAACAGCCAAGGAAGCTAGTAATTATGCTGGCCAGGTTTATGCTAGAAGGACAGTGTCAAATGCTTTATAAAACAGATTATAAAACTCTTCAGCACTTCAGCACTTTCTCCTAAATGCATGAAAATAATTCTTCCATTACCAGTTGCAGACTTCACCATTTGGCAGCAATCTGTCCCCCCTCCCCATTTTAATTTATATTTAAAAAATACCATTACACATACATTACACATTGACTCTATTCTTCAGTGGCTTATAAATTCACCTCTCCCTATCTGCACCACAGAGTACCAAGATTCAGAATAGAGAAATTATATGAAGAGAGGAAAAAAGTGGTAAAGGGAAAGAAAACTAGAAGATTGGAATTGCATCTGTTTGAACACTCCTTTGGCCATGATCATCATTACTAAATCTGACATGATGCGGGAAAGATTATTACTTAAAATATGTGCTTTACACCTCTGAAGGGCAGGTTGTTAGAATCATATATAAACAATAACTTCAGCTACAGGGACTAATGCAAGGGAGAGGGCTGATGAAAAGGCCACGTGATGATTAGAAAGCAATTGGAAATGGGGGAGAATTTATCTTCCATGATGAGGGCCACATCCTGTGACAACCTCCACGTGTTTCTGTGTGTGTGTAATAGAGGGGGTTGAAAAGGGGAGATGCAGCTCCCCATGACTTTTCTGGTAACTCTGTCACAATTAAGTGAATTAAAAATGAACTTCTCCTGAAGTGGCAGCTCCAGAGAAGGGAGAGTCATCCCCCTGTTCCCAAAGCCCTTCAACCTCTTTTTGTCCTGACATGTTACTTTAGTATATAAAAGTTTCCCAGCACAGGGATTGATTCCATTCTGTTTGCTGTTTTAAATTCAGTTGCTGTGTTCTTTCCATCCCTGACATGGCTCCAGGGAATCTGAACTAATTGCCCTCTCTGATCTGCATTAATGGCATCCTTTGAGACATTGGATTTCAAACCTTTACCTCTCCCAGAATAGAAAAGCCTGATTCTCTTTCTATTTGAGTCAGCCTTGGTTTTGTGGGTACCTGCACAGCAGTTCCTGGGTTCCTGAGCTGGTCGTAGCTTTTTTTTCATGAGGTATTCTTTAGGAACAGCCATGTGCACACAAACAGGGTGGGAGAGGGCTGATGAGTAGTAGCTTTCTAACAACACCAACAAAAAGGAACTGAGCTCATTGTGGAGGACAATCAGAATGTGGGACAATAGTGTTGTGCAAAAGACACTTTAGGAGGCATATTGTCTGCATGACACATTAAGAGATCCTTCAAGTTTTCTTGAGACTCTTGAAGCCTCTGCTGGGAAACAAAGTATTATCTGGGGTACTGTAATTAAGAAAGGATGTGAACCAGTTGGATAGTGAACAGAGAAGAGCACTGGTGATGATGAGATTGTGGATAAAAAAAAGACCTTCAGAAGGGTGATTGAACATGGATGGCTGAGGTTGGAAAGAAAGAAAACTAAGGGGAACATAGTAACAGTTTTCTATGTATCAACTGAACACAGAAAGGAATAAAAAAATCTTTTTATGTTCCCCCAACAAGAAACAACAGGTCTGTATTGCAGAAAGTGAGATTGAGATAGGAAACAAATATTTTTATTGCCAAAATTCATTGGTCTAATAATTTATAATAATTTGGAATATTTTTTCCAGTAAGTATATGAAGTATTTTCCAATAAAAATATGCATAAACAAACATGTTAAACAGATGCTAATGAGAATTACCTTATCTACAGATGATGGAATAAACAACATACCAAAGTCCCTTCTGTTCCTATTTCTTAAAAATCTTTGTTTATTTTTCATCTCAGCTGTAAGGAGAAAGCACAGTAATATGCAAGGCTTTTCAAAAGGTCCATATATATGTATTTCACATTACTGTCTGCCCATGATGTGTTAGACAGGAAGGTTTGCCCAAATTCCTCAGACTGCTGTGATGCGGATAATTGTATACCTATCTGAACAACTTCCTTTTGGAAAGGGAAACTTTTCCTCTGACCTGGGTCATTAGTTCTTCATGTTCTTACATTTTAAAATGAGTTTGGTAGACTAAGTGGAAAGCCACTTTGAGCTATGGCCCTCTCAGGATTTTCTTGGAACCAGCAAGATTTCCCTGCTAACTGTCTTCTCCTCATCTTGTGATGAATTGTAAGGTCTGCTAGAAAACTCACAGGAAAGGAGGACAATGCTTCTTTCCTGTATTTTTTCCTTGATTTTTTATATATAAGCTGGACAGGAAATCTTCTACTCAACAAGACAGCATGTTCTGCACATAAATTAAAGAACATAACTGCATCTGCCACTACAGATCCTTGAAATGTAAAGATTTTTGAGCGTTACAACACAATCCAGATCATGTTACATCTCACAGAAACTGCAGGCAGGAAAAGATAATTTCTACCTTATTTCCTCTCTCCTAATATGCCCTGTTTAATTGAATAAAACCTTCCCAGAAAGAAAGGAAGCTATGAGTTGATTTTTTTCTCCTCATAAAATAATTTCTCAATCTAGCTTTAAAAATGTGACAATATAAATTAATAAATATGACATTTATTCAAATTACTTTAATCTATAGACAATAAGTGGATTAGAGGTTTACTGTCAGGTCAGTTCAGGCTTACTGTCTAGCTTTTGTGGAAAAACTAAATGTGACAGGTGTAACCAACCTAATGTAAGTTGAATCAATTGTGATATCTTTATTTCTGATGGTAACATATCTCATATAAGCTGTAAAACCATGTTATGCAATTGAATTACATAGCGTACAAAACTTCATAGCAATAACACTTGTAATTTACCTTCATTTCAACATTTAACTTTTAAGGCAAAAGTAATCAAAAAAGTTATGGAAAATTTTACTTCAAAACATTTTGTTAGGTTATACTCACCTATAAGATATATAAAGTTGATAGTTTTATTGAACTATGCACTGAGTTCTGAATCCATTTTCTTCAAATCAGTCCATCCAGAGGACAGATGTCAGCCAGGTCCACAAAGGAGCTCCCATTTAGTCAGTGGGAAAAAACACAGTATGTTCTGCATTGCCATTTGAAGTTTCCATTTGATAGACATACAGGCCGGAAATATTCTGCAACATTTATTTCAACTCTCTTCAGTAAAGTTTCCATTTTGGGAAGTCTAAGATATATTTTTATGATAAAATCCCTCAGACTATTCACACCGGCTACTTTAATTCAAAAAAGCAACCAAAACTATGTCAAAATCAGGTTTTAAAAGGCTACTGGAAGTTCATGTTCATGCATTTGTCTGTAAGAGATGACAATTATTAAACTTACGTACTACCGAGGAGTGAATTGACATGGAAGACCTGCAAAGTTCAAATTAAATTTTAGAGATATTCTGTAACATTTTCAGATATCCCAGTTACAGTATTTCAAGGAGTACTTGAAAAAGAGACTCTAGAAAGAAAATATTGCCTCTTAAGAAACTAGTAATTCCCACTCTGCAAGCACAAATGAAACCTATGCAGATATTCTGATAGAAATCTCTATACATTATCTGGAAGCCATAGTTACTGTGAGATGCACAATGAATACGTGTTTGCTCAAGCATGCATATATTTAACATGCATATAAGTCAGAGCAGATGAGACTTACTCATACAAATTCTGATACTGCGGTATTTATTTATAGCATTTATCACAACTTCTTTTGGTAGGACAACTCACATATGTAGTATTTCCAGGATGACAATTGCATGATGGATATTGCATAGGCCTGACAAGGCACTAGTTTCACATTTGATCATTTAAATCCAACTCTAGCCTTGCAAAGGGCACCCCAAGTCTCACACCATGTGCCTGAGAGCACTGTCCAAATGTACCTTGAAGTCTGTCGGGCCAGTGTTGTGACCATGATCCTGAGGAGCCCATTCCAGGGCCCAGCCACACTCTCAATAAATAACTTTTTGCTACTATCCAACCTAAATATCCCCTGACACAGTTTCATACCATTCTTTTGGGTCCTGTCACTGGTTACCACAGAGAAGAGATCAGTTCTGTCCGTCTTTCTCTCAGAAGGAGGTTGCAGACTGCAGTGAGATGCCCCTTAATCTTCTCTCTAGGCTGAACAAAGTGACCTCATCTGCTCCAGATGTGGCTTTCCCTCTAGACCCCTCATGATCTCTGTGGCCCTCCTTTGGATGGATAAAGAATCAATCTGAGTGGGGCAACTCATTTGCTGGAGGGAAGAGATGTCCTCCGGAGGGAATTTGACAAGCTTGATGAGTGGGACCCTGTGCAAACCTCATGAAGTTCAGTGTGGCAGTGCGAGAATTGTTTTATTAGGTTTTTATAAGAAGTTTTATGTTACAGTTCATTTCACTGTATCCCCAGTTCTGTAACCCTTTTGTGTTTTCTGTATAATAAAGTGTTTTGTGTCAGTCCTACCACCCCCCACCTATCCGTGTCCATCCCCTCTGCCCCCCCTCACTCTGGGGCAGCCTGCCTATCACTTCGAGACCCCTCCCAAGATTGCAAAATCATACGGAGAGGGCTTCAGGTGATAGATCCCCTGGGGGGAATTCCTTTGCCCTTGGTGTCAATGGTCAGAGGCTTGGGGGTGGGCACACCTTGTTACCCCCTGAATCCCCTGATTTGTTGTCTTGTTGTAACCTCCCTTGAACCCCTCCCGCAGTTATAAGGTGGAGGAGGGAGATTCAAGGTCTCTCGCTCTCTAGCTCTCTGGCCTGCGGTTTTGGACTAGCTGTGGTGCTCCCGCAGCCTGGCCTGAATAAACATCTTTTAACCTGCTAAGCTGAGAGCCATCCTTTTCAACTGCCGCTGCTGTCACGACACTATTTAGTCCAGCTGCTGTTGAGAAGCCGAGCCAGCAGGTAAAGATAACCTGCGTGCCCGTCCAAACTGGGAACATCTTGTAGCTGTGCAGATGTGAGCCAGCCAGAGGCCGGCGTCCGCCCGGTGCGGAGACAGAACCAGCTAGAGTTCAGCAAGGCTGGTGTAAGGTCCTGCATGTGGCGCAATCACCAGTATCAGTACAGGCTGGGGATGAATGAATTGAAGCAGCACTGCAGAAAAGGGCTTGGAGATACTGCTGGACTAAAAAAAATTGTACAGGAGACAAGAGTATGCACTTGCAGTGCAAAAATCTGACTTTATCCTGGGCTGCATCAAGAGCAGTGTGGCCAGCGGGATGAGAGAGGCGATTCTGTCCCTCTCCTCAACTCTTCTAAAGTCCTATCTGAAGTACCGTGTCCAGCTCTGGAGGCCTAAGCAAAGGAAATCTGTGGACCTGTAGGGTTCAGAGGCCTGGAGCACCTCTCCTATGGAAACGAGCAAAGAGAGTTGGGCTTGTTCAAGGGACAACAGTTCTAAACTGACAGAGGGCAGATTTCAACCGGACGTAAAGGAAGACATTTTTTACAAAGAGTGTGGTGAGGCACTGGAATGGGTTTCCTAGACAAATTGTGGATATCCCTTTCCTGGAAGTGCTTAGGACCAGGTTGGATGAGGTCCTGAGCAACTTGGTCTAGAGAAAGGTGTTCCTCCCTATTACAGGGCAGCTGAGCTAGTGGATCTTTATATATCTTCTCTAAATCCAAACCGTTCTGTTGTTCTATGGTTCTATGATGTTATTATACATGCTTAAAGCCTTAATTTTCAAACATTTTCATTAGCCTTAACTCTCCACCTGACACTCATTTCATTTTACAAAGCACTTCTCAGAGACTGGGAAAGAACCTCAGCTGCCTCTCATATTGGTATGTATGCTAAATCTTACTAGGAAGATTGGAATACATTTCAGAAAAGTAAAAAATGTTTGAATAGAGCAAAAAGTTATGGGTAAAAGACAGGGAAAAGGACAGAAAAAATATGTTGGCACAGGAATAGTTAAATACCCCATCTGCTTTTGCATTATCTGAGTAATCTAGTGATAGGACTTGATGCTTACAGATTTGCTCCTTTGGATTACCTTAAAGTTTATCAATAGAAAAATACAGAAGATTTTTATTTGTATACTTTTGATATTCAGAGGGAAACTGTGATGGTTTTGCTGGTCATAAGTCAATTTTATCAATTCAAGTAGTGTATTAAATTAACAATGCAATTCAGTCATCACCAATCATACTGAAAAGTAGGGTATGATCTCTCAACTACCTACACTGATTTTTATACAATGTGTTTTAAAATTTATACATGTAACTGAGGAATATGGGCATGTACTCCAGAGCACAAAGTAAAATATTTCTCCAGGTATGGTGATGTATGGTATGTTTTTTTCACAGGCAAAATAAATTCAACCATCTAGGAAAATAATCCAAACTTACTATCTCTTTTGTGTTGTTTGCATAGCAAGAGTAGAAGAAGTAATTCCTGAAATAATATTTTGTATTGAGACTATTAGCAGACCAGTGTTGCCTGGTAAGGTCTCTTTATTCAGAAGCTATCACATTATTTACTCGCTTGTTCACATTTGAAGCGCATATAGAAAGTGAGCTCTGTTGCACAGGAAAGGTTCTTGTCAAGAGAAAGTACCCATTGCTGTTCCTCTTTTTGTGAATTATAGTGGCTTTGTTCTTACTGAATCCAGTAGAACAGACCATCCAAGAAAACCCCAACTTTTCGCACTTCACCAGGTTAAAACCCATTACCTTTACCATAATTTTTCTTGCTACTCAACTCTTGCATGAGGTATCTTTTATTCTAGGGAGACAGCATTCTTACTGCAGGTTTGGAGATACAGCCCCATCTGTGAAGTGCTTGTCTAAAGAAACCAACAAGGCTTATTTTGTTGCTAAAAATAGGAAAAATACTGAAAAAAAATCCCTGGCATTCACTTGTAAGCAGAGTAGGTTTTCTAAATCTTTGGCTGCATCATTGCATCTCATCCTTTTATTGGTAACAAAACTTGTGTCAAAAATAATATCCCATTAATTAAGCCAAACTGATACTGCCCAGTGCCTTCAAAGAATTAAAATATTGTAAAATAAAAGATTTTTCAGAATGAGCTGGTAGGAAATAAAGAACCACTTTTAAACTAATTTTTCACATTGAACTTATTAAAGTACTGAAAACTAATTGAAATATTGCACAGATTTAGAGATGACAGGAGTAGTTCCTCCCACTAAACTGTAGTGCGGTCAGACTGCAGTCTCTGGCTGATGTTTAAACATTCTCCATTTTGATAGGCGATCTGTTTCTAATGCCTACATTTTATATAGTAACACAGAAACAGTGAAGTTGTTAACTGATTCTTTTTTACACCTTTTTCAGTGTGTCAGGCTAATTTACCTTTTCTATGCATCAATATCTCTTCTCTTTTACTGAAAGCAAAATTTGTAGGCTCCTCAGATGGTGACTGCTTCCATACTGAAAACATTGTAGGAGGTGCCTAAGCTATTTCACGTACTAAAAATGCCTTTAAGTAAAGGTGCTGTGGCATCCCAGCAAATTGTTTGAGTACATGGCAGCTGGCGTAGCCCTGCTCTGTCTGATTCTGTAGCAATAACTCTCTTCTGGTCTGATCAGTAAATATGGTTTGGCACTGCCTTAAACATCTGTGGGACACTGTGTAGAAAACCTTGAATTTGATTATTTAACAGTCACCGTTCTTGCCTTAAATTTCTAAAACTTGTTTGGGCCTGTGTGATGGAACTAATAATAATTAAATTAAAGACAGATTGAATATTAGGAGCTCTTTGATGAGCCTCTCCTTTTTTCTTCTGATTTTAGTGTCAACTAGTTGGCAGGAAAATCTTTAGACTTTAAAAAATTATGAACAGTTCTCTCTACAATTGAAGTTTTTTTGTTCAGTTCTTCATCTACGTAATGAAAAACACCAACTTGAAATTGTTGAGAGAGAAAAAGAGGAAAACAGAAAAACAGGTAAGAAAAGAGGGGAGAAACCCACTTACCCAAGAATTAACAAATTGTTCTGTGATCATAAGATCAGTGTCTTGTAGCTCAGTTAAACTAAATCTCATAACATGGACCAAGCAGAAGCAGAAACTGAATCTCAGCTGCCCCCATTGAAAGTGGATTCTGTCACAGCAGGGCAGCTCACTGGTCCAGGAACTGTACCTTCTCTTTGCTCTTGAGCAAAGTCATTCCAGTCTGGGTGAATTTGGCTCACACCATGTTGCACAGATTGATTCTGACACATCTCTGATTTTGAAGAAAATTGTCTTTTATTTGTTTTTGTGGTCAACAGTACACACATTTTTCTATACAGCAACTCCCATGAAAACTATTAATACCACTTCACCAGCCAGGCAGGATAAAAGCATCTGTCTGTGATAGAGGAAAGTTGTTGAGATGTCAACAGGGATTCAACAAAAATGGAGAAAATGATGAAATTGTGGCTGAAATCCAACCTATAGAAAACTAATTACATGTGAAACCATTACATAAGGCATATGTTTCTGTTCATTTCCTTTTTGCACCAGGTCAGCTTGACTCGATTGTAATATTACAAGAAGGTTTTTATCATCTGCAACACTCAGATGACTAACTCACTGTAGGGCTGAGATTAGAAAGTGGTTTTGTAACAGTTCAGTGAAAGTAATCTGTGTTATTGCTCACCAGAGAATGCTGTCATTTTGAGAAAAATGCAAAGTTCAGGGGTCAAAGTTCCATGAGGGTGGGAGAAGAATCCTTTGTGGTCTGATCCCTATTGCCTTTGGCTTGGGCAGAGTTATGGAGAAGTGTAAAGTAGTCTACCTACTGAGAGCAATACAAATACACATTTAAAATATTTGTAGACTTTTGCATTTTGTACAAACATTCATATCTGTGCCCTTTGTTTGGGAGGTACAGATGTACAGAATAATTAATACAAGCCCCAAACAGTAGGAAACAGCCCTAGATCATGACTGGAAACACCAAGTTCAGCAGCATGGGTATAGGCAAGAGTGACTTCTGGAGCAAAACAAGAAACCCTCCTTCAGCTTCATTCTCCAGCAAGCATTTCCTGTCCCTGAATTTCTTTCAAGAAAGAACTTTTGTCTAGTAAAATTCTTTTAACAAGATGTTTTGATCACGTAAGACAGGAGAAAGGAATAAAAAAACTGAGTTAAGGAAAATTATTAATGAAATGGATACTAATTCATAATCCAGAAATTTCATCTATTCCAAAGCCACAGTATAAACATTTAATTAAGCACAAATATGGTGACTACAAGATGGAAAAGTAATGACATATCTACTAAGTTAGATAATTCATTCCACAGACATTAGTCAGTTTCAGGTCTAAATAATATATTCCAAAGAGCATAATATAAGATTTTATGCAGTCAAAATAGCCAGAGGACATACAAAGGAAGGAAAGGCACATGAACCTATATGTACATGTTGGTGGGTTTCTGTCTGTTTGCTTTATTGTTATTAGCAAGTCAGGTGCACAAGCAGAGCATTTGTCTTGCTGTGGGGTGCTTGGTTTCAAGATTTGAAATCTAAAAACCTAAGCATATGGTAATTATATTATATAAATAGATATTTAATTGTTATCAGAGAAAATTTTAAGCTTGACAGTTTATATGGAATATATTTTTAATACGTCATCATCGGGGGCTCCTTTTCCCTGGAGTTTAAATTCCCCGGCATTCAGGTGGTTTTAGAGTTCTGGCCCTCTGCAAAGCTCTGTGCCAACGCAGGAAAAGACGGAGTCTTCAAGGTTACATGCTTCATTTATTAGTTCTTATCTTACAATTTTCTCAGTGTCCAAAAGATGTTTGCCACGGCTCGGACATCTGGCGACTCCTCCTGTCTCTGGGCTGTCCTTATCTTTTATACTAATTGCTACGTATTCTTTATTTACTATTTCTTACCAATGTCTATCACTATTACTAAAAAGGTCATCTTTACTCTGACCCAATCCTCACTAACTACTTTGTGCCAACGTCACTGCAGAAATGGAGTGAGGGAACAAGAAGGAAGAAGAAGGAGACAACGCCCTAAATTCTCCATCTTGCCCCATTCACTCCAATGCCAAAAATCCCAAACCCACTGTTTTTTCACCCTGTGATATACTAAACTACTATTTTTCACACTCTTGTGGCCTGCAATGCTTCCTGCAGTGCAAGAAGCCTCTCCCATGGACTGAAATCAAATTCAGTGTCTCTCTGAGCTCTGGGCTCTGGGCTGGGGTCCCAGACCCCCCTGCCCAGGTCCCTGACCCTCCAGGGCAACCAAAGGAATGCCCTGGACTCCAACACGTCATGATTTTTCAAAAGTAATTTACAGTCTTCTGTTGTACTTTCCTTGACTAATTTGTTATCTAACAAATCTCTTTACTTTTACAAGGTCTCCTCACATTGCAGCTGAGACATAACCTACCGAAGTATCTCTTCAAATATTAACATTAAAAAAAAGAAAAAAAAAGCACTCACTATCACTAATTAATTCACATATGAAATTCTCCAGATGCCAACACCACCTCTTTAATCTCAACAGTATCTGGCATTAAATTCTGTACAAAAAAGAGGCCTTCCCTCAATGTCTTTAAAGCAACTGCTTTTTAATTATAAGGACAATAGATCAGTTCCCTAAATGAAGCAAAATTTCCAGGCATACATTCCCAAGATGGCTATTATGATTATCACCTTCACAATTTTCTTTCAGTACTGCTCTTGTAAAGAGAGAACTTGATCTGGAACTATACTGGATATTAAGTGTCTCATCTGGTCACTCACTGCCTGGCTACATCAGATCAGCAGAAAATCAATATCTTGGTCCCAGATAAACACTAATTACCTCCCTTAGAGCTAAATGATTCAATAGCCTTCTGCAATGTTTGTGATGGTGTAGATGGTATGAGAGACAGAACAGGTTTTGTGCAGTCTCTGCAACACACTGAAATAATGCAAAAATATGTCTTTTTTCTGAAATTAGGTATAAATTAGATAAAAAAATTTGGCAAAGTTTCTATGGTAAAGCAATTTACTATTCTATTAAAAAAGCACAGAAGTGAGGTATTTGCTAATGGTAAATTTACTGGTGTGATTTTTTTTTTAAAATGCACTATTATTCTATTCATTATTCTATGATTATTCTAGTCAAGCATAACTAAAAATCTCAGCAGTGATTAGCAAACAGAATATGTGTATCGTATGAAACAAATATTTAAGAACAGCTACTGCTGGGGAGTTTTGCTCTTGTTATGCTATTTATGCCATTCAAGAGAATTTGTTTTCTATGTCATTGATACTTGAGTATTCTGTGTTTAACCCCATTGTTTACTGTGCTTACTTGAAACAAATGGGGCCATTTAACTTTGTCTATACTGCTTCCAAATTGGAAATATTCCTGTTGATGTAAGACAGTGCACTGTGGTTCCTATAGTTTCCAAGTGATTAGGAGTAGATTCAGCAGGAATTTTCATGACAGATGGAGGTCTCATAAATTTAAGGGTTCTGGCGGACAACAAACTGTCCATGAGCCAACAGTCCCCTTGCGGCCAGGAAGACCAATGGTATCCTGGGGGGCATCGGCAGGCTGAGGGAGATGATCCTGCCCCTCTACTCAGCCCTGGTGAGGCCACATCTGGAGTGCTGTGTCCAACTCTAGCCTCCTCCTGGAGGAGGGGCAGTAGAAGGCTGTCATGGGTAAGTACAGTTTGGTTTTTTAGCTATAGAAGAATGTAGAATAATTCTCCAGGTCAAGACCTGGGAACTTCTTTGGAAGAGACAGCAACCTATCAGAGAGTTAGTTGGAATATTGGCATCTATTCTGACCACTGAAATTGTTAGCTGTGACTTTGGGAAGTGCCATATAAAACCCCTGGATTTCCTGTAGGTAGGTCCTTTTTCTTCTTCCTTTGGCCAGAGAGAGACAGGTAACATCGAGCTGGGCCTGCTGCTCCTCCCTTTTGTGGGGGGAGCTGGCCTGAGGCCTGGCCAGATTCCATCGGCTCCCGGGTGAAAGAGGGGGCAGGAGAGGTTGCTGTTTTGCAACAGCTACTTTCTCCAAACTTCCCTGGATGTGGTGGTGCAGAACTGTTTTATTAGGTTTTTATAAGAAGTTTATGTTATGGTTCATTTCACTGTATCCCCAGTGTTGTAACCCTTTTTGTGTTTTCTGTATAACAAGGTGTTTTGTGTCAGTCCTCCCACCCCCCTCCCTGGGGCAGCCTGTCTGTCACTTTGAGGAGCCCTCCCGGATGGTGAAATCTTAGGGAGAGGGCTTCAGGTGATAGGTCCCCTGGGGGGAACTCCTTTAGCTGTGGATTTTAGTGGTCCGAGGCTTGGGGGTGGGCACACCTTGTTACCCCCTGAATCCCCTGATTTATTGTCTTGTTGTATCCTCCCTGGAACCCCTCCCCCGCTTATAAGGGGTAGGAGGGAGATTCAAACTCTCTCAGCCGCTCAGCTCTCACCCGGAGCTCTCTCTCTGCTCCTCAGCTCTTGAGCTAATAAACATCTTTTATCCTGCTAAGCTGAGTGCCAGCCTTTTCTGTTCTGCTGCCTTTGCTGTCACAACACTATTGGTATAGCTGCTGAGAAGCCGACCAGCAGGTAATAGCCTGCGTGCCCATCCGAACTGGGAACTTCTGTGGCTGTGTTGACCTGAGCTAGCCAGAGGTCAGCTCCCGCCCGGTGCGGAGACAGAACCAGACACACCTGGAGCAGGGAGAGATCTCTGCTGGGCCCTGATAAGAGCTATGGGCATCATTTGGGCTGAAGCCACCCCGGTTTGCACCAAGGGGTGGGCTGAGAAGGCATTTATGATCCTGCCTGGGTTTTTTTTTGGTATTCTGGACTGCCCGGGTGCTCTGATCTCTGATGTTTCTGTGAGTTCTTCCTCCCTCATCAGCTCAGCCTTGAACATCTAATACCATGAGCTACAGAAGGAGAGACAAAGACTCTGGGCAGATTTAACTCTTTCTTAGCAACATGAAGCTTCCAGAGCTCAGCCCTTCTCTGAGAGAGTAAGAAAGGACAAAGTGAACATAAAGAAAAAACAGCATGAAGTCAGTAGAGCAAGAGTGAAAAGGCTATTGGGACAGAGGTTTGAAGAGTTGGTTGTTCTATTCTTACTTGAGCCATTGAAATGAACTCTATATTTAGGTCATTCCTTTAAATCATGGGAAAGATATGCTGTGGTGGTGTGCGTTTGTTTTATCTATTTAATGTAATTTATATTGAGTTTTCTGTAATGGTTTGTTCCTTGTACCCCCCTGTTTTTAGTATTGGTTGTAACCTGTCTGCCCGGAGTTAGAGAAAGTCCATCATCTCTTCCCCCTTTTATACCCAATTGTCAATCTCCTCTCTCTCCCCTTGGGCGCCCTGTCTGTCACCCCAGGACCCTTCCCTGGATTCTAGAAAGCTCCAGGGAGAGGGTCGAGTGATAGGCTGGGGCCCTGGCAATCCCCTCTCTTCGTTTTTTGGTTGGCCCCCAGTTATGAGGTTTATACCCCCAGTTATACCCCTCATTATTGTAATTGGCTGACCGGTTGTCGCCACCCCGGTCCCCTCCCCTGTTTTTAAGCTCGTGCACACCTGCTCCCGGGGCTCTTCTGGGCAGGGGGTCAGAGAGTGCCGAGCTCCGTGCTCCCTCTCCCTGCAATAAACACCGTTATACCCTGCCTAGAGGAGTCGCCCTTTCTTCGGCCGCTGCGGTTGCGTTCTCCATCGATCCGCTCGTCGCTGGCGTGGGGGAATTGAGAACCCACGGGGAGGAGGCGGCTCGCCCGACTTGCTGCCCCCACCCTTCCACATTGCTGCAGTGCATAAACTGAGCTGGCCTGCGGCTGCGCTGGCAAGCGCGAGGACGGACACCGCATCAATATGCATTTGGGGAGATGATTGTTTTAATTTGTGTGTAGATTTAAGCAAAGGTGTTTGTGATAAACTAAGTAATATCCTACAAGATGCTTGAACAGAGATAAAGATGAGAAGCCCCCTGTGCCAGTGAAGAAGTGAGAAGATATCTCTGTGCCTTGAGGTGAAGAATTCTTTGCTTTGGAGTTATTCATCTTTAAAAGGTGACACCCCAGTATGCAAAAGTCTAAGACCCATGACCCATAAGCAGCTTGGGAAACTGCTCCTGGGAGGGTCACAAGGGCAGGTTTCTCCGGGCGGTTGTTTTTGTGACAGTTAAAAATCCCACAAGAGAACTGTTCTAAGTTGTCAGTGGGATCCATGACTCGAAAAGATACTCTTCCCCTAATGAATTGATGAAAGACTATTGTCAGACAGTGAAACTGACTGAAAATTACAAGTTTTGTCTCTTTATGTTGTTTTGTAAGAAAATGAACAGTTTGTAAGGGGAAGGGAGAGTGTTTTTTGAAGTTTCATTCTGTTTTAGTATTTTTTTTTTTTCAACTTTCTTTTTTTCTATTCTTTTAGTGTATGTTAATAAACTCTTTGTTAATTTTAAGGTGAAGCCTGCTTTGTTTTTCTCCTAGTCTCTCTCCCGCAGAAAGAGTAAGTACCAAGACCAAAATTTAGTGAATGTGAAACCACTACGAAGGCAAAAAAGATGATTAGGGGAGGGGCATATCTATCTTAGGAAGAAAGACTGAGGAAACTGAGCCTGTTCAGCCTCAAGAAGAAAGAACTGAGAGAGGACCTGATCCATAAAGAAGAATCAGTATAGAAGTATCTGAAGGAAGGGTGTCAAGAGAATGGAGCCAGATTCTTCTCAGCAGTGCCAAGCAAGACAAACAGCAATGAGCAGAAACTGAGGCATGGGAAGATTAATCATAAAGAAGAACTTCCTTATTGTGCAGTGACCATGACTGGAACAGGTTGCCCAGAGAGATTGTGGAGTCTCTTTCACTGGAGATATTTAAGAACCATCTGAATACAATCCTGTGCCAGGTGTTCTGGGATGATCCTGCTTGAGCAGGAAAGTTGGATGAAATGACCCTTCCCATCCAAACTGACCCATTTTGTGATTCTGTGATTCTCTAAACAGACTACAACAGGTAAGGAACTGCCATGTACACTCTCAAGCATTGCTGTCACTTGTCTCTATGGTAGATACTGGCTCCATTTTGCCCAGGCTAGCCCAAGACAGCGACAGACAGGAAGATCCCCTTCGGTCCTAAAAACCTGGAGAGCGGTGAGGGGCTTTTCTCTTTATCATGAGAGAGAGTGACCCCATCAGCGGTGGAGGAAAGCAGCCAGACTTGATCAGGGGGCGAATCTAAAGCTTTATTCCAGTCTTTGTTCGGTCCTGTCTGGTCCTCTGCCGTGCTCCTGCAACCCTGACTAAGTCGTGCAGCCGGCCATGTGCTCTGGGATTATACGCAGGGGAGGGGCTAAAGGAGGGGACAAACCAACACCCAATGTGGGATAAGGTGGGAGTGGAACAGGGTTGGAGGGACATTCAAAGATACCAATGAGAACATAAAGGGAGGAACCTCCTCTGCTCTTGCCTTATCATTCGATGTCTTTTACTCGAACTCTTCAGAACCTGGGTGGAACAGCTGAATGACAGACAGGGCCCATAGTAGGGGACTGGGAGGAGTGTGGGAGGGTGGACAGGGAAGGGGGGCAGGGACAAACCTTGGGATATAACATTTTCCAAGAGAACAGGGGAGTACAGAACAAACTGTTATAAAATAAAACCCAATATCAAAATGAAATCCAATATGAAAACAAATAACATACAGAAACACATTACCATTTAAAAATTTTAGTATTTTAAAATTATATCTTATTATATTATATCTTATTATCATTTTAGTATTTTAAAATTATATCTTATTATCTGTAGTTGTTTAAGTGAACTTCCATGAAGCACACTGTGAAATTAACTTGCATTTACTATTTAATCTGAATAAAAGTTTAGCTTGATAAAGGGAATAAATGCAAATAAAACAAATAAATGTTGTAAAACATTCCATTCAGTTGAGAAAATATTATCCCACAATTTAGATGGAAATTATTAATTTGTTCCAACACTGAGGAGAGCCTAGTGTTTCATTAACTACTGAATTGTGGTGAGGTAATTTGGGAATTTTATTTTCTAACCCAGATGTTTCCTTTGTTACACATCTCCAGTTTGTTATGGACATGAAAGAGCAGATGGGAAGGTGATTTTCTATCTCCAACTCTTGTACAGAATTTAGTCCATCTTGTTTGTCCATTGATTACAATTTTTAGATTTTTATGTCATCAGATATATTGTACATTTTACTAGGTTTCCCCTTCTATTCTTGTCTCCCTCAACCTCCCAACAAAAGCAAAATCTACTAAGCAAAATGCTTTGCTCAAACCCCAACGAGTTTATATGCACCTTGAAGTCAACAACAAACTCACATACACAAATGTATAATAGGAGTTTGTTTCACTGTAAAATAATTAAAAAGGAAAAGTGAAAAAAAGCTAACTTATGATCTTAAAAAGTTGCAGAATAAAATGATCTAGTAGGTTAAGTTAATTCTAGGAGTTTTTTTTTAAATATGCAATGACTACAGACTTCTGCTAGATGAGCAATTCTCCACCACATTACTTGCTGGGGTCTGGGTTCAGCTCACCCATGTGTAGGTGCCTATTTGAACGGCAGATATTAGGAACCAAATCACCCCTGCTGTCTCCCTTGTAAGGAGAGGATTAATTCAGGTAATATGACCCAGACAAGACCTGGTAGTAAGAAACTCCTGTATTAACTGAAAAGGAAGAATGGTGCTTTAAGTCTAGCCAGTTGAGTGAATCTCATCAGAAAACCCTTTTCAAAAAAGTTGGGAAAGGTAAAGGCTGCTAACAGCACTTTTCAGCCTTTCTAGTCCCATTACGTTGTATAAATTTGGCTTGGGTACATCACAGAAGATCATAGCATGTGGAGTCTTACATATGATCATTTGTGCTGGTTAATATTTAAAATGCAAAACTGTGGTGGTGCAGAACTTTTTTATTAGGTTTTTATAAGAAGTTTATGTTATGGTTCATTTCACTGTATCCCCAATGTTGTAACCCTTTTTGTGTTTTCTGTATAACAAGGTGTTTTGTGTCAGTCCTCCCACCCTCCTCGCTCTGGGGCAGCCTGTCTATCACTCCAGGGGTCCCTCCCGGATTGCGAAATCTCAGGGAGAGGGCTTCAGGTGATAGGTCCCCTGGGTGGAATTCCTTTAGCTGTGGATTTTAGTGGTCCAGGGCTTGGGGGCGGGCACACCTTGTTACCCCCTGGATCCCCTGATTTGTTGTCTTGTTGTATCCTCCTTTGAACCCCTCTCCCGCTTATAAGGGGGAGGAGGGAGATTCAAAGCCTCTCAACCTCTCAGCATCTCACTGGACTGAGGTTGGACCAGCTGTGGACTTCCGCAGCTGGCCTGAATAAACACCTTTTAACCTGCTAAGCTGAGTGCCAGCCTTTTCTCTTCTGCTGCCGTTGCTGTTACGACACTATTGAGTCCAGCTGCCGAGAAGCTGACCCAGCAGGTAATAGCCTGCGTGCCCATCCAAACTGGGAACATTCTGTGGCTGTGTTGACCAGAGCTAGCTGGAGGTCAGCTCCCGCCCGGAGCGGGGACAGAACCAGACACACAAAACCATACCCTAGAAAGAATGAGACAAACTAAGATTTCTTGCTTATTTTGAAGTAGGAAAATCTGGCCTCTTGAATGAAGAAAATCCATCAGTTCTTGTGTCCTTGCAAGGTAGAGCAGAGTGAAATAAAAACAAAAGTCAAGCAATCCATAGCAACTTCAAAAAACATTAGAGTTTGTTTTTTTTTTTTTTCTTCAAGATAGAAGTTTCAAAATACCTGTAAGGTTTCATTTCCATATTAGAACAAAAATTTTTAAATATTCCTCTCATACCTGGTTTTCAGTGGATTAAAAGGTCTGGCAGAAAGAGGCACAGAGAGAAAGACATTTTCTTCCCACAAAAATGAAGTTGTGAAAAGAAGACTAGAATTTCACCTTTGAAAATTCTTGACAGAGTTAAGAAATTTCCCCTTTCATTCATGCACATACAAACTTTCAGCAGTTTGCTGCAATGAAAAAAGCTGATGGAATGCTATGTGCTCCTGTTTTGGTCTGGTTTGTTTTGGTTTGGTTTTTTAAGCCAGATATACCACAGTGTAATAGGCTTAGTCTGGGAGCAGTGTGTAGACTGGATAGGCCTAGGATGTTGTGCATTAAGCTAAATCCTCATTGACATTCCACTGTGCTACTGCCCATGTTACTTATTAAGTCTCTTTATGCACTGCTAAAGAGTGAGGTTCTAGACTGGTCTGTGCAGCAAACAACACAGAACAAGGTTTCAAGGGGTGGGAGAGAAGGGAAAGGTTAGAGTGCATTTCTCACTGGTTTTGCCTTTTATTCAGATGTACCAGAGTTCTGGTGATAGTAATTCTACAATGGATTTTGGTCTTCCTTGACCAAATTCAAACACTTTTGATGACAAAATTTAACTTAAGTGTAATTTTGTCCAATGACCTATTTAAAAACATCAATTAATCAGTTTAATCCATGTAATATAAATTCTGTAGTCATTTTAGCTCTATTTTTGAGATTGTTATTAAAGAAGTGGATTTAATAGACCAGCAAGGAGATCTATGATTCTGTTGCTGCATATTAAAGCATAGACACTGTCCTGAGATTATGGGTATGTCTGCACTGCTCTGTGGGCTTCTTATTCAGGTTAGTGATCCCTACCACTCCCACAGACATTCTTATTTGCAACAGTGTTTTCTTGGAGATGCATAGGCACTTTCAGTTAAAAACTATCTGAAGTTGAAAGAAAGGTACAATTCCTCTCAGTAGTATAGATTTTTTCAGCCCGAGAACACTGAGGCTGTTCAGATCTGGATATTTTATTTTATTTTGCCACAGAGCTAGAGGACTGGCTTACATTAAGAAATAATATGACAATGGAAAAAAAATGGCTAATTCTAAAGTGAATATTGTTCTTACCTAGCCATCTCTGTGAACTCTAGCAAGGCAGATATCTGATGTCACTAAAAATGCTCTCTATGCTATTTTTAGGCCATACATAACTGCCTTCAAGTCTTTTCCAACAGAGAAAGAGGAAGACTCAATATCAACTGGGACAGCTTAAGTTCTATTTCTCTAGGGATTGTTGCCCTAGGTTGTAAGCGCAGTTCGTGGGACTGGGGTGAGTGCCAAGGACCAGGTTCTTAGGGGCATCTTGGGCCCTAATATTATTATTTCAAAAGCATATCATTTGACTAAGTGACTTGCTTTAACTCCCAAACAATGAAGAGATACTAATTTTTTTTTTTTTCCACTTGAGACCTATCCTTGCTTGTATCAGTGAGAGTTTTTCTGTTATATTTACAGACAGATCAGTCCATCTTGCTATCAGTGTAGGGAAAGAGGGGTTTTTTTCCTATTTAATGTTGGATCATTTATCTTCTTCCCAATCTCTTACCTAAGAGTTTCTTATCCCAGTACAAAGAAGTCAGTTACAGCTGTAACTTCACATATTTTCAATCTGTCAGCTATTATTTTAGGCATATGTACTAATTACCAATATGTATTCCATAGTTCTAGAGGTTCTATAGGTTACATTAATGGAATTTTACTTTTGCTTCCACTAGAGCAGTAACTTGGTTGCATTTTAGTATTCTCTGCTTGTAATTATAGGCCTTCTTTGTCTTAGAGTTAAAATAAATATTTAAGAACTGTCTTTTGGCGGACAAATTTACTCAGCCCAGCTGAAAATCCAGATTCACATCCATTCACTGTCGTGGTGTCCTGCGTGTGACTGGAAGGGCTGGCCCATGGGCTAGCTCAGTGTTCCTCACCGTGGCTCACGCGCTCTGCGTTGGGGCAGCTAGTTGCACTAACCACCTCCTCCCTGTGGGTACTTGGTTCCCCACACCCAGCGTAGAACGAGATGTTCCGGCAACCACGGTGACGGCAAGAAGGAGGACTCCCTGAGCAGGGTAAACTGGCTTTATTAAGTGGGAAACCTGACGGGAACTCCACACCTGACTGCGGCTGCTCAGGAGAGCCCCAAACAAGGGTTGTGCATGACCTTATAGATGGGGGAGGATCAAGGGGTGGTAACAATTCAATGACCAATCAAAATAACTAGGGGTGGAACCGGGGGTGGAACCATGGAACAGGGGAACCAGTCACAGGCTGGGAGTAGGGGATTTCCCAGGCACCAGACGCCCTCCCTGGAGCTTTCCAGAATCCAGGGAAGGGCCCCGGAATGATAGACAGGGCGCCCAAGGGGAGAGAGAGACATTGACAGGAACGGGTGTAGGGTAGGGTGATTGGCACATAACTGAATGGTTATATAACCAGCATGGGGGGGGAACTATTGGGGAAAACAGGGGGTACATGGAATGAATCATTACATAAAACTTTTTATAAAAATACAAATCTGCTTACATAAAACACTTAAGAACTTGGTAAAACAACTCTCGCACCACCACAATTCATTTTTGGTATACAGTGAATTTTATAGGTCTTCTCTATGATCCATTCACCTCATGTCACAGCCAAGTTTACTGCTGTTTTTGTTACCATGCACACAGCTAGAGTAGAACCATTCAGGGGTCAGTGGATCACTGACCAGGCCCAGGAAATTTCTGAAGAAGCTGTGATCATAACACTACCTCTATAAAAGAATTTGGATAAAGAGCCACGTGAATAGGATCCTTACGCATATTTGAACTTCATTGTGTGACTTTGTATACTGTGATTAAATCCTCCATCTTGGTATAAATGTGCATAATTTCTTTTTAAATTAGTCTGAAAAGTGATAAAATTTCTGGCTTGGCATGTAGCATGTTGCCATAAAGTGACATGCGCTATTTGTTACTTAATTAACAGACCTACATTGGGGTTTTTGTTGGTTTGTTTATTTTTGTTTGTTTGTTTGTGGTTTTTTTGTTGTTTTTTTGTTTGTTTGTTTGTTTGTTTTTAGTGATCTGGTTAACATTTGTTAACTGACCGCATAGAACATTTGCTCTGAAGATATTTTCATGTCAAAAAAAAAAAAAAAGTTATGATCATATCTCTAGTCAAAAAGTTAGCAGATGGAGTCAAAACTGTACTGCATAATTGTCCTGCTCAGGAGTCTGCTGTGGCATTTCCATGCAATGCCTTTACTATTTTTTAGAACAAGTCTGTGTGAGTATGTATATACAAGGAATGGAGTTGGCTCAAGACACATAAACTGTTTAGAAATGAACAGTTGTTTTAAAATTTTTGTATTGTTACTGGTAGTATTGCTCACAGTATTTCTACTTGTTTCAAAAAGCATTGTTTACACTTCTTGGACTCTTGTATACTCATTTGTCTTTCACATCTGATCTCTCATGTTGCTTCCATAAGACAAATAAATTTCCAGTTTACCTTTTACTAAAAGAATAATTACTCACTCCTAAAGAATGTGGTTTAGACCAAAAGGAGGGAGAAGATTAATAATAATAATTTATTGTTTTTTGCCAAAGAAAACATTTACATCAATATAAAAAAAAAAATTATAAAGTCTGCATTGTAAGTCCTATGCTTCCCTTTCATGCTGAGCTGTCTTTCTTTTTCTTTCTTGTGAAGTGGCTCCTGGATGAGTTAGTGTAGGTATATAAACATCGGATCACCATGGAATTTCTGGCTCTACTTCCAGAAAAGTTGGAAAAAGGAATCCATGGACACCATTGTCATCATTAGTTGTGAAGCTTTCAGGGCAGTTTTGCAGATGCAAGTGCTTGGATGAATAATTCAGGATGTGTCCATTTTTCTCTGGTGTTAATGTTTGAGTATTGTGGAATGGTGCTCCACTCAGACTGAAAGTTTTTCCCTTCCCATTAAAAAATAAGAAATCTCTTATTGTTTAAAATTGTTAAAATTTCTCAAATGATCTTTAATGATACTGGGGATGTGAAGAAAGCTGCTTCAACACATTAAAAGAAGCTCAAGAAGAATACACATCTTAAACATCTTGTGCAGACCTCCTCTCTTTAAGCTTGGTCCCTTGAAATTTGGCTTTAACACATTGGCAGGTATGCACTCATTAAAAATAAGCATCCTTCAGATATAGCTGCCCTTATTCCACACTGTCATCTCAGACAAAGAAATTTTGTGGTTTCCTCATTTTTATTTTCAGAAGAAAAAATTAAAATACATGCAAATTTCACAAGTACATTTCAGGTCATGGAGACTATTGAATTTAAGCCTATCGTCTATGTGACCACTGATTTCCACTTCTTTGTTTTTGACAGCAGAATATAAGTTTTGAGAGGAAATCCATGACATCTGGTTTGAAATAAAACTTTATAATCCACCTATTCCCCTGACAGAGTAGCTGGCAATATCATGTTCATTACTCTGGACATCATATCTGTGTTCTGTGACTGCATGGAACTGATTTTTTTTTTTTTTTTTTTTTTTTTTTTTTTTTTTTTTTTTTTTTTTGATGGCACATAAAAAATACCCAGATGGGGACTGTGGTATGGCGGATGCTCTATGCAGTATATGATTATGCTTTCAATGTACCCCTAAGGTCATTCTAGCCTTCGTCCGCCCTTGGATGCTTAGCCAGCCAGAACTATACATGAATATCATATTCATGGTAACAGCCTTTTCCCAAGTAGTGGAATTTGGATATATGTTTGTCTGTTGAGCAAAGATTCATAAGAAATGGAGTGTAAAATTAATTAATAGAAGCATGGAGTTAAAAATGGAAAAAAATTGCAAATCTTAACTTGTCCTGAGGACAAAATTAAAAAAGAAAACAAAAAAAACCACAATAAACTATTAAAGTAAAATACTTTATCAAACATGAGTCTCAACCTCTTAAAAATAACACCAAGCAGCTATGCTAATAGCTGTTATTTATACTTTATGCTGGTGGGGATAATCTGGATGTACTTAGCACTGAGTACATCTTGTTCAAAGCAAATATACTGGAAATAAAACTCAAAAAAATTTAATGAGTTGAAAGACAGCTTGAGGAAACACAGGGTGTTTCATTGTTATACATATATCTAAAATATTCTTTAAAAATTTGAGAATAACTTATCTTAAATACTTCTATGTTCCCCATTGAGGGAAGGAATGCTGAAAAATAAACTGAAACCTAAAGCATTGAATGCTTTTTATTGAGAATTTGAAAATCTACAATCTGAATTTAAAAAAAAGAGGAAAATTTGAAGCTGGTTTTTTCTATATACTGATGACATTAAGCATTTCTGTTAAAGGGAAAAAATTCCTCTCATCTTTATGCCATCCAGATGTTGGTTAAATAAGCTCTTATGTCTTGTTGCTAATTTAAATTTTAATTAAATTTATTTTAAATGAAATTATCCTCAGTGATATGGGACATGTAGTCCATGAAACACAACAGTAGGCTGCTGCCTGCATGAAGTGCAGGAAATCTTTCCACCCCTTTTTACGTGACTGCCATAATGTAACCTAGGCTGATGTAATACAAAATAGCTGAAATAGACAGGATACTATCTAGGAAAGATGTATGTGATTCCCTTCCAAACTGCATCATCATACAAACCTGAGTCTAAAAGTTACACCTTTCTCCTCACATTTGCTGTGATTTCTTTTTAATGCATTTAAACTTGGCTGATCTAAATAGCAAAACCCAAAATGGTTCAAAGAGGGAAACTATTTTAAGATGAACCATGTTAATAAAACATATAAATTAAGGAAGTACATAAAAAAGAGAGAAAAAACACAGTATGTTGGATTAGAAGTGGTGAAATAGCACAAAGAATTCTTTAGAAGCGTTTCAGCCTAAGTAGATTCTAGGTGTGGCTTCAGTCTGTATTGAGAGTTTTGTTGCACACTAACATTTGAGAATAATCTGAGAAAACTTTTGTTCAAATAAATGTTCTCAGACAGCAGATTCCAAATCTGTAAGTCATGGTTTTGTCTCAAAATGTGTTCCAATAAACAGGGAACCAAAATTCACTGTGGGTGGAACAGCTGTAGAGCTTGGCTCTACTAGTCAGGGAGCGAAACCAAAACCCTGTGGCAATGGAGACAAAATATCTAGGGCCTTACTCAGAGGATATCTATAGGTATAGGATGAAATTTTAAGTTGAAACAAACCAGTAAACAGAACAATTGATCAATAGTTTTGTTTACCTAATCTTTTTACAGTAAAAATTGCAGTTTATTGATAAATTACTGTTAAATGCAGAAAACATTTAAGGATTTTAAAGATAATCCAGTTCCAACCCCCATGCCGTGGACAACTTTCACTAGACCAGGTTGTTCAGAGCCTTTTCCAACCTGACCTTCTGGAGATGGAGTGTCCACAATTTCTTTGGACAACCTGTTCCAGTGCCTCACCATCCTCACAGTAATGATTTTTTTTTTTTTTTTCTGATATCTAATCTAAACATACTCTCTTTCAGTTTGAAACCATGTCACTACCTTCTCTTGTAAACTGGGCTCTCTGCATGTTTCTTGTAAGCTCTGTACAATTTTCCTTACATGTCTAAAAAAAAAAAAAAGTATTTTATGGAAAAAAATATGAATGCTTCAATATATGCATCAGACATTCATTCTCTATAAACTGAGGTGTCATAAATATATCCTTTTAATTTATTAATTCAATGAGATTTCTTTTGAACAGACAAAAGTATCTTTCTGAATTATATGTGAATATAAGATCAGTGTTTGAAGAGAATTGTAAGAGATTATATTAAAATAACGAACAAACAAACAAACAAAAACCCACCAAAAGAATAACTATAAAGCTATAATATCTTGCCCTGACTTTTATGAAACATTTATTGGATTGTGAAATGTACTTTTTTTTTTTTTTTTCTCTAGGCAGCAATTCAAGGGTCAAGAGACAATAGAGACATGGCCACAATACACATGGGAATGCTGTAATATAGACAGTTTGATGATAATTAGGGCAACAAAACAAATTTTAGAGAAGGGGAGAAATGTGTATATATATTCAAATCTACATGCAGTAACATGTAATCTACATGTGTTTTCGTGTCATATTGCTGCTGTTGTGACTAACCCTAACAGAATGTAACTTCAGAACAGGAGAAAACTCTTTGTTCAGATAGCAATGTACATAATAAGTCCCGAAATAAATAAAAGGAAATTAATACTCTACATGAGAAGAGCTCATACTTTTTATGTCTTTAACACTGGTCCTTTTGTAAAAGTAAAGCTCACAATTTAAAATTCTGACTTGCTGCTTTAGAAAAATAGCAACAATAAATACCTCATCCAAATAATGGAAAATAAACATGATGATTATTTAAAGTTCACGTTGCAATGTTTACTTGTGTTGAGATTTTATTTGCTAAAACCGAGCCTGTGAAGCCTTTTTTTGAGATGGAGTTATTAAGCCCTGGAAGCAAGGGTGGAACTGCAGAACAGCTGGAAACAGAGGGATCACATCTATAGTGGGGCACTCAGTGATGGAATATATTGTATGGAAAACCCATTGGGAAACACACGGTGTTTCCCTGCTCCACAGGTAGGACAACAATTGCACTGTGGCAACTGTCCAGCAGGCAGTTGTGGCAGGTGGTGAGATGCATACTCTGCAGCTTATCTAAGGTGGAAGCGCTGTTTTTTTTCATTTGAAAATAGGAATAGGGCTGTGTCCTTAGACTTCTGAGACAAGGAAATTTCCCAGGGTTGTAAAGTTTGTTTTGAATGTTTATCTGTAGTATCCATGTGTCTTTTTATTTTTTTTATTTCCTGTTGAATCTTGCAACCAGTTTCTTTGAAAGACATGGATTCCTGACAGACTTGATTGCTGCTAGAGCAGCCTCTCCTACAATGTTTAGTTCCTTGCCTCTTCTTTTTGTGGTTTATTCCATCTGTCCAGACACCACACTGTGGTGGTGCAGAACTGTTTTATTAGATTTTTGTAAGAAGTTTATGTTATGGTTCGTTTCACTGTATCCCCAATTCTGTATCCCTTTTGTGTTGTCTGTATATTAAGGTATTTTGTGTCAATCATCCCATACCTCACATGACATGTAACATCCCCTCTGCCCCAACCCCCCTCTCTGGGGCAGCTTGCCTATCACTCCCGGGGTCCCTCCCAGATTGTGAAATCTCCGTGAGAGAGCTTCAGGTGATAGGCAGCCTGGGGGGAATTCCTTTGGCTCTGGATTTTAGTGGTCTGAAGCTTGGGAGTGGGCACACCTTGTTACCCCCTGAAACCCCTGATTTGTGGTCTTTTTTGTATCCTCCCTGGGACCCTCCCCCGCTTATAGGGGGTGGGAGGGAGGAGCAAACTCTCTCAGCCGCCAGGTTCTCAGCCTGGAAGCTCTCAGCCGCTGGGTTCTCCACCTAGAAGCTCTCTCAGCCGCGGGGTTCTCAGCCTGGAAGCTCCGAGCCGCTCGCCTCGGAGCTTGGAGATCTCTGCTAATAAACATCCTTTAACCTGCTAAGCTGAGAGCCAGCCTTTTCTCTTCTGCTGCTATTGACTGTCACCTTTGGGTCCAGCTGCCAAGCCGAGAAGCCGAAACGAACTGGAAACTTTGTGTCTGTGTTGACCCGAGCTAGCTGGGGGTCAGCTCCCACCCGGAGCGGGGACACAACCGGACATACCACCCCACCTCAGATATTGTTGTACTGACTCTGGCTGTGGTTGATGTTTCCTCCTACACATGGTAATACTTGCCATAGACCCAGATAATTTTAGAATGACAGAATGGGGTTTTTACCATTATGAACAGAATTTGAAATGTTTCTTTTTCTGATTGCACGAAAAGGTGCAAAAAGCCAAAGAAAAGTTTAACAGGTAATTTGCCTTAAATATATTATAAAATTGTTCCTTTACATACTACAGCTTCAAGGAGAGAGTCTATGTGGATATGTTTAATATACATCTCTGCAGAAGACAAAGACACTTTATAGACAACAGAGAAATGTTTCATACAAGACTACCTGATCTTGTTTGATTAATAAAGTAGGTGTCTTTGCAAAGAGAAAGCTTTCCATATATAACTATGATACAGTAGTATTTTCATTGTGCTTAGTCTAGATTAACTGAGATTTCTGTGTTTCCGGTCTGCTGGGAATAGGGAAGGACAGCTGGAGCTGTACCTTGGGTCAAATCCAAACTAACTCTCACAGGGAGCTAGGATAAGGGTTTTTGATCTAGTGCCTCAGACCCTAGCCTAATTTCAGAATTCACTGTAGCACATGAAAGGCCAGGGTCAGTGGAGCTCGTGTGATTGCCATGCATACGCTCGAGCTGTGCACCATGTCAGTTCAATTAACTATTCAGTCCTGTATAAAACTGAAACGAACATCTCTGTCTCTCTCTCTTTTGTCTAACCCCAAACTGACAAAATGTTTTAAATTATTGGCTGGGGGTGAGCGAGAGGGAAGAGGCCTATTTAATATTTGGTTAAAATCTTCTGCTCCACGTGTCTAACTCAGCCCTAAAACATTACCAGCTGAAATCCACCAACTGATGGTCCTATCAAAGTGGTGGCAAGCACACTGGCTCAGTATATGGCAGCCAGTCCACTGGTGAAAGCCGGAATATGGAGTGACTTTACTAGCTCTTGTGAGGAAAGTAGGGAATTGCCTGATTTATTGTACATACCAAACTTATTACTCACACCAAATGAAATTCTACAATCACCATATGATTTTTAAGGTAACTTATCAAATTCAAATATGTGAAGTGTTAATTAAATTCACCTAATACAAAAGATATGCATGCAGTAAGAAATTGGTCTTATATATGATGGACACTGAGATATGTAAAACATTTTTTCCAAAATATTTAAATTACAAAAAAATTAGAGATTTATTTTCCTATTTCCCACAGCAAAAATAGGCTTCCATGGCCAGAAAAACCTACAAAGAAATGCTGACAGAAAAGCGTTTTATCATAATTCATTTATGTTTTCTGATGGTTGTTGACTAGTCAGAATAGTCAAATACTTCTGGGATGCACAAAAAAGTGCAGTCAAGTTCACTTTCATCTACATTTCTATATCAAGCAAGCAGACTTCCATGCACAAATAGAGTTATCCTGAATACAGAATCAAAGCCCTGTGTGAGTTAACTAGAAACTCTATAAATTTAAAAAATTGCCAAAGCCAGGAATATACTTTTACTAAAGCAATCATCAGATTCTGATGAAGACAACCATGCTTTCTGAGTCTCACTCCAAACATGAGATTTGATTCTTTCCCTCTATAATTCCTTCCTCTGGGATTTGTCTTGACCCATCATTTGCAGTTAGAGACTTTAGTGCTAGAGAGGCGTAACTTTCTGTCCCTCCTTACAAAACACATGAAGGAAGGTATGAAATACTTGATCCACTTCTCCTTCAGTGCATCTCTACCCCTACATGCTTTATTCTGAGCAAAACTCTGAAATAGAGCAGGGTCATCAACAAAGGCAGTGGGACCAAAGGGAAACTAGTTCTGAATGATATTCAGCAGAGCCAGCAGCCAGTATATTACTGAGATACATTTGTGAGAGACAGCTGTTTCCAGCTGCTGACTGCTGCTGTCTTTCTTTTTTGGGAGTATTTCCTAGTTCCCAAAAACACTGAGAGAGAAAAATGTGGTGTGCCAAACCACTCCGGGAAGACTGTTGAATTGGGCCAATATGGCTTAGGACTAGGGACAATATCCTCCTTCCCACCCACTGAAGTTTCTCCTCCTTGCATAAACAGACTGGAGTTTCCCAGTCTGTGCTCCCCCTCACCCTGCACAACCCTCTAGCACAAATACAATCCAGGTCATGGTGTAAGCACATGCCAACATTTATGCACTGTCAAATTATCTACAGTGTCTGATAAAGAGCTTAAGCTAGTTGCATGCTTTTGTCCCAGCTTGGATCTAGATGTGCATGAACAGATGATCCCTGATACAGTTTAAAATGTTAGCCTAAGCATATTCAAATCTTCTGGTCACATTTGCCTTGGATGAGTGATCTGTACCCTGTGGCCATGATGTGTGACACAAACTTATATGTAATCAGACTGGTTATATGTAACCTTATATGTAAAACTTATATGTAATCCCTAGGTTCTGGAGAAAATATGCTCATAATGATGTTAGCAATAGAAGTTATGATGTTGACTTCAGTGGATAGGGAAAGCAAGGCAAGATGGAAGTATTGTTGTTGACTTCAAGTATTAGCATGTAAAATATTTGCGTAAGCAATAATCATAGATGTTTCTCTCCTGCACACAGAGAAAATATAAAAAAATTATGTAAAATCTCCTTTTGAAGGGGAAAGACAACAGTGTTTGTTGTTATCTTGGCAATGAATCAATTGTCCACCCAAATTTTACAAGGGATGATGTAAACGATGCAGTTTACAAGGGATGCAGTTTGTGCAGTTTATGATTTTGTTGTCTTCTTGGGGGTTTTGTCTTTAGAGATTCTGAGGCTCAGCACTTGAATGGAGCCCTCTGGCATTACTATTGCTTTGTCATTAATTTCAAAGCTCTTCAGACAACAGGACTACCCAATGGGAAAGACTCAAACAAAAACACCAGCATCCTGAAAGCAGGAAACACAGTCTTAAACATTCAGTTCCCACTTTTTCAAAGGTGATAGTCATGAGCAGCAGTGAGAGATCCTGAAGAATAAAGAGACAGCAAAAGGGGCTAGATGCTGGTGTCAAGCATATATGAGAATCTTCTGAGCAACATTTGCACATTTTACATTAACAGAGCATATGGAATAGACATCTGAAAAATGAAACTGGATTGGAAGAAGTCTGATGAATGAGATGGCCAGAAGGATTTGCAGCCGTCTCTTGAATGAGAGGAGCAGAAGGCTCTGTTACCTGAACAATCACACTGATGTATGTGAGCATGGGATGATGAGGGCACAGAAGTTACAGTGGGGAACTGAGTGGTAGAAAGGTTCTGGTAATACTAATGGATACAGGAAGGAAATGGAAAATGTAGATGTAAAGCAGAGAAAGAAGATATCTACTGCCATAAGAAAGAAAGCAGAGCTGTGACGTAAGGGTACCAGAGACAGGACCCCAAGGAAAAAGATGCTGATGTTTAGGATATCTTGTGCAAGAACAAGAGGAAAGCATAATCTACATCTAGCAGGAAGAAGTAGAAGGTAGAAAGAATGTGAAATTTATGCCAGAGCCAGGAAGTTTGCTCACTTTATGAGCGTTATCTCCTTTTAAAGAAAAAATTTCATCATTTCTTTTGATGAAGAGATATTTATAAAGAAATCAAAGAGTCAGTAATATCTTAGATACTTCAGGATTTAAAACTAAACCAAACAAAATTAATAGTCAATATAGGTTCTCTCTTCATGGAATGTAAGTCACAAGAAAATCTTTAAAAATACAAAAAATGTAAAAAATAACGTTTATGTCATGCATCTTATCTGGGGATATTAACAGAAAACATGGAAAACTAAACAATTGGCTCAAAGTTGAGTATAAACAAAGCTTGATATGGGAATTTGCTTTACTTCCTCTGGGTTGGAAGTCAGTGTGTTTCTCAGCTATTGCTAGGGAAATACTATTGAGATTTATGCAATTACAGAAAACATCAATTTCTCAGAAGCAAATGATAATAGTAATGTTTGTGAAGGAAATAATATCTTCATCACTTATACATCTGGAAAGAAATGAAGCTGTTTGAGATTTGTTGGAAAGTAGTGAAGACACTGTACAGAAACAGTGTACAAAGTAATTTTGGATGGGAACCTAAAAAAAGACAATTGAATTTAAGTGGAACAAAACCCCAAAAGTAATTTAAAAAAAAAAAAAAAAGCCTCCCCAATTACAAAATATCTAAGCTTCAATAATAAACATTTAAATATTTGACATTCAGTATTTAAAATAATTTTGTATAAATAATCTCACATTCAATTTTTTTTTTTTTTTTTTTAATTAAGCCTTGGTAAACTGTGAGAATACTTACTGAAATTGACCAAAAGATAAAAATCAGGAACCTGTATGGGGTACATCCCCATTTGTGCACCAATGACTTGAAAAAAAAAACCCAAGAGAAACCCACCAAACTCCTCTATTTGAAGTCATATTCAAATCACAGGAAAACTTTGCTGAGGAAGAATTTTTGACAGAACTGTCTTAAAAGCTAATTAAGAAAGAATATAGATATAAGGAAGAATTCTATCAAATGAGGCAACAAAGTGCAAATTACTGATGAAAGAAATCTTCTTTTTAAGGAAATAAAAAGTTTAAGGAAAGGAAATAGTGAAAAATCAAATTGAATAGGTCCCTTGAAAGCCTAAAAACTTTCAAAGGAAGCATTTGGAGATGAAAAAAAAATCTTTATTAATAATATCCAACATGAGTTATATAAAGAATAATCTTGAAAAGAGAAACTCACACATAAACTTGTTGGAGTCATGATGAAAATCATATAATGGGATAGATGTTAGTAGCTTTCTAACCATGAGAATATTGAAACATCCTCCCCATAAGACAGCAGGAGCAAAATCCAGTTGAAAAGTGAGTAGTACACATTTTAGGATGTTGCAGTAAAACCTGTTCTAATTGAGATCCCTAAATATCTAGCTTGTGTAATATCAACTACAGTAGCTCTAAGAGAGACACAAAGTCACCGTTTCCAAGCAGACCTGAATCAGAGCCCTTGTAAGGTATAGTTATAATCCTATTTTGCAAGAGAGAAATACTGAACCAAGCCTCCTATTTGTGAGACAGAAAATTCCCTTGATTAATTACAGATGTTTTCACTGAAGAGTAAAAGAAGGAGAGGGAGCAGGAGACAAGGGAAGATGGATGCAAGGATACCATGCTTACCCATCTCATTTTTTTCCTTAGGCTTTGTGTAAACTTCAATGACTATTTGTCCTCAGAGCCAGCAGGGCTTTGATTTGGGACAAGAATTGAGATAGACTGTAACTGCACAGAATATCTCATGTTGAGTTTGCTTTGCACAGAATTTCTGTCAGCTAGGGAAAAACTGTTTTCTCAAATATAGATCAAATATTTATCCTGATAACAAATTTTCATCCTCTCAGCTGCAGGCTAGTAATGAAGTAATGCAAAATATAAGTTAGGACTGTATATTAAATCCTTCAGTAGATCTACTCTGCAGTTTGAGAAAGTGTGCCTTAATAGGTAAAGATGTAAAATTTAATTAAGCTTTAAGCTGGCTCTGATTTTGCTTGCATTTATATGTCTTTTCTCTTTTAAATAAAAAATATCTCATTTCCTTCACCAAATTTGCTTTTTATTCTGGAGTGATAGGAAACAAATTCAAGAGAGGAGAAGTCTATTGTCAGTCAGCCTGATTGGTGAAATGATAACATAGCCTGATGCAAACTGCTAGTTCTCCTAGAGATACTTAGAGGTAAGAACTGAAAAGTTTGACTCTGCCAAGGAAATCTGTAAAGAAAGGGATTTTTTTCCAAATCAGGGAAGGATAGCTCAGCCTAGTAAGGCTATCACACTGCAGTGTATTAAATGCAGTCCTGGCAGATGACTTGAAAAATGCTTAGGGCCTCAATCCAGAAAAGCACTTAAACGTGTCTTTGCAATGGTTGACTAGACACCTACCTAGAGTTATGAGCTAATAACTCAATTGTTTTTCCTAAGGATAATAATCTGATTTTTTTTTAGTTCAGAACTAGGCTGAAGACAAAAGCCCAGAAAATGAAAAAAAGAATCTTTCCTTATTGCTGTGGATGAACAACATACATTCTGTTTACCTTTACTTGTGATAGCATTTTAAACCCTAATATATGTCTATATAATGAATTCTTGTTCATAGCAGAAGAGAACCTGTCATTGACTATACTCATTATTAAAATCCTTTCTTATATTGTGGAAGGAGAGAAAAGTTTTGTAAAAAGTACATAAATCCCCTTGACATGCAATGTTAAGGACATTTTTATGGCGGTAAACAAAATCAATGGCTACCAAAGATGACACCACTTTCATCAGGTACAGTAGGAGAAATCAAAACAAATTTAAATGAAAGCTCCAAGGATTGTCTCAATGAAAAATAAGTGGAGGAAAAGCCCATAGGCATCCACAGTGTATAAAAAAGCAAATACTTCAAAAGTGCTGACAGCAGGGCTGAACTGCTAAGGTGACAAATGCTCAGGAAGCTATACAACATAAACAAATTCATGTTTTAAGTATACAAGTGAGGCCATACACTGAGAACATCATGTCATTTCAGCCTCTGGCTGCCTGTGTCTAATATCATCTCAGGGGTGGTAAACTAGGTGATTACATCCAAGTCCCAAAGACAGCAAGACCTCAAAGAAAAAATCAACTGGTTCGCATATGGCCAGCAATATTTCTTGACTGTTCTTAAACCAATTGGTGAGAATACAAGCCCAATTCAGTAATTACTGACCCCATTCATACTGACCCCTTTACCACACACCATTGCTGTGTGGTAAAGATACTTAACTGAGACGCTACATTAGAAATCCTAGAAAAAAGTGTAATTTGAATGACTGCGGTAACATGCAACATGTAATTTGATTGACAGGGGTAACACCCCTTTTTACAACATGATCTTATCTTAGGTCAAGAAATAAACAACGACAACAACCAACCAAACAAACAAACATTAAAACAAAAACAAGAAACCAGACAAACCGGAAAGGACAATATATTTTTCTTAGTCTATTGGACAATGAATACATTTATTTATATTACTGAGCCTAGGAAGCATTCCAATTTCCCAGTATCCGTTATTCATACTGAGGAAAGATATTGGCATGTCACCCACCATTCTGCTCCATATTCAAGTCTTTTTTTATAGAAAGGAGGCCTGGATGTGTGAGCTCACAGGGATCCCTGGCAGATGTCTGAGCTGGAAGACCAGGAGACAGAACCATGATTTTCACTGCAGTGAATCCCAGCAGGTAAGTCTAGACAATGATTTTTTTTTTTTTTTTTTTTTTTTTTTTAATTGCACATTATTTTATAAAGCAGGAGGTATTTGATCACCCTAGTAGTTCTTTATTTCTGAGCCCTCAAACTCACTGGAAATCAAAGTGGGGCAAAGGAAGATCTCAGTTGACATATAGTTGGTTGCATTTTTCTGAAAGGAGACATAAAATCATCAAAAAGAGACATCCTGCCAAAATAATAATTTCTCAAATGTCTGAAAAAAATTGAATATGTTCTCAAGGCATATCATGCTTACCCAGAATTTTACAACATGACAATATGTGTCTACAATTAATTAGCGAACAATTTGGGAACCTAAGGACTTTATTTCATCTTGTTGTCCCAGTTTGAGGTTTCCAGAACTGCTGTGAGTAAAATTATTGAATAACATGTACCTTCATTCCCATATAGATGTAGGACATTTTTTCAAAGGCTATGATTTTCTCATACTTATATCTCTATTTTACTTTTAGATTGTTTGATTTTTTTTAATGTGATGATCTCTTAACCAGAAAGTTGATCTCAATAAAGCTACATTCATCAAAGTCAAGTAATTTAAAAACTGCGTTTCTGTGCCAGCATGGATTCATCTTGCTTTCCTGTGTGGATGTTTGGGTTTTGTTAGTTTTGATGGTGGTGGTGGTTTTTTCCTTCTCTTATAATTCAGTTCTTCATTATAAAATTTTGCCATATTTCATAAGAAGATCAAATCCTTATTCAATTTAACTTGAGGTTTATTTCAGCACAGTGAAGAAGCCCAGCCTATTCTGAAAGATGCTGAACATCTGTACATGTGGCAACTTAATTTTAGGTTCTTATTCCCCAAGATGGAGTCTGTAATCCTTACAGGATGTGGGGGCACCACTGAGAATTTAGTTTGCAGCAGTTTCTTGCTGGGAGTCACATTAACCAATATGATGTTCTATCCATATACGCGTCATTTGGGGTAAGAAGGAACCATCTGAGATTGAGATTTAAATCATCACACACACACACACCTCCTTTGATCCTAGAATTATTTTCTTCCAAACATCATAGCCTTCACCAAATGCTTCAATGAAATAGTTGGAAAGTGTTTGTGATATTGGCGGAAAGTTTTTCCTTAGCTTCATTTTTGGAAACGACAGCCTTTTTCAGCAATACCCTTTCAGAATTACAAAGAAAAAAATACAAAAAACTGAACACACCATAAATCCTGAATCATAAATAAAGAACAGGCATGGAAAATTTAAATCCAGCAATTAGTTTGACCAAGTTATAAATATCTGCAAGCTGAAGATTTTCATGTTTCCATTGAGTTGGACAGTCTTAATTTAGACATTACTACTTGCTATACCTATAACACAATACCCCACCTGTGATCTTCCAAAATTAAAAAAGTCACAGTTGCAGAATTACTTAGTTGATAGTCTCTATTTAAACTCTTTCAGTCTCTTCTTGCAGCTAATGTAGAAATAAGACTCAGTGTCTGAGTATTGTTCTAATATGTCTGAGTATTGTTCTAATCTAATGAACACATGAAGTAAAATAATCAGACATTGGCAAGAACAGGCTATTTGGACAGTTCAGTTCAGTTCAGTTTTGAACTACTGTGCAAACAAATCTTTCAAAGTTTAACTTGGTTTAAACAATCCAGTGGTTTCTGTTGCTATTCTTGTCCATCTTCTACGTTCAGTTCTCTATTTCGTAAAATTCTTTCCAAAATTTTCAGTACTTGTTTTTAATTTACTGTTCTTACACAAAGACTTGCCAGCTGCTGTCCTGTGATTTGAAAATTGGTGCCAAATATAATGATTGTTTCATACATTTCCTGAACTAAAAGCTGGGAGGATAGTCTTGATACTATAATAATCATAACAAAAAGTAACCATCAACCACCCCAAAAATATCTTGCTACCTGATATCTGAGATCCCTTAGGTTTCTGTGTCATATTAATTTTTCTTCAATGGAGAAATCATTACCAAGGATTGAGCTATGTTCATGCATCAGAACTGAACACAAACTAAAATCTTTCCTAATTTTTAACTATCTAATCTCATCAAAGTCAAAAGGATTATACCAACATGAAACAAAGCAGTATTTATTCACTTGCCTCTATTCTCTATCAGCCTGCCCATAACAGCAATAGTTCTTTTGATAACTTCTGCATGTCTTGCCTGTTGTATCTTGTAATCTTGCATATTATCTTTCTCAGCATGTCTTGCAGATTAGTACAAAAGTAGAGGGAAAGGTTAAATAGGCAGTGTTGTATAAATATCCAGTACCATCCAAGCATGCTTGAGTTCAGCAGACACTGTTTCTCCCTTGCTGCGCTGGATATAGATTTTGGCAGTCTTGAAAACTTCTAAGAGAATGTTGCAAGACTAAGAAAACATAAAATTAAAAGTTTCATCAATACCATTCTAATATACATATTTTCAAATATGTAGTGTAATCCTCCTGCTCATTTGTGTTATTATTAAGCCAAGGAAAATCACAACAGAATTTTTAAAATCTATTTTCTTTATTTAGAATGTAAATCTCATTCATATCCAATTAGCAGATGCTAGGTATTGCTTGCTACTGCTAGTATCTTCTCTGGATCATGCTGGCAGAATATAAGATAAAAGATTTCCAGAGTTCCTGAGATGATCAAAGCACTGCAAAATTTGCTGTTTCACTGTAGCATCTGCAGCTGGGTCACCAATTTCCAAAGCATCTCATGCTGGCTGAGAAGAGTGAAAAAAAGACTGAGTTGGAAGATTATTTCCCTGCCAGGAAAAGCAATAACTGAGCCTCGTAGTGAGGTGGAATATCTTTGTACTTCCAAAATCATAAAAAGTGTTCCCTCAGCTAGCTTAAGTGTGATATTTCAGACTTGTGGAGCACTGGTTGGTCTTCCTCAAATCTAAGATTTCATTCCACATGACAGTAGAGTACTTTGTGCTCAGTAAAGAAAAAGCATGTGTTTTTTTCTTACCAGGCCAAACAAATTTGGACACAATCAATTTGTTCTCTCTACAATTTATTTTCATCCTTTATTTACAGAGAAAGGCCAGAGTGTACTTAAACAAAAATTTATACCTGCACATCCAGATATACGCATATATGCAAAGAGAAAATATGTATGGAAAAAGTATGGAAACATAAAATATATGCATGCACAAAGATATACATATCTAGCTAAAGAAAGAAGGAAAGATACACAAACACAGGTACACATATAAGGATCTGCACCTTTGGAGAAAGCAGATGTATGTACAAAATGTTACACTTAATTTTTAATTAACTTGATACAATGGTACAATAGTGGAGTTTCTATTTGGCTGTTTGGCCTAAGTGAAGATCGAAAGCAAATTATGATACAGACAGCCACAATGAACAGCATGTCATGGGATTACTTTTGGAGTAAGCCACTATGACCCAGGCTATCAGAAACTGACCATAAGTAACAGCATATCAACTCCCATTTTATTTCCATGGGCACTTAAACTCACAGAACAGCTGAGACAGGGAGATGGCACAAATCAGTTGGACATTGTTAAACGGGAAGCAGATTTTAGCCTTTTTGTTCCCCATACCTGGGACCAAAATTTTGCATTTCAGCCTGTAATTATTAATACCTTGCTGCATATGTATGTTTATAAACTACAGTTAAATTTCAGAGAGGTTGTAGCAAGGGTGGGACAGTGTCTGTATGACTCAGTATATGAAATTACCCTGAGTTACATTTTGCTCTCCCGAGTGGTCTGACATCTCTAATTAGTGCAAGTTTTTGTTTTCCTCCATTTGGTGGAACCCCATGCAATGTCAGGAAGCACAGTTCAACTCTTCAGTAATTGAATTTGGCTGATTGGCTACATCAGCCTGTATGAAGATATCTCTAATGAGGAATGGCTCAAGATAATCTGCTGAGTAAATCTCCCATGATCAAGTAGTTTTGTTTCCTATATTTTCAAATGTTATGTACCCATCTGTTACCATGTTTTATGTGAGGTTAATCAGAGAGAAAAAACCACAACTTTTCTGATTCCCTTAACTAGCAAATATTAAGCCTGTCACCATTTGCTGCATGTGATTATGCAAAAGCAGTCTGTTTCTTATTTGCTTTATTTTTTGTGAGCTGGGAATCTCCCTCATATTCACTGTCATGTTGAATGAATCACCAGAACTTTTTTTTTTATTTTAATAATAAGTCTTTTCTAAAAGTTGAACTCGGTTAGCTGAATACTCTGAAACATTGTCCAACAGCTTAAGAATGGAACTGAAGGCTGAAGGAAAAAACTGTAACAGGATATATTTTGTTTTAAAGGTTTGGCACAACATATCCCAAATACATTCCAAAGTGAATTCTGAAATACCAAAAAAATTCACAATAAAGAAAACGCAAAATTCAGTCCCTCAAACCTTTTCTTGCAGATAATTTTGGTCATGTGTGGTCATATAACAGAAGGTCACCTCATGCCTCCTCCACTTTTAACCCTTTGCATGTCTTTCTCTTGACACAGCAAGAATCCATTTATATGAGTCAAAACAATATGATTAATGGAACAGCATGACATATAGCATAAGTTCATGGGGCCAAGCAGACCTTTGTTGTAAGTGTGTGTCTTACAGTGCTTCCCAGGGTACACAAAATGTTCATTAATGAGGGGAAAAGGAATGAGACTCTTGCTTTTCTCATTATTGTTGTCTTCATGGCCGTTACGAAGCATAATTGTCTGTCAGTGTGCTGAGGTGACTAGGGAATAGATTAATGTTCCTTTTGTTGTGAAAGGTTATGAGAAAGTTGAGGATATGGTCCATTTGAGGGCAAGTCCTCAAGATGTCCAGCACACAGAGAAAATTCTGCGCAAATTCCTCTGGTCTTAGAAAGCACCCAGAAATTCAGTTGAAAGAGCTCCTCCTTTACAGACTGGAGAATGCATATTAAGTCAGTTTCTAAAAAACAATAAAAATTTTTGTATAAGAGATTCTGCCTAAATTTTCGCTTTCTTACCAATTCTACCTTTCATAAAGAAAAATACTTCTCCTCTAGAACGATTATTAGAATACACAGCTATCATGCAATTGAGAGGAATGAATACGCTGTGCATTGCACCAGGAGGTACTGGTTCATCATGATTGCAGAAAGAAAGGCATTCGGTGAAGGGTATTTAAATCAGCATTAATTAGAGCTAGCATTATAAAGAGACGTATAGATAACCTTTCTTCCCTTCAGGTTCTGGAAACTCTGAGTTGTGCAATACCAAAAAGGGCCTCTGATCAGGATGAGGCAGACCCTGGGCAGAGCCCATCCATGGTAGAGTTGCTCCAGTTCGGTAATTAGAACTGTTTTTTGAAAGCAAACTCTGCTCATCATTTCTACTGTCAAAGAAAGAAGATATGCATGTGTGAACTTACACTGTGAGATCAAGGCAAGGCCATGCAGGCAGGGTAATCACTGGCACTGAGTGGGAGCCTCCTGCAGGCTTCCCTTTTAGAATTACTATGTGAGTTTATTTTACAGTCAAGGGATGTGAGCAGCGCAAGATGAGTCTGGGGGTCATGTTGTATGTGTCACACAGCACTGCAAGTTCTGCACAGGTCTGCGCCTGCTCAGGTTAGTTGTGATGTGGGTCACCAGCTCCCCAGCTGCAGTGATCTCCTGGCCAGCATCATTACATGCAGTTATGAAGGTACACTCACGTATGTTCCACAAAAACATTCACAAGGCTGTACACAATCATGCACATTGAACAATTTAGGTATAAGAGAAATGTCAGGGTAAGCTTAACAGTTTACTGCTATTGGAGAAGGTGATCCTGCTTTTCCTTGCTTCATTTCACATTGCTGCATATTCGCTTTCTTGCTCATGTACTTCTCACTAATAACCTGGATGAGCCAGTTCAGCTTATGGACCAGGCAGAAAACTATACACTCCATGTGTCTCCCACCCCTCCTGATTATTTTTTTAGCAAATTAATGAATTGAACTGGCACAAGACATAGTACACATTCATAAAAGAACAGGTATAAATAGATCATGGGGAAATTCACTGCTGAAACAGGAAAAGGAGAGTGTGGGTTTGGGGTTGGGGTTTTTTTTGGCAGCTTTCTAATAGATCACCTTGCGTAACTGCACTGTAAGCAATCTTCTTATCCACACACCCACTGCCCCCCTATTGTGTTACAGATGACAGGCCTAAAGATGAAGAGAAATAAATTTTAATTATATCAGTGTTGCAGCTTACAATACAAAGAGTGTGGCATAAAATTCCGGTTATAGTTTTCTTATAACTAAATATATTTTTTTATGTACACATGCTGTAATAACAGCACAGTAATATTGCCACTAGGCCTGCCTAGTAATAAATTTTATTCAGATTTTAACCAAGATATTAGCAGAATTTTTAAAACCAACTGAACAGGATATTAATGCCTTTTTTGCACACTGTAAAAAAACCAAAATACTTTGACAAGATGTTAGCTTTATAGAAGTATACAATTAGATATACTCCTCCATTTTTATATAAGAACCTATACTTTTATATAAGAAAGGCCCTTTGCAACACTTATTCAAGTCCCAGTTGCTGTACTTTTCCTCTGCTCTTTCAAAATACTCAAATTTTTAATTTGCTTATCAGTTCCCAAGCTCACTTTACTGAAAAAGATGATTCGGTTAAGAAACAGTTAAGACTTTCTTTGTCTAGACAATTTGGAGTCCAGGAACTTTCCCATTGATTTAAGATGTTTCGTTTGCTAGTTTTGCAGGAGCTGCATGCATTTGTCATCCCTGATTACCCTTTTTTTGTTTGTTTGTTTTTGCCTTTTTTTTTCTTTTTTTTTTCTCTCAGGTTAGTAAATAGGGGTTTATTAAAATGCTCCTCATTATGTCAGTTATTTTAATATTCCAGAGAAGCTCATAAAAGCACAGAGTAGTTCTCAGTAGGCGAATACAGCAGCTTAATCCATTGACCCTTTGTGCTAGAAGAAAGGAAAAAAAAAATCTAGTTTTGAGTCAGTGCCTGAATTATTTTTTTAACTAACACTGGGAATAAAGGTAACAGTGAAACCCATACATGTGTTGTTGATTCAGGGATTATGGGATATACATATGATATCAGGTGTGCTTTGAATGATACAGAGCACCACAGGAGGTACTTAGGTGTGACAGCACCACTTATTCTTTTATATTTTATAATCTGAATATCCATCTCATGTCATGCTACCCCTCACTTGTCAAGAATCACACTGCTAGCTGCCATCTCCACTCCTGGCAGCTGTGAGACATCATATATTTATGCCTTTTAACCACTCAGTGATCTGGCACATCAGATGTGGCCAGTCTGAGAATTCTTTGATACAACGGCCAGCTGTGCTTGATGAATGGGGTCACAGGGAAGGGGAGAAGCAACAGTACTGCTGCCAACATGTATTTCCCTTTGTGGAGGTCCCACATTCAAAGAAGTGCTTAGTAGGTGGTACACAGCTGCAGTTCAATGTCATAACATCCACAGTCCAACACTAAAGCATCTTTCTTGTTGCATTACCCCATATGTCAGAAGCATCACTCTCACCATATATGAAAGTAGCAGTGGGTTTTACATATGGGAAAGAAAGAAATATGAGAGGTCTACCTCCCAGGCGAAGAAATTTGCTTATTCAAAAGAGTAAGCAGAGGCTCAGAACTTCCCATGTAATAAAGAGACTTGAAAAATAGGAGTGTACTCAATTACCACTCTTTATTGCTTGCACTCTCTTTCTCTCACTATTAGATCACCTCAACTCAACTTCCTTCCAATTGAAAAGTTGAGGATGCTCACAGAATGGGTGGCTCTTGAGCCAGGTTCAACTGATTTATGGCAGGTGAGATTCTAACTCAGTTAATCACAAAAGCTACTAGGATTTCTTCTAACGGACTGAACCAGCAAGAAAAGGTTTTCAGGAAAATACAGTACTTTTGTTAGACAAACAGAAATAGATGCAAAAAGTATACACACCTTTGGGACAAACAAAGAAAATTTTAACTTTAGACATCAAGAAATTGCAACAGCTCTAACAAACCACTATTTCTTCCTCAGGATGATAATCCTCCACAGTCTACTTCATGTGCTTCTCCACTGTGTGCAGTGGCTTCTGTCTTATCATCTTTTTCAGGAAACATGATTGAGCGGTGATTAATGGGTTCTCTGTGAGGATTTACACTGCCTTTTATCATTCAAAACCTGCTTTGGTCAATTTGCAAACAATAAAAGAGAGGAAATTATATTAAAAGCTGTACATATGCTCATACAGCTTTTAGGATATTTTCATGGTAGCTAGCTGCATTGAAAGACTGTAGATGTATTTTTGAAAACACACACATAAATAAAACCCAGGCTAGGTAAAAGAAATATATAAAGTCCTTGCAGTTCCTTATTTCTGCTCTGCGCAAACCTGTGAATGATGTGGCGTGAGATGCCTTTGTAAACCAAACTATTTGAATGAGAAAAAGATCCTAGGACATAGCTGCTTCTAGAAACCTCTCCACGAGATTTCCACCATAAGTTGTTGTTACAGTGGACCTATTTGTCATGTTTGCATATATGTTATGTACTAAATGGTTAACAACCCCATAGATTATCATGAAGATTACATAGATAAAAATCACAAGTCCAGACTAAAGATAGCAAAAAAATATTTTACAAATGCATCCAATTAATATGAAAATCTAGGAAAGATAGAAATGTAATGAAATCCCAAATAAATGTATTAAACCCCCCCCCTAAATGTAAAGAAACCGCAAGATTTCTCATTTTATTGGACCAGGATGTTGATTACCTGTTGCAGTTATCAGACTAAACTTTTTTAAACTGTCTCCAAAGATGGGAATTTCAAAATTTTCTCAAGAAAAATAACACATTGTTCAACTCTTCTTACAGTTTGTTTTCTTAATATCTAGCTTAGAGTTTGCTCCGAGTAAGTTTCTCATACTCACCTCAGTGAGCCTGAAAAACAACTCATCACTGTTTCTATAAAGATTACACAGTTTCTTAACTGTTGTATTTAATATTTGGATTTTTTTATTATTATTATTTTTTCCCCCTTAGGCAGAACAAGCTCATCTTATTTCAACTAGCATTATAGGTTATCTTTTCTAAACTATTTCCTTGGATTCTTTCCAATTTATTTGTATTTGAGCCTGACTGCAAAGAGTATGTCCATTATGTTCATTCACACAAGCCTCTTGAACAGATTTCAAAGTGAAAAGGTTTTGTTTGGAATGTCATGTTATTAACTTGTACAACTCCTACACTTTCTTCACTTTTTATGGTATTCAGGAATTCTGAATTCTGTATTCATTGTCTTCCTTTTGAATATAATTTGTATTTGTATAACATATACATAAATAACACAACATAACATAAATATTCCTTTTGAATAACATTTGTATTTATTAGTGTGGGGAGAGTGATTATTTTTTATTTCCAATCATTTTTGCCCATTTGGAAAGAACCCTCAGAATTGTAATTTGGTCCTATGTACTTCAATATTTTTCAGTTTCAGAATATTTGCATATTTTTGAAATGTCATCTTTAAAACTGATAGCCATTAACAAATGTGGGAAGTCTCCAGACCTTAGCTGGATTCAGTTGACATGTTCTCCTAATTGAGAAACAGTTACTCATGACTTCTCTGTAATATCTACCTTCCCAGCTACAAAAGATAAATCACATTTCTTTAGTTTGGACATGAGGACATCACATATGGCTACGTAAAACAAACAAATAAACCAAAAAGCTGCTAAAGTAAGACATACTATATCAATCCTCTCTTCCCATACTCTGGACTAACTACTTGTGTGAGAAGGCAACTAGATTGTTGTTATATGATTTGTTACAGAAACACACAGAGCAGCTCCCTCCTATCACCATTATTCTACAGACACTCTCAAATTTATTGTTTAGTAATGAGTTACACAAAGTACCTCTCTTAATACCAGAGTTTTGCTATTCCATGTTTTCTCAACTACAGCTTTGGTATTTTTTTCCAGTCTTCATGTACCACAATTGGACTTCACAAGCTTTTGAAGATAATCACTAAAACATGCAAGTGAACTCTAGTGTTTTAAGAATTTTATTAAATCTAGACATGAATACCCTGTTAAATTCCTTGTTTATTGCTTTTCTGGTCTATATTCCTACACCCATTTTTGTTACTAGTTGCTAGTTGAGTTCTGGATATGGTCATAGTGAACCTGTTTTTGTGAAGGCCATTGCAAAAAAATATATCTACAACTGCAGTAATTTTCAATCTGCACAGTTTTAATAAGACATCTTGTAATTCTGCTTCTCCAAATAGAAGATAAACAAACCTTTCTTCTCCATTTACAAAGCAAAAGCAAGGAATTATTTTCTTCCCCATGGAAACTATCTAGAACCTGCTTTGACTGATCAAGTAAAAACTTAGAAACAATCTCAAACCATGAGCAAGGACTTATTTTCCCAGCATTCCCCAAATCAGAAAAGATCAAACTACACTGCCTTTAAATGCATGGGTCCTGCTTGGTCTGAAGAATGAGTGAAGACTTTTGAAGAAAAAAAAAAGATGTGTTGCACCCTTGATGTAATGTGAATTTTTCATTGATTTATTTAATACAACTTGCAAGAAATACCTTGAAATAAAGGAAGGAATTATGATTTAAATTCAGTGTCCTACAACTGCCTTCATTTGATGGATGATTCAGGAGATGGAATGACACGTATACTCAGGCCCAAGAATGTAAGTCCTAGAACAGGCTTACTATCCCTGTGAACATTTTTATTTCTACAAAAGGGACTCAAGATAGATATCCTGGACAACTGGCATATTAGCAGAGAAAGACTATGACAGACACAACTTACGGCCGAACACTGCTTGAGTGTAAAAAGCATTAATTTGATGTTTTTAAATTGTAGTTACATTTATTTTGAAAGAAAATTTTATTTTATACTCTCATTGAGAGTATATTTTCATAAAAGGGATAAAGGCAAACATAATGGAAATTATAACACATTAAAAAATGTTAGGTCCACTTTTAAAGGAATTTTGCAGGCCTGCAAGTTTTGACTTAAGAAAATGTCTAGAGCCAAATCTATCGTTTCTTAGCCTCCAAAACTTCCATTGGCAGCTATGAAAATTCTGGACTGAGGAATAAAATATGATCAGATGCTTTGTTTGATCCTAAAAGATCAAATGTTTGAATTTGGGTTTGGATTCTATTTCCTTCCCTTAACATAAAAAGAAATCTACTTAATAGGAATATACAGAAGTAATTCAGCACCCAAGAATATCTCTAAATTCACATAACTGCTAAGTGAAGGGTGGAAAAATGATTAAAAGTGCTTGACTCCTACTACAATGCCAAACGCTGACTTCAGACTCTTTTACAAGAGGTACTATTATTATTATTATTATTTACTGTATGACCATTTTCCAAATTGGAAAACTACTATAATATTAAAATATCTAAAGATATATCTGATATGTTCACGGAAAATAGCCAGATTAGAAAGTACCACATGGACAATCTAGTTAAAAATCTTAAATGCCTCTTTTCTTTCTTCATTAACTACTCTCACAAGCAGCTACATCCCTGCCAGGTATTTAGGGACAGGCTTCCCCTTGAGCACTGCTTGGTGATTTAGTGCCCAAGGGTTTAAACCATAAAAGAGACATAATTAAGTGCTATTTAATTAGGCAACATATCCACAACTTTAATAAGGTTGTGTACAAACTACAGATTTTTAGCCTGCACTGAATTTTTGGAAAATAAGTTTTATAAAATATTCTATAATATAAATTGTAACCCTTTTATCTTCAGCAATGCCCTTCTCAATTAATTTTATATTCTTGTTCTAATCAAATACTTTTTACTTTAAGTAGTTCCATTCTGTTTACCATTATGATTTCTAAACTGGATAAACTTGTGGGGCAAGGAAATCTTTGCCTTTAGCTTTTGCAAAATGTAAATATTATCAAGATACTTTACATTACCGACATGTTTTGTTCAACAGAGAAAATAAAGCTTTTATTCTACCCATATTCTGAAACATGAGCATAAGTTTTATGAACAAGCAGAACTTTAGGAATTCAGGAATATCTGAGAGAATCCATATGTTTAAAGCTAAGTTAACATCTGCAAAATTCTGATTGTTATAGTTTGTTAAAACATGGGCACATTCAGCACCTTGTAGCAAATATCGCTATAGCACAAGAGATAAATCTTAATAAAATTATGCACATTATCCAGTAAACAATCCTTGACTGCAGAAGAAGTATTGAGATTGTAAATATATGCTGAAATATACATAAATTTCTGTTAATAAATCACTTAAAAAGATAAGCAATCATAATAATTTGTCTTTCTTAAAACATCTATAAATTAATCAAACAGAAACTGGTTCAAATACAAGTAGATATAACACTACATTACTTCAGTTTTATCACCTAACTCCATCCTCCCACTGTTTGGAGTTCCTTATTTTCCAAAAAAAGAGAAAACCAGTGAATACATTCTTTGGAAAATATTGTTTTATTATAAAATGTACAGTATATTGACCTTAATATTATAAAACAATGTTATGTATCAGAGTCTTGTAAAGACCAATAATTTATAAAATGAGACCAAGTTCATTGTTACTCTTTCTAGTCTCATAGTCAGATTAAAAAATACATATAAAATATATAATGAATTAATTGACCATAGCGTCCTTAGTAGCTGGCAAATGTACGTTCATATGTCAAGGCAGCTAATCTCTGCATGTATTTTTATTAAAATAGATCACTCTTATTTGCTAATTTAGTCTTTGACTTTGAAGAGCTGATAGAAGCATGAACAGAAAAGTTAATAATCATATTCTATAAGCCTAGATTATGTAAAGGCACTGCAGGGTATAAAAAAAATTATGATTCACTAAAGTACTTGTATCACTGCAGCTCACTTATTAACAGTTAATACTTCTTTGGTACTTTTAAGGTGCTTGTTAGAACAAGAAATTGCTTTCAACTATTGAAAATAAAGTACTTTAGGTCTCAGATGCTATTGGATAGCATGAAAAACATTACACTGTCTTAACAATTTGAAGACTTTTTTCAATGTTAGTCTTTTCAATTCCAGATTTACTACCATATTGAGTACAAAAGAAATGCAGATTAATTCCTTTTTTTCCTCTCCTTAGCCATTGTTGCAAGCACAACTTTCTGCATTGCACTCATTTGGCAGTGACTTGAACACCAATATCCAGTCAAAAGCACTTATTTTAATGTTAGAATATGTGTATGTATGTTGTTTTGGAATCACTGCCTAGTATATTTTTAGCAGTGCATTTATAGAAGCCCGCATCCCTTTGAGTGGACTGCTGGATGACTAATGACCCCTGAGGATGGAGGAATTTGTTTCCATATAGACGGGATTGAGCTCCTGTTGTCAGATGTGATTTATCTGGAAGCTCCCATGTTATTTCTGCTTTAGGAATCCCAATGGCCATGCAGTTCAGTTTAACTGAATTTCCAAGTCTGGCATAAATGACAGGTGCTGGCTCACTGGTGATCCGAGGAGGATAGGCGATCACAATGACAGGCACAGTCATAACAGAAGTGCCATACTCTGTTGAGACTTTGCACAGGTAAGTGCCCCTGTCAAATACAGAAGCCTCACGCACTGTCAGTGAGCCATTCTCCATCAGGGAAAAGCGGCCCACAGCCTGGGGGGCATCCATAACCATACCATTGGGCAGTGTCCAGGAGATCTGCGCCCGGTGGTTTGCCTGGGTGATGCAATGAAGCTGCAGAGTTTCTCCATTGATGATGCTCACCAGGTTATTGTACTGGTTGCTAATTTCTGGCCTGAGTCCCACCTTCAGGAAGACTACTCGTTCCACATAACCTCCGGGGTTTCTGGCTGTACAGCGGTAAGTCCCAGCATCCCCAGCAGATAAGCTGCTGATGTGTAAGATCCCATCCCTCTTATGGTAAAATCTGTGCAGGCGACTGCCACTCAGCACTTCAGAACCGTTGGGAAGGATCCAGCTTGTGCTGGGTTTGGGGTTCCCCTGCACTGAGCAGTTCAGATTGATGCTGTGCCCAGCAATGGCAGTGATCCTTTCACTGACAGGGTCTCTGAAGGAGGGTTTCTCCAAACGGTCTGTGATCAGGAGCTGCACAAGCAGTCTCGCCTCTCCGCCTTCGTTCCGAGCAATGCACACGAGCTGCACGGCGTCTGTCTGCCTCACCCCTCTGATGTCCAGCGTACCATTGCGATGCACAGTGATCCTGCTCCCATAGTAGGGAGCCGGTAAGATTACTCCTTCTGGAAAAGCCCATAAGACACGTGGAGCAGGAATGCCCTCAGCTTTGCAGTCAATAAGTTTTCGGCTGTCTCTGATGGCTGTCTCCCTCACAGATGTTATTGCACTGAGATGCCCATTGATTCTGGGAGGCTGAACATCAACATGGATCCAAACAATCTTCCGATCCTCTCCAGCACTGTTCCGTGCTACACAAGTATAGTTACCACTGTCAGACCTTTGGGCTTTTTGGATGAGGAGGGTGCCATCTCTGTAAATCTGGTATTTGTCAGACAGGGCAGGAATAGGCCTGTTGGTTGGGGAAAGCCAGGTCACTTTGGGAGGGGGTTCTCCTTTGGCTTCACATGCTACTGTGACAACATCACCATAAGGAACATTAATAGTGATGTATGTTTTGTTCCTGATAGTTGCAGGCTCTGCCACCACTTTGACCCGCACTTTCATTTCATCCTTCCCAATCTGGTTTTCAGCATAGCAGGTGTAGTCCCCTTCCTCTCTCAGTCCAACATCATTGAAATACAGGGTTCCATTATCAAAGACCACATATCGCTTCGTCCGGCTGCCGCTGTCATCCGACTGCATGAAAGTATTGATCATGCTGCCATCCGGAAGGCCCCAGGAGATCTCTGGGTTTGGCAGACCTGTGGCTACACAGTCAACTTTCAGGTCCCCTCCGTACTTGACCCTGTGGTTATTCTCATTCTTATGTTCTATTTTTGCTGGTTTCATCATCACATTCACTTTGAGGACGACATAGTCATCCCCTATCTTATTGCGGGCTACACACAAATAGTCTCCTGCGTCTTTGTCCGTAACTGAATGAACAACCAAAGTCCCATTGCTATATACTTTGATTCTAGTCTCCAAAGTGCTGTAAGGAAAGAAAAAAGAACCTAACATGAGCTACAAAATCACACCTTGAGTATTAACTACTGAGAGAAATCTATAGGGGGGAAATAACAACTCAACAGTATTTAAAAAAAAAAAAAAAAAAAAAAAAAAAGGAATAGGAGAGGAAAATGGAAAAAATTAATTCTACTCACTTGTAAACAAGTATTTCTGTATTTACTGGCTATAATGCTGTTTCTGACCATTAAATGACCATTGCTCACCACAACATAGACATCCACTAAATACCAAATTATGGTGGTTTTGACTCTTCTGACTACATGTACATTATTCTATAACATTGAAATATAAGATCCCTGAATGATATCATGCATACATGGCTATATGGACCATAATGGAATCTGGTACCTGGGTCTTCAGCTAAAAGCAAATAATGATGAGGAACTTCCTCTGGCCTTGAGTATAAATATTAAACCTTTAGAAGAGTCAAAATGAAGCAAAATGTTGCTAAGCTTTGAAATAAGGAAAAAAAAAAAAAATTCCAGTATGCTATAAAAGCTATTAGTCCTTTCCATTTCACTATGGAATTGGTATATTGTGGTCAAAACCAACTTCTTCAGCAGCCACAGATTTCTTCCCACAGAAGATCTCCAGTATTTGAAAAGCAGTCCACATAAAAGTCATGAAGGAAAATGAAAAAGAAATACAGAATTTTTTTGCTACCACTATAAGGCATAAAATGCAATCTGGATTTTGTGCTATCTACAGGTTGCGTAAATATATTTTTTTGTCAATATAAGAAATTATTACTATGTTCAGTTGTGAAGAAAGTTGTGCCAAATTACGCATTTATGCATTTTAATTACAGTGCATTTCTCATCTGTTTATAGTGCTCAAAGGTGAGCTATGAACAATTTATAGAACAGAAATTTGTTTTCAGCCAAGTGTTAGGACAGTTATACGTTTGTAGAAGTGATATTTTACTTGATATTGCAAACATTGGAGAATGTATTGTTTCAGGTATTTATATGCAACCAGGTTTACATTATTGTGTGGTAACATTCATTTATACATGACAATAAAATGATTGTGATTTTTTCAATAATTATAAATTGATTTTTTTTCCCCTGTATTTAGTGTGTGTAATGATTTGCCTAAGAGATAAAGTTCAGTGATTCCTTTTCTCCTGGGGAAAAGCAGACACCTGTGCAATATTACTCAGACTAAGCACTGCTATTGGAACAAGCAGTACACAAGCTGTATATCTGGACTTTTTACTGTGTTTACAAGTGGCTGCAAAAGACAAAGACTGGCAGCTTATCCTAAAAACTTGAAGCTAACTTTTCAAGAGTAATACTGCTTTCAAGAAAATTATGCTAAGATATAACTTGACTTTCTTTTGATATAATTTCAAATTCCTTCTTAAGGATTGAGTGGATCATTCAAAACCCGCAGAAGTCAGGAATGAAACTTCTACATATATGACTGGGCTTTTCTCTAAGTTAATCTATACTGCAATTTACCTGCAACACCCCAAATAGTAATTTACCTGTGAAGTGAATCAATCATCCTTTTTGAAGGCAACCTCCATAATATCCGAGGCCAAGGGTCACCAGAAGCACTGCAGTCCAAATGCAGGATGCCACCGTATGTTACATCTGTTCTCTGAGGAGAGCTCCCAGTGATCTTGGCATTAGATGCGTGCTTCTTCACATGGAGTTGTACTGTTCTCCTGGCAGCTCCCACCATGTTAGCAGCAATGCATTCGTAGCTCCCACTGTCCTTGGGGGAGACGTTACGAATATAGAGGGTCCCATTGGGAAAAACAAATAAATTCCCATTGACAAACTGAGAAGGTCGGATTTGTGTGCCATCAAACACCACCCAGCGGATGTTGGGAGAAGGTGCTGCTTTAGCAGTGCAGTGGATGTTAATACTGCTGCCAAGGGGCAAGGAAATGTTCTCTTGCTTGTCCTGCTGGATGATGGGGGGTAAGGCTGCAATGTGCAGCCTCACAGCAATGCTGTCAGCTCCTGCAGCATTGCTTGCTACACATTTGTAAACTCCTCGGTCTGAAAAAGTTGCTTGCTTGATAGACAAGGTTCGATTTTCATGAAGCATTATCCTGCTTTCTGTGGTTGTAACTGTCTGCAAAATCTTCCTATCTGGGAAAATCCATGAAATTAATGGGCTTGGAGTCCCACTAGCCTGACATTCCATTGCTATGGTCTCTCCAAAGTAGACCGTGACATCTCGATAACGGGAAAGTAAAATTTTGGGCTGGTGGGCTACAACTGTGAGCACAACAATCATTTTATCTACACCATGCAGGTTCTGAGCTGTGCATAAATACTGTCCACGATCCTGAAGCTGGGCATTTCGGATAAGGAGAGTACCATTTTTCCAGACTTCAAACCTTTGTAACTTGCTGTTGGCTGTCATTAGAGCTCCTGTGAAGGTGAGAGGAAAGAGAAAGTCAAAGGGTTTAAAATGCATAATGCATAAAGAAGTCTTAAGTGAGATTCTAGGTTTAGTCAACACCAATTACAACTTCAGAGGGCCCATATGACATCTTCTGATACTCTCCATTGCTCAAATTAGTCCTTGTTTCTATTGCAGAACTAACCACTACCTTGCAAATGCAGACAGTGTGGAAATTTTTGAAGGCCTTATGTTTCAGGATCCCTGTTAAATCTTTATGCAACTTTTCTGTTCCTTTTGCATATGGAGATGATACATGCATCAATATTTAAGGTAGCAGTGTTAACAAACCCATACTCACAAGTATTGCCATAATAAATTCTAACTGCTGTGAATAAGCAGAGTTGGCTGCTTTTCACAGCCAAAAATTACTCTTCAAAAACAAATTAATTAAATGGTAGAGGTTTTCTTTTACTACAAGAAACACTCCAAATCTATTATTACTCGTAATGATTAGTTGCACTTAATGATTTTCTCTACAATGATTACTAAGTGACAAGAACTATTTTTCAGTATTTTGAATTACTCCTGTGATCATGTTGCGTTTCCGTGCAATACCCCTACAAACCGTGTGGGAGAACACATTTTTCTCTGTCTTACCTGTAGAGACTTTTGTCCAAGTAATAAAAGGCTTGGGTTCCCCAACTGCATCACAAGGGACAAAAGCATCAGTTTCAGCAAGGATGGATATGCTCTGAGATGCTTTTGTGATAATTTTAGGTCTTTCTCCATGTACCCTAAAATTAGTGGAAGACTGAATTACAGTCGAATTGTGTGGCATAATGCCTCCCATGTAAGGAAGAGACAGAAATTTTTGATGACGATGATGGACACTTTTAAAAGGATGAACTGTAGTGGTTATTTGTGGTTTTGTGTGCTGAGAGAGAAAGACTGGAGGGGTGATCTTTAAAGTCACTGGTGGTGATGTGGTTGTTGTGGCATGTGGCATTGGAGGCACTAGAACAGCTGTAGCTTTCTGCACTGTAATCCCAGTAGGTAGCACCTGAACAACCTTCTTCTCATTTGTGTCTTTTGGCACTAGTTGACTAGAAACATCTGGTTTAGGATGCATATTTAAGTGAGGGAATATCCTTGTTCTGTTGAACAGGAATGGTATTCTGGAACCAGGATAATAGGGGATCACTTGACTTGGTAGTTTTCCTGCTGTGCCTCTGTTATCTGGAACATGGTTATTTCCAAAAAATCTTGAATTAATATTGTATCTGTTCTGACCCTGATTACTGAACTTGCTTTCAGTTAAAAGATTTGTTTTGTTAAATGGAGAGGCTTGTGTTGGGGTAGTTGTTTCTCTCTGGGAAGCAAAAGTTTTTCTGTCCTGGGTGGTGTGTGCTGCATATGCTGTTATTTCTGGTTTGTTTGTGTAGTGAAGAGGCTGATGTGTTATAAAATAGCGAAGTGGTCCCTGCGTTACAGGAAGCTTCACTGTGCCTCTTACTGGAATGTGCTTTGGAGGCACAACAGGTAGTCTTTGGTTGATGCTTGGTATCATTCCAGCAGGTGGATGGGGAATATTTGGATTTAGCAGTAAACTGTTGTTTGACTTGCTACTATACAACTCTTCGAATTGCTTCTCTTTTGACTGTATGCTAATCCTGTTTTCATTTGAGGAAGGAGTTGGGTGAACATTGTGTTTTGAGGTGATCACTATTTTGTCACCATCTGCTCCAACTTGTTTTGCTTGTGAGAACCTTTCTTTATTGAAGGCATTACTCTCCTTGGTGGGATAATGAAGAGAAGGCTGTGAAGTGCTTGAAATGGAAGGGGGAAGAGTGACAAGTTTTATAAATGGAATAAAAACAGTGGATGTAATGGGAGGCTTTTCAGTTGTTTGCGAATGATGAAACACATGTAACATAGATTCCTTTCTATCCAAGAAAGATGGCTCTGTCCCAGCCTGGGAAGTAACAGATTTCTTTGTCTCTCTAACTGGAATAGTCTGAGTTTCTGCAGAGCTGAAAGAAGAGGATAAAGTAATTATCTCATGTTGCTGAGGTGGCTCAGCTTTTGCTGGCATTTCTATAGATACTGTGGGCTTCCATGGCTCTTTTGAAACTGAGAGGTCCTTAAAAACTTCGACTGTGCCAACAGGAATACTTAAGCCACTCATAGTGGGATATACCAGCTGGAATGTTCTGGCAGTTGTTTCATTAGCCACAACTTCTAAATCAAATAGGTTAGCCTCTTCTTGAGACTTTGGTTTTGTTGATAGTATTGAGCTGCCCCTATATGCAGGAGAAGTTGTTGTCCTTGATTGTTCTGCCTCATGATCCACAGTTTTAGAATCTGCTTTCATGTCCTTCTCTGCAGAGTCATTGTCTAATGAGTGGTATGCTGGCACTTCACTTTGCTCTGGTTTCAGAGGTACACTTGACTCTTTTGTGGGAAGTGCATCGTGTACAGCATATGATGATAAAATTGTGATGGGTGCAGTCACTGGAAGTTCCAAAGTTTCAGGGGTAGTAGGGTGTGTCATGTGTTTAGCTTCAGGTGAAGAAGTAGTAGGCCTAAAAGTGAAAGTTGAGATCACATCTCTGATTTTTGTAATTTTCTCTGTGACACCTGAATCAGGAATTAAGGAAAGAGTGGATTCCATATGCTCCTCCTTCCTGGCCTGTATTTTGATGTTTTTGAGATCAGGACTTTCAAGAATTGCAGAAGAGGTTTTGGTAACAGCTTCAATTTCGGATGTCCTTGGAATTACAGGTGTTGCCTCTGTGGTTAAAACAACATGGGGCAAAGGCTTTGGTCTTTGTCGGATTCTGTTTGGCCTTCTCCTTCTTCCATAAGGCCTTTTTCTACCGTGCTGAGTAATAAATGAAGGCATGGTCTTTCTATATGGAGCTGTTGTAGTGGCCACAGTGGTCAATCTACTGATGGAAGAAGCCGTTTCTAACCCCTCCACTGTTTTCTGAGGAGCATAAGCACTATGCAAAATGAATATGGGATCTTGTTTTGGAATAGCCAGGTTTCTATGTTCCTCTGTCTGAGAACTGTCTGCATAACTGCTGGACATGTTTTCTTGAGTCACTGTATTCCTATGAGTTTCAGGTTCTTCTTTGCTCTGAACCCTGATGGGTGTGACAGCTGGAAAACTGTTACTTAAGTCTGCCGTATGAGTTGTGGATATTTTTTTGAGCTGGTATCTTGCATCACTGCTCTCTTCTCTAGCAAATGGAAAAGTAGGTAAGGGAACAGCAGTAGTGCCTACAGAATCTGTTGAGATGATCTCATCAAACTGAGAAGGTACCGAAGTTATGGTGTCAACTCTTACTGGACCCACTTCATTTAACTTCATGCTTGTCTCCAAGGTGCTATGAAGATCCACAGTCTGAGACTCAGCAAGGAGAGTAGTATCAAGTGGTAGCTCAGCAAAAGCAGAATTTTCTTCAGATATAGAAGATACAGTTTTATCTATATTTTTCACAGTGAATAAACTGCTCTGAACATTAGGAAAGTTTGTCACAATTTGTTCGGCTAGAGGCTCTTCAGTAAGGGCAACTGAATCATCTGTCCTGACATCAAGATGCTGCTCCCCTTGAAGTTGTGGAGTTGCAGAGACAGGAGTCAAATATGGACCTGATAAAGCAATTTCTACAGTGTCTGTACTTGCAGGTGTTTGTAAAGCTCCGTGGTTGGAGAACGGTTCAGTTTCTGACCTTATTAATACAGACTGGACCGAAAACACTTCCATGTTCTGTGAAACAGTGACTGGGAATTGCTCATCTTCACCCACAGGTGATGCATCAGCAGAGGAATCTACCACATCAGCTCCTGTCTCTGAAGGCAGAGGGCTGGCTAAGGGATAAGGGGCAGGAGTAGTTTCCTGCATGACTGATGGCAGTGAAGTTGTTACAGAGATGGTTGTAGCTGTTGTTGTTCTAGGAAGATTCCTCCCACGGACCTTTGCCAAAATGTCAGCCCAATGCTGTGGATTAATCTGTTTGCTTGCCACATTAATTCTCCTTCGAGATTCAAATACTCTCCGGCCTTCTGCAACATTGCTGTCTTGAGTTTCATCAGTACTCTTCCAGATTTTCATTTTCCTTCTGCCCTTCTTCCCCTTTTTAATTTGACTCTCTGGCACTTGGTCATTTTTTTGTTTAAAAGGTATTTCCCAGTCTTTTAGACGGTTCTTTCTTCGTGGGAACTCCTCCACCCCTCCCGCCCCTGATCCCTCTCCATCATCTATGACCCGCCCTCTTGTTTTTGACAAACCTTTTGAGCCTGGGCGCTTCTTTAGTTTTATTCGTTTAAATGACCTGTCAGAAACCATTTTGTTTACTGTGACCCTTACAACAAACTGATCTGATCCCTGCTGATTGACAGCCACACATCTGTAATGGCCACTATCAGTGACATGGCTCCTTGGAATAAGCAAAGTACCATTGGGCAGCATATAGCCTTTTGAAGAGTTTGATAACTCATTGAGTACCTGACTGTTTGGAAGTATCCAGCTCAACTGCGGGTCTGGGATGGCAACTGCACTGCATGGCAAAGCTATTGGATCTCCAACATTTTTTTCAACTCTCGCTACATCTGAATCACCTACTTGAATAGCTGCAGGCTGCACAACAACTCTGTAAGCCATTATGTCCACATCATCTCTCACTTGGGCAATGCAGTGGTACACACCTCCATCAGTGTAACTCACTGCTTTGATTATTAGTTGGCCACTACTAAGAATGAAAAACCTACTGTCTTTCTCATTAAAAGGTGCCTGCAGTTTCGTTCCATCTGGAAAAAGCCACTGAATGGAGGGGCTCTCAGAAGCTTTCACACTGCAGCTCAGCTGACACTCTGACCCTTCCACCACGCTCTGTGCTGTCCTTGTGCTCTGACTTTGCTCTATCATTACCCAGTTTCTCTGCTGCCTGGTGGTTTTGGTATGAATTTTCTGAGAAAACACAGTAAAAAAAGATAGCACCACTTTTTTCCCTGTACTCTGGCGCCTATTTAATTGGATATTTATAAGAGGCTGCATGACCCAGGAAGGCTCAGCCAGTATTTGAGCTTTTACACCTGTGTAGTAAAGAGCATCATAATCTGAGCCTTGCCTGTACTGATAGCTTATTTTAGGCTCTTTTCTGAGCATAAGTTCCCTCTCTAATTTGACAGGTACTTCACTGTAGTAAGCTATAAGCTTCCATAGTTTTTCATAGTTTTCTCGATTCATTGGACATTCAAAATCCAGTGCAATTGTGGCATTTATATCTATCTCCTGAGTCTGGATTTGATTCCACTGAATTTTGGTAGAACCTGTTGGCTTTTTGATTTCACAGTTCAGGTGGACTACATTGCCATGCTCATCAGTCATATTTAGTGAAATATTCCATGGCGAGGACTGAAGTTCTTCCAGAGGGAGTTCGTAACTGTCATCATCTTCCTCATCTTGAGTACTGCTATTTTGCCTCAGTGAAGACTGAATGACAGGCTTCCTACAGGAGATATCTTTCAAGTTTTGAATATCTTCTTTCTGTAGTTGTTTTGGGCTGCTGCACTTAGCACACAGCTGTCCCCCTTCATAGGCTTTGTCCTTTTTGCATTTTAAAACACCTAAAAAAAAAAAAAAGAAAAAAAAAATAGATAAATAAGCCAAAAAACTCTGTTCTAGACTTAGACAACTCTCAGAAGTATGAAATAAACTTCATGAGGATTGCATTATGTCACATGACACACAAGACTTATAGAATGGCACCTCTTTGTTTTACAGCTGAATGGGCACTCGATTCTCAATCTGACAATGATTTCTTCTGATTTTAAAGAGAGAACTGAATACTCTATCCGTCTAAAATTCAGATTCACTGCATCTGAATTAAATGCCTAGAAACTGAAGTGTGCAGGGCAACATTTAAATCAGTAACAAACTACTCTGTTCAAAAAGTCTGCATTTGTACAGTGACAGCCTAACTTGTGGATCTAATATGAAGAGGAGTGGGACCTTTCAGCTTTCAAAAAATACAGCATTCACCAGAGAAATGCTGGACTCCCTCATTAAATAATCCAGGAAGGGTTGTTGTGGTTTGGGTGTTTTTTTTTTTTTTTTTTTTTTTTTTTTGTTGGTTTTTTTCCTTTTTTTTTTTGTGTTGTTGTTGTTTTTTGTTTTTATATTTATTTTTTTCCCTCTATTGATTAAGAACTGTATTGGCAGTACACAAAACATTTTACTGTAGCTACCAAAACAGGCTGATTAGTTCTTGCACTTACAAGCTATTCATCAGCAGGGAAAAAAAAAAAAAAAAAAAAAAAAAAAAAAGGTGCCACTTCTTCCCTGACCTCTGAAACAACTGTAAACTTTGTAATAATATAAAAAAAGCTAAATCAGAGAGGGAAAGCTAGACTAGGAAATTACAGTCTTGAGTCCTCTTTTCTGTCAATGCAGACTCTTGTCTGCAAAGTAACAATCATATATTTATTACATTGTTCTGCTCACTTGAATGTCAAATGTTACCTTAGTTTGGAAGCATAAAATAAATAAAACATATTACAGTTATTCTAGGCATAAGTATCATCCTGAAGAATGGGTGATCTCTGAATGAATGAACAATATATTGGTGGGTTATAAGGTAAAATATCAGGAGAAAGGAAAATGCACAGCAAATTTTCATACCATTGTTTAAACTGAAAATATATCCTTTGTTAGTCTGAAAATCAATTTTCTTGAAAAGGCGTTACAAATGGAATACACATATACATATATACAGTTTATCACCTGCAGATTGAAACAGGATGTTTCAAAGATAAGGAAAAACTGGCCCACAATCAACTTGGCATTGGCTACACTGGTCTGAAGAAATTGAATAACTCTTTCTGGACAGAATTCCCAAAGAAGCTAATGTTATAGTCACATACAGATACAAAATCTGTCATGCATGAAAAAGGCAGGGATAAATTATTCCTCCCTCCAAAAATCACTACTGTTTTAGTGTAAAGAGATAACCTAACTGAATAAAAATGCTAACAAGCCAAACACTGCACTAAGGAAGGAACGTTCAGCTAATATCTCATTATTATACCTTACAGTAAAACTTAAGTACACCCATTACACATACACACACAATTTGGATCAGGAACAGAATGTAAGAATATTAAAATATAGGCTAGTGAAATACAGTATTTCATTTAGATGACTCAAGTTCTGTTTAGTCCAGAAGATTTATATTACTCATTCAAGCATCACACATTCTTAAAAAGCACTGTCCTACAGTCATGTGCAAAATTGCAATGAATTATGTATTCTGAGACGACAAGACCCACCATCATTCATCATATGTGCTCCAGAATCATTATGTAAACCTTGTGACTCCTTCACTCATTTGAGACATCTTCAGCTACAATTAAATGCCAATTCCGTCTTAATATTTTAGCAGTAGCTTTGGTGTGACATCAGTTCCTCTGCTGAACTGAGATACCTAGACTTTAAACTGACACTCAAACCTCTCCTCATTTAGTGTATTCCTTACACAGAGGCATTATAAAACTCTTTTTCGCTTCTGCAAAAAATCAGAAGCGTTCCAGACCAGAATTGTAATACTTTCCTCATCTTCAAGCTTGAATGAAGATAGAGAGTCTAATTTATGAAAAAATTTACATGGTTGAAAATAAATACATTGCAAGTACTTGAAAATACTTAAATTAGATTTGCTCCATCATAAAAGGAAGTTGTGGTCAATGAAGAAACATGGATGGACATGAAGAATGCATACTACAGTCTTAATGTTAATAGATTCAAAATTAGAGGGCTTAACTAGGAATCTGGTAACCTGATTTCCTTCCATCTTTAGACAGACAAGTTCAAATCCAATGTTACTACCTTCTATGAGAGCATATAGTCAGTAGCTTTGTTGGTTGAGGACAATTTGCAGCCCTTAGCCAAAGGTGTACTGCTGCGCAAACAAATGCAGTAAAAGGCTAATACCCCTTTCCAGGTATAAACTTCACTACCTCTTCCATTATCCCAAATGTAATGGCTAATTTCTTTGCTGTTAAATACATATTTTTTATCTAATGAAACAAAACTGCATTCTTTTTACAGTGTTTTTTAAATACACACATTTATTGAACAGTAACAGAATTTAATACTGCACACAGACATCATATAGGTAATAATATTCAGGAAATAACAAAACCATCCACACAGAGAAGCGGAAAAAAATTTCAACATTATGAGTTCAATAAACACTGGTAGATTATGCTCCTACCTCCAGAAACTTCATTCCATTCAAGGAGCCACTTCAAATTGCAATCACAGGCCCATGGATTTCCATGAAGGTAAAGATTTTCCAGCAGTGGCATACCTTGAAACATCCCTGCAGGCAAGGTCCTAAGAGTATTCTCAGATAGGTAGAGATGTCTTACTGTTGACAATTTGAAATAATCAAGGACCATAAATGTTGAAAAGGTATTGGGATGAAGCTGCTGGAGCAAATTTCCTTCGAGGTGGACAAGTCTTAGGGAGGTTAAACCATTAAAAGCATTTGGATGAATAAACTGAATTCTGTTGTGGTCCATGTGCAGTCTCATTAAGCTTGAAAGTCCTTGGAGAGTTTGGCCAGTTATGGCTTTCAATTTGTTGTAACTAATTTTGAAAACCTAAACAAAAAAAACAAAACAAAACATAACAAAAAAAAATCTAAATAGAATATCAATGAAGCAAATTTTTTTCTCCCACATTCAAATCTCTTGCACTACTGAAAAATGATATGCTGGTCAGAGGCAGAATAAAATTGAGCATTAGTTAGCATTATCAAGTTAGACACAGGCATAGTTAATAGATAACCAAAGTATTTTGGGGGAAAATGGCATGTTAATCCTAAAAAGGCTTAATAAAGATCACTTATATTTGTTTTCTGTTATTCATGGAAGTTTAATTTTGAAATTTAGGAAAACCTAAGCATTACCTGTAGAGACACAAGATCTTTCAAAGCACCATTAGGAATATTCTGAATGTCATTTCCATGTATCATGAGCAATTCCAATTTCGTAAGTCCTGCAAAGGAGTTTTCGTATATCAGCTGTATACTGTTGAACCTGGGGAAAAAAAAATCACACATGCAGTTACAATTTATACACTGATGGTCATGGACTGCAAATATAAAATTAGTATAACCTAACTTTCAGGAAAAACTGGAGGGACCTTAATGCATTGTCAAAAGGCCAGAAGTTACTGAAAGACTTACAAGGCCCAAGCATATTTAGGCCATGTTTACATTAAGATTTCTTTTAACTTACTTTGTGGCACTTTAGCCATAAATTAGGAATAAAAGTAATAAATAGGCATCTAAGTTCTAATAGTTGTCAGTATGTTTTTCCATGCAGTTCAGTTTATAGAATGGAAATAAGTCAATGGCCTGTAGCCAAACCATGATGCTATGGAGCCTGGCAAACTAGACAGGCTGCAGTGTTGCCAAAGCAGCATTTAAAAATAAATAAACAGAGATTTGGAGAGTAAACATTAAAAATGGGTTATCTCCCAAACAGCACAAGAAGCAGTAAGTCACATCCTGCTTCACTTACTGTTACAATTACTTAATATAATTGGCTGCATTAACTGAATACATAAGATCTAGGAACTGACCTTCCAATTACATTATTTGAGCCTTGAAACTCCTCTTAGATAAGGATTACAGAAAAATCTACTCTCTGAAACTAAATCAGTTTTGCTTTGGACAATCAAACCAGGCTTTATTTGCCAATTTGGAAGACTTACATTTGGTGGCCTAGCTCTGTATTTGCGTTTTTCATATGTATACAGAAAATTAAATGCATTATCTAATTTAGGCATGAAGTCTTAAAACCGAGCATAGAATTTTAGAGATTTTCCCAATTTAATAATATTTTCTAGAAAGCAAGGGAAGACACAACATGAAATTAAAATACTTTGAATATGCAGAAAATACTTTTGAATCTTAACCCTGTTATCTATATAATGACTTAATTTGTTAAAAAATTAATAACAGTGTATTATTTCAGTCGTTCTGCATATCCCCTAAGCTTATAGCAGACATCTTATTAAAATTCTTTATTTCAAAATCAGTCCTTCAAAAAAAAAATGAACGTGTTTAAATAAATTTTCTCCTAAATAATTTTCAATTAGAATAATAATCTTCACCTTCCAACTGCATAGGACTTAAAATAGTTATATGATAAAAGCACTCTTTCAAAGTGAAAGTGCAACAACAGACATTTAAGACTGCTTCTTCCTGGGAAATGACACAACTCAGAAAACGTCATTTGTACTGATAAAATATGAAGAGAGGAAATGTCTTTTATGCTAATGGTATATCAAATAATGTACTTTACTAAAAAAACAGCCCAAACACCTCAGTAACTTAGAAGCCTACATTCCATCTTCAAAAGCAATTCAGGGATTGGAGAATATATTTCTTTAACACAGCTTTTCTGAGCACAAGAGCATTTTGACACTAAAATTAGGCTTTAGGTGAATAAAAAATTTACAGGCCTTGAGGTCGCCTGGGTGTGTTTATCATGGGTAGTGGGGGAGCCCTGACACCAAGCAGAAGAGGACTGCGACTCTTGCACCGTTCTGTGTCACACAGTGACCCAAACACGGTACCTCTGTGATATGAAGCCCACCAACAGTTTCTGCCTTCTTGTGTCAAAATCTGACAGATGTGAGTTGGCAATATCCTGGTAGAGGGAAGTGAGCTGGAGTCTGAGCAATCTGTTCCTAAAACATGCTTATATTGTGCTTAGTTGCTTGAAAAAAACTGCAACAAAACCACAACTCCAAAGGCAATGGATTAAATTTCTTTCCACTGTATTCATTTAAGATATGATATATCTCATTGTTCTCCAAAATGCTACTGGGTTACCTCATAGAATTATTTTTTTTACATCAGGTATAAAATTCCATATTCTGTAGCACTCTCATAACAGATTTATTTAACTATCTTTTTTTTTTTATACCCTCTAGGCTAAATGACTATATGTTCTATTTGCCAAAAAAGAACTCACACCATGGTATAAATATTTATTTGAAAATAATAGTAACTTTTGTTTGAAACAAAAAAGGCTAAGCTAATTTCTCCATTCCAGCAGCGGCAGTGTTTGAAATACAGCACTGACAGGTAAGTACTAATCTCTGTGATTATACTTAAGAACATATACACACAGAGGTCCTGGTTTGCCACACCTGCGCGAAGCACTCCGGGCTTCTGCACTAAAAGCATAAAACTGTTTACTCCAAGCTGCCATACGAACCCGAAGTTGATTCTTTCCACGTGTTTAGGGATGCGTGCCGGCACAGCTGCCAGGGAGCGGAAGGTGCAGTGGACCTCGGTGGGGAGGTAGCAGGCGCAGGGCTGGGGGCAGCCCAGGGAGCCCAGAGGCAGCCCCAGTCCCAGCATCAGCACCACGGACAGCGCTCCAGCTGACAGCCACTCCCCCATCTTGTCACCTCCCCTCGCCTGGCTCCTCCTGCATTGTTGTGGGGCAGGGAGGAAGAAAAGAGAGAAGAAATTATGATTTTTTAAAACTTTTATATACTCTTTATATATTTTAAACCCTTTATATACCTAGTGATTGCCTGCATTGTCTAGAGGCCAAGATCAATTGGAAAGCCATTTTCTTTATTCCATGTCAATTTCTACTTCAGTGTCAATTTTTCCCCCATTACTCACTTCTACTAAATACCTATTCTAAAAAAGTTATGCTATCTCCCTATGGTAATAAATTTTATAGGCTTATCCTGTACATCAAGTACAGTACTCATCTCACAGAAAAACTAGAAAATTTTAGGCACATATCCAGCTCAAGCAAATTGCCAGGGCTCCCTCTGCAGTCAATGAAAGAAGAAAAAGCTACCAAGCCATACTCACTTGAAGATGAATAATATCAGGTATGTACCTCATTAGATAACTAAAAATAGTACAATTGAGCTTCATTATGTCCCAAATTGGCAAACTTGCCTCACCTAGCTGCCTAATTTTTAGACAGGCTAATAACTTTTGGTAGGGTAAAATGTGGCTCAATGAGTCTCATTCATAATAGATATGGGAAATGATTGAAAGTGAAAGAAAGAATTGGTTGGCCATAGTTCTCTGACATCCTTTGCCATGGGTTGCTCTGTAATGTTGGATATACTCTTACATTGCAATCTAAACCAAATAGGTATTATGACTGATCAGAAATTATAAAACTAGACAATTTGTTTAAAAAACATAAGCACAGACCTCAGAGGAAAAGTTCATTATATGTCTACCAATACTCAAGTTCAGATTTTCGGAATTGTGTGTCTTAGTCTGCATGGCTAGAACCATGGAGAGTCATTTAAAGAAGTGCAGACGAGAAAACACAACTGTTATTGACCTTGACCACTAGTAATTTCTGAAAATCAAATAATTTATGCAATGTCTTATTACTGATTAAGCACCTAATTCTGGACAAACATGTTTAAAACATTCCTATTCTTATTCCTACCAGCAGAAGAGTTTGAAAGTTTTTCAAATTAATGCCATACAAGAATACCGGCTGCTATTAGGAACAGAAATTTAATATTTTTGGTTTTGCACAACACTGTGACAATGACAGAAAGGCATTCACTTGTACAAAGTATTATTAGTTCCATTAGTTATTTGCTTGTAGCATAAAAGGAAGATCTTCCTAGGTCTGCAAGCAACAAGATGCAAATTATTTTCCCTAAGATTACCATGTGCAAACCATTACAGTTCAAAGGACAGGCTTGCTGGGATGAAGAATTCTCCCAAATATCCGTGGTCAAGTTAACGAGACCCTTAGCATTCTTTATGAGTCAAATAGCTTGTAATTTGTTTAAGAATTTTCAGGTGCTGTTTTCCTTTTATTCTCCTTAAAGAAAATTCCTTCTAAAAATCAGCCTACTCATTTTGATTCCTTTTGTGAAAGGTCCCTTTCATGACATGCTCACTGAGGTCAAGAGGAGACTGCAGTGACTTGTGAGGGGCTGGGGAAGGGCCGGCCGGCGGGACTTACCGCGCTGTGCCCGTGTCAGACGGAGGCACAGCCGAGCCCTGCCCGCGCCCGGCCGGAGCCGCTCCTCCGGGATGCACCGGGATCTGCCGGAGCGGCTCTCAGCGCACCGCCCCGCCCCGCCGCACGGGGGCGCTCTCGGCCGCGCCATCGCCATTGGCCGTCTCCACCGCCCGCGCAGCGTGCCGGCCAATGGGCTGCGGGCCCGCCCCCGGGAGGCGGGGCGCGGCGGGGCCCGAGTGGCGGCGCTGCCCGCCCGGCGCCTGGCGGCGAGGTCGGCGTGAGGGGCGGTCGGTCTGCGCGGCCCGGGCCTCTTGCCAGCTGCGGCTGCGGCGGAGGGGGCTGCGGGGGAGCCGTAGTCCCCCTCGCCTCCGTGTTTCTTTCTGCGGTACCGGAGGACAGATGCTTCCCATTAGAGAAGAATGTCCCCGCCGGACGGGGCGACGGGAGCGCTCAGGCTAAGGGCGGGCGCCGACACACGGCGGCACGGGTTGCGGGACGCCCGCCGAGCGCCGGCCGGGCAGCCGCGCAGACTACCCGCCTCCCCGCCCCCGCGCAGTGCTGCGGTGGAACCCCCAAACCCAACCCGCTCCGCGCTCCGGTAGCGGCGGCCGTGCGCTGCTCCTTACCTGCGGCCGGGCGAGGCGCTCTCAGCAGGCGCTGCCCGCCGCTCCCGATGCTCCGGGGCGCTCCGGACGGCCAGCGGCGCGGGGCCGGCGGTCACCTGGACCCCGGCCTCCCCTCCGGCACCGGCTCGCCGAGGCTCATCGCCGCCTGCGGTGGCCCGCCTCGACGCCGACTTAGGACTCCTCATCGCCCGTCATCCTGCGGGATCCGCCGCCGCGGCTGGGTTCCCCCCGAACAAGCATAAGCGATGCGCGGCAGCCGGGCAGGCACCGCCGGGTGCCGGTTTGTGTTGACCGCTATTGTCTCCGAGCGCTCCCCTTCTCCGGGCGTCCCGCGACCCCGCCGAAAGTCGGGACGCCGCAAGCCCTCAGCCCCGGCGGGAGCCCAGCGCGTCGCGCCGGGCACTGCGGGACCTCCGTGGGCCGGCGGGCGGGCGGGCGATGCGGGCGGCTCCGCGCCGCCGGACGGGCTGCCTGGGCGCGCAGCTCTTCCCGCGGCGGCAGCGTCCCGCCGCCCGCCGCCGCATGGGGACGAGGGACGCGGGTACCGGGACGCCGCTCTCCGCCCGCCTCCCCGCGCCGCGCGCTGTGCAGGGGCAGGGCGCGGCGCCGCGGCTCCTCTTGCGGGGTGGGCGGCTCCTCCGGGGAGGGGGCGGCTGCGGGCGGGCCCGCGCCGGGGGCGGGGGGTGGGTAAAATGGGCTCTGGAGCCGGCGGACAGGGGTCGCGGCAGCTGCCGCTTCGCGTGGGTTCGGGACCTGAAGCTTACGGAAAGTTTGTGTCTGGGACCTGGGCACGTCTACACTGCTGAAGCACTCAGATGTGCGGCTACGCATCTCGTGCGTTCACACACACGTATACACAGGAGTTCGGCACATAATCCCTATACTGCGCCGACCAGTTTGGGTTTCTTTCTCTTCCCATAGTGATACGGTGCTTAGAGACATGGTTTAGTGGTGGGTTTAGCAGTGCAGGGTTAATAGTTGGACTCGATGATTTTGAGATCTTTTCCAGCCTTAAAGATTCTATAGTTCTTTGATATAGGTCTCCCATCCCAACACAAAGAACCAACCTGACATTAATCCATATACTTCATACTGGCACAATTCTGCTGCGGAGACCTGTATCCTGTCTGTATGTGGGAATTTGGTCTCTGCAATCAAACTCAAGGACAGACACTCCAATAAATGCATGCGAACAGAAAATCTCAGTACGGAAATACGAGGAAGAGGAAATTACAACAAAAGAGGAAAAGACAGGAGCCAGTAATTAACCAGACTGAATGCAGACCTGGTCATTAATTGCCTTTTACTTTTAAAATCCACCAGAGAAACAAACTTTTGTTTAAAGTCATTAAATCATTGACATCCCTCTTCTCAATTTCTCTCTGGTATTAGCAAATTTTTTTTTTTTTTTTTTTACTACACAAAAGAAAGCCTATCTCTAGTCCAGTGAAAAATGCGTGATTCAGGAGACCATGCACTAGTGTCTAATTGGTTCCACTGTGTGGTATTTGGATATGCACAATTTTCTGTTCCCTAGATAGGCAACGCTGCAGTTTCTCTCATCTGTTCTAAAAAGCCAAAGAACTCAGTCTTTCAAAGCACAAAAAATTTGCACAAGAAATAAGCACAGATGCATCTTGAGTCATTAAGAACTCCTCTGAGTTTTGGTATGGACCTTTCAAATTCCATCTCCAGGGTAAATAAATATAATGAATGGTATTATGTTCATGGCTGTAAAGTGTAGCAAGTGGATCATCACCAAATTAATGGAAATAATCAGAATCCAAATGGATTAACCATTTTCGACTTTAAAACCTGTGAGAGGTGTGATTGTCAAAAGGGTTGGTGCGGAAACCTCTTCAACTGTTAGCAATAAGCTAGTCAGAATCTGGACAAGTCATATCTTCCAAATGCATTCCAAATGCAAATAAAATTTTGCTTTCAAAAGAAAAGCTCATTATCTCTCCTTTTAGCTGCAGAACCTTTTTTGTGTTGTGGTGGGCAGCTTAGCTCCACACAGCCTCTCCCTTACCCAGTTTGATATGGGGGAGGGAATTGGAAGGGGAAAAGTTTGAAAAATCATGGGTTGAGATAAAGACACTTTGATAGGTGAAGCACAAGAAAAACAAAACAAGGAATTCATTCACTGCTTCCCATGGGCAGGCAGGTGTTCTGCCACCTCCAGGAAAGCTGGTCTTCATCATGAACAAAAGTGACATGTGAAGGCAAAGATCCCCCCTTTTCGTCTCCTTATCCCAGCTTTCCATGCATGTGGTGGATATCCATGGGATCAGTTGGGGACTGATCCAAGGAGCAGGCCCAGCTGTGTCCCCTACCAGCTGCTTGTGCATTCCCAGCCTGCTCTCTTAGCAGGACAGTGTGAGAAGCAGAAAACACCCAAATACCACACCAGCCTTGATCAGCAGTAAGATAAAGCATCCTTGTGTTTTCCACACTGCTTTGGTCACAAATTTAAAACACAGCATCATATAAGCTGCTCTTAAATAAATGCCAGAATAAAATATTGCAGACATTTATAAATCACACCACTAACTGATGTTGACTGTCTTCAGCATAATATTTTCAGCCAAGGAAAGCCAATACCAAGCCATATTGTATCAACCCTGTATTAGCAATAAATGCATCAACATTCACAGGGTAAAAGAACACTACTTTGACAACAAAGCACATCCAGTTCTAATATATATATTTACTTTATTGCACAGTTTTACAGTTTTTTAAATGGAAATTATGGGAATGAAAGGTATTAAGCACAGGATTTTTTAAATTGATTAGTACTTACAGTTAGGGAGTTACCAGTAAATATTGTCTGTGATACAGAACTTGTAGATGCTACATGTGCTTGGACAGCCCCGTGGTCACAGCAATTTTTTTAGTTTTTTGAGGTTTCAGCTATATTTCAAGAGGAGGCATTTACTGGTTATCCAGATAGCTGCTGCAGCAGCATAATTTCTCTGATGCTAGGTTGTCTGGTATCTGGTACAGTAAATGGTTCAAAAACATCTTTAAAAACTGTTTCAAGTTTTTACACTATGTATAGGGACCGGCAGAGAAAATAAATGGTGAAGGAAATCATCCATGTCACTGATATTTGCCATTTCAGCTGTGGTACCTGCTGTTTACACAGAATTTACAAAATGGTAGGAAAATATTTCAAAGAAACAAGGGAAACCAAGCTGTAGGGAACACCAAGTGGGTTTCTAATACAGCCATTTCTGAAACTTAGTCTGAATGTAAAAGGCTGTTCACATGAACAAGACCTTGTTTGTTGTAGGTGGCAGCAAATGACAGGCTTTTGACAGGACTGGGAGGCAGCTGTAAGGGTAAGTCAAACATGAAAGTTTGAGAAAGGCTATTATTAGAGAGAGCTGTCTTCCTTATTTTCACTGAACTTCAGTAATTATGAAATGCCTTCACTTTGTTCAGATTGGCAGTGTTTGAGGGAAAATTCCACCACCAGTGCTCTCATTGTGGTCAGTTAGCTCACAGGCTGAGAAGTTACCTTCTACCTTCAGTAAGAGCCAACATCAAAAAAGGGTTTTGGCAAACTATTGTAGCATGACTGTTCTCTCAGAAATGAAGTTTTGGGTCTTCTAGGAGCTAGCTATCTGTTTTTCTCTTTGCAGCTGCAGTGCCAGTATGTTGCTGCCCTTTGCAAGGGCTCTTCTCTGTATCGTACCCCTCTTCAGAGAACTTATCTCCTCCTTGCGTTCATGTTTTCCCCTTTGGTGGTGTTTTTTTGGTTTTGTTTTGTTTGTTTGTGGTTTTTTTTTTTCCCTTTGTTTTGGTTTTTTTGTTTGTTTTTTTTTTTTTCCTTCATTTTTTTGTTTTGTTTTAATTCCACCCCCCCCCACCCCATGGTTTAGCTGCTCTTAGTAGGTTTAAGCTGAGAGATAGTAGATTTAGACTGAATATTAGGATGAAATTCTTCACTGTGGGTGTGATGATGCACTGGAACAGGTTGCCCAGAGAAGCTGTTGATGTTCCATTCCTGAAAGTGTTCAAGGCACAACAACTCCATGCAGCACTACAGGCTGGAGGCAGAGTGGCTCAGCACCCAGCTGGACATAAGGAACATTGGAACAGGCTGCCCAGGGAGGTGATAGAGCCACAATCTGTGGAAGACTACCAGAAATTACTGGACATGGCACTTAGTGCTATGGTTTATTTGGCATAGTGGTGTTCAGCTGGACTTGATGATCTTGGAGGTCTTTCTCAACCCTGATGATTTGATGATTCTTTTCTGTGATTTTAAGGCCAGGTTTTATGGGTCTCTGAGTAAAATGGCCTGTAGAAGGATGGTCTTTTAGGTCCCTTTCAATTCAATCTATTCTAATATTTTATGATTATTCTTGCCCCAGCTTCTGCTTCTCGGTATATCAAAGTGTACTGCTTTATCCCATGGTTCTTGCTGAAAGAATAGCTGTATGTGGAATTAAACTTCCAGTCTTCTTTCCTCCCCTAGTATCTCTGTCCAGTGCCATCCTTCTCACAGTGATGAGTTGGGATTCTCTCTCAGTTTCTCTTGTCAAGCAGCCTCATACAGTAAGGAGAGAGAGCACTGAGATTCTGTTTATTAAACAGGACAAATATTTTGAGATTGAAACTGATTCTTTTATTTGCTATGGGTCAACAAAGAGAGGAATAGATATCACAATCTTGCTGATGAATAAACCTGATGGACAGGTTGACTTTCCTGACAGCTGTCTCCAAAAGAGCAGAAAGAGCCCAGAAAACTGAAAGGCCAATGAGTGACACACACGAAAAAGAAGCAGTTTTTGAATGCCTTCTGTTGGAGCTGGTAATAAATTAACTATTACTTTTGCCACTTGGCAACAAATGGGGGAATAAATTTTTGCAGATGAATTAGTACTTTGTTTAACTTCCATCAGAAAAATGAAGACTTCTAGAAAAGTTGGTGGATTGCATTCAACTTAATGATGCAGAAAAACAAACTGTTAACTTACAGAAATAATACCCGTGTGCTGTCATGACTTGTTCACTACTTGTCTTCAGGCGCTGAGTATTTGTATTGGGACAGCATGCTGGGTCTACTGCCAGTGTCAGTATTTCCTTTATTTACTTTTGATCTTTCATGTGTTTGAACTATAATGCCTGACAAGTTATGTCACAAACTAATTGGAGTAAGTGCTGATTAGCAAGAAATGAAGAAAAAATGAGGGTCAGCAGTATGGGAGGGAAAGCAATGATAGGCCAAGACTCACTGAGGTATGCAGAAAACACAGGCAACAGAGGAGGCAGGGAGTTAGTAACAGATGGTGTTAGGGGCTGCCACAGCCTTGGTGGGCCCTCAGCTGCCATCAGCAAAACAGAACTGTTTCTTGTGCCAGTGCAAACAAAAATGTCACACAGCTGTCCTTGCTTCCACCGCCTTTGGGCATGTCTGGTGGGTGGCTGGAGCCCACTGGCTGTGTCTGCAGGGCAGCTCCAGACGGGGATTGTATAGCTGTGTTAGCTTGATCCCATGTCTGCCTTTCCCCAGAGTTTGTTTGCTTGAGCACAGCGCTGGGCTAACACTTCTGCCCATCACACATCTCTGGATTGACTTGCATCCGGAGACTTTTGAGTGCAGGACAGACAAGTGTTGTATACACTGCCACAGCTACACAGGGCTCTTCAGTTTCCCCCAGACCAGTGTAGCCCATTTGTGCCTGACTTATCTGAGAGGTGACTTGGATGAAAACCCATGGGGCAAGTTTGTTCCTCTTGTTACCTCGAGAGAGGCAGTGTTGCTTTACCTTTGTTCTAAATGACAAAGCAAAAGGGCAGGAAATGGTGTAGCCTCTTAAAGTATTAACAAATGAAGGAATGAGGAGGTACTGTGTTTGAAAGGATGAATGAAAGAATCTACTGCAATCTGTAATGAGAGATACCACTAGAAGAAATAGGTTTAGTTTCCTTTGACTCTGTGCCAATATCTCTTTATTCCACTCATTTTATTTCTGTTTTCCCAGCGAGATGTTGTGAAGAAGTTTTTCTTTTGACTGCATAAGATACCTCTATCAGACTGTTAATAACCTGAAAGTAATAACATGGAAACTGGTGTTAGGCATTTTCTATGCCACTTCCACATCTTTGAAATGAAGAGCCAAATTTTCTTCTTTATGTTGTCAGCTAAAGAATTAGCCAAAGAAAGAAAAGTATTTCCTTCTTTAAAAAAAAAGAGCTGAAATAAAAGAGGTGACGAGAACTTTATTTCATTTGCTTTATTTCCTCAGCTAAGAATTCAACTTTTATTGAAGTATTAAAAAAAAAAAAAAAAAAAAAAAAAAAAAAAAAATCTGTAGCAGTGGGCAGTAAACATTCTCCACTTGAGTCTCCCTCACTTTATTGTGGTTTGCACTATATTATTTGGCATTGAAAATTACAAAAAGTTCCTCCACTTCCTCAATTTTAACCTTCTCAGCCAGTGTTGTTCATTTTATACTGAAAAACAACATTTCAAGTTGAAGAACAGATTCTGTCCTAAGAATGCTGCCAAACTGCTGCTCAGCTGTTCGTGTCCCTTCTGCCAATGAAACTTAGACTCAAATACTTTGCTCTTCCTTTTAAGCTCCAAGATTTGTTACACTTTTCTTGGTTCACACTTGAAGCACTGCAATGTGTACTTAGTCCTTGTTACCTCACTAGGAAGCACATGTGACTCTTAGACGAATGAACTTAATCTCCTAATAAAACAGGCTATCCTGATGTACAACTATGTCCAGAAACTTAACAAGGTCCTCAGCAGCACTAATCAGAGATGTTTTCCCTCTTTCATCAGACAGCTATTCCAGCTCCATTTTTATCTATCTCTGCCTTTGGAAACGCTTCCCTTCTTGGTCTTCTCACACTGTATTTCTGCATCACTTCAGAGTCACTGGATTTTGCATAGCTGAAGGCAAACCTTGAATGCTAAAGTCAATGTCCAGGTGACTTGACACCTGAATGTATTTCAGCACTAACTATACTGAAATAGGCTTTGTATAGTTGGTGCCAGCTAATTACCAAAACTCTAGGAGTGTTAACAAAACATCCACAGACCCTGGAGAAATAATGTGTTCTGCTCCATCATTTCAGTATTTCTATAGGCCATGGATACCTTAATGCCCTCTATAAGAATTGAACAAAACCCAGCAAAAAACAATGTATCATCTTAGCGGTTAGAGGATTTTATCAATGAACAGCTTTTTTAATTTACTCACGTATAGATTTGCAGAATGTAATTGTTTTATATCTGAGCTGTGTAAGTAGCATTACAGCATGTGATCAAAGAGAAAGTATGTTTTCCTAATGCTCAGCATGTCAGGACAGATAAGTGCAGATTTAGATTATGTTTTGCTGTATCTTACTCAGTTTTATAATGTTTTTAGTAGTGCAGCATTAGACAGATCTGTGTGATCTGAATAGCTAAATGAAATCCAGTGGTCAGAATATTAGAAATCAGTGTTTTTCATATGGCTGCTCTGATAAGCAGACAACAAAATCTAGGCTTTCTCCTACAAGTGACACTTGGAGGCCATATCTAGGAGAGGGTTTAACACAGATGTAGAGCTGAGTTGAAAGTACTAGGTTAATCCTTTCAGAAATGTGTTATGAAAAATGAAATATATTTTTTCCTACTGGAAAGGTAAATACATTTAAAAAGATTTCCTGCTTATTACTACCATTTTATTTTCTTAAAGAAAAAGAAATATACCTCCACTGTATCTACACTACTGAAGTTCTTAACATTTATTTGCACAGACTTAGATTTGGAACTTCCAAGACCAATGGTGCAACCATTGAATCCAGATGCAGGGACTTGGCCTTGCTTTTGTAATTGTTTCTGTTATAAACCTAAAAACGTATTTCAAAGCTCAGAATCTTGTTATAAAAATGCTTCCAGAATACAATTTGGCATCTGAGATATCAGTCAAGAAACACTTATTGCTAGTTTGATTTCAATGTGGCTTTTTGAACTTACAGATGTGCCTTGAGAACTTCATCCATGCTTTCAGACATTGTAAAGATTTTAAATACCTTTGACTAGCAAATGGAAATCATCACACTGTGTTTTGGAATGATAGAATCATCTTTAGCTAAAAATACCATAAAAACTCTTAAGTGGTCAAGAGGTTTTTTCCAAATAGTAAAGTAATTACTTCATAGCAGGCTTGCACTGAGGGTAAATTGCAGCCTCACAATGCTCGAGTGAAATGTTTTCACCTAAAGAAAGGGAGAATTATCCAGCTTCCTCAAGCATAGCAGCTACATTGTGAATAGTTAATGCGATAAGCTGCTGATTCCAGTTATAGAGTGGAATATTGGCTTCTGTCTTTTTCGGCTCATTACAGATAAACTGAGCCAACCCCAGCAGGCTTCTCTTGTGTCAGCTTGTTTGAAGACTGCATGAAGAATAACTTCTCTGCACTTGGGGAATGTGAAAATTTTGTCAAAAGCTTGTCAAGATCTTTTATGGATTGTAGAGCCTAAACAACCCAGGGGCATGGAGCTGGCTTTTTGCCAAGGGTACAAAATTAGCCCTGCAGGCAGTGAGGTCTCTTTTAATCAGATCTTGCTTCTTACCAGTGGTAGTTAAGGTGGTGAAGCCCACTTGGCCTGCTGAATTTCTTCCTCTTGGCACACACTAAGATGCACCTGGAGCATAGAAGGAGCTTTCTGGTATCACTGTATTATATAATCTCTAGCTACTGAAACAATAATATAAAAAAGATTTTAAGTCACCTTTCTGAGTTTGGCTGACCAATAAATCCATAAAATGAGAGAAGGCTCAGAGAAGATGGGCAAGAACAATGTGACTGAATTTCAACAAATAATGCAAGATAAGGCTGACCTCTGATGTTGCAAAGAAACTGACTTTTTCCCAACACTAGGACTGGAGTGACCTTTGGTTTAGATAACCAGCTATCAACAATTGAGTGTATCAAGCTCCCTGAGTTCCTTAAAAGAAAGTGAATGACTTCTTGAGTTTAGCAGACCAGCATGGGGGGAGTAAATTGTTCAGCCCAACAGAGAGTATAAAAACTAGACAGCTAGTAAAAGAATTTTGAAGAGAGGAATGGGCTTGACCTGTGGGCCTAATGAGTTTTAGGTGTGAAGTCAAACAACTCCATATTTTGTGAATATAAAATATAGAAGTCAGTTATAAGGAGCCCTCACTGCCAAACAGGCTTGTTGTATTTTAAGATTTTCATAAGAACTGCTACTTTCTAATGAATTTGATTTTTAAGGAAGAGCTAATAAAGAATTGATGAATTTTGACCTGATATCAAAGTTTCATGCTTGGAGCAGGGATGCCTAGCGTTAGTGCTCTCCCATTTTTGTGACTGGAAGGAATTCCATGCTGCCTCCCAGGGATCAAATAGTCTCTGGCATATTAAAATTTATGAGAAGGTTAGATGTGTTATGGTGTCTCCATAGTGAAAAAAAATTTGGCTAAGGCTTTTAAGTCATATTTAGATATTCAGATAAATGTTAAACTCATTTTTTTAAGGATAATTTCCACTTTGAACTAAGGGAATCTTTGGATTTCAGCTTTCTTTGAAAACCAGATACACAGCATTTTTGGATTGGGAGCTTCACACCATCGATGTCTGAAGCTGTGGATTTTCTTTCACAGCTGATATTTTAGGTGTTTGCTTGTCTTTGATTCTAACAGAAATGCAAATTCTATGATGTAGGTATTAAACAGTCTGCTCTAAGTTGGAAAACAAACTGAGGCTGTCTGAATGAAGTTGTTTTGTGAATTAATGAACACATTATTTTTCCTTGTTCTATTCAGTTTTTCACAGAATCACAGGACATTCTGACTTGGAAGGGACCCACAAGGATCATCAAGCCTAACTCTCAAGCGAATGGCCCATGTGGGGATTGAACCCACAAGAATGGTGTTATTAGCACCATGCTCTAAACAACTGAGCCAATTAACATTTTCACATTCTGAAATCTTGACAATTTTCTCATGGATGTTCTGAAAGCTGGGGAAGAATTTTGGCCAACCAGCAATAGATATGTTGCTCACAAATAGCTTTTATAGAAGTAATTTAGACACCTCTGTAGTTTAATGAAGCACAGGATTGAAAAGTAATAACGTAGTTGTTATGAACAATTGAAAAAATATTAAAAAACTATTTTCAAAGATTTTTATAAAGCTTCTGGTATTTCCATTTTACAGATGTCTGATGCCCAAGGTACATATGAGTGGCAGTACAAAAAAATGGACATGGCCTCTTGCATGCCATCTTAGTTGAACTTCTGTTAGACTATCTTGCAAGTCACCTTAATACAGATATATTTTTAGACAGTACAGTGAATGTAAAGGAAATAACATTAAAATACACTACTGTTAGATGGTAGTGTAGTACAGGGGTGTTGAAACTAAGAATCTTACTAAAATATAACCAAAATTCCAAGTCTGTAGAATTTTTTATGGCAAAACACTGGATTAACAAGTTTGGAGACAGACAGTGAAGAGTCAAACAGAATAATATTCAAGAAGAATAAACAGAATATAAAACCTGAGTATATTCTACTATGAGTTTAAACTCACCAAATTGGAAAAAGAGCACAGAAATGGAGGAGAAAGACATGTACAGGGGTAGGATAACAGTTGTGCATATGATTTTGCATTGTAGCATGAAAACAGCATTCCAACTGACTGGAAATTTTTTGAGGAAATATTGCTTTCATGGAACATGTTTATTTGTTGAAACTGCAGGAATGAAGATGCATTTAGACATATGAAGACATGAATTAAAAAAAAAGCCCTGCCTGGCTCCTTAGAGTCCCTTCTCCAAGCTACAGGATCATCAGCAGACCACCTGGAGGGATATTTATGAGCCAAGAACATGGAAGTCTGTAGAGGCCTGATCTACCCAACTTTCTTTGCTTTTTGCAGCTTACTTGATAATATGTCATGTTTTTTATTCTGGGGCTTCTGAGAGTAATTAAGGGTCCAAATCTCACCAGGTCTATGGCAGCCCACCTGCAATATAAAACCTTTGGCTATTATAAATTGATACTGGATAATTTATGGAAAAAAAAACCCAGTATTTTTTCTTGGACTTGTAAATCCATTTCCTTGCCTTGTCAAGTACCATTTTTTTAATTCAAGAGATATGGTTCAGAACTGAAAAGACAGACTGTAATGTTTAGAACACTTAAAATATTATTGTGATATAAAAAAGATCAGTCATTCCCTATTTCCAGGTCCTTATCCTGAGAGAGCTATCTGCACCCAGCACTACTGCAGCTGACAGTCCTGAGAAAAAAGGCAAAATCTTAACCAAACCCAAAGTAATTAAAGCATCATAAAATATTTTGATTTGAATAGTCCTCACTGTGGATTCCTTAATGTTCAAATTTCTTTCCATAGACACTACATTTTGGAAGTCAAACCTGATTAGCATCATGGTTTGCTGTTATTTAATGCTCAAAGTGTAAGAAGCTTGAGTGCCTTCACTTTTTTTTTTTTTTTTTTTTTTTTTTTTTTTTTTTTTTTTTTAACCCTTACAGATTTCTGAATGTTTGGTGGTGAAATCTTGTCCCCATTAAAGTAAAAAAAAATTCAGTTATGGCTTCAGTACATCCCAGATCACATCACTTTAATAAGGGTTTGTGGTTATTATGGCTGAATAGCTCCCAGCTTCTGCTTTTGTCTTGTTTTTAATCTTTTTTAAAAAAGGGGGATGTGGTTCAGATATAATAGGCATGATTAACAAACCCATGTTTGTGGAATATCTGTTCAATGAACTTCTCCCTGTAGATCTCTTCATTGCTTAATGTTGCAGTGCTCTTATGTGTGTGATGTACTGGTGGTTAAATTCAACATTTAATACAGATATGTATAATATGAATGATCAGATGCATCCAGTCCCATCTGCCCCTTTTCTCTTTTTCTGTCTAGTTAGGTACCGTTTAATGATTGTAGAAAGTATACATTATCTAAGAGGAAACTGGGCAATGGGGAAGTGTAGGGGAAGGAAGCCACATTCAAACACATGCACATAAAAAAAAACCAAATGACAGGAGTGCAGCTGTGATTTTTTAACATTTAATGCTCTTTTTTAAGGGGATGGCAGCATAGGAAATGTCAATAGTCCATAAATTTAATGGAAACCAAATATAAGCTGCGTATCAGGAGTTGTGAACTTTAAGGATATCACTGCGTGTTTACTGAGCATTGCTGAAACATAGAGAATAACTGAATCAGCTTTTGACATACACCAAGTAGTTACCTTCTCATGATTTTCTGTTGAATGATATCACAGGGGTATTTAACATTCTCTCTTCCACGGTACCCACTAATGACAGCACCTGCACTATGATGCAAAACCTGTACATTTTTTTTCCGATCTAGACTCACCTTCTGTGTGATATTAATGTGCAAGCACCTAGCTTTGATTGCTGTCCAATGCACTGCTCAAGAGGTGAATGGATCAAAGTCTTGCTCCTCTGTTGCAAGTACACTGGATCTGGAAACACTGGGCCATGCAACAGTGCTGTATGGAAACAGAACTGTATGGAAAATAAAGGAAATCCCAATTACCTCAGGATATAAAGGAAAGGAATAAAGGAATGTAAATGAGTAGTTGCGGGGAAAGCTTAAAATCCAATTTCAGTCAGAAATATTTTTCATCCAAGTATCTAGAGGTAATACACCAGAAATAAACTACTTCATAAAGCAACCAGCCATCTTAGTGATTTATCATGTCATTCCTTGATCATCAGACAGAGAGTTAAATTATCTAGATGGGATGCAGAGTGTTGTGGAATTACATATTGTGTTCTTCCAAAGTATATGAACTCCCTGTGTTATGACTTTCTTGAGAACTGCATTGTGGTTAGGCCACTTTCTGGACTTTTTTCGTTTTCCTGTGAGGAAAAACTAGTCTCATAATGAGAAAGCAGTTCCCTAGCATACAGTCAGATTTTATTAGGTACACATTATTACTGTTTCCTGATATTGCTCTTCAGTATAACTTTTGTACCAATTTATATGCAATAGTGTGACACGGCATCACAAAATGCCCTCAGAACAATTTTATAGGTGGCACTTACAATTTAAATGCAGTGAGTCCGTAAGAAAGCACATGTTAATAAGAATCTGGTCCTGTCCAACTCAAGTTAGTGGCATAATTTTCAGCCACTTAGGTGAGTCAGATTCATAGCAATGAACCTGCCAATTATTTTTTCAATAGAAATGCATTTCATATGAAGGAAATTAACTAAGCAATTTAGTTTTTGCTGCAAATGGAAGGTAGAATGTATATTACAATAATGCTGGAAATGGACATCTAACTAACATTAAAGAACAGAGTATGACTTGCCTTGCCTTTGCTGCCTTATCCTGTTCTGTCCTGTCCTATCCTACAGCAACCTCCCTTCTTCATGTGCAGACTTTGAAACTTACTCTGTTATTCAGTTTCACCAATGATGCCAGCTACGTCTTGTTTATTTGATAGGGAGCGCCAGAGAACAGGGATTATCTGCAAAAATAGATGCTGCCAAAAGTAAAATAGAATGTGAAAATAAAATGAAAATAAAATGATTTATTTTTCCTCAGTCTATTTGAGCACACAGTCATGACTTTTCTGCCAAATATTCTCCTTCTAGGAGAATTAGACTGAGATGAAATTCCTGAACGGGTGCACCAGTACCAAACATTAAACCTTGTCTATTCCAGGATATAGTTTTTTAGAAGACTGGAAAGACTGGATTTGCCTAAGAATGTTAGATATAGTCAGCATACAATGCTGTGTGTTTTTCTACTAGAAGCATGTTCTAGTGGCATCACATCTCTGGGATGTGGGTCTGTGGCAACAGGGTCTGTGGTAAATTATTATTGCCCAAAACTGACCTGGCTTGGTAGCTATTTTGTATAGAGGATCTGATAATCAAAGCAAATTGGTTACAGCCAAAATTTGCTGTGAAGGGTGTGTTCTCCTTCTTTCCCCCCTCCTTCACTGAAATTCGCATACAGGATATGTTCATGAGCAGCTGGAGGCAGTTATCTGTCTGTTTCGCCCATGCCCTGGGACAACCTGGAATTAAAATCCTGTGCACGTTAGCTCATGCCCAGCACTGTGCTAACACAGTTGTTTTCCAAATTTATACAAGCACGTTAAAGACTGGGTGCTCTGGGCACATGTGCCCCAGAGAGGAAGGTTTGTGGCTTCATGATAGAAATCACCTTTATGCTGTGAGGATCTCCTCCAACAGGATTACTTTGCTAGACTGGGACACTCATTTTAACTTTGCTCTGTTTTATGGGCATAAGAGGCAGATTTATAAGTGCTGCATTCCCCTTCGCTTTTTCAATTTTTCCTTATGCTCCTTTCTAGGCTGTGACACTGATTGCTTTGGGACAGTTTTCATCAAACAAAAGGACACATTTCAAAGGCAGTCTATAGCTTTTCAACCCATCTAGAATGAAAGGGTCCATGGGCCCCACACAATAGAGCAGTTTGAGATACCTTGGCGTGCTGATTGTACAAATATTATCATTTAATTAAATGAAGTTAATGTCTCCATGTCCTGTAGAAAATTTTGTGCCACTTAAAATGATTCAAATGCATACCGACTTGGAATTTTTTCATTCTTTACTTTATAGTATCTTAAAGTAATCCTGTCTCTTGGCCTGAAGATTATTATATTTATAAAAACAAATAACTGCAGTGTAATTTGTAAGCAGAATGATAAATTTATTATAATTCTGTTATAAATTTCTGAAAATAATAGAGTTTCTATAATAGAAACAATGACACCATGTTTTCCATCTAAGCTCTTTCTTGGACTAGCCAGAACCAGCATAGAAAAATAATAAAGAACCAGCATAGAACCAGAACCACCATAGAAAAAATAAGCCTAATAAAAATGCTTTTAGGTTTATTTGCATTATATGCTGTTCACTTACAAGTTTATTATTTCTGTGATTCTGTTACAGGTGCCAGATTGAAAGACTCTTTGTTTCTCATACAGCTGCTGAAATGGATAACTCAATCTAAAATTTGTAAAGTGTCATTTCCAGATAATGATTGAAAAGGGAAATAAGGGGTTGGAAAAGGCTAAATATCAGTATAAATAAATTCTCTGTGTCAGAGATCACAGTTCTGTTTTATTTTTTATGTGTGGACAGTTTCTACTGTTTCTGAAGCTGTTTCAGCACCTGAAACCTGAAATGGCTCTAATGGGAGACAGGGCAAAGGGATGAGCAGCAAATAAAATATAAACATTAGATAAGAAACAAAATCACACCAAATGGATGCTTTAAGATGGGCATGAATTATGATATAGTAGTCAAGTTGAATCTTCCACCCATGTATAATCTCAGCTATTTTTACACATGACAGTTTATAATAGCTGTTTAAATTTCCAATGGTTCTGCCTGGTTTAGGCATTCATTCACAGAAAACAGTCAGCTGAGACATTAATAATTGGCTGAAGCCTTTTTTTTCAGACCTCAGGATAGAATATGTTTCTGCTGTTTCCATTCCATAACCCAGGGAAGCTGATTGTCTTTGTTTCGTAACTCACCCTTTTTCTTCTTCATCTCTCTGTGTAAAATATCTACATATATATGTATATGTTTGTGAATAAAAGTGTATATGTTTGTGAATAAAAGTGTATATATCCACCTATTTTGTAAAGTACATGATTTTAAACAAAATGCAGTCAAAAATATATCTTGTGAACCCAGACTGAAAAAAAGGCAATAAAAATATTTTCACAAAGGGTAGACTTTGTAGGAGTATGAAGACAATATCACTCATATATATTTCCCCTAGGGCAATTGTAACTACCAACTCTGCATTTTCTTTAAAACTACTTTCGCAACCCAGCAATATTTACTTAAATTTGATAACTTGTCAAATGAATCATCCCAGCATGATCTCTATCTCAAGTTGTTTCCCAGAATTCATAGCTGGAATTTGATTTTCATTCTGCACTCTTGATCTAATTAAGATTATAATATTCTTATGTGTTTGTGAAACACACGAGCAGTTGTAGACACAAAATTTAGGCACAAAAAATGCCCACAATGGCAGTACTGCTTAGAATTTATAGGACTTGGCAGCTATATTCCGAGAAGTTATTTCCAGCAAATGGTAGTTTAATTTATGTTCTTGTCCTGTTTTCTTTTATCTATTATTTTGTACTTTTATCTGAATTTTAAAATTTGCTATTTATCTGTCCATTTATCTCTCTGTTTGTCTTGGTTCTGTTCTTATTTTGTTGTAGTAGAAACATAGAAAGTATTAAATATCCCACATGAGACTTGGGATGAACCCAAAATGCAGAAGATTTTATTTCTAAACCATATGAAGGCATTGAGGAAGAGTCAGTGCTTCTCTTCTGAATAAAGTAATATATACAGTAGGAAAGATTGCTTCAGAATGTGGAATGGGATATCTGTCATCAAAAGATTTGAAACTAATTCAACAAACCTATATTTTAAAATAATCATTTAAGTGTATTTGGCTTAGATTTTTGCTGTGGATTGAAGTTCTCTCCCAAGTATTTCTCTAGCCTTATTTTCCTCATTCTTTACTTCTAGAAGATTGTCCCTTATATTCTGTGTAAGAAAGGTTGAAAATTATCAGAGACCTGGAGCACCTCTCCTATCAATACAGGCTGAGAGAGTTGGGTTGCTCAGCCTGGAGAAGACTCCAGGGTGACCTTACAGCAACCTTCCAGGACATAAAGGAGGCCCATAAGAAAGCTGAAGAGAGATTTTTCACAAGGTCATGTAGGTAATCTCACAAGTGATAGGACAAGGGGTAATGGCTTTCAAACAAAAGAGTAGGATTAGATTAGATATTAGGGAGAAATTATTTTATGTGAGGGTGGTGAGGGACTGGAACAGGTTGCCTACAACAGCTGTGGATTCCACATCCCTGGAAATGCTCAAGGCCGGATTAGATGGGGCTCTGAGCAACCTGGTGTAGTGGAAGGTGTCCTTGCATATAGCAGAGGAGTTGGGGATCTTTAAGACCCCTTCCAACCAAAACCATTCAATGATTCTGTGATTTCTGTATCTGATTATTCAGAGAGAAGTGGGAAAAGGGTGTTTCTTCCTATTACATGAACTGGTTGTTCTTTATAACATACCTTACCCACAAGTCTAAGGTGCAATCCAAACAGGCAAATCTGGAAATAACACAGAAGATGAAATATTCCTAATCTTTAATTCATTCTTGAAAAGAAATGTGATACAATCAGGCTAATTAAAACAAAATAAAACCACAAACTATTAAAAGTATCCTCTAATGACTCACTGTGAAGCAGAACTAAGCAAACCAGCCTCATCATACCAGCCCTTCTCCCTACATCTCCTGCTGCTTAAAACACAGTGCTTGGCTTCCTCATGTGATCCAAGCAACCGCAGTTTTTTCAGATATTTTCAGTTTAGTACCATAACTCCAAAGCACATTTTATTTCTCTAGCTGAGCAAGAGGTAATGTGCCAAGTCATTAATTTAGAGATGTATGTTCCTGACTGGCCTACCAGCCACTACCTCTTTAGTGTTCCTTCTCTTTTCCTTTAAGGATTACACAGGGAACTCTAATCTTCTTACCATCTTATTTCCATAGCAATATAAGAACACAGTATAGCTTGGATCATTCACCTCCCTCTGTCATATTCTTTAATAGCTTGAGAATTTAATAGGTTACTGGATGAGGGAACAGGGCAAATAAAGGGAATGATGGGGCACATTCAGATGGAGATGCAGATGGGAATAATTTAGATTTTAGAGATTATTTAGATTTTTCTCAGAGAACCAGGTTGAGGAAATCAATTAAGCACATTTCCATTTAATTGGATAAGTTGCCAGAAATAATTAAGCATTTTTCAAGAGAAAAATAAAGTATTTTCTTTTTTAATTTTTTCACTTGGAAAGATCACCCTTTTCATTTTACAATTGAAAAAACAAGCATTCAGAATAAGTTGTCCAGTTTCTTAATTTATTGTTACTGTTCAAAGGTTTTCTTGGTGTGCATAAAATTTCTGATCCTGTGTAACAAGGCCAAGCATGAAAACAAAGGGAGAGAAAGTCCATGGGTAACCAAGCTTAAGCATAATAGAAAAAAATCTCTTGAAGAGCCTCAGTATTACATAGAACATTTGCTCAGTAAAAATAACCCAAACCAGAAAACTTTCTGGATGTATTTCTTACATGCAAAGTAACAGTCTATAAACACCAAACGAATAAGATTTAAAAAAAAAAAAAAAAAAAAAATCCAAATGAAACTTCCAGTGTAGCTCTCCCTTCACCTACAGCAGTTTTTTTAGTGCTCATGCTTTACTAGATTCTGCTGAACCTGGTGGTAACAGTATCTGGTGATGCAGCTCTAGTTATGGACTCCAAGAATCCTCTAGCATTTGCACTGAAAATCTATGTCAACCTCTTGCTTCAAAAGTTCAGCAGCGTGTGCCATTCCTAACGCAGAACTTACTATTTTTAGAGGATCTCAACCATGGGCAACTGTAGGATCTGTGCACAATATCACATCATATTAATTTTTACTGAATTACAGCGTCCTATTCAGTGGCTAAACTGGAAATGTTGGCATGGATGTTTCAAAGTCTCAGGATAAGAATTATCTTTCCTTTTTCTGTAAACTGTAGTTTAAAATAGCTTTATATATTGGTTGATGTTAGGAAATCATTACGACCAAGTTCATGTCCACTTACTTCTAAACCTTTTGGGAATATTTGTGTAGGAGCATTTAAGATCAAAATTGTCATTTAGTGTATGAAAAATGTGGGGCTTTTTGGAAGAATCCAATGATAGCATTATTTGCTATAACTTTGCCAAATTGTACAAAGTGGCACATGAGAATCCTTATATGGACAATTATTTGTCTGCCTTTTGAGAAATTCAGTGCTTTCTTCTTCATGGTGTTCCTTTTAACCATATTTTATTTTGGACCATTTTTGTTATTGTTCTCTTCAACTAGAATGAGACTTGAATTTACGTATTTCCAGGGCATTTCATAGGCTGCTATAGAATTTTAAAAAACATATTCATTAAATAGCTTTGCTCCTCTCAAGAAAAGATGTTGCCAATCAATTCACATCTGACATTCTTGAAAACAGCACAACAGATGACAGCAAGAATGTAGAGAACAAAGGGCTGTTATATGGGCCATATTTTCTCTATGATTAGCTGTGTGGTATTTTATGTCTTTTCCAGCAGTGCTGGTTTATTGTTGATTCCACTATCCGTGCTTTTACACACAATTTTAATGAACTGTAGGACAGATAGAAACCACCCCACATTACTGAGTAATGTCATGCCTTTAACTGGAACAGAGATCATGACCTCCTGATCAAAACGGAAGAAAGAAAAGTATTCATCATTCAGATGTCTGTTAGGGGTTTGCCCCTACCCCCTCAGACTAGCTGAACACCACAGTAAATTTAAGACCAGTAGATGGTACTAGTGTATGTACACAAAAGTGAGTAAGTAACAGAAAAGATGGCTGCATGAGAAATTTGAATTAAACCTGTAAATATCTTCAGCTGGTCTGCAATATTTTTTCAGCTATTGAAAAGTCCTCTCAGCACCAACAAAATATTTTCTGATTGAAAGTTAGGTTGCTGTAACCTGTGTTTTAGAAGACCAACATTAATATCAGCTAAAAGGTCTTAATTACACTCAATCAATATTTTTTAAATGGAATTTCCAGAAAAAAGTAAATCTTGGAAACACTTATACCTTTACTATTGGTGCAGTACTGTGGGATTTTTTTCCTTTCTAAAATGAAGGGTGTATCTGAAAGAGCAGTGTCATAAAATCAGAGGTATTGTCTTCAGGAATCCATAGCCTAGGTAAGGAGTCAGATTAACACAGTCATATTACTTTTTTCAACTACATAGCATAGTTTATATCTGGACTATGTACAGTCTCTCATATTCATATCCAGACACCTAAATAAAGCTTTGCTGATTTTTAGGTTTGGTGAGCCATTATCCCTTACTGATAACAATGGGAGTTGTTATATAAATATTTATTTATATCTCCCCTTTGACCTTGTCCCCGGATCCTTGCCCAATAATCCCATGCACTGGAGCTTATTCAACCTTCTACCTTCTAAGCACATTTGAACAGCTGCTATTCATTAGAAAAACAACAAAACTTAAAAAAATCAGAACCTAAAACTTCAATCTGAGATGGATATCATTCCTTCTTTTCTCTCCAAATGAATGGTTTCCTTAAAATATCTGTATGTCTGGACCAGACCCAGAATTTGTAATACGTTTCCTATGCAGAGAGATATTATGGTCTTAAGATCCAATATCCTTTGCCCTACAGGGTGAGAAAAGGGAGCTTTATCCTGTTTGTACAAGGGTGTATGCAGAATTCAATCCATTTGCTGTAAAGGCCGGAATGAACTTAAAGTGTTTCCACAGAATAATGGACTTATTAAAAGGTTCCTGTACGTAATTTTGTGAAGTCTTTTGCATATATTAACTTTGCTTTTCATCTTTGGATCTCTGCATTGTTGGATACTAGGTGATTGGCCCACACTATTTATGCATAGGTTTAACCGATTTGGTTCTCTTTAAAACAAGAGAATTGTATTTTTTAAGAGTCCAGAAAACTATAATTTCATAGAAGTGGGGGTAAAGGAGGCATATTAGAATTATAAAAAAATCTCAAGCAGACAGCTAATAATTGTAATACTAATATGAACTAAAACCATGTCAGTGAATGAATGACTCTTTATATTCATGACAGCTTTGCAACTGGAAAGTGAAAATCACTGATTCCTGATCAACCTAGAAAAGCTCAGTGGAGCTGTGATCAGGGCACAGGTAATATACCAAACCAAAAATATCTTGCATCACCTGAGGCTCCTTAGGGTACCTCAGACACCGTGAAGAGCCCAGTGTGTTTGACATAGGAGACATAAGAGACTTGTATCTTTTTGGAAATGCTTCTGGAGGCTGGGTGAAGAATACTTTATAGTATCTTGGAGGCCTCTAGACTTCCCTCTTTAGGCACCTGAATAAGGTAACTAATTCATACATTAGTTAATATTCATCAAGACATTCTAAGAATGCTATGTCAAAACTTTGAATGACAAAAACTAATATAATTTGAAGACTAATGCCAGAGGGTTGGTTTCCAATAATCTATGTCATAATATCTTTAACGCTCACAGTTCAGGGCAGTAAGATCAAATGAATCAAAGGGGCAATCTCTTGTCCTGTTTTTGTCAGCATGTGCTACAAAGCTGTGAGATCCCTACACTAGGTCCAATCTTACAATATTCCAATGACTTACTAAAACCTGGAAAATCTTTCTGCAATAACAGTTCCTGAGGAGAAGTAGAGATTTTTATTGAAGATAAGAAGGAAAAGAGGGATAGGAAAAGTGTATGAAAAAAGGTAACGAGGAGACATATTTGAAATAGGTTATGACAAATGGCAAGCAGCCATCTATAAGCTTCTTTTTGTATCTTGGAAAACATATAGAAAAGGCAAGCCAGGTCCTATAATTTTTTCAACTCTAACAGAGAGCATTTTTTCCATGCTTTGCAAGATTTCCCTTTTCTATTTGCAACTGCTTACCATCTGGGAATTTGTGGTTGTGAACAGTTAAAACTTAATATTTAAAAACACATATATATTTCACTGGAAATTAAGATTTTCAGTAAAGTGACTGGATTCCACTTTTGGGTGGAATGCGGTGAGATAAATATGTGCAATGCTTGGGGCTGGAATGCTGGCTCTGCACTTGGAGAGAAAGTTGGGAGTTTTGTCCAGTTTCAGAGTTTTGATTTTGTAGCCAGTGATTAGGTTATAACTAATATAATTTTTTTTTTTAAAAAAATCTTTTAATACTACTGTAACTCCTTTCTTTTTTCATTAATTTTAATTTCATGCTTTTACAGTATCTCTTATGGGCTCAGTGACAGAATACTGACTATTCCTCTGAAGCTATTGGTTAACACAGCACTATGATACTTGAAAAGTAGAGGCACTGTCGAGTTGCTCTGAAGAGCTGGCATGGGTGGAGGCAGCACAGGCAAATTTCTGTGACGCTTAGCTTTATACTTAGGGTTGATGGTAATGCCGAGTTCTGGGATCAGAACTAGACTTGCATTTCCAGAGTTAGATAATTAATATATATGTTGGAAAAATTTACTGAATTCTGTAGCTGAACTGTCTAATCTTTAGACAAGTTGTAAGTCACTATTTCAAATCCTAGACCTTTCATCAGCTTAGATCTGAGAAACAGGTAGTTTTAGAGTCCTTCTGTCTCTGTATCATTTTATTTTCATCCTAGTACCTCAAATAGAATAAAGTGGATCTCTGCCCTGGCAGATTTAGCAAAACAGTTAAAAACTGACAGAGCAGGGAAATGAACCCACCTTCAGGTCATTGGTCTGGAATAATATTCAGGAGGAGTCTGAACACTCCCCAGGATTTAAATGCCTCTATTTGTCTTCTGCTTCTTGTTCTTTCTCCTATTGATCTTGTTGTCAAATGGTTTGGGCCCTTCTTTTAAATGAGCTGTTGGCATGCCTTCAGGTCTGTCTGCCCATCTTTTCCACTGTCTGTTTCACTAATCTCCACTTCTGGCTCACCTTGAAAAATTTTCTCTTTGCTTCTGTTTTTGTGTTTCTGTACACCTTTGTAAAAAATCTCATTACCATGTAGAATTACAGACCTCGAATTTACTCTGCCATTCTTCAGTCAAACATTTCTTCTTGGCAAGATGATATCTGAGGTTCTTCATGCCTCCCTGCCTTTAGACTCCATTACAGAATGTATCTTGAGCTTTGCTCTCTTTCTACAAAGAACACTGATTTAACATTTAAAGAATCTGTCCAGATCTAGGAAGAACTCCCCACTTTTCTATTTCCTTACTGTCACTCTATTCTACATTTCCTGATAATGACACTGAAGATTTAGTCTTCTTTTAATCTTTAAAGTTTTTATTCAGTTTTAGCAACAATTTTTTACCTCTTTCCTTCCAGCTTTCTCTGTTCATTACTCTTTCTCATCTGTCACAACTTCTCCTCCTCTTTAATCTTCATCATCTTTACAAACACAAATATAAAAATTACATCTTCCTCTTTCAGTAAGGTATTTCATTCTTTCCGTTGCTGATTTATCTATCAGCAATCTTTAAGGTTTTTCACCCTCAGTTGCCCACTGATGAGAAACTTTGGGGTATTTTTATACTTCTTAAATTATGCTTATATTGGAGTTTAGTCATGAAAGTGTCAGTCAATGACTAATACTACTTACTTTGAAGCATAGACCAAGCTGCAATGGGACAGGGTATCAGCTGCTTTAAATTCCTCTTCCAGATTCTGTTTGCTTTTCATCCCATGATTCTAGGAAGTGAAAACACAGGACAAGGGCTTGACTTTGATGTCTACTTGCTCTGTCACTCTCTCTCTTTTCCCTTCTTTTCCTTTCTTTGTTTTCCTTGAATGTTGACCAAGATCCAATGGGATGTTTGGAGAGCAGCTAACAGCACTTGCTTAAAAGCAATTCAGGAGTTATGCTCTCAAATACCCTGAGACCAGCTAGGACCTAAGGTTCAGATCCCCTGCATCACAGGCAAATAAAATCACAGTATCATGGCATTAAAGACACGTTGGTTGGAAGGGAGCCCTGCAAGGCATCAAGTGCAATCTCTCATGTGGAACAGGACAAATGCCAGCAGCAGACTCGTTAGCCATGCTATGGTCTGGTGGAGTCTCCAAGGTCTCTGTGGATTAAATTTTCTTCATACATGTATAAATTATATTGACAGATTTTTGCTGAAACCTGCTCTGTCTCTTTACACTTGTCCTGAACTGGGGAAAGCCCAAAATTTGGTAGATTATGCCAAGCATAGCCCCACAGGCACTGTATAAAGGACAAGCGTAAGTTCCCATGATATTCTGGCCTTGACTTCTTGATGTTTCAGTTTTCCTTATCTGTGGTGAGAGTGTATGAGTGTATTTCACTGTTGTCCTATTTTCACCCTTGCATTCATTAAAACCCCTACATATTTTCCACCAGGGCCTGGACTGACAGGTCTCCTCTTTCTGCCCCAGGTATAGAACTTGCTCCTTCCCCATGTTGAACTTTATTGGTTTTCAATTGGCCTAGGCCTCAAGTTTGTCAATATCCTTGGACTGAAGCTCGGTGTTTGGCAGGTCAGCTACTCCTCATTGTTAAGCACCACTCACAGTTTTGCTGAAGGTGCCCTGAGCCGGTGAACCAACAAGCTTCCTTCCCAGCCCCTCCCTTGGCCCTCATGCTGTCAGACACCTCACCTCACAAGAAATTCACTATCTGGTCACAGCAGCTGGGGGTGCATCGGATCCTTACTTGAACTATTTTTTTCCTGTTGCGTAACTCTAGGTATAACCCCATGGACCATTAACTTGTGCTTCGAGGAAGAGGTATATTAGAGCCTCAGTCACATTTTGAAGTAGGATTTAAATTTCACCTAGACTTAGAGATTTCAAATTATATGCCTAATCTGTTGTCATTAGCTAATCCTTATAGCCCAGAGCGACAGGCTTCTATAAGGCAAAATAATCATACGTGGTATTGCTTATATGCTGTTTTGTGTCTTGTTTCTATGCTTTCTTTCTTCTACTTATGGGATGTGTTCAGTTTATGTACTAATAATGGAGATTGAGCTAGAATTACAGGAACAATAAATATGTTCAGTGAGAACCCTACCATATAACACCATTCAGAACTTTTTTTCCTTCTTTTAGCTTCTCATCTTATTTTTATATTTTCCTAATTGGTCTGCTGGCAAGTCAGCTGTTAGATTGGGAAGGCACAGCTAGTAAAACTGAGATAAATATAATTGTTACTGCATCATAAGACTTTGAAGTAATATTCAAAATAAAGAATGGGAAACCAGATAAGAATTCATTAACTGGAAGAAAATACTCAGCTGATAGCTATTGCCTTTGTCATCGAACATATGAACTTAAACCAAAAATAAAAGTATTGGAAAGATGTATGGATGTTTTTTACAAACCTAGCAATCAACATGAAGGACATAAAACCTTGAAACAGAAGGGAAAAACAAGATAAGGTCATCATCAGCTCCATGCAGTGCTTTCCACAGAAACCACTATTTTGTAATTCCCATATTTTATGGGTGTTTTAAGTGTAGCTATGTCCATAAAAAACTGGAACAATGTCTAAAAGTGAACCATGACCTAAAAGTGATTGAGGCAATAGCTAATCCTGCAGCAGACCTGAGACTCAGAATAATACTGCAACAATATCTGTCTCCCTAGGTCTTCTGGGAGACATATGCCTGTCAGCAGTGATTGCACACACAGGAAAAAATCTTGTCTGACCTAACTTTCCACCCCACACACCTGTTGCAATAGAAATCCTATTTTACATGTCAAGATTTCTGAAGAAGTTGTCTGCCAGCATCCTGCTTTCTCTATCCCACAACAAATTATTCACTGGCCAAATTTTAAATTTATTCTCTTTGCCAAAATATACCAAAAGCCAGTTTTGTAATGTTTCAGTAAAATCCCTTTGGAATAATATGAAATTGTTGACAGTTTCTTAATCCAAGGCTATGATTTAACCAATTAAAAGGATGGAGGCTATTTAGGAAGTTTGGATCTAAGTTCGGGTTTAAATCCTGGACACCCTTAAAAGTGAAATAGCACTGGCAAGACAGTGACTTGCTTTCAGTCAGCTCTGAATTAACTTCAGAGTAGAGAGCAGTCTCCAAAGAAAGGAGGTGTTTGCTTTGGATCTTTAGCCAGCAGCTGAAGCACCCAGGCTCAACCCACAGGCAGTGGTAAATTAGTGTAAGTACTTACAGAAATATAAGTTAAGAAAGAAACATAATATTCAGTCTGTATTTCTTGGGTGAGGAACCAGGAAATCCTAGAGTTCAGTCAGCTTTACCAGGGAGAAACCAAATTATTTATGAATGTGGCTTCTTCAACATTCACTAAAGATCTATGAATCTTAGTGTGACATTAGAAAGAGACATGCCAGTAACTTTGTGTGAGTACAGAAAGCTTTTCCAAAAGGAGGAGATGCTCAAACGGCAGAGCTGTCCTTACCTTCCCTCCTCCATGGGAAGTATGTTGGGGCTGATAAAGGAGCATGGGGAAGACACGTGTGAATGAGAGACAGAAGAATGGGAGTGAGGTGTATGAGATGTGTTTTTTCACCCCCAAGTCAAAACACATTCCCCAGGCTGCCTCTGCCTTGTGAGCAGGTTGGTCTGGCTGCGATAAAGCTTAGGACAAGAAAGGAGGTTGTCTTCTGTGCTGTGCTAGCTACCAGATCAGCCCTGGTCAGCAGCCAGCTCCGTATATCCCGGTACACCCAGAGGAAGAAGATATTGCAACTTTCCACTCTTTTCTCACTTTTGCCCATTTCAGCTTTGGAATAGGGAATTTTCAAGCTTACTTATCCTCATCAAGAGTTTTGTACCCAGAAGACTGTTAGCTCTAATGACTCTTTTCTTTGTATTTGCAGTCACCAGATGTGAAACATATTTTGATCTGTTTTCTCATTATGAAAATGCTTTCATTTATGATGCCCAGCAGGGTGACAGCTGATTAAGTTTGTAGGTGGAATTAGTTTTTTTCTTTTTTAAAATTATTACCAAGACCAGCAAAACAGAAAATGGATTCTTTCAAGAGTCTGTTCCCAAATATAGGAGGTCACATTTTAAAAAATGCTAGAACCTTGTCGTGCCTTTTCATATACTTGACATTTGAAAAAATATTTTTCCAGAATTATTCAAAGTTATAATATGAAAGTCTTTTTGCCCCTTTGATATTTGCCATTAGATTGTTCCTTAAAAAATGCGCTACTCTTTCTCAAGTTCATATCTGAGGACCAGAATGCACAGCTGTGTTTGTCATTAATTCCAACCAGACAAGAATTTATTGAAACTCTATCAGAATAAATTACCAAAAGATAATTTCTTTGGGTTAGGAAGCACAAAAAAGACATTTTCTTTGCCTTATGATCTAGACAAGTAGTCTGTGCAATGGGTGGGGAACTGGCTGATGGACAGCACACAGAGGGTGACAGTAAATAGCTCCATTTCAAACTGTCAACAAGTCACAAATGGGGTCTCCCATTGGTCAATATTGGGTCCAATGTCTTCATAAGTGATCTAGAAGATGGGATCAAATGTGCCCTGACAAAGTTTGCCAATGATACTGAACTGAGAGTGGAAGTTGACATTTTGTAAGGGAGAGCCTCCCTGCAGAAAGGCCTGGATAGGCTGGAGAAATGGGCTAACAAGAACCTTACGAAGTTCAACAAGGACAAGGTCAATGTCTTGCACCTGGGAAAACACTATCCATGTGAACAGCACAGACTGGGATTTCCCAGCTGGGAGGAATATCTGTGGAAAGGCTCTTAGTAGAAAACAAACTAACATGCCGCTGTGGCAAAGAAAGCCAACAGGACACTGGGTTGGGTCAATAGGGGCTTCACCAGCAGAGATAAAGGAGCCATTATCCCACTGTACTCACCAATTTTTGGGCCACACTTGGAACACTGAGTTCAGTTTTGGCCCACAAAAGAGATGTGGACAAGTTGGAGAGGGTCCAGAGAAGGACCACAAAGATAATCAAAGGATTGAAAAGCGTGTCATGTGAGGAAAGGCTGAGAAAACAGATTTTGTTCATCCCTAAGAAAAGAAGGCTTAGGGGAGAGCTTTATCACCATTAGTATTTAACACATAGCTGTGAAGAAGATGGAGGCTTTCTTTTAAGAAAAAGTCAAAACCAATGATAAGTTACTGCAAGGGAGAATCTGGTTGGACATAAAAGGAAAATTTTTCACAAAGAGTGTAATCAGCCATAGGAATAATCTCCCCAAGGAAGTAGTAGACTACCCGACACTGCACACTTTTAAGATTTACCTGGCCAGGGCGCTGAGTGTTCTTGTCAGGACTGTATTTTTGCTAACAAAGTTAGCGCCAGATGATCCTTGAGGTCACTTCCAACCGGGTATTTTGTGATCCATGGTTCTATGATTCTTCTGTAAACAGTAAAGTATTTGGAGTTTGAGCCTGGGCAGAATTTCATTCAAATTTCAAACCCATTATTTCTGAATCTTCTATGTCTGGTATTGTCCATAACAATAACCACAAAATATCTTTTAATTAAAGGACTGGAGAATTCAAAAAACTCTCCAACTCTTTTAAAGGAACGTAGAAAAATAAATGATAGTTTAACTTTTGTATTCAAACAAATCCCCAGCCTCTAGGAAGACAAATAAATTTTATAATTCTGCTGAAATAATTGCCACTCTTCTCTTTCATTGTTTCCTTTGGATTGACAATTCAATACCAAAACATGGTGTGGTTTTGTACTTGCAAAACCAAAATATAATGCCTGAGCTTTTGCAAAATCAAAATACTTCCTGGCTCAATCCATCTCATCTGAATCTGATGAAACAGTCATTTATGTGCATCAAAAGAAAAACTCCCAGTGTAAACTTGCAAAAATTATTAACTGTATTGGAAGGCCTTCCTGGGGTCCTTCTAACCTGCATAATTCTATGAATCTAGAGAGGAGATAAATTTACTCAGTATCATAAAGTCAGAATATCAATAATATTGCAAGAAAAGAGAGGCATAACCTCATTCTGCGTAGCACCTTTCCATCACATTCGAACTGGTTACATATAAGGAAAAACTAAGGATAACAAAAAGGAGGTTAAAAAGATGAGTAAATTCACACATCACCATAGAGATGTATCAGACTACTCATACACTGACATTATATTGCTCTTTGTGGATTTAGTCTTTTAAATATTTTATAGACAGGAAGACTTTTAATAACATGCTTACATTAGTAGTTCACTATCACCTTTTCTTGTGCTTTTTGTACCCTGACAATATTTTTACAGTTTTTTTACACTTAGCACACAGTTGAGCTGAAGTTTATACCATTATGACAGCTATGGACGGAATCCTGTACCAATAAAAATTATAACATAAAGCTTTCATAATCAGCAGTCAGTGTTCTCTTTATTTCTAATGTGACCAAGAAAGTGAGAACTCAAAAGTAATTTAGGAGTTTAATTCTGCTTTCAAAAAATCATCTTTGACCTACTGAATACTCTTTTAAAAATTCTTTATGCTTACTACATATTCTGCATTTTTATTCAGGTGTTATTATGAATGCTTTCTTTCTATAGTATGGAGAAACCTGGAATATGTTGATTAATACTGAGTGTCAAAAAAGTAGTACCTTCAGTATAAACCATAAATAAATATTCCCTATTGATTCAAAGCATTGCTGACATTCAAAGCAAGTAGAAGTAAATAAAGCAGAATTGAAGCTTTTATATCCTACATCACTTTAACATACCCAAGTAATAGCTAAAATAATCAGAAAAAAATTATTTATTTTATTACTTGGATTTCTTGATCATTTTTCATCTGTCTGGCTACCTAAATGTGATTTTAAAGAATTCTATAAAATAATCTATTTATCATTCAACTCCCAAAGCAAAATCGTCCTGACAATGGCTTTAATAGTGTCAACCTGACAATAATAGTGTCCTTAGTGGATAAGGTAAATTATCTGCCAATTAATTGCATTTTCCATAAGGTCTGGGAGGCCTGAGAAATAAAAAAGCTTTGCACTCTTAAGGGCCAACCACTACCTGGGATTATAGGATGTGCAGTCCATAGCTGGAGGGAGAATACCACCAGTATGATGTAAGATTTGAATTGAAGAGCTGATCTAAGAATCAAGTATCACTTTTAAAATCCTAGTTCTGAAAAGGTATTAAACGTCTACTTAGTGTTGAGCAAATTGATTTGCTCCCATTAGTTCAATGTATAATCTTATATATAGATTATCTGAATTTATGATTATATCCTCGGAATTTACTGGTGATGTGTATCACACTTGTTAGGAAATGAAAAGAATAAAGCAAGTATTTTCATTGGATGAGTTGTTCTTTGCTGCTAGAATTTAAAGAGTCTAGTTTTGGATAAGGTTTGTACAATTAGACTGGGATAAGAAGATCCTTTGCAAATAGAAAAGTGGCACTTAGTATTTTTGTGTGCACAGTTTTATTAAGAAAATATACCAGTTACAGCTGTATTTAAGGATGATTATTAAACACATGAAGTTGCTGCTAATAAATTCATATTTATTTGGTGTTCCCTAAGTGCTGTTCTATCCCCTTTCATCTAATATATAATAGAGTGTCATGTAATTGTAAAATATTAACTAAAAAATGTACATGGAAATCAGTTTGCAATTATCTGGTAAGGAATGATATTGGCAGCTACTATGAATTGAACTCTATGGATTTTTTAACAGAAGTGAGCCACAAATTCCAAAGACTACTTGCTATAATCTTTGGGATTAAAAATAGATTTTCTGAAATTTATGTACAGGGGGTTTACTTAATTGTAAAAATCTTTATTTTATTGCCATTACAATTTACTATTTAGTGCATTCCCAGTGAATAAAAGTGCCTTACTTTGTTTTTGGACACAATCTCTTTGGTTCAGATATAACATTTGGCCAGATTATCTTCTCGGGTTTGTTGGTAAAATTGATTAAATACCCTATCTCATTAATGCCATCAATTTGCTACATAAAGATATGTTGGTAAGTAGTTGCAGGGGGAAATTCTAATTAATTAAATTAAAACTTGTAGTTCAAGAATGCAGTCACTCTGGTGGGCTTCCAAACGACCCAAGTTTGGAAGCCCAAACTACCCAAGCATCAATGGCTTTCCAGCACCTCTAGAATTCACACTTTTTCTTTCAGTTGCCACACATACATTTATATGAAGCATGATTGAAAATCCCCAAAGGGGCTGTGCTACCTGTTGGTAGCTCTTCAAGGCAATCAGAGACACTATATCAGTAGAATTCAAAGTGAGCCATATCCCATATTTTACCTGTACTCTAAAGACAACAAGAAGGACAAAGACATCACTTTTGTTTTAAATTAATGCCTTTGTTCCTGATCTCAGATGTAGTTTGATATTACTCTTTGCTTTGTTCTTCTTCAAAGAGCTGTATTTTGGATAAGCTTTTGGTTCCCCATTGCTTTCAGGGTTGAAATGTTAGGATGTATTTCCTGTGAATTACAAAACTCTTGGGCTAAGTAAGAGCTGGGTGCAGTATTGAAGCTGCATCTGTGGACAGCATTTCAGGCAATGAATGAACAATGTCTCACATGCTGAGATACAGAGCGGAAAACCTGAGCAGAATTATGAATAGTTCAGTAAGAATCTGAATATTTGTTAGAGTTCTTGCCAGCTCAGAGAAGTGTTGAACAAAACATCTACCCAAAATAATTTGTATGATGTAATTTCAGTTTTTCTTACCAAAAAACCTAACTATTTTTTTAGACCAACTAGGATAACATTGGTCTGAGGAGAATTAAAACCCAAATTGGACAATAGAATGAAAAAGTTGCCCATCTCAAAAATAAGTATAAAAAATCTTCCATGTAAGGGAACCTTCATTCTGCCTGCAAATAAAAAAACTTTTCAAGCAAATCTTTCACAAACAAAATCACCAAAATAAGTGATTTTTTCTTCACTGTAAATTTTACTAGGATGACAATGCTCTGAATTCCTTCCTGTATAAGAAAAAAATGGCACAAGGATATGATTGTTCTGACTTCCCCTGAAACTTCTAATAGTAGTGTGGTTGTAAAACTTTATTTATAAAATCCAGACTTCATTTTTACCTGCACTAAACTTGGAGGTTCAATCAGAAGGCTGGAATAAGCTCCACTTGAAATTACATCCCCTGCTATTATTTGTAATAATTGTACTGTAGAAAGTAATAGAAACTTTGCTATAGGGCAAATCTTTTTTTCAGTAAGCAAAGTATTGCCTTTGATACCCAAAGTTTTGGGGTTTTTTTACACTGTGCAAGTTCTTTATCACTTTCTATGAGAAAATATCACAGAATCATTTTTAAAAGTTCTTGTCCAGTCTCTACATGGTGCTACTGGCCAGTTGAAATTCAGCTTGAAAGAAGGGTGTGGGGAAAACCAGAGAGACCAAAACTTCCTTCATGCCCTTCGAAGTTCCTTTTTGTCTGTAAAAAAAAAAAAAAAAAAAAAGGATCTTGATTTTAAGTAGTTTAATTTTTCCTCTTGTGTTATTCCAAATCAGGTCTTCATTAATTTAGCTAGTGTTAAAAAGCAGAAGGGAAATAATTGTAGAGTGACATACAAGTCCTGTTTGAATGATCTTTGATGGTGGGTATCCATCTCTAATCGGATTACCTTGCTTTTGAAATTTTCACTGTAGGAGTGAAGATTCTGGTCTAGATCTACCTGTATGCTTTGACTAATTTTGATGATTTCACATGAGTAATATGGTCACAGACAAATCTTAACTACTTTGTTAAATGAGTAGCTTTATGGCAGGTTTGCTTTACTAAGGTAGTTCAAACTGTGTAAAACAGTGAATTTAGTCCAGTGAGTCCTAAATAAGCTCAGAACATACAGTTATATACAGATAACATAGTCAAAATGCAGGATACACTGCACTAAACCTTACAAATAAACTGAAGAATAACTCATACAATACTGTGCAATTCAGTCCTCATTTCTTGGCAGCAGCAATTCTGATGGTCTCTTTACTGGAAATACATGTTGCGTCAAGGCAAATTGGACTCCTAGTGAGTAAGAATTAAGTCAGTATTAGCCAGTTAAGTAAAATAATTTTTTTCCAGTCTGATACTTTTCACTGATTCAGAAAATGGTCAGGCATAACCTGGATATGATGTGCTCCTGGAAGTATTCATTGCCAACCGAAACTACAGGCATAGGGTATATTTTTCTCTTAGAAGAACAATAATGATCTTTTATAATTTATTGCTGTTCATACAGATAGGTGGCAGAGTACTTCATAGGCTAGCTATGTTATTCACTAGCAGAAAGAGGGATTTTGTGAAATATATCTTTAGGAGTACAATAACTAATCATGAAGAATGGGATTTTCTTCTTTACACATACAGTGTATAAGATTCTCTTCCCAGATTCCTCCATCATGCTGTCTCAGGGAATGCACAGTGTCTTTGTATCACTCATACAGAAGCTGAGTCTTTTAAATCACAAACACCTGTCATTAGTTGGTTCTGCATGAGAGAAACATCACAAATCACAGAAAACTATTCACTTTTATAAATTTTGATTGAGTTTTAGGAAAAAGAAAAAGAATCAGGAAAATCTGGTATCCTAATTCCTCTGTCCGTCCACAGCTTTATCTATGATGTTTCTCCATTACTGTTATGATTTGTGATTTACCACAGTAGGTCTTTTGATACTAAGCTGAAGTAGTGCTTCCAAGCTGTCTGTCATCTGAATATATTTAAGAAGAAATATCCTTTGGGGTAGTTGGGGTGTTTGCCGTTTCTACTTTCTACAAAGTACCTTGCTCAGATTTAGTTCCTGGAAGCTGCTTTGAGTGTTATGGTTTAAGACAGTGTTGTACACACAGAAATAGTTTCAATGTGTGCATTTTAGGCCACAAACTATCACAGCCAGATGTCACAGAGGCTTTGCAGCTGGAAAGAAGCTGAATCCCTAAAGAAAGGGGCTAAAATATGGAGTTACTCAAGCAGTACATTCAGTGTCCCAGGACTGACATCGGCCCTGTGGCTATATAAGAAGATTGTTTAAGAGTAGAAAAGAACCTAAAGTTTCCAACTTGAACAGGGCCAGAAGGAGCAGTGGATGATGTGCTGAAGGGTCATTTAAAGATCATGCCCGTTATCATGAGGTGGTTCAACAGAAAAAAATGAGCAAACAACCCTCTAATTACAGGACAACATCAGGTAGCTGTCAGCTCTTCTTGCATGAATAGGACCATTGCTTTTCTGTAGATCCGTATGTCTGGATAAGTCTAAGCTGACAGCAAAAGAGAGGAAGATGTTTTAAGGATATGTATTTCTAGCTCTTGTGCAAGGAAAATTACAACATTTTGGACAAGAAATGATGAGAGATGAAAGCGTAATTTGCTGATTACCCATAAAGGGGAGATATATATATAGATAGATACATAACCTAGATATCTATAAGTAAAACAATTGCAGACACTGGCCCTTGTTGTCACTTCACTTCTTGCTCTCTCTGAATGGAGAAGGAGCTAAATATCTATTCTCCATGCTGTTGGGACAAAGTTATGCAGGAATTGCAATGCCTACAGCTGGGGTTCATCTGTTAATGCCCCTCAGCTAAGGTGGTGGTGAGAGCTTGTCTTTGTTCGGTTCCAGCGCAGCAGAAAACAAGCTCATTTAAACCACAGGTGGCTGACTATTGCCTATAGCACAAAAGGCAGAGCAAGAAAAGTACTAGCAGTGGTTTTGGAGGAAAGGCTATGGCACATACCCACAATATGATTGAATTTTCCATGTTTTCTCTGGCACTGGAAAAAAGGAGTGCCTTGTTTCTTTGGCCACATCTGTGGGGAGTTCAATGGACCCTATACAACAAAATATGCTTAGATCTGTGTGGTTGAATCAGAGGATCTGAAATAAACAGAAAAAATAATAAAAACAAATAACATAGGCAAACATAACTATTTATAAACAAAGTGCCCTTCCCCTTTCATTGAGTTCATTTGCTCCTGTGAAGGGAGAGGAAGTACAAAATGCAGGGTCAGGCTTTGACAATTCAAATCTTGTGGATCTGAGCCAGTTCATGCCAACAGGTAATTTTTGCCTGGAGAAATAAGGTACCAAATTTAGATGTGACAGAGATTATGTGGCTTTCACAGACTTAGGCTTTTAAATGTTTTTATTACAGACTCATAGAATCACGGAATATGCTGAGTTGCAAGGGAACCATCAAGAACATTGAGTCCAGCTCATGGCCCTGCACAGGATACTCCAAGAATCACACCATGTGCCTGAGAGCATTGTCCAAATGCTTTTTTGAACTCACACAGGCTTGGTGCTGTGACTATTTTCTAATTTTTCCTAATAGCTATTGAGAAAATTCCACTGCTCATTTATTTTTTCATCATGAACTTCAATTACACAACCAAAATTTTCTGTCGTGCTAAGGGTACTTTCTGCAACTATTTTTGGCATTTCTGGATTTCCCCCAAAACATACAATTTTTTATTTTTTTTTCAAATGCAAGTGTTTTTGAAAGAAATAGAACAGAATTCTTTAAGGGTATAATTTTGTCACATTTAGTTTTTTCCCTCTTAAAAAAATATTAGAAATTACCTATAGGAAAATTACATCTATGGTTACTAATGTATGGAAGCTTAGAGCACTTAGAGAGATTACAGACAGTTAAAGAAATTTAAAAAACCTTCAGATTTATAAAGTGCAGATTTGTAGAGGCAACAAAGAGCACAAAAGTGCATAACAGTCATTTTGACTTGATATTAAAATCCTGTGTGTGGTTGCTATTTATGAAAAAAAATCTACTGAGCCAATAATAGCAACCGTACATCAGTGACAGAGGTGAATTGCCAGAGAAATTCAAGGCTATTCACAAAAAAAGTTTTGCTACAAAATATTTTATAAGAAATGTGAAGCCTATCCTGTTGATGTTTCTTTTTATAGTGCAGAAAAGTAGTACTAAATAAAAGCAGACTTCAGGAAAGATATTTTTGACATTGTAATGTAACAATGGAGAGAAAAATCTGACTTTGAAAAGCTTTGAAAGGCTCCACCTTCCAAAAATTCCTGTAGGTGATAAGGCATTTATATCTTTATTCTCCTTCATGCTATAGGAACAAGCTGGAAAAAAGTATAATACTTCATTACATACTTCAGAGGGCTAAGAAAGTAAATTTCTTCAATTACTGGCATCCATCAGTTGGAAAGAAGGGGACTATCAAAATTATCTCTTGCCGTAAGAGCTATTCTCACTCCTTTCTAAACTCAATATATCTTTTCAATAATTTTCAGGCCTTTCTCTTCTTAAAACTAAAACATGACAAAATTTGTTCTAGATGAGACGGATAGAAAGGTCTCTGTTGCTTACATTGTCCCTCTCTTAGTGCAATTTGTTAAAAAATAATACACCTTTTTCAGTAGGCCATCCTGGAAGTTACTTTTATTTTTCCTGGTTTTACCATTCCCTACATTTCTTCCTGTCATTGAGGATATCTATATCATCTATATCTATATAATCTATAGCTATATCTAATCTATATCTAAAATATCTATCTATCTATCTATCTATCTATCTATCTATCTATCTATCTATCTATCTATCTATCTATCTATCTATCTATCTCTGTATCATCTATATCTATACCTGTATCTATCTATAGATATTTTGGATTATAACCCTCTTCTCGTCCCAGAATTACATCTTTACAAGTTGTATCCCATATAATTATCCCCTGCCAGTGTTTCTGCTCTGCTTGTACACCTTTGTATCATTCCTCTGCAAACGCTAGTTAGAGAAAATTGCCATCATCTGCATGCTGATTTCTTCCTTTTGTGGATCATTAATGGAGGAGATAAAGAGGAACAGATGTATCATCATTAGACACCTCTGATTCAATGTGCTGCTGTTAATCATTAGTCAATGTTTATAATCATTTACTAGATTTCAAAACATGTTATTGTGCTTGCAGCCAAGCCAAATTAAACTGAATGGATATTTCTAGTAGGTTTGCACGAGACAAAGTAGTAAATGTTAAGGAAAATGTAGCAAACTCACAAACAGCCCTTCTTCTGAGTGGTGAAAGTCTCTGGAAAGTGTATAAGCAGCAATTCAAGAACCCTTTTCCTCTTCAGGTGGTCTTTGGACTAAAGGAAATCTCAATATTGTGCTTATTAACTTTTTAAAAATTTTCACTATCAGACATCTAAAAGAGAAATATTTTGGAAGATAATTCCTGTTTTTCACAGTTTTTCAAGAGAATTAAAATGACACAAGTATGGAGATTGGCAGAAAAAGAAAGGATTATAGATGAATAGGCATTTTTAAATATACAGCTCTGAGTCTGTTCATTACTAAAAATAAGCAAAAAATTCCAACAGTGTTGATACTGGTTCACAAGCAAACAGAAAAAATTACATGATAATCTGTAGCAACTGGAAATATGCCAGAGCACAGTGGCTGACTGCTGCTGCTGAGCTGCTTATTTTTCTCTAGATGAAAGTGTGAGGAAAAGAAATGTTTTCTGTAATTGGAAGTGAGAGAAGCTAAGTTAGGTCATTTGAATAATAGAGAGAAAAAAAAGAGACAAAATAAAGAAAAAATGAGGCTACCAGCAGGGTGTGGGTTTTGGGGTTGAATCAGAAAACTGTTAGATTCCTCTTTCTTCTAGGAAGGGAAATAGTAGAAAATTTATCTCTCTTTTCACCAGATGGAAGAGAGAATGAAGAACAACTCAGGAAATGAGAAGCTGAAAATTTCTGAGTAGTCCAGAATGCAGAAGAGAAAAACAGAAAAATATATTTTCAGAAATGATTACAACAAAGTCCTATGGCAAGACTCCCCCAAGTATAATAGGTCAGTGTTTTTCCACTGCTTACCTCACTATGCTGCTTGTCTGAGACCATGTTTGTCAATTAGTTTAATTTGAATAATTCTTGAATAATCTGATTAGGCAATTGTGAGGTACAGTTCAGCTGAGATATGTAGCTTATATAGGTATATAGATATTTATACACGTACATGCACATATATATATATTTGGTAGAATAAAATAATTACAAATAAAAAGAATTGGTAGACAGAGGCTTTTAATATATTGACTTGAAAGAAATAGTTAAAATTGTCATATTGTGATTTTCAAAGTGTAAAAATAGAGGTCTTCATTCATCCCAGTGTGTATACATGGAATAAAAGAAGTTTCATTAAAAGTACTTGACTTAGGACATTAATCCTCTTAATTTCAACATTACAGACCACATAGAAAACAGTTAGAAAAAAATAGCAGGAAACATTTGTAAAACTTCATTAACAAACTGAGACCCATTGTGTTCCCCAGACAGTGATCTGATAGTGAAAAGATTTCTGTGGGACTTTAAAACAAAATGAAAACTGGCAGGGATATCAATCTGAATCTATTTTAGGAAATTTACCTCTTCTGGTAGGCTCATAAAAGTTAGAGAACAACCAGAAACTTGCTATTTGTGATAAACAAAAGAGAGATGGCTAACCTGGTGCTGTAGGAATGACTTCCCTTTTCAAAGTCTACCCCTCATGTTAGGATTACTTCAGGCACAGGTTGTATAACTCCAACTGTTGCATTTTACTCCATCCACTCCTGCCAGTTAACAAAAGTTCGATGGAAGTTTATTGAAGTGTAGCCTTTGAAGTTATACCATAGATTGATAGGCTAAACAGAAGCAGTTAGAAAACCAATTTTATCTGACGATTTTTCTGCCCACACCCTTGTAGTTTGAACATTTGGGAAAAGGTTTTGCTCTTTGATGAGAGGAAAATGACGCATTTGTTTTGGGATGACAGATCAAGGTTCAGTTATTACATATAAATCTCATCTCAGCAATAGTTTGGCTTCTGATATTTTAAGCAAAATTTTCTTGGCTTGAAGTGGATGTTGACCTTATGAGGGATCAAGTCAGCCTTCCTGTTGTTACTTGCAATGAGCACATATTTTCTCTGTCTCTTCATACTCAGGATTTATCTGACTACCACTGTAATGGGAGGGGGTTGTTAAGGGTCAAGGTTGTGATTTTAAGCCTACAAAAAATAACATTTACTTGGAGATCCTTGACCATGTTATTAATTTTTCTTTCTTGTGTCTAGGAAAGAGTGATCTTACTGGGGACTGGTTGTTTGAGAGGTGATAAATTTGCTGGCAATATTCAAACTACATAGTTTCATTTGTTAGTGAGGATTATAGATACTTACAAATACAGTTTTATTCTGCTTACTACATAAATTAAGAGAAGTTATGTTGAAATAAGAGACTTCTAATGCAAGGCTATGTCCGGTTGCGTCCCCGCTCCGGGTGGGAGCTGACCTCCAGCTAGCTCGGGTCAACACAGACACAAAGTTTCCAGTTCGTTTTGGCTTCTCGGCTTGGCAGCTGGACTCAAAGGTGACAGTCAATAGCAGCAGAAGAGAAAAGGCTGGCTCTCAGCTTAGCAGGTTAAAGGATGTTTATTAGCAGAGATCTCCAAGCTCCGAGGCGAGCGGCTCGGAGCTTCCAGGCTGAGAACCCCGCGGCTGAGAGCTTCTAGGCTGAGAACCAGGCGGCTGAGAGCTTCCAGGCTGAGAACCTGGCGGCTGAGAGAGTTTGCTCCTCCCTCCCACCCCCTATAAGCAGGGGAGGGTCCCAGGGAGGATACAAAAAAGACCACAAATCAGGGGTTTCAGGGGGTAACAAGGTGTGCCCACCCCCAAGCTTCAGACCACTAAAATCCAGAGCTAAAGGAATTTCCCCCAGGCTACCTATCACCTGAAGCCCTCTGCCGGAGATTTCACAATCTGGGAGGGACCCCAGGGAGTGATAGGCAAGCTGCCCCAGAGAGGGGGGTTGGGGCAGAAGGGATGTTACATGTCATGTGAGGTATGGGATGATTGACACAAAATACCTTATTATACAGACAACACAAAAGGGATACAGAATTGGGGATACAGTGAAACGAACCATAACATAAACTTCTTACAAAAATCTAATAAAACAGTTCTGCACCACCACATCTCCCCCTTTTTTGTTTTAATGACAGGAGGAGGGCTGGAACGGAGGAGGATGATATTCGAAGTCCGGGTAACTCTCGGTGAGCCACTCTGGCTGAGTGGGCCACTCCATCTGAGGTTCATCCTCTGGGTGTCTTCTGTCTTCTGGGTCTTCCTCCAGTTCCACGTCTTCCTCCCATCCAGGCACGGATGATACAGCAACATGGTTCACAGAGGGGGCATGTGTGGTGCTAGAAATTAATCTACTTAACATTTTTTTGATGATACCAAATCCAATTAAAATTAACAGAATAACAAACAAAAATAACAAAACTGATTTCAAAATTGAACCCACCCAGCCCGAAATTCCCCAGTCCCCAAACAATCCATTCAACCAGTCACCAGTCTCTCTCTTGATGTCATTCACCATGTCTCGGATATTCTGGATGGCTTTGTGGACATCTTCAGCCTTTGTTGACAGATTGAAACAGCACAACCCCTCAAACTCCTCACACCGATGTCCATGGAGGAGGAGGAGATAGTCGATGGCTGCCCTGTTTTGCAGCGTTGCCTGCCTTGTCACTTCCTCGTCTGATAGGAGGCCGGCCAGCGCATTGGAAGTTAAATTTGCTTGTTTTGCTACCCAACACTCCAGGTGAGCTAGCTCACCCAGAGCCTTTGCAATCGATACCCAGGGTAGAAAGACTGTGACTGCCACTCCCTTTACTTTTGACCAACGTATAATTTCTGAGTCACAGTTGGCATCGAGTGAGGTCAGATCTCTCTTTTGTACCTTTATTCTGGTGGAATTCTTCTGCTGCCAATTCATGAGAGTGGTCTTGTTGGGGGAAAATAAGCCTAACCGGCCAAAAGTACATGGTCCTCCTACAAGGCGAGGGGGGATGCCTGCCCATGCTCTATCCCCACAAATTAAGAATACACCTTTAGGAAGGGTCAGGGGTTTCTCATCAGCAGTCGAGGCCATCTCCACATGGGCGATTCGGCCACACCATATTTTTGCTGTGTAGACGTCCTTGGTCTGATAGACAAACTGATAGGATCTCTCCTGACCCTGAGGGGGGGTAAACATAAAATGAACACAAAAGGAAGCATTTGAGGAGCCTAAAATTTCTAACTCATTGAGAGGGAAACTTAAGGTTGAGAGGGTGGATATGTATTTTTTCCACAACAGGAATGGATTTTTAACAGGGAATGTGATTTCCACATCTAGAAAGGAATCAGGTGGGGATATCTGGGATACAGATTGACCTTTAGAGCTACCCTCTCTATTGGCTTCCTCTGTGATCTCTAAGAGCCTGGCGGGTAACTCCTTGGGCCCATATGGGATCCCCACAAGGCAGGTCATGAGTGGATTGTCTGCTGACGTGGCTGAGAGGCAAATGTGGTCCTGCCCCATTGCCCTGGCGAGAGTTGCCCAAACGTTGGCTTTGGGCTGGGGCACCAACCATCCGGAGACAGGTGCAGTGAGACTGGCAAGCAGGAGGACACCAAGGAGCAGGTGAAACTTCCTCAGCACAGGGGATTGGCGCTGGACAGGTTCCATCAGGACTAGAAGAACTAAAACAAACAATCAGCATTCAAGCAGGGGTCATTCAGGAAAGCGAAACCATCCGGGGAAAAATCTTCCCTCCTTTTCCTCCTAAAAGCTGCTTGAGTAACCTGTGGCAGTTTCTTTTTCTCCCCCGAGACCTTCGGGACATAGGGCCTCACCCATTTTGATGGTAACCATCTCGGCCCCGTGGGGGTGGACACGCAAGCGTACCCACGGCCCCACGTGACTAAATCATGAGGTCCCTCTGTCCTTCCAGTCTCAGGGTCCCGGACCATGACTGGCGGCCTCTCTTTGATGTTTAGCTGAGGGTTTGCCCCGAAATGACGAACAATGGGAGGGTTTAAAAACTCAAATGTGCTGTTTAAAAAATTCAAAGTGAATAGAGCCCTGGCCAATCGGGTCTGCGGTGTTTCTGTTTTCAACACCGGTTGTTGTTGGTTAAGGACCCTTTTGATTTCTCTGTGGGTCCTCTCCACTACAGCTTGGCCTGTTGGGGAATGAGGGATGCCGGTTTTATGACCCACTCCCCATTGTTGCAGGAAGCTGCAGAATTCCTTGGAACGGTACGCTGGGCCATTATCAGTTTTTAATTCTTTTGGGATGCCCATAAAGGAGAAAGCCTGGATGAGGTGTTTAATCGCATCCAAGGTCTTCTCCCCTGCGTGGGCAGAAGCAAAAACTGCACCGGAAAAAGTGTCCACAGACACGTGCACATATTTAGATCGGCCGAATTGGGGGATATGTGTCACGTCAGTCTGCCACAGCTCACAGCTGTTCAGACCTCTGGGGTTTACTCCTGCACTCAAGGTGGGGAGTGCATGCTGATTACATGAGGGACACGTAGCCACAATTGCCTTGGCCTGTTCCCGGGTGATGTGAAACCGGCGAACAAGGCCAGGCGCGTTCTGATGATGAAGCTGATGGCTGAGCTTTGCCTGCTCAAAAATGCTTGGCAATGGGGCCATCGCTGCAGGAGCAGCAAGAGCATCAGCCCTTCTGTTCCCCTCAGCTACAAACCCTGGCAAATCGGTGTGTGATCTTGTATGCATCACAAAAAATGGCTGCTCCCTGTGGGAGACAAGCTTGACAAGCTTAGAAAGCAGCTCAAACAGTGCGGTGTTAGACACTTCCTGCAGTATTGCCTGATCTGCCCTCGATACCACCCCCGCTACATAAGCGGAGTCCGTTACTAAATTGAAGGGTTCGGGGAACCTTTCGAAAGCCCTGACGACAGCGGCCAACTCAGCAACCTGAGGTGATCCCTCCACCTCGGCAACATCTGCCTCCCACTGCTGAGTCTGAGGGTCCTTCCAAGTCATAACTGACTTGTGGGACTTTCCGGACGCGTCCGTGAAAACTGTCAGGGCCTCTAAAGGCTTCCTGCTCCGAACATCTTTCAAATTCAGTGTGAATTTGGCATCCTGATTAAAAATTTTGTGGGCTGGCCGATGAATTGAGATTTGCCCAGTGAAGGAATCTAGAGCAAACTGCAGTGCTTCATTTTCCTGAAGCAGGTGTTCTAACATTGCCTTTGTAATCTGGCCCGATCTTAATCCAATTGGAATGTGAATGCATTCAAAATCACACCCTGCCAATTCCCTGATCCGAACTCTGGCTTTTCGGATCAGTTCAGCCACCAGTTCCTGTGGACGTGTCATTCTCTTGGACCTTTGATGGCTGAGAAAGACCCATTCTATGATTAGAAGTGGGTCCTCTCTGCCCTGGTCCTTTTTGATGTTATTTCTCCATTGGAAAATGACTCCATGGAGGTGTGGCAATTTCCCCATTATTATAAATTTGAAAGGCAGGTCTGGATCACACCTGTGAGCCTGCCGAGTGGACATGAGATGCTGTACCTTTTCCAGCGCCTCCTTCGCTTCCGGGGTTAGTTCCCTGGGAGAACTCAGCTCCTCTCCCCCTTTCAATAAATTGAAAAGAGGGGCTAGGTCCTCAGTTGTGAGGCCCAGCCAGGGTCTCACCCAATTCAATGCCCCACACAGCTGATGGACATCTGCAAGGGTCTGAATTTTGGCCTTGATTTCCAATTTTTGCGGCACAATGGTCCGCTTGCCAATTTCCAGCCCCAGGTACCTCCAAGGTGGCATCCTTTGAACCTTGTCTTCCTGCAGCTCGAACCCTGCAACAACCAATGCATTAATTGTCAGGTCAAGTGCGTGGGACAAGACATCATCGGTGGGAGCACACACAAGCACATCATCCATATAATGATGGATGATTGCTTTCTCTGCAGCTACGCGGACCGGGGATAGCAAGGAAGCCACATACCACTGGCAGATGATAGGTGACACCTTCATCCCTTGGGGAAGAACCCTCCAATGGTAGCGTTTCCTCGGGGCCTCTCGGTTAACAGTGGGAACCGAGAATGCAAAACGTGGTGCATCGTCAGGGTGTAGGGGAATATGGAAGAAACAATCTTTTATATCTATAACAGCCAATTTCCAATTTTGTGGGAGCATGGTCGGGGTAGGCATCCCAGGTTGAAGAGAGCCCATGTCTTCTATCACGTTATTAATTTGTCTGAGATCTTGGAGGAGTCTCCACTTGTCCTTCCCCGGCTTCCGGATAACAAAAACCGGCGAATTCCAAGGGCTGGTGGTCTCTACAATGTGACCCTTAGCTAACTGCTCCTCCACGAGCTCTTCGAGCGCCTTCAATTTCTGTTTTGAAAGCGGCCACTGTTCAACCCACACTGGTGCATCTGTTTTCCAATTCAGCTTGTGGGTAGGGCGCTCCTCAGCGACCGCCGCCCAAAAATCCTGTGGGGGGTCTGGGATGTCAATCGTGACTCCCCACTGGGCCATCAGGTCTCTCCCCAACAAGGGTTCCCTATAATCCAAAACAAAAGGGCGTAAACTGGCCAACTGCCCTTTTGGCCCCTTAATTTGCACCACACTCTTTGATTGTCTGGCCAATTGCATTCCCCCTATTCCTTGCACGTGTCCTGCCACGTTTTCCAAGGCCCAACGTGACGGCCAGTGCTTAGCTGGGATTACAGTCACGTCTGCGCCTGTGTCGAGCAGGCCTGTGATGTTAATGGCCTCATCACCCACCTGTAACTCACATCCCACCTGGGGTTTCACTTCTGTGATGTTGTGCACGGGACAAGCTGTTGGTATGTTGTCCTCTTCCAGGTGTTCCCAGGTGGGTATGATCTGGGCAACTGTCTGCCCTTTAGGTAGGAATGTTGGTGGGTGAGTGCAGCGTAGCCAGAGAACGAATTTTCCAGGATTGTTATCAAGTGTTCCTGGAAGAATTTCGATCTCTTTTGGGGTGTGTTTGCAGTCTCCCACAACGATGAGCTTACCTTTGACCCTTGGCCAGGTACCCTGCTCACTGTTGTCAACTGACACAAAATTCCAGTTGTCGTCTTTCAGGTGCAAACCCTCCGTGAGCTGCAACCTGTAGGGGGTATATTTAGAATTGGTTGTCAAAATTGGTTGTGCCATGTCATGGTCTGTGTAAGTCATTTCCAGTGTGTTATGTTTGCTGCCACCCTGAATGGGGCATTGCAGCTTCTCCTTCTTTTTCCCTTGGCTCCCTTTCCCCTCCCCTCCTGCCTGGTCCACCCCATTTTTTTCCTCACGCAGGGCGGACCTGCGCTCTTTCACCAGTTTTTTTGTGAGGGTTTAAACCCTCTCCCTTTTTCCCCTTCCCCTCCCCCTTTTTTGTTTTTGAGGTCCTCTACTTCTTTCTTGAGGGGGCATTTGGAAACCCAATGCCCCAAATTCCCACACAAAAAACACTTCTGGGAGCTTTGCGCAGAATGCTTCTTCCCGGTGTTTGGTGTTTTTCGGGAATCTTCAGTTTCCATGGCTGCAACTTGACGAGGTTTGGGCCGTAGACCTGTAGAGGAGCTTATAAAAGGCACTTTTATCTGACATACTTGAAGCATGTCTGGTAAGGTTGGTTTGGGGTGTAGGGGTAAACTTAAAATTGCAGCACGACATAAATCATTTGCATTTGAAAACGCAATCTCCGATAAAATGTGTTCCCGAGCCATTTCATTTTTGACCTGAGCTTCAATAGCTCGGGACAGCCTTTCCACAAAATCTGTGAAAGACTCACTTTGGTCCTGCCTGATTTTCGAATAAGAAATCGCAGGACCTTGTGTTTGCATGCTGAAGAATGCAGTCAGGGCCGTCTCTCTCACTACGTGGAGGCACTGGACAGGAATGACCACTTGGTCAGTGGCTTCTGCCCACTGCCCCTCCCCAGCCAGGTGGTCGAGAGTGAGAGGGTTTCCCTGAGCATCAACCCTGGTGTTAACATGGTTGAGGAGCCCTGGTAAGGCCTCCTGGAGCAGCCTTTTCCAAGCTGTGACCCATAGGATGTACTCTGTTGAGTTCAGCAAGCAAGAAAACAGGTACTTTAAATCAGCAGGCACCACCTCCTCTGCAGAGAGATCCGCTCTGAGAAGCCCTCTGAAATATGGTCCATCACGGCCATATATCCTGTGAGCTTTGCAGATCTCTTTGATGGTGGCTCGGGGAAATGGGTGATACTCTGCCCTGTTGTTACCACCGCGGGCATTGCGAAAGGTAACAGGGGCAAGGGTGGGAATGGAGCAGGAGCTGGCAGCTGTCTCTGCTCCCGTTCCCTGCTCCGGCACTTCCGGGTTTGAGGGCGCTGGGACGCCTGTGCCCTGAGGCACTTGGTTGCCTGGCAACCGAGTCCCTGCAAGGGCCGCGGCTTGCCCGGGGGGTGACATCATTGAGGAGTGGGGGGGCGGGGGGGATCCCGGGGGAGCGGGGTCGAGCCCCGGCGGGGCGGGACCGGGACCGGGCTGCTCCGGGGCGGGCGGCGGCGCGGCGGCTGCGGGGGGGAAGGGGTGCCGCAGTGCGCACGCGCAGCCACAGGGGGTTGGGGGGGGCAGCGCGGCCGCGGCACGCGGGGCGGGGGCGGGGCCGCGCGGGTCGGGGGACGGCACCACGTGGGGTGGGGGCGGGGCCGCGCGGGTAGGGGCCGGCACCACGTTGGGCGGGGGGTGCGGGGCCGCGAGGGTCGGGGCCAGCAACACGTGGGGCGGGGGGCGGGGCCGCGCGGCGCGGGGCTGGGGTGGGCGGGGTCACGCGGCAGGGCACCCGACGTCACAGGGGTAAGGCGGGGCGGGGAAGGGGGCGGGGCCGCGCGCTGCGGGCACCACGTCACCGGGGTAGGGAGGGGTGGGCGGCGCTGAGGGGGCGGGGGAGTCCCCCGCCATGCGGTCTCCGCCATCTTGGGAACCCCGAGAGGACCACGCGGACCTGGACCCGATTAAAAGCGGGGAGGGAGGGTTTTCCCATGCAGCATGGCCAGTGCTGCCCGAGATCTCCCTCCTGGCTCCACCGGGCCAGCACCGGCGTGGAGGCTGGGGTGCCCCGAAGGCAGAGCGGGCGGGCGGGACCCCTGCCGCTCCATCGAGAACGCTTTCCCGGGGACATGGGGACCGGGGAAAAGAGGTGGGGGGAGGAGGGGGAGAACACGCTTCTCCGTTGGGCTCTTTCGGCATTCCCTTTTGAAATTGAATTGCCGAATTTAACTTCATTGCTACAGTAAAATACTTTGTAGCCTTTTTGTCCCCAGTTTGAATCAACCTAATTAATTCCTTTTCTACAGTGCCACAGAAATGTGGGCTGCAGAGACTGTCCGGAGAGACATGGGGAAAATGCACATGAACCCAGCGAACAAAACTTCTTAACTCGCCTTTTGAGATTTTCAATTTGGCCTCGTTAACTACTGACGCATAATTATAATACAACCTTTTCTGAGCAGTCGTGAGCTTTCCGCCCATGTTTTCGATACTAAGTTACTTTTGAACCCAAACCCAGATGAAAAGCACTCCCCCCGCGGACCCCGTTCGCTCTAAATCACAGGAGGTTTAACCCTTTAGCTGCGCAGCTATTTTTGGAGGATTTTTTCCTCCCCAATAGATCCCCCTCCCTCGGGGGAACCCTAAAACCAGTAAGTATGTCCCTTTGTGGGTATACTTACCTGTTCCTGTGCCTGGGGGGTGCGTGGGTCTGGATGTTCTGCTGCAAGAAGGACTCCGGTCGGGGCTCGAAGCTCCCCTTCTTTCCCCTGGAACTTGCCTTGTTTAAAAGTCAATTTCACAGGGGTGCGTGACGCCCAGAGACTGTTCTTCGGGCTAAATCAGCCCCAGTCCGTTCGCAGGGTCCGCCTCGTCTCCGGAAGGGCCCTGCGTGGGCGCTGGACGCTCTGTCACCGTGGAGCCGTGCTCCACGTGGTCCAAGCTGCTTCTGCCGGCGTGGTGTGCTCCACGTTGGCGCGCCAATTATGTCCGGTTGCGTCCCCGCTCCGGGTGGGAGCTGACCTCCAGCTAGCTCGGGTCAACACAGACACAAAGTTTCCAGTTCGTTTTGGCTTCTCGGCTTGGCAGCTGGACTCAAAGGTGACAGTCAATAGCAGCAGAAGAGAAAAGGCTGGCTCTCAGCTTAGCAGGTTAAAGGATGTTTATTAGCAGAGATCTCCAAGCTCCGAGGCGAGCGGCTCGGAGCTTCCAGGCTGAGAACCCCGCGGCTGAGAGCTTCTAGGTGGAGAACCCAGCGGCTGAGAGCTTCCAGGCTGAGAACCTGGCGGCTGAGAGAGTTTGCTCCTCCCTCCCACCCCCTATAAGCGGGGGAGGGTCCCAGGGAGGATACAAAAAAGACCACAAATCAGGGGTTTCAGGGGGTAACAAGGTGTGCCCACCCCCAAGCTTCAGACCACTAAAATCCAGAGCCAAAGGAATTCCCCCCAGGCTGCCTATCACCTGAAGCTCTCTCACGGAGATTTCACAATCTGGGAGGGACCCCGGGAGTGATAGGCAAGCTGCCCCAGAGAGGGGGGTTGGGGCAGAGGGGATGTTACATGTCATGTGAGGTATGGGATGATTGACACAAAATACCTTAATATACAGACAACACAAAAGGGATACAGAATTGGGGATACAGTGAAACGAACCATAACATAAACTTCTTACAAAAATCTAATAAAACAGTTCTGCACCACCACACAAGGCCTATGGGTCACTTGGATTCTTGAGGGAGAGATGGAGGGAAGGCTGCAGCCCTGGTGGAAATTCCTCATTGCAAAATGTTGTAACACTCCACAGTACACGTAAAACTACGGTGGCTAAAGTGAATCATAACTTTCTAAACCTGAATGTTCCAGAGAGCAGCGCTAACAGTGTGGTGTGTGCCAATAACAAGGGATTGGAAAAAAGTCCCTCATTTCTTCTTCAGGGGGGTAGAATATTTTCCACCGTCTCCTAGATGGTCCTAGTTTAGCTTAGAAGTGTGGTCAAAAGAAGTAGCATCTTTCAGTTCCAGTAAAAAGCAGCTGGTTGGTTTTTTTGTTTGTTTTTTTTTTTTTCCCTCCTGCCATTAAATAGTGATTCTAACTTGCAAAGATTGCCAAATATAGACTAGTGGACATAATTTGGACTTCTGATTAATGAGGCTTTGTATCTTTGTGATGGCCATAATTGTACTTTGGAGAACACAGGCTACTTCCAGTTTTTTTGGAGCAGGATTCCAGAACAGAAACCTATCAAAGCATACCACAGCTCCATGTAGTACAAAATTCCCATTTCCTCTCCATGGAAACCAAGAAAGATTATCTTGAATTAATGAATACCATACTTGTATGATATTTTCTCTGATTCTTATATCTAAATATACCTATATGGAATTGATGGATAAATGAATTCAGCAGCACTATTCTCATTACAAGCATTTCTCACTGGAGAAGTGATAGATATCCATATGCAAGACAGAAAACACCAGAAATTTCCACAACACTGAGTTTTTCCCAGGGACTGGAAGCTGGCTCAGGGTGCAATATTCCTCCTGAAATCCATAAATCCCAGGTAATTTCTTAAAGAATTGTGTCTTCTAGTCTTGCTAGGGAAGGAGGAAAAGCCCTGTGTGGTTAAGCAATCTGAGTGAAAGTACAGAAAGCCAGGTTGCACTTACCCCTAATAAAGAAAATCAGTCAGTGATGCAAAAGAATATTTTAATTTTCTGTGGAAAGAACTCTTCATGAATTTTAAACTATTTTTGGAATAAAATTTTTACTGTACACATCATTACCCTTAATGATAAGCAGTGTAAAACCTTTGCCTAAAACAAAACTTTACTGGGAAACATTAGAAAAAGCAATAAAATAACATGTAAAAATTATTGGAAAAACACAACATTTCAAAAGCACCTGTAATTTGATTCCAGCAGCTTTCTGTGTTTGCTTTTAGAACCAGCAGTTTCCTGTAAGCAGTCTACTTTTTAGGAGAGAAAGCCCTCTCATGAAGTTTGCGGGCAGAGGCAGCTGTTTGCTGCTTTTGTCACAACTCAGAAATGAAGTGTGTGGTGGAGCCCTGTTGTCTCTCTCAAGCTGCATGAATGAGCAAACACTAACATGGCTTTGGCACCTGTACAGGATATACCCCTTCTTCTCTCTTTCAATTTACAGGCATCTGCAAAAATTCATGGCCTGTTCATTTTTGAGAGATACAAGGCAATTAGTCAAAGTACACAGAATAATGCCATTAGAAGAAAGATTGAAGAACAAAACTGGACTACATGAAGAAAGTTGAAACATTTCCCATCTAGTCTTCCCCAGTTATCTCGATGTGTAGAAGAATGTGGGGTTTTTGTTTGCTTTTTGATGGTTTGTTTGGGATTTTTTTTTTTTTCCTATCTTTCTGTGGATGTTTGCCAGCATGCCATTTTTCTGTGGGTATCTGCTTCAGTCAAGTTTCACTTTCCAGTCTCTTTAAGATTTAAAATGTTTTAAATTTTTATCCTCTATGCTGACTAATCTACTCAATTATCTAGCAAGTCAGACTGGGTGGTTTGCTCTCTTATTATTCCAGATTTTGCATTTCTAACTCCTTTGAAGTTATTTACAGCAGGTGTTTTGCCTTTGCCAGCATCCTTATTTTTTCTGCATAGTTTCTTTAAAGGTTCTTTTAATTTCACTCTATCTCAAGTCAATCCTAATTGTGGTGGTGCAGAACTGTTTTATTAGGTTTTTATAAGAAGTTTATGTTATGGTTCATTTCACTGTATCCCCAATTCTGTATCCCTTTTGTGTTGTCTGTATAATAAGGTGTTTTGTGTCAGTCCTCCCACTCCTCACCTGACTTGTAACATCACATCCCCTCTGCCCCAACCCCCCTCTCTGGGGCAGCTTGTCTATCACTTTGAGGAGCCCTCCCAGGCTGCGAAATCTCAGGGAGAGGGCTTCAGGTGATAGGCCCCCTGGGGGGAATTCCTTTAGCTCTGGATTTTAGTAGTCCAAGGCTTGGGGGTGGGCACACCTTGTTACCTTCTGAATTCCCTGATTTGTTGTCTTGTGGTACCCCCCTGGAACCTCTCCCCTGCTTATAAGGGGTAGGAGGGGGATTCAAATTCTCTCAGCCTCTCAGCTCGGAGCCTCCCTGTTCCTCAGCTCTTGAGCTAATAAACATCTTTTAACCTGCTAAGCTGAGAGCCAGCCTTTTCTCTTCTGCTGCTGTTGCTGTCACGACACAATTGGGTCCAGCTGCTAAGCCGAGAAGCTGAAACGAACTGGGACCTTCTGTGGCTGTGTTGACTCGAGCTAGCCAGAGGTCATCTCCCGCCCGGTGCGGGATGGAACCAGACACACCTAATCAGACTAGATGGTGAACTGCAGTCTGCTTCATCCCAAAGTCTCATTAAGCAGCACCTTTTTCTCTTGTTCTTCAGCCCCCAGTGGCTGTGTCTTTGCAGGCCTTGTAATGGTATTGTAATACTTCCCATCACATAATAACATTGCTCAGGGTTAGCTCTTGTACCTAACATTTAACACTTGAAACGCTACAGAATTTGGTGTGAAAATTTCACAGGCAAACTATGCCTACACCTCAGAGGAACTGAGCAGATTATAAAAAACAACCACACCATCATGAGTTTTCCACAGGAAAGCTTGGTTTACTCCAGTGTCTCCTGAGACCCATTTTGTTCTGCTTTGGCTGATACCTGTCACGAGATTGACTTCACTTAGCTTTTTTTCCTAACATACCTCCCCTTAACCTCCAGCTTTCCCGGTTCTTAACTTTCCTGCTGACAGCTATCACTCCTGCTACTTGCCAGGGTTATACATATTACCTGCCTGTCAACAGGGGAAGGTGCTGGAGTCTTAGCAAGTTATGAGGCTTTCCTTCACATATCAATCAAGGAACTTATGTTTACTGGAAAATGTCAATGGAAAGAGTGCTGAGTTAAAGAGGGAGGTCTGTGAATGACTTAAATTTAAGAACTGTTTTTCTAAAAAATATTCTTTTTCAACCACTTCTCCATGGGGAAAAAGAAATCCACACTTTGCTGTTTGCTTTGCTTTACAAACTAGAAATAATGTGTATATATATTTTTGGTATCTTACAACACACAATTCAGGGTTTGTTTGAAGGAGGACAGGGACTGGCAAGCTATGGATTGAGACTTGTCTTGTATCACTGGCATTGACAAGGGGAAGAGTTCATGTTACATTATGCAAATGCACTCCAAATGTGTGCTTCTTGCTAGTCTGACGCTCTCTGGGAAGACAATCAGGGAAAAAATGCAGATTGAAAAGAAGGAAGCATAGAGGTGAAGCAAAATGAGGGGACAAACTAGGACAGTGCTGTGAATACAGATTATTTCACTGATACTTGTTGGATTTGCTCCCTCAGTTTTTCTAAAGCCATTAAAAGAGTGCATTCAACATGTGTATCTCCAGACAATCAGTTCAGCAGGCTTAGATCTTCATTTGTTTATCTTGCGGAAACTGCAAATTCAGTTTTTGACAAATCTGTGTTCTTTTCTTTGCTTCTAAAAATTAAGAACACTTACAATGGATTTTTGGACACTGATGTTAGCTCTTGTGCCTTACTTCTGGCATGTGAAACACTACAAAACTTGGTGTGAAATTTTCACGGCAAAACTGCGCCTATACCACAGTACAAGTTCAACTTCCAGCAGGGTCTCATGGCTTCAATTTGATTTCCCTTTAGTGGATCTTCTGACAAAATTCACAGTTGTCTCAGTCTAGATTCTAGTGAACCCGTATCTGCATCATTCATTACCATTAATCCTAGGACTGCCTACAAAGTGAATTTAAATTGACTAACTTCTTATGCTACTATTTACTTTGACCTATATGTCATTTACTTTGACCTTTATATGTCATTATGCTCATTTTAGCTCCTGTATTACACAGGCAATCCCTCAGGCAGATTTGGGACTGGATGAGATGTGGGATTTAACCATGTGTTAAATGACGAGTTCTCGTTGTCTGTGTGAAGGAAAAAAATGATCCTTCTTCAATGATACTTGTGTATTTCTGAAAAACAAAAGGGGGCGGGTATCTTTGGAATGGGCCTTCAAGAAGTGGTAACTATCTGAGCACAGATAGACGTGGGTTACAACATTTTGGGCTACCTTGGACAGTACTACAGTATCCTGTGTTCCAGGAAAGAACACAAATATCTCACAGGAGAGAAGAATCATGTGTACCTTTCTAGATCTGCTTATTTTATATGATGTATCATACATGGACGCAGATACATATGCATATAAAGGCAAAGAAAATGAATGCAGTTGTTCTGGTAAATGATTTAAGGATCAAATATAAACTAGATGAATACTTTTTTTAAAAAATAATTTAAATGCTTTTTTAAAAGACAAAGTGTAGAAATACTTCACAAAAAAGTAGCTGCCATGCAGTTTCTATTCAGTTGTAAATATTGCTGTTGTTTCTCAGGTATATGTACTATTTCACGTTATGGCCTTTCCGTGAATTAGATTTCACATGTTGAAAGGTATCTATTTCAGAACAACCAAATAAAGAACTAATAGAATCAAGGCTTGGGGATTTCTAGATTATATTTTGTTTTGTCGTTATTTTTATTAAGTGGTTATTTTCATCTGGTTAAAACTGTAACTTTTGACCCATCTCAAATACTTGATAGGAGAAGCTAGCAGAGAAACAGAATCCCCGAAATAATTTTAAGAAGGGCATTATCAAGTTGAAAGGAAAAATTCTACATGATGCTTATAAGGAATAATCTGATGTTTAAGTTACCCATATTGCTCAAAGCAGAGAAGGAAGTGATGTAAAAATGCCCAGAACAATACAGAGTATTGTTGTATGTGTCTTTTTAGAGGAAGAACATGAGGAACACCAAAACAGATTAATATGCCTTTATTAGCACATGGCTTTGGTCCAAGGTGGCGTCTCAGACACAAGGCTGTGAGTGCCCACACATTATATCAATACCTGTTATCAATCGCTGCTGTATAGCTTTGGCCAACTGGGACTCTGCTGAACAGGGACAAGGGACTTGCACGCAAAGGGGCCATTCCTGCTGTGCTGTCTCAATGCACCTGCAGGCTTCCAACCCGCAGTGGAGCTTTCACACCTGCACACCTGGCTAGCTGGTATCACAAATTCCAAATCTGAGCACTATTTGACTGGCTTTAGTTTAAAGCTATGGAATGCATTGTCTTTCTCAAGAAATCTGAATGTCTCCACAGTATCAATATTCTTCATATACAGAAATTAAAGTGGACTCAAAAAATTCTCTTTTTCTAGTCCTAACATCCAAACTGTAGTTAAAACTGTGTTCCTAATCAGCTTTTAATGGGGTGAATTTGTTTTTTTTCTGGTATGTAACCTGTGGGTATGTATGACACTAGCATTTATTAGCTGAGCATATTGAGTTTAGAAAATATGCACAATATTTGCTAGACTCAGTTAATTCCGAGTTGGTTCCGAGTCAAAAATATATGCTTTAAAACTATTTACAGAGACATTTGTAATTCCTTTTCACAAAAATAATGAGACCTTTTGAGAAAAATGTGAAAAAAGAATGGAGCCTTATCTCTTAACATGTATTCTCTAACAAGCATGTCAGAATAGGTTACTTTTCTTTCAAATCCTTGCCTAAATCCTTCTGCAAATGGGTTAGTGAAACAGATCAAATTTTTTTCTCTCTTAGTATTATATTTAGTTTATTAATTATTTTATTTTTCAAAAATTTTGCCTAATTTTCTTTGGTGCAGGCAATTTCTATAAGGTATGTTTTTTGCCTACCTTATCTAAGACAGATTTAAATAAATTTGTTAAAATTATGGTATTGACACCCATTAACAATTTTTCATTTTTAGGAGTTCGTCTCTTAATAATTTTCCTTTTTTAAAAAGAAAACTGACCTAATTTTTAAATCATTTGGGGGAAAAAAAAAAAAAAAAACCAAAACAAAAAACAAACCAACAAAACAAAACCCTGAACATTTTCATTCCTTTTCTCCTGCTTAATGTTATCTCTTCTGTTATCTCTTCTGGTTTTCTTTTTGGCTCCATGATTTATCCTTGTCATTTTACAGGGAAAGCAAAAAATGTAGAAACTTTAATTAAAATAAACCTTTAGATTTTCCCTTTTCCCTAGACCTTTTCTGTGGAATTTATGGTAGGGAAGAATGATCCAGCCTTTTCCCCAGCTACCTTTGTTGGGTGTGGAGAGGGAAGGTCACATCTGGAGGAACATTGTGATTTTAAATCTTTAAATCTCATACATTTTGGAAAGATTTTCACTCTATGAGGTTAAAGATGCTCAAAGGGCAAAACTCTCAGCTGCTGGCAGAAATCCCTGCTCTGCAGAGATGTGTGATGAAACAACTAACCTTTATCTGCTTTCTATGCATCCAACTATTCAGATTTTCTGCATGTGGCTCATAATCATTTTATCGTGAATTACTTGAGTGACAGGTCAAGAAAGGCTGACCAGGTCCTGATTTTTGGCTTTGGGGCTATTCCAGTAGCTTTCATCTTGCAGTTCAGCAGTTCATATTTTGAAACTAATTTGCAAGTAGCTTTCACAAAGAAGATGTATCACAGGCATTTTTCTTGGCTGTACTGAGATAATATCAAAATGCAAAACAATAAGCCTGGGTTTTATGCTGTCTAGATACATTATGTTTATAATTATTATGGCTTATTCATGGCCAATTAGGATTTTAATATGAACACATAACATCTCCTCACACTGGATTTGGAATAGAATGCCAAGTACTGGTCTAGACTTAGAAGTTTTACTGGCTTACTTCAGTCTGTTAGTTAAGTGATATATTTTGCTGATGGAACTATTCTGGAAGGAGGCCTAGGAGCTCTACCAGGAAAAGATCCTTTTGCCAGTATAGCTTTTATCCTTTTTTAAAGCAAAAACAAAATCTATGGGGAAAAAAATCTTTCTTTTTTTTTTTTTTTTTTTTTTTTTTTTTTTTTTTTTTTTTTTTTAAGGTTTTGGCTGCTGTATCTACACTAACAGAGTTTGTTTTTACTCCCTGGGGCATCACAGTCCTGTGTGCTGGTGGAGGCAGACAGTAGACCTGTCTGTAATCTTGTCTGACCTTATTCCCATAAATTACAGCACGTGTTGTCACACGTGTTTTAAAAGCCATCTGGGGATGATGACTCTCCAATAACCTGGTAATTGTACATGAAATGGTTTTACTACAAGGAAAAAAGAAGTTTAAAATTTTCATCCAAGCCCAAAAGAAGTGTCTTAGTAGCAGCTGAGTGGACTGTTCCTTGCTTTTTTCTAAGATGTTACACAGGAGCTGCCAAGCAGTTCAGTCTCACAAAACCTCACCTCTCTTTTGCTGCTAAGCCCTGCCAACCCCTCCCACTCACTCACTTCAATTTTAATTTGATGCAATTAGAGCTGATTTTACCATTGCTTTATAGTGTCTAGACGATCCCATGCTCATATAAACACTGAAACACTTCACACCACTGCCTGCGTTGTCTTACCTTTGTTCAAGTTTTGGCAAACAAATGCTACCCCAGAGCTTTGCTGGGTTAGATTTCATCATTTTGTCTGGTTAGGGACTAAGCCAAGCAATCTGTACCCAGGATAGCAGCTGTTATCCTTCTTGGGTCAAGCAAGGTATGTTTTCCTATTTTCCTTATGCTAAAAAGATGTGTGTTGAATCAAGACTGGTGAGACAGGTGAGCACAGCGTCTGCACGAGGGTCTGTAAGACACTTAGAGCTGGAATCTTAGACCAGTATTGGCTTAATTGTCTGATAAAGGCTATACACTTTATAACTTTTTTCATGCATCAAACTAGCATTTTATGCATAAGGTGCCTAGTAAATAAGTGCTCCTTTTAAAAAATAGATTGGTATTTCCTCTTTAATTCAATTTCAATTTTGAACGGAATTCATCCCTTATTTCTTATTCTTGTCAATGTTTGTTTTCTTTGGGGAGGGAAGGGGAGATTTGAATAGTTGAAAGTAGTGATGCCATTTCTGAAAATAAGGATAGATGACTGCTTTCTGAAAGACTGCCAGCAATAACTAGATCAGAGATGGTTCACCCTCTCCTTCTTGAAAGTGATTTATGAGACAGTATTTAATGAGGTCAGATGGCCCTGAAGAAGAGCAAACCCACAATGAAACAAAATAAGCAGAAACAATAGAAAAAGCTTAGGAAATAATTTAAGACGGAGAAACTAAAAGCTATGGTGGAAGTATGGAGCCTTCAGAATAATATTGTTGACTAATTCAGCTCTATTCTTTCTCAGATACCACTTCATAACTTCAGTTTCATTTGCCCAGTACCAAATGGGTACCAAATACCGTGTACCAAAAATGCTGTACCAAATACGGCATTTGTAACCGTACCAGCATAGTTTTAGCTTCCCATATTTGAGCCTGAAACAGTACATAAATTTATTATGCTATTTATGATAGTAGTAAAAAAAATCTGTTTTTTTTATATTATAAAATAGAGATCTTGTTTCTGGTTTGATTTCATGTATCTAATTTCCTAGGTTTTCATTTTTTAGTTTTCCCAATTTATATTTGGAATTTTCATGATGAAATAATGATTTTTGTTCTCTTATAAACGATTTTTTGCTGCTTCTATTACAAAAAAATTAACAAGACAAAGGCCAAGATTATATTTTTCCTTCAAATATTTCTAAAATGGAAAGCTTACTCTTCAATCCACCTTTGAACTTGTAATTCTCTTTGAAGACTCTCTCTCAAACATATACTGCAATAAAAAAATACCCTCCAAAAATATATCAATAATGAAAAAAACCCTAAAATTTCTCTATTATATCATCTGTAAGTTATAAGTCAGCTCAAATTACGTTCTACCAGATTGTGAAGGGAGAAAACTTTTTGCCAGCTGCCACTGACTCTGCTGTTAGATTTCTGAAGCACAAAGCTGAGTTGAAGTAAGAGATATATATAGACAGGAAAATGCTTTCTAAAGCTATTGTGGGAGAAAAAGTTCTCTTTTTTTTAGAAAATATGTGTATTCAATTCTTTTTGTCTCAGATAAAATGTTTTAATTTCTTTCATGATATTCTCTAGTGGTTTTACTTTTACAATATGGATTAATTAAGAAAAATAACCAACCTTCCCTGAAAAACCTCAGGTCCTTTATTAGTTTTCAATATATTTTATTATGAAAACTTCCCAGATCTGAAACTGTCCCTTCCTTTCATTAGCATTTTTCAAGACAGGGAGGAGTTTTAAAGTTGCTGTCCTAGCTGTATTTACAATTTGATTCATATTCTGCTCTCTTGTTTCCTGTTACTTGACTACCTATTGAAATTTTTATTTGTCATCCTATTGATTATAGGATTTGATTTTTTACGAGTACACTAGTAGTTTACACAGACACCATTTTCTAGGGAGTTCTTTGAAACACCTATATATCTATATATATCTATAGATATATCTATAGATATAGATATAGATATATGTATATGTATTTAATGAAGTTTACTAAATCAAAGAAAAGAGAATTCTGATCTAAATTCACTGGGACCTCATATAATTTTTTTGTCATTTCTTTTCTATTCATACTACGGCATGTGTCAGCTTTAGTCATACTGGTGTCCTACAGATCAGCCCACTGGGATAATCATTCTGCTCCCAACATCTGGCTAGCAGCAGAGGCAGATAGATAGCATATTAAAGGGATGTCTGTGCTGCTCAGCAAAATAGTGTATAGCTGTAATGGAACTTATTCCTTGATCAGAGGCCATATGGCCATGTCATCCTGGCAGCCTGCCTAACTTACAGGGTTGTGCCGGGAGGCAGAGACCACAGATGACACAGGCAGGGGTTGATGCAGTCCCAGCCTCTGAGTTGTGGAGGGGGAAGGCTGCACAGCATCACGATGACCTGTCCCACACAGAAGAGGGCAGAAAAATACTCATGTACCTGATTTGTAGTGACAGACATGCACTGAACCTCATGTGATGGGGCTGAGAAAATTCTGCTCTTTATAGGATTTGCAGAGAAAGCTGCATGGACTGACTCCACAGCACATGTATAGCAAATGTCAGTGGTGAGAGCCCTAGACCCTGACAGTGATCAGGAATTTGGGCTGCTGCTGTGACCAGGTTAGTAGATGTTCAGCTGCCCTAGGTCTGTATATGGAGCACCACACTGCTGATGAAAGGGCTGAACAGTTCTTAGTGTCCCAAAGCTGCATTAGGTCATAAGACTAAAGTTATCTCAATTATTAGTGTATCTGCTGTGTAAATCTGCCATCAGTATGCTCTCAGTCTTCTTGCAAAACTCCAGCATTTTCTTCTTCCCACCCTGACAAAGCTTTTATAAAAATGAATGAACACCAATATAAAATCAGAAACTAGAGAGCCTATTAAGAGAAATGGATAAATACGTCACTGAGAGTTCTGATCCTGAAAATGCAGTTGCCCCCCTCTCTAATGCTGACTGCAGCAACACTGCTCAGCCACAAAGTGGTCTTCGTAGGAAATGCACTGTGAATTTTGTTTGCACATACCAGTTGTCCTATACTGGGGTCATTCTTTGACCACAGCGGTATTGAGGTGTCCCAAAACAATATTGTGGGTGTCAGATGAGCATTGTCACTTTAGTGAGGTCCTGCAAATCAGCCCACCAAAGTAATTGCCCAGAATGACTAACTACAGCTGGACAGATGATGTATGTATAATGATACTTTAATTTTTACAGCATATGTTCTTTCTGCCTTCAGTTAATATAGTTCATATATTCTAAGCCTCTTCATTGACCAATGTTTTTCTCATCTGTTGATATTTCTCTTTTCTTAATTATTAGTGTTGTCTTGGCAATGCAAAATTACCTTGGCTCATAGACCTTTAGTCTCCATTATACTGATTTCCTAGGACTTTTTTCTTCTTTTCATTATAAGGTTTGGTAAAGTCTGTCTGAGGAAAATTAAATATTTTCAAGGGTTGACCTACTGAATCAAATGCTACTGATATCATTATTCTTAATATTTGTTGAAAAATCACTTTTAAATATTTTTATGTTTATAGACAGAGCATATTGAGATACTTTTTAGTTTAGGAGGTTATCCATCCATTTGTCAGTAAGTGGATGAAACTTAATTTCAGATGGAAATTATTTTAGCTGTAGCGATTACAGATTTATATCAGCTGACTATAAAACACTATAAAAGACAGATTTTTTTCTCATGGAAAAAGGAAATTTCTTTCAGAATTTGCTTCCAAAGTCTCTTTTTTCTCAGTAGATAGACTGGGAAATGGCAGGCCAATACATCTGCATAGTAGAAATCAACCTGAGAAAGTTAAGTGCCAAAGACTCAAGATTTGCATAAAGGCTAGAGTTTAGAAATACCCTTTTTTATAATTGACCTGATACCACACAGAACATTATGGTTGTTTGGAATAACCTGCTTCCTTTTTACTGTGCTCACCTCCATGTTACATTAGACATGAAACAGTTGCAAATATTCTCTATATCCTTTAAAAAGTTATTCAAGAGAGAATTACAGCATTATGGGATGCACAGGGTGAAAAAACAGTGGGTTTGGGATTTTTGGCATTGAAGTGAATGGGGCAAGATGGAGATTTTGGGGCGTTGTCTCCTTCTTCTTCCTTCTTGTTCCCTCACTCCATTTCTGCAGTGACGTTGGCACAAAGTAGTTAGTGAGGATTGGGTCAGAGTAGAGATGACCTTTTTAGTATTAGTGATAGACATTGGTAAGAAATAGTAAATAAGAAATACGTAGCAATTAGTATCAAAGATAAGGACAACCCAGCTTGGGGGGAGACGTGAGAAGTCCAAGCCGCGGCAAACATCTTGTTGGACTGAGAAAATTGTAAGATAAGAAACAATAAACGAAGTATGCAACCTTGAAAAATCTAAACCTGAAGACTCCGTCTCTTCCTTCGGTTTGGCTCACAGCTTTGCAGAGGGCCAGGACTCTAAAACCACCTGAATGCCGGGGAATTTAAACTCCTGCAAAAGGAGCCCCCGACACCATTCTGTATAAGCCAGAGTTGTAAGTCAGCACCAGAGGATGTGCTGATCAGTCTGGCCCTGCCCAGTCACTACTTCTACATACTGCAGAAGGGAATAAAGTTCCTATGGTGCACATAAAAAATATGCTAGGGAAAATAATCTGAGTTATTCCTGTCTCAGCCAAAGGCAAAATGATTAGAGAGATTGGTTTTGCTCAAGAACCTGGGTGAATTTGGAGGGTAAAGTGAGAGGATTGAGAAGTCCAGTGCATGCCTCAAGGGGATTTGATTTTGGATGAAAATATCCAATTAATTAAGTAAAGTCAACTGAATGGACTTTTTGGGAATGGCCCACAGACTAAGGGAATCATATATGAGTATATATATATATCAAAAGACAGGAAAGGAGATGAATTTAACTGGGATGTATTGGAAAATGTGGGCATGACATGAATGGCACTTGCCAGCTGGGGCTAAACCATGACACATGATATGGTTTGGTCTTTACTTTTTTTCTTTTTTTTCCTTTTCGTTTGGAGTGCGCATAAAATAAATGGATAAAGGGTCAGTTCTCCAGCCCATATTTCTTTTAGGCAAATCCTATGAGACAAAAGGAGAAATCAACAGGAAATCAGGCCTCATTAGTTCTGCTTTCATGGAATTGTCTGGGTTTTAATCACATTTGTTTGGGGAGAAGAAATGGAAATAACATGAGGAGGTCCTCAACCTTCATCTATTTCCCAGAAAATCATATTGGGACATAACCATAGTTTTGAAGTTTAGGGTTGCATTGTAAGTATTTCAGGGAGTTCTGTCAATGTGAAAACAGGATGTTATGAACTTTCCTGATTTGCATATTCCACTGGAACAACTATAATAGCAATAAAAATAATAATTCTTCTTACCTTAAAAATTTTGAAGCAGAGCAAAATACTGAATGTTCATTGTGAAATGCACAGCTGATTGTATTTAAATAATACTATTACATGATAGGTAAAATTATATAAAATAGAACTGAAATTATTATCAAGGCATTTTACTACAATTAAATAGCATTAAAATTAATAGCATTTTACTACAGAAAATGTTTTCTAGAGTTGGTCTCTAGAGAATAATCACATCAGGATGGAAACTACATTCAAGAAGAAAAACACATGCGTGTATGTGGCTCTCTTGGTGTGTGTGGGGGGGGGGGGGGTGAGATTAAGAATGAAAGCTTATTGGGAATCTCCTCCCAATATCTTGCATCAGTGTTAGAAACTTATTGCTTGCCTGTGATGCAGGAATCATGAGATGAACTTACTGCTTTTCTGCTCTTACTTTCCCAAAGAGAAATGCAACAGATTTCAGGGTTTTTTTTTGTTGTTTTGTTTTGGGTATTTTTAATAATAAAAGGAATATGGGGTTGAATCTGAAGATTAAATTAACAAAACTTCCTATAAGAAATTGAAGTTAGTGACTAGAAAAGAGCTGAAATATGAAAATATTAACTACTCTGAACCAGCAGACATGAAACTGAAAGAATCTTGAGTTAATATCTATGTAAAATAAACAAATCTGCCTTAAGAATCTGTGCATGAATGTAGTGTTTTTGAAAGTACAAACAGTTACTAGTACTGGCTGAAGTCCAGAAAAATGCAACTACACCCTGTGCAAAACCTTCACACAGATGTGCCTGTATTTTGGTCCATATCACCTTAGCAACCCCAGCTTCCTCATAAGTTCAAAGTGCCAATCAAACCCAGGTGCATGTTCACTGAGATGTGAACCATTCAGGTCAAAATGACCATATTAATTTTCAGTTGTGATCCAAGCAAAGATCTGGTGAACAGAAGGTTTTCAGTACTACTTTAACTAACAATAGGTCACAAGCAAGACCTCAAGGTTACGTGAGAGGAACCATTCAATATTAATTTTCTAGAATTGAAATTTGAAAAGGGAAAAAATAACTGTGATGTAGGTTTCCGTCCTTAAAAAACACCCATTTGCTTTTGCTGGGGCCTACCCACAGTATTTGGAAAGTCTCAGCACTGTTCTGCATTTTGGGGCTCTCATGGGTGAAAGAGATATTGTGAGACATTTCAGAAAAGGACTGCATGTAGTAGAATATCTCTTCAAAGAAATCCATATTACTGAAGGTGTGTAAATTTTAGTCTGTGTAATTGCATCTCAAATCACAGATGGTTTTAGAAGAATTGCTGAATATGCCGTGTTCAGAATGCGGTGGTCATATACTGAACTCCTACGTGTCTGCTCCTTGCTATTCACTGTGATTTGAGTTTAAAGTATAAATTCAGATAGATATTTACACACTTTTTGCCAGTCATTCTCTGTGCTTCATTGGAAAAATAGTTTTTCTATTTGACTAATTTTTAAAAGAACAAAGAAATCATTAACATCCTTGGTTTTCATCCAGGTCTAGGGAATTGAAAAGACCCTCAAGGACATTTCCATCCTAACTAATTTTCATAGTTTATGTCTATATTGAAGAGTATTAAATCCAAGACATTAACCTAGAGGTGAACACTTGTAGGATGATTTATCTGCCATATTTTTTACATCGTCCAGAAGATGAGATAAATTAAGTTCTTACTCTTCAGTCAGATGAATTCTGTTCCCAAGCTGGACACTGGCTGTCTACATATAGGATTTGGACTGTATAGTATCTAGGAAAAGGGTACATCCTATCAACTGTAGAACTGCTAAGGGAAGCAACTAGTCCTGAATATGACCTGGAGTTGATGTATCTGAATTTTCTGAGTTCTCCTGAACTTATGAACCAGGGTACCTGTGTCTCTAATCTTCAGTGGCTGATCCCTACCTCCCCATCTCTCCTTCCCAAAATGTAAACACCCACATTCTTTTGGCTTACTCATGTTTGCTGAAAACATGGCTGGTGAGCAGGATCCTACAAGCATAAAAACAGTCACAGTCCTTGCCAAAGAAGACGAAGATTGAAGCAAAATTTTGCCCTAACTCAAATCTGGGCCCAAGCTTGCATCTCCCATGAGACTGAAGGTTATGTCAGGAACCCCTTGGCAAAGATGAGCTACTGGTTCAGACAACAATGTAAGACTAATAAGTGCAGAGGGAGTCTCTAAAAGGGAGCTGTCAGATACCACTGCAGAGGGCATCTCATCTGCAGTTGCAGTCATGGTGTAGGCTAAGCAGCAGCAGTGAGACCACTGGGAAAACCCCCAACCAATTTACACTTTTTCTGCATAGTGTCTGTGTGGTATTTCATCTTTGGCTGAGTTTGCATTTTTTCCCCCTTCTACAATTGCTGTTAACAGGTGACTACAATTGCTGGTAACAAGTGAAAATCACCGTGGTTTTTTTGTTTGTTTGTTTTTGGTGTTTTTGTTTGTTTGTTTGTTTGTTTGTTTTTCCCCTCCTAATATGGGAAACACCACCAGTGCTACTAGGTTTTGAAAATTAAATGTCAAACTCAAAATATGTGAACTAGAATATTGGCTTCTCTCATATCAATGGTTTTTTATGCAAAGATATAGACACCAGTTGGTAGAACAATTTACTGTTTCACAAACACTTGGAACAGAGTGTTTCATACTTAATGAAAAATGACATCCATGTACTGAAATGAAAATGAACACTGAAAGTTTTCCAGTGGACATGCAATCAAACAGCAGGTAGCAGAGAACAAGAAATGCTGTCTTTGCAAAGTAAATTCAATTCAGATGAAATTATCTTTTCCCCTGGAATTCAAAATCTTTAGAGGTGTAGAAGTTTCATTGCAAGTTTGAAACCTGGCACTTGCCATTACTGACATTCACAGCATTGTATTAAAATTATGGGGTATTTCTCTGGATGGATGGTTAGCCTTTTATCTGTCTATATATATATTCTTCTGAATTATGGTCCAGAAAAACTTATGTTTCAAAAAAGAGATCTATTGAAACTGGAACAGGAAATCCTACTCTATTATCTTCAGTCTCCTGCAGATTTTTGAAATACTAGAAACCTGACCCCAGCATGGAACACACCTTCCTAGGCTCTGCATGGGGAATGAAGCTGGAAGGAAGTTCCCATGAGTGTTAACCTTCCTTCAGTGTCCAGCTGAACAAAGAGCAAAAGAAACTAAACATACAATTATTTTCTAACTGATGTTGCTGTTGTTAGCTGTACACATACTGGCAGAGGAATAACACCTATATTACAACATATAAGCTTTGCTTTAAGTTATGGTGACAATATGTTGGAAACCACACTAAGGTATGGTATATCTCAGCATGGGCTAGGCACACCTGCAATTGTATATATTCAGCTAGTTAGATTGAAGCCTGAAAGGAAGTTGTAAAATTAGTTTTGCTATACTGAACAGGGTGTTATAAAATATAAACTTACATGTGCAACACTCTGTGCTTCCTAGATCACACTCTGAAAATGAAACTCGGATGTTGCCGACATATCTGTTAAATAGAGAAGCTCCAACCAAATGAGCTTTACTTCCCCTTCCCACTTGGAGTGAAGTAGTGATGCAAGCAGCCAAAGGTGTGACCTCTTTAGAAGGGGAAAATTACTAGAGGACACCTGCTGACCTGCCAACAGAGAAAATGCCTGCCAGCCAAGGAGATGAGAGCCTGGGAATTAGACCCATGAACCAGAAGCATCCTTGAGTATTGTGGGTGGCATCTTTGAAGTGCATCTGGGTATGTAGAAACTGATTAAATCCTGAGTTACTATCAATAAGTGAGAAAACAATAAACTGTCATTGCAACTTATCCAAAAGATGAAAAATAGTCTAGGAAAAAAGGAAAACATCTCAAGATTGTAAGATTTCATGACTGCCATGGGACGTTCTAACTGCAAGAAAAGAGAAAAAGCCTGGAAAACCAAATTGTTCTTAAGAAAGAGAAAGCATTATTCTTTGACTCTTGTGAAAAGTAAAAAATCAACAGCACCTACTGGCTAATCAAAATTGTGGGGTTCTACATTCTTTTACATTTTTATCATATATAAATGATTTAATTTTTATTTAAAATGGAGCTTCTCATTGAGAACTTGCTGCATGTACTTTCCCAAACTCTCTACATGAACTTCCTGTGAGATCTTTGTCCCTCACTAGGGACAGTTCTGGCTGACCCCAGACTTCATGTCATGGATCATCTTTGAAATGAGGCTTTGTCTGTTACTCTGTTGGACCCCCTGGACCCAGCTCTGGAGTCATTTCAGTCTGTCTTCCCATCTCTGGGAGGATGATTAGGCCATCCCCTCCAGAATCTGCTTGAACTCCCCTCTAGGATAGTTTGGCCCTTTTTGAAGTCCATCTAATGCACTTGAAACCATTATTATTATGAACTTGTGCGTATATGCATATGCATAATTTATCATAATATATCTGTGGTTATGTTGTCAATGTTTGGTTCACTCATGATAAAATTACTCTTAGGCTGTAACATAAACTTTATTTCACAGACAGTGAAATGTTAATTCATGCTATCACTATTAAAACAAATGATAGACTGTTAATTACAAAATACTCAATTTTATACTACAAATAATAAGTTTAATAGTAGAAATTAAGATGAAGTGGTGGTATTTTCCTACTACTTACTCAAGTCCCTTTTCTAATATTTAGTCAAGATTAATGACTATGAAAATTCAGGGAATCTTAAAGCCAGCAGAGAAAATATGATCCGTATCATGTAAGTATCTGCTAATCCCTCTGAAAAAAATGCCACCATGTAATACATAATGTTTAATTGATTCTATGTATGAGACCATGTACTCTAGTTTTTTGCTAACTCCTAGCAGACCAGATGAGGAAAAGCACAAGATCAACGGAGGGGTTTTTTTTAATTTATTTTATTCAGAATATTGAAACAATTTATTTCCCAAAAGGTGAGAATTTTAAAGCAATTTAAGTATCTTAACTACCAAAATAATCAGGGCTTACATGGCTAAGTATTTTCTGCAGTCTGATTATTCCCTTCAGTTGTAATGTTAATTTATTTTTTCTGCTTTCTGTGTTCTCTTTCATACCAACACTAGTTAATTATTATTTTGGAGAGACAGGAAGTCAAAATCAAGCAAATTATGGATAAACCATATGAAACAAGTTATTCTGGTCACTTAATAGCAATTCTAATGTAATAGAATGTTTCTCATTTAGAGCAGAATACACACCATGCGTAATAAATAGTTATAAATTGCCTTTAAATCTAAGAAAAGCTGGAGAGTGTCATTGTTTTCCAGTTTGTAACAAAATATTAATTTTGGTTCTTTTACAGCTGTTCTGGGGATGAAAAATTACTACAGTCTTAAGGCCACATTCTTCACTTTCCCCACACTTGGCAAAAATGCCACTGACATTTTAGCAATAATGAGTGTTTGGCAGCATATCTTCAGAAGAATCAAATAATATGTTACAATCAGAGACATTCTCATGACAAATGTCCAGCTGAAAGCTTTGTCCTGGCTGAAAACATAAGCATTTATTGTCCAGTTAAATCTAGGCTAATCTACTTAAATCTAAATATTTAAAATGAGAATTTTTGGAGGTTGGTCAGGATTTTAAGTGATGAATGCATATCTGCAGTGCTATGTTTTGCGAGATATCTCTCCCCAGATCTTCATATAGTTTCTGCTGCTAGAAGGAAATATTTCTTTTGGATATGGAGGGCAATCTCCTAAGTCTTTATTTTACTTTTGGCTCCTCAGCTAAATGAGCAGATAGATATTCCTGTACAACTTACTATGTCATCAATGATACAAATCACATTATTGTAAATATTCATAGAATATGTACCACATAGGTTAAGAGTGCAATATAACTTTTCCTCGAATAGTGTCCTAGTAGCATTTGTGCTGGGGAAAAAAAGGCTGTAAAGAGGGGTTTCCTGCAGTTCTTACTTACAAATATAATAAAAAAAACCCCCACAAACCTCCACTATCTGAACTGGAATAGAAGTTGATAATTTTAAATATTCTAAAGAGAAGAATATAGGAAAAACCTCATAGGAATTTGTTTGAAGATATCTGGTGTTCCAGGAGCCATATTGCAGGAACTGAGATCTATATTAAGGACACTGGAAGACCTAAGATAACATTTTCTGGCCTTTTAGTACTATGCATGAGATCCAGTGGTCCCAGCAGGTCCCAGTAAATAACTGTAGGACCTGAAAGGAATTCAGGCAGAGAACAGATGCAGATATTTACATAGAAACTAATAACCATTTGTAGGAGAACAGAATACAAGTGACCTTGCCCCTGATAAGTAACAGCTGTGTTAATTACCCAATAGAGCCTCTCCCCTGATGAGTCACAGCTATATCCAGTAAAGATGAAAGCCTCTCTCCTGATGAGTCACAGCTATATCCAGTGAAGATAAGTGTGATAGAAGGGAGGGAGTTAGGTGGTGAGGGGAGAATTATGAAGGAGGAGGAACCTTAAGGAAGCGGGAGTGAAAGGATAATGAAGAAGGATCCTGAGGAGAGAAAATTACTGCTGTGAGTTCAGTCTGGATCTGCAGTTAGATCCTGTTGTTGGAACCTGAAGTCATAGTCTAGCTAGGTAAAAGCCTGCAGTCAGGGTCTGCCAGCTAATATATGCAGTCATAGCTTAGCAGGGAATAACCAGCAGTCAGAGGCTGCAAGGGAAACCTACAGTAGGTGCTTGTTGCAGCCAGAGTCCGTGAATAGTCAGAGTCAGGATGGCTGAGCTATGAAGAGGAATAATCTCAGGACCCTTTTCATGCTTCATGATAAGCGAGAAGTGTGTGTCTTGGTTAATTTCTACCCCCTAAAAAGAGGGCTGCTGCAGTACTTGTTCTACTTTTCCCAGTGAATATTTAAACATTTTCTGCGGAGTAGAAGATGTTGATCAGTAAGCAAAGCAGGACTTATCTGACAATAATTCCACTTCGTTGAATCATATAGCCCTTGTACATTTTCAAGTGCATACAATATTCTAGATCCTAATTCTAGATAGCACTTAATAGATTGATCCCTATCAACAGACTTGTGGAGAGAAGGAAAAGGCAGAGGGGTACATCTCCTGCTCTGTGAGTTTGGGCCCTTTTCACAAAGCACTGTTTGGTTAAATGTATTCAGAAAACTTCATTCAAATTTATAGATATTCTTGAGGTGTCAAAATCCTCATTTTTTAGTGAATAAAATATAATGTAAGTTCCAGCTCAGTATTTAGCCTGTCATCAGAAATATCTGACTGTTCCATATTTCCCTAAATAGATACAAGGAGTATCCAGCAGGGAGGAGAGAAACAAAGAAAGGAATTGGTGAGAAATCAGAAAGAAAATCAATGTTAGTTTTAAATCTTGTTTTTTGTACAAAAGCTGTCCCATGAATAGGAAATTGAAACCAAGGGATTCAATAGCACTCATTTCAGAGTTTTTTGTGTACTTATCTAAAAACTTCAGCGTTGTGGAGTCATTCTGGGCAACACCACTTACACTGTTTTCCAGGATTTCATTATAACTGTACGCATTTGTATAGTGGATTCGAGGATAACATAGTAGGAGATCGAGGAGAAAGATAAACTTCGTGAAATACACTTTTGAGGCATTTGTAATACACAAAGGGATTAAATATCTTACTGTTGGTCCAAGTCTGGATAGCATTTTCTCATAACCTGTTAGAAGCTCTGTTTTGTTGTTTTCCTGGAGTAACAGACTTGCCACATTACGCAGTATTTCTGTTTATATCAAAGAATCTTTCTGGATCACAAACTCAGAGTAGCTGGCACCCAGTGGTTAACAGGGGCAGGAGTATATATCTTGTCTTATAAGAAAAAAAAAGATAGAAATAGGTGCTTGTGGTGGTGCAGAACTGTTTAATTAGTTTATTATAAGAAGCTTATGTTATGGTTCATTTCACTGTATCCCCAATGATGTAACCCTTTTTGTGTTGTCTGTATAACAAGGTGTTTTGTGTCAGTCCTCCCACCCCCCTCTCTGGGGCAGCTTGTCTGTCACTTTGAGGAGCCCTCCCAGGTTGTGAAATCTCAGGGAGAGGGCTTCAGGTGATAGGCCCCCTGGGGGGAATTCCTTTAGCTTTGGATTTTAGTAGTCCAAGGCTTGGGGGTGGGCACACCTTGTTACCCTCTGAATCCCCTGATTTGTTGTCTTGTGGTACCCCCCTGGAAGCCCTCCCCTGCTTATAAGGGGTAGGAGGGGGATTCAAACTCTCTGTCAGCGTCTCAGCCTCGGAGCTCGGAGCCGCTCTGCTCCTCAACTCTGGAGCTAATGAACATCTTTTAACCTGCTAAGCTGAGAGCCAGCCTTTTCTCTTCTGCTGCTGTTGCTGTCACAACACTTTTGGGGTCCAGCTGTTAAGCCGAGAAGCCGAAACGAACTGGGACCATTCTGTGGCTGTGTTGACTCGAGCTAGCCAGAGGTCATCTCCCGCCCGGTGCGGGACAGAACCAGACACAGGTGCTGGTATTTAAAATGTATGATATGGCCTGAGTAGAGCTCCTTGTGATGAGAAATGTCATGTCTGAACCAGAGCTGCCACACCTGTTTAGCCAAGTTTTGTGTCTGGGAAGAAATTAAGAAAATCTCAAGTTCAGTTTCTCTTGATCAGAGCTCTTTAATAAGCAGAAAAAGTCAAATATCAAGGAAAAACGTTTTTCATATATACACTTTACTCTTGCATCTCTATATAATATTCCCAAATTTTTCTGTTAAAAAGTTAAAGGATTAAGTAATAACAAAAGTAATTTACTGATGGTTTTATTTAAACTGGGCATATTTCTGGAAAGAAATAAAGATTACAGCCTAGGTAAAATATTAGGTTTTATTAATTAGGAAGAAAAAAAAGAACAGGCAAAACCCAGGGCATATGAGTACCAGAAGTCAGTGCTGTGAGAACTGTTGGAAGGAGGCTGTGTATCATATGCTGATGAGTAAGAGTAAAGATTTAAATCAATTTCAAACTTATGTAAGAGGTGCTACAAAGGTTAATTTACTACAGAGATGTTACAAGCATATCTGTTCTACCAGTGAGTCAGAAAGTATGGAGAGAAATGCAGCAGCAGCAGCCAAAGGAGCAGAACTATTTTCCAATGCAAAGAAGAGATGGAGGGAAACTAGGAGAAGAAGAGAAGGAAGAGGAAGTTGAAATTATTAGCAGCTCAAAAGGTATAGTAGCTCTCAACTTGGACTCCCTTATACAAAGAATGACCCCGGTTGCCTATGTCTTGAAGAAGTGTAAGCTGTCATTTCACTTTCATTCATGCCATTTAATCTGCCTACATTTTTACATTCAAATCATTCATCCTGCCACAAATAGTGCTTGTTTGAGAATTTATTTATTATACAGTATTACCTTGAATAAAAAGGGTTTTAAGTCATGCTCTCTTAGGTAAACCTCTCTTTAAGGGAGGATTACAGACAATTCCTGGTTGTAATGAAATACATGCTTGTGCAAAGGAGAGTTGTTTTTAGGAGTATCCAGCAGACTTTTAAAAAGTTTTGTTCCTCATGTGTTCCAAGGGAGAGAAAACACTTCACCATGCTGCTCTACCAAAATTCAAAGTTGTGATATATAGTAGCTTATCAGGGTTAAGATCATCCCTGTTTGTTAGGAAGTAGAAGAGAGCAATGTCAGCAGTTGAAGATCTGTTTGGCCACAGAAGGGACAAAGCTAGTTTTGAAAGCAGACAGAACACAGAGAGTAAGTTTTGGAGACAAGAGACTGGGTTGTTTAATTGTTTGGATATGAATATGATCTAAGTATCTGATCTTAGCTACTGCCCATGGCGATCTAGAGGTCAGTACAGTTGCCCTTTAGTTTCAACTTCATATTAAGGGTTCTCAGAAACCTGAGACACTTTAGGCTACCATCTCTCCTCATGACAATATAAACTTGCCCAAGAATCAGGCTGCCTGAATGTTCTCAATGAGTTAATTTACTTTATAATGGGCTTTTCATAGTAGACAAGACTTTATTAAGGACAAAAAAATCACAGGATTTCCTGAATAACTTCAGAGTCTGATGAATAAATGGGTGTAGGAGTAATATGTAACTGAATTGCAGGCATATGCTCTGATTTCTCTTTCACATACAATAATGCCTTAAGTGAATAAATTGTTCATTTGTGTCAAAACAGAGAAGTAAAAACTTATGGACATTGGCCAACATGATTTTTTTTTTTTTTTTTTAATGCTATTACTTTCCAAGGAAGACACTTCCACATAGCCCTAAGATGTTAAGAAATATCTGGAAGTAAGACCAGAGGACAGTCACTTCCCACAGTATGTATCTTAGCCAAACCAGAGCAATCCTTATTGCTTATTAACTTATTGTGAGCTATATTTAGTTGAAAAAAAAACATTTAAAAAGTAGAGAAGACAGTTATGCCAACCCTGAGATGTTATCAAGATCTAATACTGAACTAATTTGCCATTAAAAACATATATGGTTACAGACTTCACCCGCATTAATAAATGTAACACTTTTTTTTTTTTTTTTTAATAAAATAAGAAACCTGCAGCCTATGGGTTTAGTTAGAAACAGCGGGTTGTGTCTCAGAGACACAATTCTCATACAACAAATTTGTATTTTGCTTATATATTTTGACAGATGTTTGTAATTTCTAAGCTGTATACCTTGGATAACTGTCCAAATAATTGGATTTTTCATGGTTCTTTACTGAGAGCCTAAAACAACAACCTGCATCTTTCTGCCCAGTACTGTGGAAATGGCAGTTTGCTTGTCTCTAATTACCTGATGGAAAAGAGTGGAGGAAATGTAACACAGTAAGTTCTGTGTCAAGACAATGTCTGTGCTCCCCTATGAGCACACAGCCCTAGACAGAGGTGCTTGAAAACAGCACTGATGTAAAGATTTGCAGTCTTGAAAACCCCAGCTCAACTTTCCACAACCCCTTAAAGCACAGCATTCTGCAGGGACTGCTGGTCTTGGCTTTACGTTGTTCATCCCTCAGAGTTGTGTTTCCTTGGGTTCTTCAGGCTTTGTAGCCCTGAGCTGGGATGACATCTTTCTCCAGCTTTCAAGTGTGGGCACTGTTCAACAGTACTGCCGTCCAAAGGGCATTCCTGTATTCATAGCCAGGCTATTCCTACCTGGACAGAACACAAAGTGTGGCAATGGGGCAATGGATGAATCTTTTTAAAGAATATGTGGGAAGCAGGGCACTCGGCTTCTGTTCTGCCAGGCTCTGGGTGCAGCCCATGGTCCTTCTGTCCTTCCCAGCTCCTAAGGCACAGGCTGCGCCAGTACTGTGGAGCCTGGCTGGGGAACACGGGCTCACTCCGCTGGGAAAGCCCTGGGACAGAAAGAGAGGGGAGATTCACTGGGGCAACTTCACAGCTCCCATTTTCTTGGAAACTGCACCTCTGACCAGATCCTCCTCCTGGGTCCTTGCCTGAGCGACACCACAGTCTAAGCCCAACCTTGTACCTGCTGTCCATCACCTACTGCCCCCACTGGACTTCACACCTGACTGTCTTATCACTGCGGTATTGCTAGGCATTTGCAGGGCTCTGGGCTGGGCACGGTCGTAATCCCTGCTCTGGGGGATCGCTTGAGCACTTGGTGTTAAGCTCTTAATGGAGGAGGAGATAGATCTGGATACCTCCCAAGAAGGGAGTCCTGCCCAGTGTGTGGTTTCCCAGTGCCCCCGAGGACTGTGCAGGGTGTGGCAGGGGGAGATTGTGAAAGTCCCCCAGTAACTCCTCAGGTCAAGGAAGACCTTATATCTTTTCTGTTAGACTGAAGAAACTTCTAGAATTAGTTGATTATGATAAAGAAAGAGAGAAAAATACCCATGAGCCCCAGAGAAGATCAGAGCTGAAGGAATCTTTGCCTAGGGATTTCCTCCTCACCAGAGGCAGGTGGGAGTGCTGCTTTTGGGCAAATCTCCCTACAACATTCAAAGTGATTCAAAACACAGTTGGAAACTAAACTCTTTCTACATGTACTTGTCCTATACAGAGCCTGTGTATCTGGTAACATGTTTTTCTCTTCCTACTTAGGATCTAGGTATTGCAATACTTACTGCTACAGTCAGTATCTAAGCCTCATTTTGCTTTCATACCCTTATTTCTGTGTTAATAACATAGCGTTTGAATGAGAACATGGCCACAAATATGATATCTTTATCCTTTCTTACTCACATAGTTGAGGATTCTAAGATGAGAATTTGGAGTTCTTACTTCAATAATGAGCAAAGAAAGGCTGTTGCTATTTCCCTGCTCAGAGGTGCCTGCTGCCTGGGGCTCGCTGCTGCCCCAGGCTGCATTTCCTGCCGGAGGGTGGGATGGCCCCGAATGCCAGGGCCTGCCCTGCTGTCCTGGGGGATTCCCACAGCACTCAGGGAGATCCCAGCGCCTGTGAGGCCCTGGTGGGCATTGCCTAATACGATATCAAACATCTGTGATGCTTTCTTCGCCCCTCCCCCCTCCAAAAAAAAATAATAATTATATATATACTAGAATCAAGGTTATAATTCATTGCGTTCAGACTTGAGATAGACAAGCCCCTTTGACTCCTATACAGAAACCTACCCTTTATGTAGAAACAACTCAGAAATTTCTTGGCTGTCTGCAATTTCCCTGCATTAGATTGTTGCTCTTTTTACAACTGCAGATGGTTATTGGAGTGGATTGCACTTGGGAGCTCAAAATTAGGAGAACCAAAATACATGTGTACATTAGACCATTACAACCTTCTGTTTTCGGTTCCCAGGCTGTGATGGCCCCCACATAAGGAAATTAATCAAATTTTCAATTCTGCAGAGAATGCCAATGCAAAGCATAAGCAGGGAAATGACCTGTGATATTACCTAGTCTGCCTCCCTGCCACTGCAACATCATTACTATGAGCATGTTTTATTCATACTGTCTCCAGACTCAGACAATATCCTATATCCTGATTTCTTAGTATTTTAAACAATGGGAATTTTGCCCCTTGAGGAATAATTCAATTTAAGTGGCCTTCATTACAATTTTTAAAATATTAAATTAAATTTTATTTTACCCACACTACTATTAAATTGAAAAAGGCCATTTTGAGAAATAATACCTTAAACAAACAATAAAGTTGCTTGGGTTTTGTTTCTGAAAATTTAGGGAAAATCTCTGAAGAGAAAAAACTGAAAAATTCAATATGAATAAGAGCTTAGGCTGGATTTTATAATCAATCTGGTTCATCAGAAATTCAATATACACCACAGTGTATCATTTTTCAGGTATGTTTTTTGAAAACTTTTAATAAACTTTTATTTCAATGTTCAGAAACTACAACATGTTTTGGTGCTCTGGAAGTAAAATCTGTACATTTGCAGAGGTACCCATGAGATAAGGCTGAGTCTTGATAAACTTTACTCTTGAAATGCATTAGAAGAAAAGAAAAATAGAGTTTAAATGTTTACATGGAGTTTGTTAACATGTCTATTAGAAGAAAATGTCTTTTATTTGTAAGCTGCACAAATGTAATATGGTATCATTGAAATGCAATAAAAAACCACAATGCATTTTATAGTCACATTTTAGAGCAGAACCACATGTTAAGTATTTACATGAGAGTCTGCAACAGTTCCTGGGCTGGAAGTGTTTATTAGGTACCACTGGCTTGATTCTGCTTTCCTTGCATCTTGTGTAGTCATTTACACCTGTGCAATGATGCATTCCACTTCACATTATGGGCTTTTTATGAGGTTTTGTCAGCACCAAGGGGTCATAAAGGCAGTCAATATAATCATTGAAGATTACTTTCAGACTCTGCATGGTGTGCAATCAACTTAAAGGTCTTTTATCACTCCTCTTCATAAGCCTGTAAATACAAACCATAAATCCATAATTACAGAAAAGGGCAGTTGACTACAGTATTGAAATATGTGAGGCAAGTGAAAACTAGACCAAATGAATGGAACAACAGGTATAGTACAGATCTTTGCATTTTCCTGCTGCTTCCATGTCCTGAAAGATGCCAAGATTTTGTTTGGTTTGGGAAAGATAAAGTGGTAGGAGAGGCTGCAGATAGTCTTTACTCCTAAAGACTGAGCCAGATCATTCCCAAATGGAAAAATTTAATACATAACCTTCATATTAATCCAGTAAAGTCTTATCCCTTTAAAGACTCTGGCTCAGTTTTCCTCCAAACTCATTCCAGAATTTTTGTCTGTTTGCCTCTCTTGCCATTTTTAGAACTTTTATGTATCTTTTTTTAATGATATCTTAAGGTAATTTGCAATCCCAGAGAAATTAAAACAACAACAGCAAAAAACAAAACCAAAAAACCCCTTTTAATACATTACCTTCAAAACTTTTTATGCCATCAAAATTTCCTGAAAAAAAATTGTTTTAATTTTCATATTTATATAGAAGAGACCATCAAAGGTACCTGGTAGCCCATGATAGGGACAACAGGGACAAGAAGGGTGAACTTGTCTGCAAGGAACAGATGATGGGTCTAGCTTTCATGACTGCACCTTGCTTCTGAACTGCCTAATACTTCACTAATGACTGATTTAAATTCAAGAATTTCTGTTATAGCTGGACTGAGCATCTTATTTGACTTTGCTAAATGAAACTTTAACATTAAAACATACCAAGGGAGTATACTTGGACTCAAGTGAGTGAGACAGCCATTTTTAGGCCCCTATTCCTTCTATAAGCCAGCTGTTGCTGGAAAAGACTTCACACAGCTGCTCCTGAATTTTTTCCCTTTTGCATATAGACCAGAAGACTCATACTTAACAGTGGAAAGAAGGAACAAACCCAAGATTTTTGCAGCATTAAGTTCTGCAAGCAGGAGTTACTAATTTGAACTAGATGGTAAAACATTTTCTTTCATGGGGAAAGCTTTGAGGAGTTGAAAATTGTTGACATTTCAATGAGCCCAAGGATCTGTGATGTTTTTGCTTGACAACCCTTTGAAGTCCTTCTTAAAATAGCAAACAGCTCAGGGAAAGAGACAAGCATCTGAGATGCAGGAGATCTACTTTATCATTCTTGAATTCAAAGCAGAGACAGAAGCATCAGTTGTATGTATGTCACAGGCTATCTTGACCACCACATTTTAGTTATCATTATCTCCTCATCAGAGGCCAGAATAACATTCTACCAGTAGGAAAATTGAGCATTATAAGAAATATTGAGAAGCATTACAAGACAGAGAAATAATATGGCAATTTTTGCAAATAAAAAAATATGGGAGGTCCATACTGATCTAATTTTTGCTTTAGAACCAAAGCAAATGGAAAAGGAATATTAATATGACAAATGAGTGAAAGCTGTTGGTATAATGTCAAATTTCTAAGAAATGTAAACAAAAGTTGATCTGTGGTCACAGAAGAATGTCAAACACCAATACATCATAGAAATCCATCATGATAGCTCTCAGCCCTGTCTGTGCAGCTTTCCCATCAATGCTGTAAAAAAACTGAGACAAATCAGGCTCCTATTTAAGGGCTTAGAGACAAGGAAAAGGAGCTCCAGCTTCAGAAGAAAACAAAGGAGTAGATCCTCGCCAAGTGCTGATATCCACTATGCAACATGCTCTAGAGATTTTTGTGATGGCCAGTGCTGGCTCTGGAAAGATTTTGGCAAAACTGCCCTCAGTATCACAACTCAAGGGTAGTCAATCTCCACTTCTCTCACTAGATCCGCTCTGTTGACAGGCTGTAGATCAAGAAGAGCATCTTTCCAAGTCTGCTCCTTAGATCTGTTCCATAAAGTTGTCATTGAGATTTTGAAGAGTCTTCTGGCCTGGGTTGTGTTGGTATACCTTTGGAAAGATTCAGGTCTCTCAGCTGCTTTATTTTTAATCTCATTTTATCAGTTTTCTTATGTTAATCACCTTCTTACTGCTTAAACACAATTTCATTAATTTTTTTTGCCTTTTGGAGTCTGTGAGATTTTTGAATCAAGGTAATTGAAACCTCTTCACCTGTAGAATCACTCTTGAAGATATAGAGACCCAGTTGCTCCTGACAACCAGTCTGACATTTGCATCTTTTCCAATGTGATACAGGCCAATTAGAGTTTGAAACGGTCCTTAATGATATCCAGGGGTTTGTTCTTTATACTGCAGCCACATGTGGTATTTTCCCAGTCCACATGGGTTTCCATAGTGCTTTCTGGTTTCAGTGCTTTTCATCACTCTCTCTTGAAGTCATTTTTGTCATTTGTAAGTGTAGGCAATAAATAGAGATTTAAATTGTACTTTTCCTGTCATGTTAACTACTGAGGTGATTAGTTTTTGGGTGGGTTTTTTGTTGTTTTGTTTTGTTTTGTTTTTAATTTGGTTTCATTCTGGTGCTTTGTAAAAGATAAGTAATCTAACATTAGCATGGGCCATGTTTTCCTTCCTTTTTATTTTATCTAGATGAAACAGCATGGTTTATCAATAATGAAATTTCCAAACCACGTGCTTCTCTGCATCTGCCATTTCACTTTACCTTCTCACTTCAAAGCACACTGATGATCCCCTTGGTTTTAAGTGCTCGTAGTGTGGCTAACATACAATCTGGTTTTTCTGGGCAAACAGAAGTTTAATCCAGAAATTTTCTTGATACCTTAACTGTTTATTTAATGTAGCTGAACTGGACCACCTGATGGACTGACAAATTCAAAGAATAAACAATAATAAGGAAAAAAGAACTATGCCTTGACACATCCAGATACCCATCATACAAGATTTACTGCCTTGCAGAAAATTACACAAATCAAAAAATTTAAATTCAGACTCTGATAGATAGTTCAGATAGTTGAGTGTGCCTGTTTTTGATGTCCTTTCAGAGGAAGAAAGCCTCATTATTTTTAAAATATGTTTCCAGTCTGGCTTGCCAAATACTAGGTTTTCTTAAAAGAAGATGGAACATTGTATGAAATACTATAAAATAGCCTAGTTCTGTTTTATCTTCAATTTCCTTATACTTTCCCAGAGTCATTTTGGGAGGGTTTGTATCAAGCTGTGGCACAATAATCTGTATGAAATAATTCTGTTCCAAGTAGAACTCAAAACTTTGCTTGACTGATCACAGCGACCTACATGCATTCTCATAGCACTTGTGCGCACTGGGTTCCACAGTTTCTAAATGTTTTATTGTGTCTTTCTTACAGAAATTGATGCAAATTTTTAAAATTTTTCTGAATAATAAAAATCAAGATAATACGTTGTGAATAATGAGGATGAGTAATTATTTAAAAATAACTTGTATATATTATGCTAGGAAAAAAGTTCTCAAATAATTTGTGACTGATCATTGAAAATCATCTCAGGTAAAAGGTGAGACTTTGATATAACTTTTGTTATCCTGTAAGATTTATCCACCTGAAACTGGACCACATTTACAGAAATAATCATTGCTTCATAGAGAGCTAGCAAGAAGCCTAGTCATTCAGCAAAGGATGACCACAACAAATGGAATGTTTCATGATGCATGAAACATTGAAATATCCTGTCCATGTTAACTTAAAGAAAGACAAGAAACCTGCATTGTAAATTATTTTTCTGCTGTTTTCTGATGAAGCTGACTTACATCATTATCAGCTCTCAAATTGACACTATGCTTAAAGTATTTTCTGCTGGCTTGTGCTGTGGAAAATAAACACTAGAAATTAAAAGGGGCTTTGAAGCTACTAATAGCATTTCATTTTGCAGTTGCAGAACACATGGTTTTTCTTCATGTTGTATGTGGCCAATGACTGCTGACAGGTTATTCATTTCTTGACCTTCTATTGCATTTTGATGATGTGAGAGGTCTCGCAGTCTTTGAAGCTTACATACATTGAAGAAATATTATCAGCCAAACTCTTAATACTCAGAATAGATGGAAATCCCCTATTTCTACAAAAATGAGTCAGGACATTGTGGGCATCCCTGCTAACATGAGAAATCAAGATGCTGAAAAGGAAACAAGGACTTACTAAGTCCACATGTATTGCAAGTTCTCTGAGTGGAATTATTTTCACTATCTGAATAAAGATCCCTCTAAATACTTTCTGAAACTAATGAAATTTACTTGAGAAAAGGAAAAAGTGTTTAATTTTGTCAATGAGAATTCAGACATAAAGAATATTTGCCACACTTTACATAAGTTCCTATAAACTGACCATGAACTGTCATCTTACACAAAAAAGTTCATTATTCTGTGCATGCAGTCTCATAGTAACAGATTTGCTTACAAAATGTATTCAAAACTTAGTCCCATAGAGATTTGAATAGAAAGAATGGGAATGGTTTAAAATATATATCTAGAGTTGACTGAAAGACATTATGGGTAGCAACATTTTCAAATTTTGTCTCTGCAGACATGATAGGGACCAGTTTTTGAAGGCACAACAGCAGAAAACAGTGAAATATGTAGACTGTTTCTTCTCCTTGTGCATGCGAACATGCATGCATCATATCCTTACTGTCTCTACTCCTCCCATAATACTGAGCTATGAGGGAAAAGTTCAAGATGTCTAGAGATGGCAAAGAGAAAGGCCTTTATATGCTTTCTAATTGTTGACAGTTCTCCTGCAGTACTTTTAAAATCTCTCCACACACTGACAATCTTGTGAATCAAGGAAGAAAACTTCACTTGAATCTGATAAGGCTTACAAAGAAAGCAAATACTTCTAAAGGAAGTAGGAAAAAGTGTGCCTTTTTTTTTTTCTTTCTTTCTTTTTTCCTTTTTTTTCATGCAGAAGAAACCTTATGGGATGTATATATGTTTTTACCAGGTGTGTGGGTTTTTTTTTTTTTTTTTTTTTTGCTTCTGTGCTATCATAGCTTGTGATTAACTTGTTGTTGTTCTGGAAATGAGAACTCCAAGAAGATATTTATTGCTGTGTTATCTATGCAGATCACTGTTGCTGTGTATTATTTGGTTTCATATTGTATTTCATTTTTATATTTGGTTTAATAATGGTTTATTCTATACCCCCCTGTTTTCCTGGAAAATGTAATATCTGGAAGTTTGTCCCTGCCCTTCCCTCAGCCCCTCAGCCCCCTTCCTGGAATGTAACCCAACCCTGTTCCACTCCCACCTTATTCCTGCTTGGGTATTGGTTGTCCCCGCCTTTAGCCCCTTCCCTGGATATAAGTCCCACACTATGTGGCCCCCTGGCTCTCTTGGTTTGGGCAGTGAGATGGGGCTCCTGAGACAGGGCTCCTGACCCAGGCTGGGGCAGAACCACAGAAGAAAGACTGAATAAAGCCCTGGTTTCACTCCCCAGAGCAAGTGCAGATCTTCCTTTGCCATCAACAGGGTCTCGCTCTCTCTGCTAAGGGAAAGGTTCTCGGCTGCCTCCTGGCTTTTGGGGCCTTGAGGAAACTCTTCCAACTGCGGCTTGTCTCTCGAGCTAGCTGGGGTGAGAACGGAGCCGGGAGCTCTGAGAGAGGGACAAGCCACAGATCACAGTAATACGAGTGACTATAGATTTCTGATGATGCTGATTGTCTTATACACTGTTAACCACAGTTTAGGAATAGTAGTGGACCCTGGAATTCATCTACTAGGGCTTTTACTTCAATGTGCCCAAATAGGAGATCACATTTACGTCTGTAATTCACTGAAGTTGTAGCTTTTGAACATAAGTCAGAAGTTGGAGAATGGTTTTCACATGTATGTGTAAATATGCACAAAATAAAAAGAAAAATTTAAACATTTCTGGGAAAACAAAACAAACAAACAAACAAAAAACAAAACAAAACAAAACAAAACAAAAAAACCAACAACAAAAAAACCCCAAAAAAACCTGTGAGGCAAATACTGGAAGTGAAGATAGAGAAAATGGAGAAAATAAATTTTTTAATACAAATAATAAATTTTAATAAAATCACACTGATGAAATCAAATCACTAAGACAAGAGTTGTGGTAGGAGTCAATTTAGCACAAAAAGACATACTGGGAAAGTTACATACTTTTCCTCAAATAGATAATAATCACAACTGATTTATTTGATGTCTCTGCTGGTAAAAGTACACACATCAGTTTAATAATGAAGCGTCAATTTGGCACAATCCCATTTTGAAATGCCATAAAAAGATTCAAAGCATTTGACATTTAGTTATTTCCTTAGGAATTTCAAATTTAAAAGAAATCACAACAACAACTTTCTGTCATGAAACTGAGCTTCTTAGACTTAATGAATTATTTTGGAAAATAAGGGTGAATAATTATAAAGTAATACAAGCTGTGGTTTTAATGAAGTTATTCTGTCCACAAGTCTCCCAGTGAATACAACCTAACTGCCTGGTGAGTTCCACAAAAGTAAATTGCAACGGGCACAGACAAAATGGAGTAATCTCATGATGTTTTCAGTGTTTACGGTGGTGCATAGTTTAGTGCTAATCTCACCCAAATCACAGGTTGACTGCTGGAGCAGAAGCTCATGAAATCTGGAGTGCCAACAGTGCTCACACCAGCTACTTGAAAGACCCCTTACGTGACAATACTTCTCGATTTTTGTGCTTAAGTCTGAACCATAGACAAAATGCTCAAAAATCTGTTAATTTATCTTGCTTTCTCTCAGATCTGATTAATACCCAGCAGAATAATCATTATTCAGAGAATTCTGTTAACAAAATTTTAAAATCTTAAAAAGTTACACATATGCAACATGTCAGTGGTTGTCAGCTTTGGTTCACTCATAAAGATTCATACGAGCACAACAAGACTGATCACAAAGAAATGGTTACAACTGCAGAAATTAGAGTATAGAGCACTGTATAGACCCAATACCTTGGAAACACACCCATATTTGCAGAAATTCCATTCTAGTATTTTGGAATTATGTGGATTATGCATATATATTATATGAAGGATGCTGCAAATATATAAGACCAGATGAATGAAGTTTACTACAAACTTTTCTAATTTTTATCCCCCTAAACCAGATGTTAACTATTTAAACATTTGGAGAAAAATTTATGTCTTTGTGTTCCAATGTTTTGGATTCTTTCTTTCCAAAGTTCATGTCTGTATGTGTTTAGGAAAGAAGCCACCCTTTATATGATTTGAATCAATTTATCTGCAGACAAAATAAAATTTTTTGAAAAGGTGCATTTTGAAATACACAAAACACATTTTGAAGAAAATGCTTAGAATACAGTCTTATTTTGTAAATTCAACATAACGTTTTCAATAATTCAGTCAAAACAAAATTATGAACACCATAGTTTTAAAATAAGTTTAAGGGTGTTTCTGAAAGTGTCTTAAGGAGAAATGACTAAAAGTAACTAAAAAGAATGTCATTGAGCTTTAAAATATGGTGTCCCCAGACTGAGTTTGTTGTTGTGCTGTTGAAAATTTTTAGTTTTGCTGAAATAACATTCTCAAGCAAAAAGTTATTTAGACAAGAAACGTCCCAAAAAGTTGAGTAATGTATATATGCTTTAGGGCAACCAATAATTAACAATATATTTGATTTTACAGAGAAATGTGAAGACGGTTGTGTAAAGATTAAGTGATGTGCATTTTAAAGATTAATGTAAAAGAGGCATTCAAACAAAAATGTTCCTTCATAGATGAAAAACAAAATAAAACTCCCTCTGAGGTATACTATTTTGCTATCCCCTCAGGCCTAATATTTCTGGTGCAAAATACATACAGACATACTATACTGTAATGCTGCAACTGAGACTTATCAAGAAGCTTTGAGATGATTGTACCTAGAATATCCTGCTTTATTCTCCTATTTCATGTCTAGTAAACTCTCATTGATTTTTTTTTGAAATCCACAGTCTTTCAAATGCATTCACCATAAAAATGGAGTTTCCTTATATAATTCTTGGCCTAGCCTCTAATGCACTGAAAACAAAATACTTCATCTTTTCTTGGCAGAATAAGTGATTATCTAGGCACAGACCCAATACTGCTCTTTGCTAGGTTTGGTTTTTCCTGTTTCCATTTTTAAACAAAAATTCAGTAGCTAGAATTATTTGGATTACCTACAGATGAACACAGAAATAATTTTTATAATAATAATAATAACAGCAATAACAACAACAATAATATTTTGTTAGAAAACTTAGAGTAGCATAGTTTTCTAACATAATAAGTATGGTAGAACAAACTGTATAGACTAAGAGAAGATTTTTTACAACAATTGTGGTCAAACACTGACATGGATTGCCTAGAGAGGTGGATGCCCCATTCCTGGAAGCATTCAAGGTCAAGATGGATTGGTGTTCTGAGCAACCTGATTTAGTTGAAGATGTCCCTGCTCATTGTAGAGGGCTTGAATTACAAGACCTTGAATGTTCCGTACCAATCCAAAAAATTCAATGAATCTAAGTCTAGAAAACCAGCTAATTGCCAAATCAACGGAAGTACATTTGTTCACTCACAAACTGAATATTAAAGGCTATCTATTTTGTATACTGCACATTAAAAGAAGAAAATTTTTAGATATTCGGAGCAATATGTAAAGAAACACACTTTTTAACCAAGTAGAATTATTATTGTTTATCACCCTGTTGCGTCAGCTTGCTTTTGACTAATACATCCAATAACGTAAAAGAAGTTAGAAAGGATTAGCTTTGAATTATATTTGATGAATAATTACATATAACTAATAATGAATATGAGAATGAAGGAAACTGTTTGCAGACATTTCATCAAAAGAAATAACTAAATACATTTAATATATTTGTAATCTATCCTTTACCTTCCAGCTACCGTCAGATATGTGTGCAGAAGTGAGTAGAAATATCTACATATGGCATGCAAATGAATATGTATAAACTGTTAATTTCAATTCCCCGTCATAAAATCAGATTATTGACAGCAGTCATAAATGCAGTGTTTAATATCCTAAACCAGGCAGAAACAGAATTAATGTGGTAACATTAAAAAAGAAATAATTCAAACATTCATTAAGCAAAAGAAAACAAACTTAAAAATTGCAACAAAGGCATAGGTCAAATCTAGAAAAATCAAGTCTGACTCATGGTGCTGCACACTGAAAATGTACCTGATGGCAACATCGAAATCAGAAAATTCAGTAAGCTTTCAAATTGCGTATGAATCTGAAAATGAAAAAAAGTCACTGCTGCAGTATCTGCCCCGAGGCTGTTAGTCTCTTCACACACATCTGAAAGATTCTGTTGATGAACGTGTTAAACACAAGTAGATAAATTAATTTTCAAATTATGTATTTTTCCTGAAAATTGAAGTTATATTCTTTAGTATTGAAATGATATTTTTTCTGCACAAAGGACTATAAGATATCTGTGTCACACAGTGCTAGCAGTGGGACACATTCACATATCAAATATGAATGTCCCATTTCACAAAGATGTAGTACCCATGCCTTATGTCTATTTTAAGGAGATTACCATGATTCTATTCCACAAGCTCTGTTTTCGGTTTTGCTTAAAATAGCTGCCAAGTGAAAAAGTCCATCTTTCTTACCCGTTTTACCCTCTTCATTTTCTCCTCCCTCAATCAAAAGAGCAGGGAGCAGAAGGATGGAGTCTGTCAATGTTAATTTAATACAAACCCCTTGGTCATACCAGGTTCAATATCTGCAGAACTTCCACATGGCCACAGAAAACTGATCTGGATAGATTCACAGGAAGCTGTATTTTCCACTGAGTAAAAGCCTTGGTGGCTTTTACTGACATTTTCCATCTCAGACTGAAACCATTATGGAAACATATGAACACCTGAAAAACAAAGTGATTCTGAGACTTCCAGCTGTGAGTTGTATAAGGGCTTTTTACAATTACCCATTTTCTAGTTGCCAATTTCAAATGATCCGGTTATTACATTTTTTCTCAAAATAAGGATCAAGTTCTTTTAAGATTTAGAAAATGTTGTGGTAATGGAGAGACCACCCTGTTGGGTCTGTTGCACTGTGCTTTCTGCATTGAAATTTTAATCCTTTTTCATCCACAGTAGAAATTTCTGTATTGAGTCTTTACTGAGTAACTACTCAACCTTCATGAGAAGTCTGTGAGCCTTCATGGGGGTACATGGGAAGAGGAAAGCCGAGCTGGGGAGACTGGGACTGTTAGGGGAAAAAAATAGAACAGAGGGACAGGAGGGTAAAAGAGTTCCAGGACGACTTTGCTTGAGGAGAATGAACCTGGAATTAGGAGTCAAAAGTGGAAAAGCGTAGAGAATGTGCTAAACAGAAAGGGAATTAAGGTTTCAAAACAACAGATGTTTTTCTATTTGATCACCAGTTATAATTATAAATTAAATTAATAATCCTAAACTAAGCATAAGTAATTTTAAATGTAAAACTAGTGGGACACAGTTTTGTGGTGGTGCAGAACTGTTTTATTAGGCTTTTATAAGAAGTTTATGTTATGGTTCATTTCACTGTATCCCCAATGTTGTAACCCTTTTTGTGTTGTCTGTATAACAAGGTGTTTTGTGTCAGTCCTCCCACCCCCCCCCTCTGGGGCAGCCTTGTCTATCACTTTGAGGAGCCCTCCCAGGCTGTGAAATCTCAGGGAGAGGGCTTCAGGTGATAGGCGCCCTGGGGGGAATTCCTTTAGCTCTGGATTTTAGTGGTCCAAGGCTTGGGGGTGGGCACACCTTGTTACCCTCTGAATCCCCTGATTTGTTGTCTTGTTGTATCCTCCCTGGAACCCCTCCCCCGCTTATAAGGGGTAGGAGGGAGGAAAAAACTCTCTCAGCCGCTCAGCTCGGAGCTGTGAGCCTCTCTGCTCCTCAGCTCTTGAGCTAATAAACATCTTTTAACCTGCTAAGCTGAGAGCCAGCCTTTTCTCTTCTGCTGCCGTTGGCTGTCACAACACTATTGGGTCCAGCTGCTAAGCCGAGAAGCCGAAACGAACTGGGACCTTCTGTGGCTGTGTTGACCCAAGCTAGCCAGAGGTCATCTCCCGCCCGGTGCGGGATGGAACCAGACACAGTTTCATTCATTCTGCAATTTAATTTGGAATACTTATTAAAGAAAATTATTTTCTTTAATCTTGCAAAAGAAAGGAAGGTTAAAAACAGGGACTAAAATAACACTCCTCATGTTTTCCTACCTGACATGAACATAAAATACATGTTAAGAACAGGAGAAAGCACTGTCCAACATCTTCAAGTTTTCTGCACTACAATTTTATTCTGTTACTGACCCACTGAATGTAACCAATATCAGAATACTGAAAACTGGTGTGAGATTTCTATTAATTGCACAGAACACAACTTTACCAGAAGCTATATTTGCTACTTATGTCAAGGGCAGGTCTTCCAGATGAATATAAGCAAAGTATTTGTTGCCACATCCCACAGGGATGTCCGCTGCCTCCCTGGGGCCTGGGTATGGGATACTACTGAGAGACTTCCTGGGTTGATTCAGCCCTGTCATTATTGCCCACTGCTGATACTCCAGGCAGTGATGAGATTGAAAAGCGGAGCATCAGGGCCATTAAAAGGGACTTTAAAGCACTAGGTCAAGTGGTTGATAGGGCAGGAGCACAGGCAGTGTTCTGCTCAGTCCCTTTGGCAGCTGAGATAAATAATGAAAGGGATAGGAGAGCCCACATTATCAACAGGTGGCTCAAGGGTTGGTGCCATCAGCAGAATTTTAGGTTCTTTGATCATGGGGCAACATTTAAGGCACCTGCTCTGTTGGAACCAGATGGGATACATCTCTCTGTTAAGGGTAGAAAGTTCTTACCTCATGAACTGTCAGAATTTGTTATGAGGGCTTTAAACTAGGTTTGAAGGGAGAAGGAGATGCAGCTGGGCTGCATGGAAGTGGGCCCAAAGGTAGTAAGCCTGAGTCAGGGGTGAAATCAGTAGCCCAGCTGAGGTGCATGTATACCAATGCACACAGCATGGGTAACAAACAGGAAGAGCTGGAGGCCACAGTATGACAACAAAGCCATGATGTAGTTGCCATCACAGAAACGTGGTGGGATGACTCACATGGCTGGAGCACTGCACGTGATGGCTACAAACTCTTCAGAAGAGACAGGAAAGGGAGAAGAGTTGGAGGGGTGGCCCTTAATATAAATTAAGGCTTGCAATGCCAAAAGTATTGAAACTAATGAAGACGGAGTTGAATGCCTATGGGTAAGAATTAAGGGGAAAGCCAACCAGGCTGACATCCTACTGGGAGTCTGTTATTGTCCACCCAACCAGGAGGAAGAGGTAGACAGCTTGTTCTATAAGCAGCTGGAGAATGTTTCAGGATCACCAGCTCTTGTTCTTGCAGGCGACTTTAAGTTCCCAGCAGATGTCTGGTAGATTAATAAAGCAGAAAAGAGGCAGTGCAGGAAGTTTTTAGTGTGCGGAGGACAACCTTTTGTTAAAGCTGGTGAGGGAGCCCACCAGGAGAGGGACTATGTTGGACCTGTTGTTTGCAAATAGAGATGGGCTGGTGGAGGACATGGTGATTGGAGGCCACTTGGGGCATAGAAATTATATATTCGATTTGGTGAAATCAGAAGGAACATCAAGAAGACTCTTATGCTGGATTTCCAGGGGGAGACTTTAGCATATTTAGAAGATTTATTCAGAGGGTTCCTTGGGAAGAAGCCCTTGAAAACAAATGAGTCCGGGTAAGTTGGGTGTGCTTCAAAACAGAGATCTTGAGGTCACAGGAACAGACTGTCCCTGTATGCCAAAAGATGAGTTGATGAGGCAAACGTCCAGCCTGGATGGGCAATGAGGTTTTGAAGGAACTTAGAAATAAAAGGATGTATCATCTTTGGAAGGAGGGTCAGGTTACAGGAAGTATTTAAGAGGGTTGCTAGGGCATGTAGGAAAAAATTAGGGAGGCCAAAGCTCAGCCCAAACTTAATTTGGCAACTTTTGTAAAGGATAATAAAAAAGGTTTTCACAAATATATTAATGGCAAAAGGAAGGGAAAGACCAACCTTTGTTCTGTACTGGATATGGGAGGGAACTTAATAGCTGCAGATGAGAAGGCAGAAGTTCAGAATGCCTTCTTTGCCTCAGTCTTTAGTGGGAAGGCAGCTTGTCCTCAGGACAACTGTCCTCCTGGGTTGGTAGATGGTGTCAGGGAGCAGAATGGTCCCCCTGTTATCCAGGATAATCTGCGGCCAGGTGAGCTTGCGAAGCCGCTCTCCATTGTTTACCAACAGTCCTGGCTCACTGGTGAGGTTCCAGATGACTGGAAGCTGGCCAATGTGACACCCATTCACAAAAAGGGTAGGAATCCTGGTAATTATAGGCCAGTTAGCCTGACCTCAGTACCTGGTAAGGTAATGGAGCAGTTTATACTGAGTGTCATGATGCAGCACTTACAGGATGGCCAGGGTATCAGACCCAGCCAGCATGGGTTTAGGTAGGTGGTATTTGACCAACCTGGTCTCCTTTTATGACCAGGTGACCCATCTGGTGGGTGCAGGAAGGACTGTGGATGTTGTGTACCTGGACTTCAGCAAGGCCTTTGACACTGTCTCCCACAGCACACTCCTGGATAAGCTGGCAGCCCACGGCTTGGACAGGAGCACTCTTTGCTGGGTTAGGAACTGGCTGCATGGCTGGGCCCAGAGAGTGGTGGTGAACTGTGCTGCATCCAGCTGGGGCCAGGCACCAGTGGCGTCCCTCACGGGGCTGTGCTGGGGCCAGTTCTGTTCAATATTTTTACTGATGACATGGATGAGAGTACTGAGTCTTTCATTAGTAAATTTGCAGACAACACTGACCTGGGAGTGTGTGTGTCGACCTGTTAGAAGGTAGGAGGGCTCTGCAGAGAGATCTGGAACAGTTGGATGGATGGGCAGAGTCCAATAGGATTGAGGTTTAATAAGTCCAAGTGCCTAGTCCGGCATTTTGGCCACAATAACCCCCTGCAGCGTTATAGGCTGGGGACGGTGTGGCTGGACAGTGCCCAGGCAGAAAGGGACCTGGGGGTGCTGGTGACAGCAGCTGAACATGAGCCAGCAGTGTGCCCAGGTGGCCAAGAGGGCCAATGGCATCCTGGCCTGCATCAGGAATGGTGTGACAGGAGCAGGGAGGTCATTCTTCCCCTGTACTCGGCACTGGTGAGGCCACACCTTGAGTGCTGTGTCCAGCTCTGTCCCCTCAGTTTAGGAAGGACGGTGAGATGCTTGAGCGCATCCAGAGGAGGCAACGAGGCAGGTGAAGGACTTGAAACACAAACCCTGGGAGGAACAGCTGAGGGAGCTGAGGTTGTTTAGCCTGGAGAAAAGGGGACTCAGAGGTGACCTTATCACTCTCTACAACTTCCTCAAGGTGGCTGTAGTCAGGTGATGTTGGTCTCTCTCCAGGCAGCAACTGACAGAACGAGGGGACGCAGTCTCAGGCTGCGCCATGGGACATGTAGGCTGGATATTAGGAAAAGGTTTTTTATGGGAAGAGTAATAAGGTACTGGAATAGTCTGCCTGGGGAAGTGGTGGAGTCACCATTCCTGGATGTGTTTAAAAAAGAGTTTGATGTGGCACTCGATGCCATGGTCTAGTTGAGGTGTTAGGGCATGAATTGGACTCACTGATCTTAAAGGTCTCTTCCAGCCTAGTGATTATGTGAAAATATTTCTAAAAATTGAAATTATACAGTAAAGGGTATCTTTATCCTGCATTTTTGATCACATCTATAATTAGCTTTCCTCCCTCCCTCCTTCTCTTGTGTGTATATATATATCTCACATATATATCTACCTCTCTCTGTCTACCGATTTACCTTCTTATATTCAAGAAGGTAAATTTATTCAGTTATATTCAGTTTCTCCTTTTGCTCTATAGATAATGAAAGGGTTTATTCGCCTTACTGTGATACAAGGAGAACATAAGTCAAAGAATGAAAATAACAGCAAAAACAAGTTTGAAAAACAGACTGTAAATTAAACTGAAGAAGTAAAGGTGTTTCTTTTAGTTTATTGATTTGTGAGCTGATAAAGGAAAACCCAAGAAATGATATGCTGGATCTGAGCATGTTCTGTGGAGAAGGATGGGGATATATACTTCAAAAGTGTGTGTTCTGGGAAAGTCATTTACCTTCACATCAGCTCAGTTTTCCTAAATGTAAACTCATGAAGCTCGTGGAAAAGAGTTTTGGAAGTCCTCTCTTGTTAAGGCACAAGGTGCTAACAGATGAATGACAATTGTTACCACGTGCTCATGCCAAAGGGATAAGGAAGTTACAGAGTCCCACAATCCACTGTGTGGGATCTTTCTTTGTCTTTGCGAGGTCATTCTTTATGTAGAAGATTCTCTCTATCTCAATCCAACACACTGGATTTAGTAACCTCATTGCCACTGCTGCTCTACAGAGGATGAGATTTTTGTACTAAAGAGGAGCATATGGAAGAGTCTGTGTCAGAGATGAAGTCATTTTGATGGGTAAATTAATTCTGTTGCTTCTTGCTGCTCTCTCAGCATGTTTTGAGGTGCTTGTATCAATAAGATCAAAGATAATGGGAGAAAATGTGTCTAACATCTTGTGAAAGAAAAGAGAAAATATAAAGATCTGAGGAAGCTTTTTTTTTACCACCCAAACACAGATCCATACAAAGACAGGAGGAAACACTGAAGCATTCATAAAAGCATCTCTTTTGTCCTACAATCCAAACATCTGGAACCACTGCCTTTGGCAATTCTTGATACTGACATAATTTCCTTGTTAAAAGTTACTCAAGATTCTCAAGTTTGTCTTGCAACACTTGAAATCATTAGACACTGTAGATTTTAGATGTTTTTAAAGTATGACTACATGGCTAGGCAAGAATTTATAAGTTACTTGATTAATAGATTTTGATTGCTTCTTATTTTTTATGTTTAATTATTATAACATTTGTTTTATGTTTAATCATCACTATTCCAAACTCTGTCAGAACAGAAGTTTGACACTTGCTAAGATCTTGTCCTAAAGGATTAATTTCACTAAGAATGCTGGGGCCTAAAACAGGACTTCAGTTACTTTAGTTCATTTTTCTTCTGATCAATGTACAAATGGCTCTAAATATTTTAGCATCCATATTCAACTTAAAACTTAACAGAATCTAGAAAATTAGTTGCTACAGTGTGGTAGAACTTGAGGCCTGAGTCTTTAGCTATGCTTTGTCTAGGTTTTTTTTGTTTGGTTTTTTTGGTTTGTTTGTGTTTTTTGTTTTGTCGTTGTCTTTTCTTTCTTTTTCTTTTTCTTTTTCTTTTTCTTTTTCTTTTTCTTTTTCTTTTTCTTTTTCTTTTTCTTTTCATTTTTGTTTTTCCTGAGAGATGGAAAATTGAGTTTGGGATGGATGAAGAAAAACCAGGAAATTATGATTACAAATGTCTTGCAGGCTTATTTACACATCCATTTTCTACTGCAATAGTTGCATGTGATAAGGATATCAGCCTTATTTAATAATTCAAGCATAATAGATGAAAGTGTCCATTTTCAGTAGGGTTTTCCAACCTGCACCACATCAGAAGAGTTGCCTGCAATAAAAATTCAGGATTATTCAGCATTCAACAGCCTCTCCCAACCAGCCCTCAGCAGGAATGAAGCTTTTCAACTTGTCCTGAGCACATTTCACCTTTACTTCATGGAATCTAATTACTTAAATGATTTTCAGATACAATTCCTGCATCAAACAGTTAAAACATTAGACATGAAACTGCGTAACTCTTAGGACCTAAAGCTGGGGTTTTTTGGTGTTAGTCCTTCTCTGCTGCAAGATAGGAAGACTGGGTTTTCTGCATTAGATTAAACTTTGAGAAGATGCCTACTGTGCTGAAAAGGCACAGTGGGAAGTGAGAGCATCTGCAATGATGTGATAGTGTACACATGGTGGATGAGAGATGTAGCTTCTGCTGATTATAAACATCAATTCCTCAGTGGGAAATCCAACTGACAATATTAGTCATTTTTATTTAAGAACAAGTACATCCTCCAAGTTCTGTCTAGTCTGAAAAGATTTATTTAAGAGAAGGTGAAAAGCTACATTTATTATTGCTTTTATATGGGTCTTGCCTATATCACAGATCTGTATGCAAAAATACAACAGGAATTCTGGAACACAATGTAATTTTTTTATTAAAAAATAGATCAAAATCACATAGATGCTTGTGTCAGAACTAGTTTGTGCCTCATATAAATAACAATTTTATTTTTATACACCAAGGACACTTATTTAGATTTGATCATGTTGAAAATCCCAGAGTTTTAAGTGACATTAACAGAAAGACCATGCATTAATCAACTTCAAAATAAAGACAAAGAAAAAGTAGAAGTAAGTGAACAGCAGCTAAATAAAGTAAGCCAGCATTGTAGCTGATAGACTAAGTAGTTTTAGAGCGTGACCAAACTGGAAAGCACTGATGAAATAACTATATCATAATTCTGTCATTTGCTAGATATAAACCCAAAGTAGATTATACATTGTAATTACATTCTGATGGGGACTAGACTCCTTCAGTGTAAACACATGACTTCATTTTCACTTTAAATCAGTGTCTTTTTGTTCTCCTTTCTATTTATTCCTTTGGAGTTCTGAAGCATCAAATCATCTATCTGAGCAGTTTCCAACATGAATCCCAGAGCTGGGGAATGATTTATACCAGAACCTCATGTATCAGCAGTGCTGTACTTTTTCTCCAGAATTTTGTCATATCCTGTTTTGCATATCTTGAGTATAAATGTATTTTCCACAGGGGCAGGATACGGTTTGTTTTGATCCCCATCTGAAAGACACTTAAAAGCCAAATGAAGAAAAACAGACTCAAACTTCTTTCTTCACTGAGTTTGATAAATTATTCTACTATGCAGAAATCATAAGGAAAAGGTAGGATGGTTCTGAACTGGAGCACTACTATCTCCTGCTATGTGGAAAAAAAATAGATCTGAGCTAACAGAGTGTTTTTATTTCTGCTTAAAAGAATTATTTGAAAATGCCTGTATGTGTGTGATAGATAGATAGATAGATAGATAGATAGATAGATAGATAGATAGATAGATAGATAGATAGATAGATGGAATTTCTTCTTACTGCTTTGGAAGGAATCGCTCATAACATATCTGCCCCTCAAGAAGAAAACCGAAATTCAGTATCTTCCCTCACCTGTAGAATAGACTGTATCTCCAATTTTAAATTCAATTTCCTTATCTCAGTAGTTCAGACACGTGGCAAATTGCAGACTGTGCAGAGGAAAGCTGCCCATGCCCATGCCCATGCCCATGCTGCAAGGCCCTGTCCTGTCCTCTCCTCTGCCTCCATGGGCACCTGCAGCCAGGCTCTCAGGAACACAGGGTCTTTCTGCAGAACTGGGTTCTGTATCAATGAACCAGGAGAACACAGGGGCAGTGCACACCATGATCACCTCACATAGGTGCTAGCACGTGGTCAGACTCTGGACAGAGGAGTTGGGGACACAGCTCCTCACTGCACCAGCCCAGGTTAGGACTCTGCCTCCTGTTTACCACTCTTCCAAAACTTAGGTGAAAGGGGACAGTGTGATTAATACCATTGCTCTGGATCTGAGCTTAGTTCACCAGAACTAAGTTCAGTTCCTTTTGTACCACAACCACATCACAGTGCAGTCAGGTTCTATAGGGACTGACAGAGGCTCCACGAAGCTCAGCAGAATTGTTTCAGTGCTGCTCTGCTTCTGGTATCTGGAGGCAATGAAGGCACATGAAAAAGACATTAGACCTGCTATAATCAGTCTAGGTAGACTGTGGTTAGGCAGCATGGACATAAAGCAGAGATTATCTGGAGCCAAAATACATTGCCCACAGACAGTAGAGATATTCAAGCTCCATGATCCTTCATTCACTTCAGATGAGTGCATAAATCCCAATTAGATTTCAAGTCACTTCTGTGAATAAAGCCACATGTACTTTTCTCTCTTTCTCATTCTGTTCTGGCCATTTACTTGTCCATGAGTGCCAGTGTCCCAGGGTGCAGAACAGAAAAGGCTGTTCTGCATCCTGGGACACTGGACAGTTCAGGTACAGACTGAGAAGATCAGGACTTAGTTAGGAGCTAAAAACCCTACAAAGATCTCAAAACCCCTCTTTGATCATAATCTGTGTAAAAATTAAGGCCAAAAAAAAAAAAAAAAAAAAAAAAAAAAAAAAAAAAAAAAAGCAGAAATTTGTTTTTTTAAAGTTTTATCTGCATATTGATATGCAATGTTTAAAGAAACCTGGAAAGGGAAAAAGATTAAATCTGAGTCATTTATTAAATGATAATTTATTTTTTCCCTCACCTGTCTACAACTAAACTGTTACTGGCATAACCTTTTGTGACTATTTCTTCTGCAGGCTTTCATAGCACACTATGCAAGTTGCATGTCAGCTTCCAGTGTCCTACTTTAAATTTGAGATCCTCCTCTTAGACAGTTCAGCTGCCAGGATTAAACTAATTCTGTCAGTCCTGGCCTGGAATTGAAGTTTTTTTCTCTCCTAATTAAAGCTGGTTTACAACATCTTCTGGATTATCAGTTGTGCTCCATCCCTGGAAGAGTTCAAGACCAGGTTGGATGGGGCTCTGAGCAGCCTGGTCTGGTGGAAGGGGAGTTGGAATTCAGTGATCTTTAAAGTCCCTTCCAACCCAAATGATTTTATGATTACATGATGTTATGGTTCTATAATCCAGAGTACTTTCAACAAACATAATTTTGTTTTTTCTTTCATACTGTTTATCACCACTAGTGGAAGATGAGGGAATTGTGAGGGAAGATGAAGGAGAAAGGAGGTAAGAATGAAGAAACTATGAATTTTTTTTTTTTTTTCATTACTCCATATCCTGAGCAAAGTATGGCAAGATTTACTGTTTAATAGTTCACAGGCAGGATTATTTGGCCATATAAGGTTTTGAGGAATTGAGACATGACTCAATGCACAGTAACCAAGTCAACATCGAAACACAGTGCCTGCAAATTGCCAAACAGTGGTGGGATTGCTTTGACACAAATCTATGCCACAATGTACATGTGGCAAGCTGTGTCTCAGCTGGCTATGCAGATTTCAGGGTGATGAGTTTCAGGAAAAAGCCTTAAAAATGATGTCTAAGAAGATAAATACCTAGATTAACTAATAACTTCTTGTAAAACCTGAAGAAGTGAATGGCAAAATGATTACACTGAATATCAGTTGCTTATGAATAAGTACATAAATAAAATCAGACAAATCATGAATGTGTATAGACAGTAACCATGTTTTTTGCTTTTCTTGTTTTATCTTCCAAAAAACTAATTTAAACAAAGCTATATGGTTTAATACCTGTTTTTTTTCTGTGAAATACTTGATATTTTCATAATTAAACATAATTCTATCTGTGATATTCATTGATTCCAAAGGATGTTATTAATTTTATTTTCAATAATGCAGGCATCATATTTCCTGAACACAAACAGAGCTTTTTAGCTCTGAACCAATGGGAACCATAGAACCCTGAATTCCTTCCTCAGAAGCTGCCATGGGTTTTTACTTTTTGTGTACTGAACATGTCACAAGATAAAAAGTTTTTCCATAGGATCTAATCCAAAATATCTTGCCATCAATGGAAATATATTCCTTGAAAGTATTTACCCCCTTCATGACATTTCTTGTTACATTGTGAAAGTGAAAGAACAAAAATAAAACACAAGTAAAAATGACTGTTTTAAGTCAAAATTATCTTTGATTATATTGAAATTTATTACTATATATTAGAATTTTAAAAGTTCAATTTCACTATTATTAGCTGGAGTAATGATGCATTTGATACAACAATGTAAAAATTCAAATATGTGATGTAAAGAATTTAATTTTGCAGAACACTGAATATAGTTTTAATTGACTTGTGTAAAAAATAAATAATATTTCAGTATTCCTTATGAAATTAATGAGGTAATTTCTTAATCAATTAGCAGTGATTTAAAAATAAGTAGCAAATACCAAGGGGGGAAAAAAAGAAACACAACACAGGCCATTGGCTATACTTCTTAGCAAAATGCTGATTAATATAAGCTATGAGCAATGCCATGTGACATCTCTGATGCCCCTTTTATTGTGGAATATAGAATATCTGAGCTCCTTGGGGGAGGATTAAGAGTAAACCACCTCTCTTTGTGGGCAGAGAGATTCTAGAAAAACATTAACTGGCCATCAAGAGTAAATAAAAACAAATTCATGGTATTCATTTCATGAAAAACATTAGCGAACACAGGTAAATTCAATGTCTTTTGTCAGCTGTTGGAAGCTTGTTTTTGTGCAGTGTGCTTAACAGTCTGCCTTTTTCCTTTACTTTTATTTGAAAAAATATGTATCAAAGCATCTTATTTTTTCCTTGCCCCTATTTACACATTCTTATGTGCTTTCTTATCCAGTTTATATATTTATTTTATAAATTGAATATATGTATGATGAAGTTTAGATATTTTTCCTACAAAGATTATATATATACAGTTCATATGTACTTCAGGTCTAAGACTGATTTTATTTGATATATGGTCAATTTCACAGGAATAAAACATCCCAGGTATTCAGTGTGCACTGATTGGGCCTCAGCTGCAGGTAAGCTGTTTTTTAACAGGATTGGTTGCCAGTTCAGCTCAGGGAACTTTAAGAGAAAAATCAGCACTAGTGATTTTCAGTCTGAAGCTGATGAACATCATATGAATATTCCAGTATTGATTCGATCTGGTACATGGGCAGATAGGGTCTGGTCAAATCCAAAGAAAAATATATACCAGTCACCAATCTCAAAAATGTAAGGTAGTATTAGACATAAAAAAATTTACTATCTCTTCAGAACAAACATAATTGTCAACCTCTAGCCTTCTTGAGAAGTCTGGTCATTTCTGAGCCTCCAGATGCAGATGGGATTGGTGAAAACCGAGAAGCTCATATGGCCTTAGCATCAATGAACTGGTATACCTGTGAAAGGTGCCTGGCCTGGGAATATGGCAGATATACCAAATTTTTAGAAGTCCTCAAAACCAATGTCAGATTCTGACTGAGCGATTGTATTTCTTTCTGCAGGCCTCTGGTTAACAAGATTGCCTCAGAAAATAAATGGTGCAGCTGTTATTAAAAGCTGTGGGGAGAAAAACTAAAAGTCTGACTGCCAATCGCTTGTCAACATCCTTCGGGCACATGACAAATCTGCTTTATCAAGAGCAAAGCTTTGGTTTCTGTGTAGCTTTCACTGTTTTAATAAAACCCAAGTGTGCAAGCTTAGCCTGAGACGTGTGAGGTCTTCCCCATATGGTTTCTGATGCTTCTGAGATAACTGGGAGCTGTGATGCCAGAATAGTTTAGGAGAACCCTGGAGAACTCTCTTCCACTTTGTTTTAAGGCTGGTGTGCCTATCCCATTTCCAATGTATCATCTGGTAACCCCATAACTGATATTAGCAGTCAATTTCAGGCCGCAGATGACTTAATTAAACTCTTCAGACTCCTATTTCATTGGTTCAAGGCTGCCAGAAAGAAAAAATAAATTCATATACACAAACACTTACAAGATGGTGATGAGCCTCAGTGAATTGGAATGATTTGCTAGTTTTATGATAGGCTTTGGACTACATAGCTGCTTTGAGGAAAAGTAATAATATGCATAAAATAGCATCTGGAAGGGAGAGGTGAATGGGAATTACCTCCAAGTCTGCTTTGAAGAAACTGTGGACTGCAAAGTCGTCTCTCATTTCTATGAAGAGAAGCAAGCAAAATGCATGCAGTCTTTAGATGAGCTAATTCTCCCCCACATTAAAGCTTTTACTCTGGTATTGTAGACTGGAACATTATGAAACTCAGTGTTATTTCACAGACATTTTTCCTCGAGGAAGTGACTACTACTGCAGGACACTCCTATGCCATTCTCTGGCTTAGTGGCCTGAAAAGCTTCAATAATAAATGTTTTAATGGTTCAGAAGGATGAATTCTGAGTCCCCAGACAGAACACATGTGGCATAACTTGAGTATATAGCTATGACAGAATTAATTCAACTATTCTGTTGCACTGATGATTTCTTTAATCATGATGACAAACACTAAGTATTGAAGATAAATACTGGCAAGAAAATCACTCATAACTCATATAGTTAGTATTGTTGCCACCACCTTAAACAGTGATAATTTGATGAAGTACTTGAATTGGATTCAAATACCACTAATCAGATTTAACAAGAAAGACCAGATGTTTTCTGAGAGAAATTACTGCAAACAGATTTCTGTTTATAATGCAGTCTTTTACCAGCAAGTTCTACAATGTTTCAGTTGCTTTGTTCCTGTTTATAAGGAAACAAGGTCTCCTGTCTTCAGTTGATTTTGTAGACTTTTTTCCTCTCATCAGTGTTTCCTCTATTCAACCTCAAAATAAAGGTGATCATTTTAAAGTTAGCAGCATTTTCTGACCAAAGAGCTATTGCCATTAATTGTAACAAACTTTTGTAATGCCACACCTCTTCAAAAAGAACTTGTCTGTGCCTTGCAGTCCTGTAGACCCAACACAGTATTTACTCTATTTTTCTTATTTCCAGGACACATTTTGTGACTTGGTTACTCTCCCTGGTTATTTTCTGAAAAAGACTGTCTTTTCTGTCTATGTATTACCCTGGAAAAGAAACACAGCAGTTACAAAACAGTGTAATTACTTAATCATTACTTTTCTAACCCAGTACTATGATCATACTGTACAAAACTTGCCCAAGTGGATGAATATTTTCCATTTCAGGCTCTAGTGTAATACCACAAATGCACAACACATTTTGGAGGCCCTGTCCCAACAAGAAAAAAAAAAACAAAACTTTTTTTTCCATCCCAGCTGAGTGGAAGCTATAATAATCAAGATGAGTAAATTGTACAACACTCATTATTATTTAATATATGGTTCCTGCTTAAATTTGTTGGTAAGCATCGGATATCCAGTGAAATTAGTTATTAGTACTGTCATAAAACAGAAAATTAAACACTGGTTTTGTTGACCACTGTTGTGATCCTGGTCTGCAATGGTAGCCAAGATTGATAAAATAGCAACATAGTGCCAAGCTGGAGTGAGTAAACAGTACATTTTACTCCTTTATAAGATTTTTTATTTTGCTTGTGATTGTTTTCCAGAATATAAAGCTAATCTGGATATGTAATAACAATAAAAACTGAGAGTTCTCCATATATTCCCATTGTATAATGGTTTTCAAAGCAAAAATTAAATAGGTTTTGGCTATCCAACCAATGCCATTTCACAAAACCTGATCATGCCACTGATTCTCCCATACACTTATACAAGGATTTGTAGCTGAGAGCTGTGACACCCCTCAGCAAACGGCATTTTCTCATAACCACACCACATTTTAGGGCATAATTAATTTGAATCCATTTTGCACTCTTTGTTCACCACTAAGTTTTATATAATTTAACTTTCTAACAACTTTTCTGTCACTCTGTCCAGGAGACTCCACAGTGCCTCTTACTGAAAAAGTATTTTAAAAATACACAAAGTTAAGTGCCCTTCATTTTCAAATGGTAGAGTGTCTTGACTGTGTTTTGGTTGTTAAAACTCCAAATACATAACAGGAACATTTTTAGACAGAACAACATTATTAATTGCACTGGTCACATGGTGTTGGCTCAACACCTCAGTATTAAAAGTTTAATTCCAGACCATTTATGCACATAAAACCTATATATATGAACTGCAACTGCTACAAAATCTTACATGTTTCCATGTATGATTCGAAAAGTATTTGTGCCTTCATCCCTGTGAAGACACTCTGAGAACTCTACTGGCTCCATCCACTGAGCTATGGAAAGCTCTCTGAGTTTTCTCTGCTTCAGCCTGCCTACACTTTCTTCAGGAAGACATGGCAAGTAACAGACTGCCAGCTCCTTCCAAGTGAATTGCATTTTATTACCCTAGTAGAATATCCCACTGATTTTCTTGTATTTATTTTGACTCATTTGGTGTTTTAGAAAGGAAATCGCCGGAATAATACTTTGGAAATGAACAAATACTTCTTTCTTTTAAAAATAAGCAGCCTAACTTCACCTACACAGAGGCAAATCCCTCTATGTATGATAAAAAGCTGAGGTATGTTGGTATTAAGTGGAAAGGTAGCTCAAACAATGACATTTGATAATTTCTGTAGTATCAGTGACAGTCTTGGTGGACAGAACTTTACTGGCCTTTTAGCTGGCACTCTAGGCTGATATTGTACTAATACAGACCACCCTTAACTCAGACAGACATAAGGACCTGACAGAGTAGTACTATTAGTCTGAGTAATTGTAGCTAGATTGAGGTGTCTGTGAACTGAACATTTACGGATGTGCCAAAATAGGCAGAATTGTTCATTTGTGTAAACCGACAGTACCAAAAGATAGAGATACCAAAAGAAGGCAAGTTTAAGCAAGGCTTCAAGTAGGAATGGCATTTTACAGGCTTCACCTCTTGGACTGATAGTTGTTCTATATCCAATCACCTCAGTTTATCAACCCCCTGCCTGTAGGAGCATTAAGGGTTACATAAATCCTATAACTTCCTTCATAACTGAAAAATATATAATTAAAAATAGAAACTGAAATAAGCTCCTGGGAACCTGCCCACTCGTACTGATATCCCGAAATATTTCTAAGTTTATATTATTTACTATTCATCTCTATAGTTTCTAGACAGCAGTGCAACCTCAGTGGATTTAAACAAAGCTCCATCTCATGCTGTAGGACATTTACAACTGGGATAACTCATGAATACTCCAAGCATGAGCAAGTTTGCTCTCCTATTTACTGTGTGAATCTTGTCCTTCTGGCTTGCAGTTACCTCTTTCTTTGGGCTGTAGGCACCATTAGACAGCTCTGGCCATCATTTGCACCTTCCCTCTAAAAAATGTACAGCATATTTATGATTTTTTTCCTATTTCTACTGTTCCTGAGTTTAAAAGTTGAAAACAGAAATATTTCTCATCTCTCTCTGCACTGGTTTCCAAATTCTGACATTGACAACCAATAGCAAGAACTGTTCTTTATTAACCTTCTTTACTTTTAATATGATTTTTCTGGGGTTCCACAGAGCCCTGTTGCACACTTATCCACACCCCACTCTGCAGATTTATAATATACTCATTTTTATGCAGACATATTTTTTATCACTGACTGCAGAGAGGTTCTAGACATCTAGATTAGAAAATCCAATTCACTTTTTTGACTACTGAAGAAAGATGTTATTAAAGCCATTTAGGGTTTCTATGTGGTTTTAATTAGTTGTGTTCTTGCACTCACACATTCCACTCACCTCTTTACCCTTCTGCTCCTCTTTCTCTGTCTTGTGAATTTTTCTGAAGTTGTTAGATACCTCACTGCTCTTGCAGCATTTCTAAATCTCAGACATCATCTTGTTGCCTTTTTTCCAACCTGGAAATGAAACTCAAGATAATTTTAGTAAGGAGGAAGTATAAAAGGGGATTTTTATTTGAAGGCCTCCAGAGGCAGTTATGGAAATATGTCCAGAGAAGTCCACCCCCCCAGGGGTGAGTACATTTTTATAGGTTTCAGGAAATTAGCATAATTGATAAAAAGCATCAATTAGGAGGAGAAGTGGCCAAGCCTCTTCTCTAGAGTCCCCTCCTTGGCACAAGCTGTCCTTTGTCCATGAGAATGTATCTCCAAGAGTTGTTCACAGCCTTGGTTCCCAGGAAGAGCAAAGATAGCACTGGGGCCTTGTACCTCCCAGGGCTTGGAGCTCTGGAATTTGTTTTGTCTTTCTGCTCAGGGAAAGGCCATGGAAAAGTACTGGAGAAACTAGCTAATAATACAATAGGTGACAGAGTAACAAACATACATGTGAAGAATACAGAGGACATATAAAAGAAAAAAGGCAAACCCCAAACTTCATCAATTCGACATTACATGTTCCCATCTCCTGCGCACTTTGCTTTTGGTACTTTTTGCTGCTTGATCTGAGCATTTCTACTTTATATAATCTGTTTTCCAGCTGCCTGTCCCCCTTGATCTGCTGAGTGCATGCACATCTCTCTTTCCTTGTACTTCCAGCCTCTTAGGTAATTTCTGCATATTAACGCAGACAGACACAAACTTTGCATATACTTAAGTCTGCATCTTCCAGGAGTCCTATCTGTAGTTTTGGATCTTAAATTCCAATTGCTGTCTGATCTGTGATAATTATATCTGGCAAAATGCCACCGTTAACATGGTTTCCATTAATTTAAGGTTAGACAGGAACTCCTCACTGAATTCTCCCTTGCTTCTGCAATTTCAAATGAAGTCTGATCTTCCAGAGATTTCATTCTTTTCTTGGGCATGCAATATACCTTAAGGCATCTCACTTTTGAGTTAAAGCTATAGTTATAGTTTGTAGTTTTATTATAATAAACGTCAGTAAATTAAAGTCCAGTAAAAAAAAATAATATCAATTATAGTGTTTTGCTTCTGGATCTAGTCCTCCCTAATATTTCTTCTGATAGCTTGATAATAGAAGTGAAAACTTGGAAAATTTACAGACTTAAAGACAGTGTAGAATGACAAAAAAACCCCCAGAAGACAGGATTAGGAATTGATTTTGAAAGACTGGAAAAAGAGTCAGAAAAAATGGGGCAGAATAAGAACAAAGACAAGACTTTACACTTATGAAGGAAAAATCAACAGCAGAGACACACCGTAAACCAAACTTAGCCTTTCTTTATGAAAGAATCTTGACATAAATATGAAGCTAACATGAGTTAACTGCAACTGTTGTAGGAGAGGAATAGATCATATTGAGATATATGAACAAAAAAAGAATTATAGGTTGTTCTTCAGTCAGTTCATCACTGTTACAGCCCTAACCAGAATAATGTGTCCAGTTTTTTAGATAGAACACATAAGGAAAAAAAAAATAGATGAATCTGGAAGTTAAAAAATCTGGTTTAGGGTAAGTCTTGTTTTGACTAAAGAAGAGAAAATTCAGGGAGGATGTCATACAAATCCCTAAGAAAGTAAAAATTGTTTCACATTACTGTCGTAGTTTTAATTTCAAACTGGGCGGAAACACCAATTAATGTAGTGGTTTCACATTCACTAAATTTTGATCTTGGTACTTACTATTTTTGTTAGAGAGACTAGGAGAAAAACAAAGCAGGCTCAACTTTAAAATTAACAAATACTTTATTAACATACACTAAAAGAATAGAAAAAAAGAAAGTTGGAAAAAACCTAAAATGGAATGAAACTTCAAAAACACTCTTCCCTCCCCTTACAAACTGTTCATTTTCTTACAAAACAACATAAAGAGACAAAACTTGTAATTTTCAGTCAGTTTCACTATCATCAGTTCATTAGGGGAAGAGTATCTTTTCAAGTCATGGATCCCACTGACAACTTAGAACAGTTCTCTTGTGGGTTTTAAACTGTCACAAAAACAACCGCCCAGAGAAACCTGCCTTTGTGACCCTCCCAGGAGCAGGTTCCCAAGCTGCTTATGGGTCATGGGTCTTAGACTTTTGTATACTGGGGTGTCACCTTTTAAAGATGAATAACTCCAAAGCAAAGGATTCTTCACCTCAAGGTACAGAGATATCTTCTCACTTCTTCACAGGCACAGGGGGCTTCTCATCTTTATCTCTGTTCAAGCATCTTACAGGATATTACTTAGTTCATCATAAACACCTTTGCTTAAATCTACACACAAATTAAAACAATCATCTCCCCAAATGCATATCTTTCCCATGATTTAAAGGAATGACCTAAATATAGAGTTCATTTCCATGGCTCAAGTATGAATAGAACAACCAATTCTTCAACCCTCTGTCCTAATAGTCTTTTCCATCTTACTCTACTAACTTCATCTTGTTGTTCTTTATGTTCACTCTGTCCTTTTCTTTCTCAGAGAAGACCCAAGCTCTAGAAGCTTCATGTTGCTACGAAAGAGTTAAATCTGCTCAGAGTCTTTATCTCTCCCTCTGTAGCTCGTAGTGTTAAATGTTCAAAGCTAAGCTGATAAAAGAAGAAGTACTCACAGAAACATCAAAAATCAGAGCACTCAAGCAGTCTAAAATCACAAAAAACCAAACAAAATCATAAATGCATTCTCAGCCCACCCCTCAATAGAAATCGGGGTGGCTTCAGCCTAAATAATGCCCATAGCTCTTATCAAAACCCAGCAAAAATTTCTCACTGCTCTAGAAAAGTCTGAAGAAAGTAGCGGTTGCAAAACAGCAACTTCTCCTTCCCCCTCCCCTTCACCCAAGAGCCAGTAGAATCCAGACAAGCCTCAGGCCAGCTCCCCCCAAAAAGGGGGGGAACAGCAGGCCCAGCTCGATGTTACCTGTCTCTCTCTAGCCAAAAAAAAAAAAAAAAAAAAGAACCCACCTACAAGAAATTAAAAAAATTTATATGGTACTTCCCAAAGTCGCAGCTAATAATTCTCAGTAGTTAAAACAAATGCCAATATTCTAACTAACTCTCTGATAGGTTGTTGTCTCTTCCAAAGCAATTCCCAGGTCTTGACCTGGAGAATTATTCTACATTTTCTTTTAACTAAGAAACAAAACTCTACTAACCCATGGCAATTACTCTGTTAAGAAGCAAGGGAAAACAAGTCTGTGCTCTGGGTTCATGTAGAAAAAGAATTTCAGCTACAAAGACATTCAGGTTAGCTGCTTGGAAAAAAATCCTAGAATAAAGAGCAAATAAAAACAATAAAGTATGCAAGGAAATGATATTGCTTCAATTACCTGATATCTTTATAAGCAGATTAGACAGATTCTTCTGAGGGCTAAGGGGAAAATATTAGAATTATCATCCAGCCTCTTCATATGTCGTGAAACCCTATTTTTCTATAATGATGGGGTAACAGTCACTTTTTATGACTCTCTTCCATGAAATTTAATCTAACAGTTCATGTGTATATTTTATTTCTTGCCAGTACTTTTTTTGCAAGGAGAGGTTCAGTTCTCTGTGCTCCTTCTTACCTGAAAGTCACTCTGTTTCTCTGCCTAACTAGATCAGGCTGACCAACTTTTTCCTACATATTTCAGATTTAAGGGCACACTGCCTACATTTTTCCTAGGTACTTTGGACTTAAGGTCTTACCAGTTACTACCAGCCTGGCATTGCCTTTTAGTTGGTTTGTTACAATTCTGAACTGGCAATTCAGAATTACACCCTGAGGATTTATAAGGGCTGAGATTCACAGAACCAACTCCACAAACCAGAAGTGGGAAGAGGACTGCCTATGCCTCTTGAGAAATGCTGTACTGAAGATGGGACCAAAATCATATCCTTTTTCAGTGTTTGTGTGTGTGACTTGGGAACTGGGAGAGGTTATACTTACTAATCAGGATGCAAATATTTTATAGGTGTAAACACCTATAAAACATTATTTGAAAAAGAAGTGATCTCTTTGCTAAGACACTGATGTTAAAGCAATAGGAAATTATGCCCTTTACTTGGAAAAGTCCTTGGTGAGGGCATTTTTTTAGGAAGTGCCAAGCCAGATTTCAATGCCCTCTTTATCTAAATTAGTCAAAAATGCACATTTTATTCTTTCAGGACAGAAGACCTAACTTCTGGGATCTAAGTCCGGACATCAGAAAATGGAAAATATTTTTTGTTTTATTCCAATGTCTATTCAATTAAAAAAATGTGTGAATGGTTCTGGGAACAGGGACAGAATACAGACATGAGTTGGAAACAGAAGAAAAGCAAATGAAATAGTACTGGAGTCAGGGATTGGTTCCTAAGGCTTCCCTTTCTTCTCTGTTGCTTGAACTGCCAGGCACTGATCCCAGTAGGGAATGGAGGGAAAGCAGGAACCTGTGTGCTCAGACTGAGACAGATCTGAGTAGCTGCAGCGGCAGAAATACAGCTATAAATGATTTTTTAGGCCAAGAAGAAATATGCTTAAGGATTGCAGGTGACTTCTGAGCTAGGTGGCCTTGGATCATGTTTTGTCTAGAATTACTGTATCAGCCTTTAGTGCTTAAAATTTAATTAGCTGGGACCAAAAAAAAAAAAAAGTCCTGTTAAGAATTTGAATCCTCAGATAAGGGCACAATCACATTACATGTTGAGTAGAATCTTCATTTCATCTCATCAAATCAATGGGGTTGCACAACAGCAATGAAAACAATATTTTGTTTACTTATGCAACTGATTTGGCATTCAGACTTCTGTTTCTCCATTCATATGTAAAATTGGAATGATTATTCTTATTGAAAAGTAAAATTGAAGGTATGAGGACTTTGCATTATTGTTGTTATGAGAATAATTGCAGAAGTGAAATTGTAAATTAATAAGAAGTTGCATTGATATGGAGGAGTTCACCCATAAAGATATTTGTGCATCAAATGAAGAGAGGTAGCTTATGCATCCAAAGTGGAGCCTGAAAACAGGAGCTCATACAGCAGTCCTTTGTTTTTTATATCACCTTATATGTCCAATTTTCTTCCTGAGCAGCGATTTCTACCGTCCCAGAACTTTTGAAAGTCAGCAAAGTTATATCAGCAACTGAAAAAAGCAATTACCCTTGAAATTTTAAATGTGAAACAAGGCTCATGGTATCTATTGAAGTGCCCCTTCTGTTGCAGTAAGCATTGCTATGCAAAGGACAAGGGATCTTGTCCTTTACGTGCCACAAATCTGTCACATGTAAAAAAAGAATAAGTAATTCTGGATTTGCAATATTCTGTGAAATGCTTTTTTCCAGTTCAGGTACATTTACTCCCAGATTTCAATTTTATTAGTGGAAATTTTAGCAGTTATAGGTTTGGTTTGTTTGGGGTTTTTTTCCCTCCCCGTTTATCCCATACCCAAAATTAGATGTTTTCCAGTTGTGAAAAGTCCTCAAATGTCCTGGAAACAGATCAGGTTCTGGCACAAAAAAAAGCAATCCCTAGAGATTGAATTTTCATGCTCAATGGGCATAGTCCAATAAATTTGTTCATTGTCTGTGCAAAGAAGTTTGACAATGGGAGAATTGTTTTATGAAGAGCATACCACATGTTAAGTTCATAACCATGGAGTTGTCAGAACCAGGGCAACATGTCTAAGATTACTGAGGTCCTTGCCAGTTATACACATGTATGTTTTATTTTCTATACACGGACTGACTGAAGTGTCTCAAGGTCTAGTTCTATCCCCAGGCACCACCTGCATTTTCTTGCTGCCTGACTGTTTAAGAGGGGCCATGGTCCTGTTTGAGAAGTTTGCATTCATATCTGCAGTTATTAAACCATGCAACTGCCCACGCCCTGCATAATGCTAATAACTGGTGCTGATCAATGCACTAATAATATGTACCATAAACCAGGGAAAATAAACACACATTAGGTACACCATGTGAAATTTATTAGTGAAAAAATACCTCCAGATCAAAATAACATTGGGAACACCTTTTTATTTAATCTCTAACCAGTTAAATTCAACAACCTAACTTACTTAATTGAGGAGGCAAGTTTCATGTCATGGTGAAGTATTAAAACTAACCTGGTATAAACAGTCTGATATAATAAATATATGTAATCCTTCAGCACTGATAAATGTACACAGTTTGACATAATTAATTCTATCTGCCAGCTTAAATGCACAGGAATTACAGTTCACTCCCCGGGTGATAACAAGATTGTGCCATCTTAACAGCATGTTATTAACATGGTGTTCAACAATAGAATTTCATTATTTCAGCACTCTTCAAAGCTCCAAACTTTGTTTTCAATTTACACTTTGCAGTTGGCTTTTTCTAGAAAATAGTTTAAAATCAAGAAAAAAAACCCCTGCAGATGAGCAGATAGGGAAAACAGAAGGGAAGGGACAAAAATAACATAAGAGGAGAGGAGAAAGAAAAGGAAAGGAGAAGAAGTTTATTTGTTACTTTCTCTCACTCTCTTACCTTCATGCTTTCTGCATTAGGATATTTAATCTTTTTTCTTTGTCTATCTGATAGCTTCTTACTCAAAGACCTGCAGGCATTTGAAGAAGTACCACAAATTACTTTTTTTTTTTTTTTTTTTTTTTTTTTTTTTTTTTTTTAAATGCAGGAAGAGCCCAAACAATGTTGGCCTCCTGAATCAAGTAACACCACAGTACCTTTTCCCCCTGGGAGAGGTCCTGTTTCGGGCTGCTCAGACATGGCAGTGGTACCTGATGGGTCCCAGCTGCCTACAGCAGCAGGGGCTCGGGTGGTGCTCTGTTCACTGTGGGGGAGGTGGAGGTAACACATGCTGCTCTGACAGCAATTGAATAAACCTGGCCCAAAGGCTGGCTGCAATGGTACGTAACTGATAAATCAAATTTTGATCTATGCAAGGATGAATAGAAAAAAAGAGAAAAATGTTGAACTTTTTACCTCACCAGAGGGGAGGAAGGAGCTGATCTAAATCTCAGATTCATGTGCTCTACAAAATGTGAGACAAAACTCTTACTTTGCAGGGCCTCAGCCCTATCTAAAATTGAGAAGTGATGCTAAGAGTATATGTGAACACAGCTGAGATAAAACTGCATCTAACAGCAGGATATCTTGTTAGTTGTATCACACACAGCCTCGCTCCACAGCTTTCTCCTGCTGTGAGCACTGGCAGTGGCCACTCACATGGGCCTGGAGACAACCTTAGCAGCTGATTTTTGGGCCCCTGGGCTCATCAATGGAAAAATACAGAGACCTTGCAGACATGTTTGAGATGTGGCCACAAGTGAAGCAAGAAGGTGACTGAACTTCAGAAAGGTCAAGTATGACTTTTTTCCAGTCCAAAGCACAAACTTAAATCCCTGAAGGAATGTGGATTTTGATAACAAGCTTCTGAGTCCAGAGGAGTAATGAGACAGATCATCTCCCAAATCTGTAAATACGGAAATAAAAAATTATATTGTTTACCCTCCTCCTGTTTTGACATCTCAGAATAGCACAGCATCCTTTCCTAATAATACAGTGATGTCCCTCCTTCCAACCAAAATATCCAGAGGTGGAAACAACTGGCAGCTTCTCCCTTCCCTTCATTATTATCACTCATTCACTTCCGCTGGGAAACACAAAAGAGGAATGTTTTGCTAAGATTGTGTAAAAGGGAGTTCCAGCTTGCTGCATGTGGGTCAGGGGGTCATCTCACCCTTCAGGAACAGCAGAGAGAGGATGGGGGAAGATGGTGTGCAGTGAAACACTGAACCAAAGAGTTATTTAATGAAGGCAAAGATGCAAAATTATTCACTGATCTTTACACCAAACATGTGCAAGTTGTTGGAATCAGAAAAACTAGTAGAAACACATAATGATATACACAGACTGGTAAGCTAAAGGGTCAGTCTGGGAAAAAGGAATGTAACAAGGAAGTGAATGAGCTGAGCAGTTTCTGGTAAATAAGAGGTAGAAAAAGAATCTAAAATTTCTGCTAAATAGCAGAGGTTATGCATTCATGTGAAGAAAAAATAAAAAAAATAATCACTGAAAAATGATATCTGGAGGAAAGGTCTCAAAAGCAAAGGATGCAGGAAGCTGAGAAAAAACAGAAGATAGAAGGTGGCTTTGAAAAAGTTTGCGAGCAAAATTTCTGTTATTTGCTTTTCCCACAACTATTCGCTCACCTATATACCCTTTCCAATATGCAAGCAACATTTGGTTCTTAGCAGAGTACAGTCTTCAAACCCTGCTGAGCACTTTCAAGAACTTGATGCTTAATATCCAGAGGATCCTTTGAAAATCCAGGATGCTATTTCTGATAGATGTTCTATCCCACTGAAAAATGGATTTTACTTTATAATAAATCATAAATGGTTTTGCTAACCCTTCCCCCCCTTATGATTTAAGTCTTGAACCGTATCTTATGCCAAAATTCACCAGTCTGTAATTGTCCTGGGATAATACACTTGGCAACAGTTTAATACTTCTTATTCTTAGGCTATGAGCTTGCACTGAAGTTCTAACTTTTGAGACAATAAGGAACATGCAGAAGCAATATTTGATCTCTTTCCCTCTCATGAATTACCCAATCCTCTTAGAGGCAGTCTGTTTTCATTATATTTGATCCTTGAATTTTACCTGTGAGAGCACAGATCATGAATGTGAGGATGCTGCACTGTAGAGATCATCAGTGACTTAACAAAGCCTTGGTGACTAAAAGCTTCAGTACTAGTTTGGAATTGTCATTGATTTAATTCATTAAATTCTTCTAAAATCAGGAGAAACACAATAAGTATTAAGGAAAATTCACTGCTGTCTTTGACCATCTCGCACTGTCAAAGGAATAGCAGCTGAAAACTGATAGGCTGTGCAAGTGTGAATAGTAGCATAACAGCACATCTAGGCCCCTAAACAAACTCTTCTTTGTCTCCTGGATTCTCCAGAAAGGCACAGGCACTGAAGGCTGTTCTGTTCTGCAAAGCAACTGGTTGAACATAGAGATCAAGAAATAACCAGAAGAAAGGTAGCTTTCAGTTAAAGAACATTTTTTAATAGAAAAAAAGGAAGAAATTAAAAAATACAAGATTCATCCTCATTTTAGTAGGAGTCTCATTATGACTTCAGTGAATGACACATGAACTTACTTGAGAAATATTAAAGGAAATAAATTGTTATTTTAAAAACTTCCACTGTGGCTAAGATCTTGACCTAAGTGTAAGAATGGAAAATCTGTGCAGGTTATCCCAAAATAAAAAAGAAAAAAAAAAAAAAATTGTCTGGTGTCTGAATTTAAGTGGCTTATATTAGAAATTTACTATAATTTCTCTCATGAAATCCATAAAGAAATGTGAAACTAATCAGAAATCTTAATCCATAAAGATAGTTTTTTCTGGGTCCAACGGAATCATAGTGTCAATATACATAAGGACTGAATATCGCCCAAGTATGAAACTGTGCTTGTATCTACATATATGTAGATACAAGCACAGTTAATAATGTTAAATGGTCTTCTGGTTAAAACAAGTTCTTGCCACTCAGGATTTCAGGGATCTGCTCTTTCTAACACTAACAGATGACTCAGTCTTACAGGATGCTCTGCATTGTCAATTACTATTCAACTGGGATTATTGTGTGGGTAAAGAGAAGGGGTGGAAATCGTGTATATGCAGCCTTTGCCAAAGGAATATGATAACTTTTGGAATATGGTTACTTTTGCTGTGATTCCTGCAGAATTTGTATCTATTATAAGCAGGTAGCACAGTGACAGAACCAGACATGTTACTTGAAAACAAGTATTTACTTAATAACTACATCAAGCGAAGACCCAGCTCCAATTAAAGTATTTGCAGTGCCTTGTAACTCGAATTACACCTTCAGCATCAATGATTCCTTGCTGAAATCATGTGGCCTTCTCTCAAAATACAGCTATTTGAAAACACAAAGCAGACTACTTGGCTATTCTAGTAACTTTAAAAACTAGAGCTGAACAAAGTTATTTTATCCAGAGCAATCCACAGAGAAAGCACCTTTCATGGAGTTAGTTTATCACTTAGTGCTTCCCCACCTCCTGTCTTTTGTCACGCAGATGGAAATGAATGGGATAGAAAGAAAAGCCTAATTACCTAATTACCTTTTAAAAAACCATTTCTTCGCAAATTTTGCAAATTTTTCAAATACATTTAATGAGAAACATAAAGTCAGTTATGTACAAGTGGAATGTGTGTTGAGATTTTACCCTGGAAAAGAAACCCAATTTTTCTGAGGTGTATGGTGGCCCCTAGTGGCCCCTGTCTTCAGACCAAAAAGTGACAGCTGTCATGTTTTAAAACACACTTGGGATGATTTATTTCAAACATATTATGTTAGTGCAAATGACATATTTATAATCTCAGTTTATTGGCAGATGAATGTAAGTCCCTGATGTTGTTTATCATCTGGAAGGCAGCTTGCCATTAAAAAAATATAGATATATGTATATAATATATGTATGTATATTAAGCAAAGATTAACTTGAATCCAATTCCTTAATTTAAACATCCTTGTGAAAAGATAAGAATATTAAGTTCCGTTTCAATAGGTTTTAGCGCTAAACACTTTCCCAGCAAATAGTTTTTCAATATTTCTCCATCTGAGCTTATTGCTATGTAGAGAATTGCATAGAAAAAAGTTGCTGGTGCTTCCAAGCCCAAAGTATAAATCTTCAAAACTTTTGATTTTGTTTCATCTCATTCTAGAGGTGCATAATCTTGGGGGAGTCTTTCATCCTTTAATATTACGCATTTTAAGGATTTCCACAATTCCGATTGGAGGCATCCCCAGAGTCACCTGTGTCCTGTGGTGCTGAGAAGCAGAAGAGTGTCACACACTAACCATAAGGACTTAAGCTGTGCTTTGGTCTGGAGTTAATGTTGCTCTGCAAAAAGCCACCTTTATTTCCTCTCATTCTCTAATTCTGAATCCTTCATGTGTCAGAGATCCTCATATTACAGATTACAGATCTGTAACAACACATCTTGCAGATTTCATTACAAGATCTCTTCTGCTGTGGTTGTTTGTTTGTTTTATGATGACTATGTTTGTTTTATGATGACAAGTACTTTTTTAGTTTAAAAATCCTTGAGAGGTCCTCTCAAGAAGAAGATAATGAACAACCTAACTGTATGATGAATATAATACTGGGCACTAAAACAATGAAACAAATTGAGTTGGCTGAGCTGTGGGAACATTTGTGTTCAAAATGGATCCTTTTGTGAGCAGCATTATTTTCAAATAACAATGTGAAAATTCTTCCTAGGCTTTAAAAGACATTCTTTATTGCTTCCTGTAGCTTGATGAAGACCAGTTAATGCTTTGAAAATAATGTGATATGTCCTGAACTGACTGTTACAATGTTTTATAAGTAGGCATTTAATATATTCAGAAAATGCATAATTCTTCTAAAATACTGGTGACTTTGTGATTGCTTGTATCCAAAATAGGTTTGTGGTATCTCTCAAAAAGATTTCTTACTGAATATTTAGCAGGTAAAGTCATCTTTGCTAGTTCCAATAACCATTACCTCAATTTCAGAGTTTCAGCATGGAAATAGCTAAAAAATTAATTTCACAGTAGAATCATCTCCATGGCACTTAACATATAATGAATAATTGTGAAACAATAAACTGGGAAATGAGATGCGTCTACGGGGAAACTCTCATCTGCAGAGAGACCGATGGAATGTCACTCCTGGTGCATGCTACATGGCAAATTATTTACTGCCTTTTTACTGAGCTCTGATCTACTGGGAATTTACTATCCCATATATTCTGAAAGCTGTTTTCATCAGGAGACAGCTGCTAATGACAGTGGCATATAAATCCTAGAACACAAACAGAATAATCCCATGAAGTTGCATGCTGGCCCTCAGGAATTTCCCCTTCCAGTTTTCATGCCATTGTGGTCTGCAGATATCCCAGATCTGCATTCAAGTTCTAAACCTTCTGAGTCCTTCATACTGAGACGGGCAGAGCTTTCTCTCTTCCTTCTTTTCTTTACTCACAATCTTAATGATTTGGTCTGCTATGTACGGAGTCCTGTCCTATTCATTTTCTGCCAAACACTCCTCTGTTTTTCTTTATAAAAAGGGCCCTTCTGTTATGTAATGCTACCTTCCTTTTCCATATATCTCTCCTAAAGTCTTTTTGACCTTGCCATATCCCTATATACAGAAGAACAGGAAATTTAGAAATTTAACAAAGAAGGTCAACAATTCACATATTCTCCCACTATAAATAAACCAGATGAACTGAGTTTTTAATATAAAAACACTTGTCTGTGTGACCTCTAAAGCAAGATTTTTAACTCATCAGGGCCCTTGTAGAATTGGATCCTCTTAAGGGATTGGAGAGCTTGTTTAACTGTGACTGCTCAGCTGGGATTTACAGTGCTGAGAAGCTGAAGTTTTACTGCTAGAAACAAGAGATAAAACAAGAGGCAACTTGCTGGTGGCACCTTGGAACTTTGTCAGCCCCTGCCAAGGTGACAAGAATTAGCCCCTGGGAGGCTTGTGAGAGCTGCACCCGTCACAGTGGATTGGTGTCTGTTGGAGCTTTTTACTTTGAGACGTGAGTGCCCTGACTGTCTCTGGAAGCCCAGGGGTGGCCATGGCCGTGTCCTGCCTGGCAGCTGCTGTGTTTGCTGCTGTTTGGAGGGTTGGATCACCTGCAGAGCCCCATGCAGAGGATGACATATGCTGCCATATCTCTCCTGAAATCCCCCACTCTCCTTTCCCATCTCCCACTTGCAGAAATGGGTGAACATTTCTTGATTTTTTTTTTTTTTTAAGAACTTGAAAAGGCTGTTCATATCTGCTCAGTTACATCACTTGCAAGATGAACCCTCCTCCTACCTGAGATTTGTTTTGTGTATATATACGATCAATTATCTTAGTAGATTAATATTGTCCTAGGATCAGCCCTGGCATATGTCCATATTGGCTATCAATTTCTCCATAAATACATCTTCTCAAGGAAACTCACTTTCAAACTCCTAAGCCTAAACACTCTGCAATGGTCATCAATTGTCTGTTTTAACAGAGAAACTCTCCAGTAATTCTGAAATATAAGCCTTTTCTGGATATAAACTTGTTTGAGATTAATTCATATAGTCACTAATTCTTGTACTAAATGAACATACACACTGTGTCACCCTGTACCACATTAGGAGGAAAGTCAGTAAATTATGTAACAATTTCAAAAAAGTATTGTTGCCACAGCCCCTGGTGTAGCTACCCTGATTTATTTACAGAAACAGGCCCAGGGAGGGTATCAAACTTTTTTAAGGAACACAAGAAAGCAGATTTTGGACATACCTTGACTGAAATTGAAACCACTTATTGCATTACAACTTTGTATCTTCCAAATAAAAGATTGAAATTGATAGTCAGGAAAAGCTCAAATCCAGAAACTTACTGGTAAACTAGGTTTCTAGTGCATGCTGAACCATATAACTTAAAACCGGTCTCTTACACTATTTAGGAAATGTGGAAAATGTTTCTGGCATTCTTGAATGGAAATTCAATCATTTTTTGTAAGCTTGTTCAGAAAAAATATCTTGGTCTGAAGTGTCTGGGTGTGTCTGCTTATACATGAATTTTGTATTTGTAAATGTCTGAATGTAAGCGTCCAGTAAAACAGGCACAGAAATACTAAAACACTGAAGACTTCTATGCAAACCTAGCTTCCACTCTTATTATGTTTCAAAATATAAAATTTAGAAGTACTTATCAAAAAGCTTTGGGTCTTGACAAATTTACCCGGTTTCTGATGGCAAATACAAGACCAGGCTTTTTAACATCCACAGCCTGCCCTTTGCTACTGTTTCTTGTCCAACATCTTAAAAATACAAACTCCATTGTTTAAAAACAGGGGGGGGGGGGGGGGGGGGGGGGGGGGGGGGGGGAGATAAATAGAACTTAAACATATATAATAAATTTTTGATGGCTTATATCTATGCAACAGGAAAAATTTTGGGTTGTGAAAATGGTGTTAAGTTTTCTATAACACTATTTGTATATAAAAGCATAAATCCTGTTTTCTTCCCTGCTTTCCACCTTATGGTGCTGTGATTCAAAATGAAGAAGCAGAAAGTGTCAGACACCACTGAATCATGATAGGAGCAGAGGAATGGCTATCCCAGGTGGGCATTAATGTGGAATCAAGTGACCATCAGTCCACCATGCTTATTTGAAATATCTCTGAAGGGTTTCTCTATTAACTGTTGCTTTGTCACTCCCCACAAGTTGGAGTGCAAGGAAAATCTCATGTAGCATGTTCTTTGCTGGGTATATCACCTTCATAATTACTGAAGTAATAACATGGACTACTGTTGCATCAGCTTCACCAGTTCTGAAAGATGTGTGCTGGCCAAGATCACGGTAGCTGCTGCCAGAGACAAGCAGCTTCAGTGGCAAAAAATTCTTGTGCATTGCCATACCTCTCAGCTAAAATCTCACTTCATAAACAGTCAGCCCTGAAAAATGACATTTTATGGAAAATGCTTTTGCAAAGTTATCAGTGTCAGCCTGGGAGGGTTGTGCAGATGAAAAATCAAATTCAGCATCCTTAGAATGAAACTGAAATTTCAGAATTTACCATAAGGAGAAACTCTGATTCATGGTTTACTTTAGGTTCATGAAAATTCAGTTTGGGAAGAAGGGACTCATACTACATTTTTTGACAGGTATGTATCATGTATGTATGTGTATTTATATATAATTTTTATATGTATAATATATTACAGTAAATCAACATCTTCCTCTTTCATAACAAATGCACAAGATGGGGGTTTGCATATGCTGAAAGAAAAAAAAAAAACCTGTTTTACTACAGGGCTTAACTGCTCAAAATATGTTTTAGCCCTGTTAAAATGTCTTCTTTATTATTCAACCAAAGCAACTGTATATTTCATTTACATATTATATTTTGAGTTAGTATTGAGAGAACAAAACAACATGTTAATTTCTTCTAAAAAAAAGTTTCTGGCCTTTAGGGGTAATTTCTCGTTCCCTCCGTCAGCTCTTAGCAGTGTACAGTTTCTTAAAAATCAAAAGTGAAAACAAAACCTCTCCTGAGATATTAGAGTCTGCAAGCTGCAAATGATTTTATGAGCCTTGTACATTGATATTCCACAACTGCTGCCATACAACACCTCCACAGAATTATAGCAGTTTCTTTCTGTCACTCTGTGGGAGGATAAAAAAGAGAACAATGAAGATTGCTTTTTTCTTCTCAAAAACACCACAAAATATTTATGAAACATTTACTATCAAAAATATATCTATTTAGCATTTACTTCTTTCAAAGGTACTCTCATAATTCCTGTTAAGTAAATTTTTTATTGCACTCTGCTAAGGTGCAGTGTGCCAAATATGCCAGATGGTCATACAACAACACAGAAGATGTTTGAAAGCAGAAGCCAGTTCTGAAGAAGTGACACAATTTTCTAAGCTTTCTTCTAGGTTAGATCTCACCCAAGCACTTCCTAGGCTCAATCTCACCTAAATCCTGAGCTTGTGCAATGTGCCACTATGGCTTCTCCTGACAGATACCACATCTGCAAAGAACTGGAGTTCTACTGGAGGTCTGCATACAGAGTTTGTTTAAAATTTAACATTTAACAATTTCATCTAGATCACCACTGAACCAACAGACGACCATAAAAATGTGCTTTGTGCTTCTTGCAGAAGGCAGTCTCTAATAAATTTAGCATGCAGTCATACAGCCAGAGGCATCAGGAAAGAATAATGGGCAGTGTTGGAAGGAGCTCTGGGTGATACTGAGATCAGTCTGCTTCCTCCAGCTGCTCCTACCATACCATTATCTTATGCTCTTATCTTAACTGCTCAGCATCTCTCAGGACCTACTCCAGTGCTCCAAAACCTTACTATGCTTTTCATGTGATATGCAGGGGCATGGAAGTGATCTGAAATAAACATTGGCAGAAGAAAATGTAGTGGGGGAACTGAGATGCAGGTATTGGCCAAGTGCTCGGCAGTAGCACACACAAGGCTTGGAAATGACCTGTTCTCAGAGCTGCTCCTTCCCCTCCCCATATGGACACAGTCAAAAACGCCAGCTGGAACAGCTTGAGATTTTATGCAAAAGATCATCTTACAAAATACTGAGCTGTCATACCTCTGCCAGCAGGGCAGACCTCTGCTGGGTCCCCCGTTCCAAAACATCATCGCGTAGCAGACTTTTGAGAAAATTGGAAAATTGTGGTTTGTAAGAAGCAAATGCACTTTTCTTTGTTCCAGAAAGACACTGAATAAAAAAAATAATAAAGCAATTAATTTTAATTCACTTGTAGAGTCTGAGACAAGATTAGCTTAAGGCTCCTGAAATAGAAAGTAGAAACAACAACTAAAAAGTTCATAAATAAAGCAAGACGTGTGTGTGTGTCTGTGTGTGTGTCTCTGTGTGTGTGTGTTTTAATTGAGTCAAGTAATCTATTTGTTGCTTTGAAACAATTAACCCTGCACTTGGGGTTTCATCAGGGAGAGGAAAGGATAAGGGCTGATCACAAATAAAAGGGAGGAATAAGAAAGAAAACATAATGAACAACTGCTGCAACATTCCTCAGTCCAGACTCTGAACCCAACCTTGCAACTGGATTGGAAAATAAATCAGTAAGCCAACAGATCATTAAAGCAGAAGGAAGAGGCTGTGAATTCATGCTGCTCATTAGAAGGTTACTATAATTGGCTCATATTCACAGTGGATTCTGTTTGAGCTGTGAAGGTGATCCTGTTGGGTACAGCTGGGGTTCTACAGCAATCAGCACTTCAAAGGGTGTTTATTGAACAATTCAGCAGATTTGGGTGTGGCCCTGAGGCTGACTGAGTACTGGAAAACCTGCTGTGACTCCTGGCTTCTCATGTTTTTCTTTGCTTTTTGTCTCTTTCGCTATTTTGCAAGATTTGGAATATTTTCTGAGTTTCTATATTTCTCCTGTTCATGCCTCTCCAGTTTCTACTCAGAAATGTAGTAAAGGGACAGCTTTTGCCTGAAAAAAAGTTCTCTACTCTGAGACTTCTTATTTTTTTTTCCTTTTTTTTTAATAAAGAAATAAAAAGGTTGTCTCTAGCTTATTGCAGAGGAAAGAAATCACTTTTATTTCTCTGTTCTCACCTCCTTTCCCCCCACCCCCGTAAAACCCGAAACACATTTACAGTCCTAGAATCAAATATCTTCTATTTCTTTATCAAAATCAGTTCACAGCATCACCTTGTCTTAGTAAAGGGCCTGAGCTGTAAATGTAAGTACAGACCCCAGATATCTCGGAGTGAGGTTTTATTTTCTGATTTTTTGGTTTATCCATTTTTTCATGTTGATGTCAAATCCATATGGAAGTCTTGCCAGACATTCCTCTTTAAATGCAAAGCTGTCGAAGTCATTCAGCTCCTTGCTGTGTTTTAGATGTTAGTGTTGTCTTTGTTTGCTACAGGAGAAACCAAGAATCTTAACCTCAAATCTAAGCCAAGTAAAAAGGCAACAATATCACTTTAATATCTTTGTTTTAAATCACCTTTTCACATCTCTAGATTCAGCCATGTGAATATAGGCTTTAAAAACTTTTCCCATTTCTATATTTAGCTTTTTAATAAAAAAAAAAAAGTCTCCTTACCATAATTTATTAGAAGAAGTAAGATTTTGTAAGGGAAAAAAAAGAAAAAATGGTAGGAAAACTGATTATAAAATTCTAAAACAACCATGAAAGCTAGTGAGAGAATCACTGTCTTGGTCATTTAGAATGTGCAGAGGTAAATTGCTAGAAATAGGTGGTGCATCTAATAAGACTGGCCACAGCACTGGTGCCGCAATAGAGCAGTCAGTTTACGTTTTAGTATCCTTATCCTACTTCTCAGACATCTCTCTGGAAGTTCAGACTCACATAAAGAACTGTTGAAACAGACAGGCTCACTAAGAAAAATGATCTGTGAGAATCCTCCATATTATCAAAAGAGAGTTTGATGTGAGCACATGATTTTCTTATATGAACTGCATATACAGATAGGGGTTCCCATAGTTTTAAGGATCGCCCCCTTGGCAAAACTCAGAGCAACTACCTAAATAAGTGCTGCCATTTGTCCCTATTTAGTGAACCATTTAATATCAAAATATCCAAAACTGTAAAAAGATAGACCAATGGCAACATTTTTTCCAGACAGATAATATATCAGGGAGCATAAGTCTTCCCAGAAAAATTGTAGTGTCCAGTTTAAGATAAAACCAGCTGCCTTCAGTTTTTCCAGAAGTTCCAGGGTGCTTTTAAATACCTTTTCAAGAGATAGTACATCCTCTACTTTCACTGCACTGACTGTGTTTGTCAAGAAACAATGTACAGTAGTCAGGCATTGATAGGATACAGGAGAAGAGACAAAAGACAGTCCACATAAGAGCCGGGAGAAGGTGATGCTACATTAAAAGAAGTTAATGCCATAATTTGACAATAAAATACTAACACAAGCAACAAACCAAGTTGTTTAGAAACCAAAGTTTAGAAATATACAGCTGTAGAAAGTTTGCGTTCACATTCTTAATAAAATTTTTATGTCCAAATATCTTTTTAATCCAATACCTCCTTAAAAGTTTTAATGTGTCCTAAAGATTTTAGCCAATGTGTACATAATACTTTACACAGCTCTACCCAAAGCAGATAACTTTTAGATTGCTAAAATGAACGACAGAAGGTTATAGGAAGAGAACAGGCTTTTTGGTTTATATCCTCAATTTTTAGGAAAGGAAGACTAATGAAATCCAATTATATGCTGCTCAGTTCCTGGGAGGAATGCCAACCAATTGCTCTGTCTTTTACCCTCTCCTTTGACTTTCAGGGCTTTGAGATTATATCTGTGAAGAATTAGTAAAAAACTTGTATGCTTTAATTGAGCTTTCTGTTTATTTTCTCTCCAAACTGCTGCCTCTGAACGAACCATACCTGTTTTCTCACACTGCTACGGTGATCTTGAACTGGGAGAAATAAAATGGTAAGGTCTGTTCTCATTTTATTATGGTCTACTTCCATAGTCATAGCGATAAGTTACACAAAAACTCCAACACCCATATAATTTGTCTTTTCTCCCACATACTTTCTAAGATATCAATCCTTTTAAAAACAGTGAGAGAGAAAAGAAAAGCCTCAGTTTAAAATTTTCAGAATCAGACAGCCACTTCTGTCTCCTGTAATAATAATAATCAGAATTCAAAAAACTTCCTTCTACTGAAGAAAGTCAGCACATAAACATCTTAAGAAACAGCCTGTAAAACAAGGTATTATAGTCACTGAGCATCACTCTAAGTAAAAACAATTTTAAACAAACGCAGTACCAAATGTCACAACTATCATAAAGTCTGTCTAGCCACACTTTCTTCACCTGGAATACAAACCTTCAGTTTCCTCCAAAGAATAAAAACATCAGAACAATTTTATTTAATCCAGTATCAGCAGAGGTGCTGTAGGTCTCTAACCACACACATGGTAAGGATATCTGAAACTACAGTACAGCTTTGCAGAGAAAAGTACTAGTATTTCTGTGTTTATAGGAATGTCTACCCCGAGCCCTACCCAACTTAGTTTGAATAAGTTTAATTGGGAGCATTTCAGTATCTTCAGTGAAGTTCTGCGCATTTTCAAGAGCAGAGACGTTGGTCATGGAATGCAGCTCAACAACTCTCGTGAAAATATTTTTAACAACTCATGAAGAATAATTTTTATATGACAACTAAGACAATTAGAAAATTAAAAGTCCCTTTCCATAAATAAGAGAGAATTACTGTGTAATGACAGTTCAGAGATCCTGGGTGGACACTCTTACATAAACTACCTAGGGAATAATCTCAGAAAATCAACAAATGCACTGATCCTCAGAGGTAACTCTATGAAAATTGCTGGATTTTGAAGACTGTATATATTCTTATTCCTTTTGTTATTCTTTGGGAGGCCTTGTTTCTTCTCTTTCCAATTTCCCAAGTTTCAATGAAGGGACATCAGAAGGTGAAGCAGTACATTCTACTAAAATACTGTTTTCTGGAAGGCTTCATATAAAACAGACAAGAATCTATTGCTAGCAACAATCTCCTAACAACAGACTCTGTTGTACTTTCATTCCCCCAGCTTTCCCCTTAATGTAGCCATGTTCATTTGCCAACCGGCCATTCAAATGGGAAAATTCATTAGAATATGATTTATAGCGCATCCACTGAGATCACATCCATTACTATTCTTGGGAGTTATTTCAGCAATATAAAGCAGGCATCATGCTGACTTACCCTGCTCCATAGTGCTTAGGGGTCTATTGTATTATTAAAGGAGTGGAATGTAGTAAAACCACACCTATTTTAATGTTCATATAAAATATTCATCTCTGTTGGATAAAGGTTTTCATTTTTAATGCATTACATAACATTCCTAACTTTAGTGACAGAGGCTAAAGCTCAGGTTGTTTGAATTTATTTATATTTTTTTCAAATGAAAAGAGATTTTCTCTTTGGTTTCTGTAAAAACAAGCAAAACTATTGTGACGTTTACAGCTTCTGTGCTCAATAAAGGGTCAGAATGTTTGTTTAATAAAAAGGAAGTTTTCATTTAATAACTGGTATATTAAAATTACAGTAGAAAATTCTCAGATATAGTTCTACTCTGGAAAAAGATACTGATATGTATAATTTCCCAAGAGCCTGATTTCTGTAGGAAGATAAATCAACATCTCCAAGAGATCTCCAGGATCAGGGGACCAAGCGCATGCAGAATGCTAAGAGGTCACAGCCTCATCCCTCCAGGGACAGAGACCAGCTTTTCTGAACACGCTACAAATACATAGGTAAGAAGCCCTTCCCTCTTTGAATCTGAGGGCACCTGGGCTGCCTTCTTCTCTCACATAGCTTAAGGATGGAATGAGTTAAATAATTTTACTTGGCAACTGGACCGCAGATGCAGAGAGTCTGGAGAAGGCTATGATACAAATCCTCATATTGTGAATCATGTCCCCTTTCAACTCATTCCCAAAATCCTGATCGGGATTTTGTAGCCTTTACACATTCAGGCTCCCATTCAGCCAACATCAGACAAAGATCAGGAGTCAAACTATAATGATGTTAAAATTAATTACTCTCTTTTACCCTGTAATTGAGTCTATCAATTATAGATAATGACAAGCAAGGATTTAAAGCTAATACTTGTGGAAGATTGGCCTCCTCTGTGGGTTTTGTTTGTTTTCTCCACTGTTTTTTCCATATTTATGCGCTCCCTTTATGTGGTTTTCTTATCTCTGCAAGAGCGTAGGCTATGGACTTCCTAGGGTGAGACTACCTTTATATGAAACTTAGCAGAGTAGGGTCTAGTCAGGATTTGTAGCTGTTCTGTAAGGAAAATAAACATTTTTAATAAAAGTATCTAATTTTATTGAATTCTCCAACTTAAGAACCAAGAAATTGATTTCATAGATTATTCTGTTTACCAAATGTAGTATAACCACAGATAGATTTTTTTTTCCCCACCTCTGACATGTATACTCCTGCATGTGCTAAGGTTACAGAAATATTATGATAAAGGACAGGTTGCTTTTGATTTCTTCAAGTTATTTAATGTGTTCAGCCCAACAGGATAAAAGGAATTTTAAAATCCTTCAATATATGTCTGGTTCTTTACATAAAACTCAGCATCATACAACTACATCTAAGGAATTTACAAGGTAAGAGGGAGTTTCAGAAACTTGTTCTGAGATAAAGCTGTCATGTTAGAAGAGAAAGATTGTTCAATACACGCACATGTGGTGGAAATGTGGCAGTATATCTGGAATATGTCCTCATAAATACCATTCTGTACTGACTGGGTGAAAAGCTCTATAACATCAAAGGATGCTTTGGGAGAACACTGTTTCTCGGAAAGAATAGATTACTGACTTTGGAGTTTAAGTACCAGAAAAAAATGTCAAGATGGGGAAGGAAATTTTCAATACCTTGCAATGTACTCAGATCACCTAAATATCCCTTCTATTTAAAAACAATCCCTTTTGAATAGGCTTGAGTTGCCAATATTGACTTTTATATATTTTCACTATGTATTCATCATAGTGGTCATTTCTATTTAAAAAACAAATGACATGGGAGAGTCTGGTAACAATATGTCTAATTTGTATTTCATTTTTTTTTTCAGTATCCTTCTTGCAGAACACGGTTTTGGAAAAGATGTTGGTGGAGAGCAGGTCAAAAGCTCTGGGATGGGCCTGAGGAACTGTAGCACAGTGGGTCCCCTCAGGGGCGATGTTAATATAAATAATAATAAAATTATGACAATTCTGCCTTCCAGGCTTCCTTCTTCAGGATATTACTGCAGTGCATCTGAATGTGCTTTGACCTGCCTAATGCTTTTTGATTCCCTGTTCTGGGAACTATTTGTTCCTTCGTGCATATTTCTGACTTTCCTTTAGGAGAGACATTCAATTATTGAAAAGATTTAACCTAATTTTTGGTCATCAGTGGTCAATGAATTGCTGAATATTTATTTTTACATCTTGGATTCACAGAAGCTTCAAATCTGTCCTAAAAACCTATACAAAACTTTCCCTCTGAAATCTTGGGAAAGTCCTACACTTAGTCACTTACCTAAGTACCATCCAGATGCAGTTGCTGTAATACTTATAACCAGAACCCACCTTTAATTAAAACCTTATTGCAACAACAGAGAAACAGTGGGCTTTTCCACCCAGCCAAGTGGAATCTGCACATTTTGCTTTATAATTCAATTTTTACAGCGTCCTTTCCAGAGGAGACTCTTCTCTTTCCTGTCTGTCTGTGATTATTGCTGGGCTGGTGCCACTATCGTGGTCTGTGCACCGCAAGACCAAATCTGAGTTTTTGCAACACAAAAGAGTGTGTCCAGTTCCTCAGTCACTCCAGACTTGTATCTGACAGCACTCTGGAAGCACAGACCTTGCACAAACTGCCAATAAAAGCCAACCTTCCCAACTACATTCCTTTAAAAGCCACTATTGTTCTCATTCATGACTGAACAGCTCAGCTTTCATTTCAAATGAAAAAAAAAAAAAAGAAGTCCAGGCTGCATTGAACAACTTCCAGACATTTCCTATACCCTCAGAACATTTTAATACTATTGTAAGGCTTCTGAGTGTAGCACCCCTGAAATGGTGATGGTTATTATTTTTTCCAATAGGACAAAATCTCTCTGATTAATGCCAGCACAAAACTTCTATAATCTTTTAAAAGAAATTTTCCGTATGTATTAACTTGCAGAATTGGAAAGGCAGAGCAGTAAATTCGTGCAAGGCACAATTTTACTGACAGACAAATAGATGATGGATTAAATCTGGTGTTACTTCAGCTTCTTCAGTAATGAGCCATTTTCATTGTAATCCCAAATTGTTTTTCTAAGTCACATTCTGGGCTTCAAGACAATGCAAGCAGTTATAAATTATTTTCATTCTGCTCAGTATTATGTTAGAAAAACAATGAGCTCTGAGAAGATGTCATGAATGGAAGTGTTTTTAACACAGACACCTTGGTAGCACTTTTCACCTATTTCTTGATTATGTTTCTTAATTGATCTCTTTACTAGAATTACTACCTAAAAATAAGCTACAAACTTCCAGTGTGCTAGACACTAAAAAGAGGGCATGGTCCTTACCCAGGAGACATTATGATATAAAACACTAGGCAACTGGCCAGTTAAATTAGGGAGCTATAAAACAAACATCTGTATATTTTTAATATTGCTAGATTTTTAGAAAAGGTATAATTTGCCTCAACTCCTTTCATATTCTGACACATCTATTTTAGGAAAGGAAAAATAGGAATAGAGATTATTTATATTACACACACAGAATCATAGAAGGGGTGAGGTTGGAAGGGACCACAGTGGGTTATCTGGTCTGACCTCCTTACTCAAGCAGGATCATCCCAGAGCGCAGGGCCCAGGATTGGGTCCAGATGGTTTTTAATCATCTCCGGTGAGGGAGACTCCACAGCTTCACTGGGCAACCTGTTCCAGTGTATGGTCACCAGCACAAAAAAGAAGTTCTTCCTCCTGTTGAGGGGGAGCTTCCTGTGCCTCAGTTTGTGCCCATTGCCCCTTGTCCCATTGCTCAGCCCCACCCTCTTGACGCCCTCCCTGCAGATCCTGACAGGGGTTGGTGAGGTCCCCTCTCAGTCATCTCTCCCTAAGGCTGAACGGGCCCAGCTCCCTCAGCCTCTCCTCACATGAGAGGTGCTCCAGTCTCTGAATCATCTGTGTTGCTCTCCCCTGGACCCAGTCCAGGAGCTCCATGTCTCCTTTGTACTGAGGAGCCCAGAACTGCACGCAGCACTCCTGATGTGCCTCACTAGGGCTGAGCAGAGGGGCAGGATCACCTCCCTTGACCAAACGCTCTTCCTGATGCACACCAGGATTCCACTGGCCTTCTTGCCATGAGGGCTCCCTGTTAGTTCATGGACACCTTGTTGCCTGATATTAATTTAAATTTTATTCCTATTAAGAAAACCCCAACACAGTGGTTTCTCTATGATGAACTATCAGAGGTGGAAATGCCCAGTATCTATTGGTAGGTCAGACAGATTTTGGTGCTTTTTGGTGCTTTGGAGGAACAGGGAACAAAGTACTGATGCTTCCCTCCATTGTGCAAGGGAAAAATTAGGTATATTCAAATAAAACTATTTTAAAAATCCTACCCGATGAGTAAGAAAGTACTTACATGAAAATGTTAAGTAGGAAGGTATCTTCAGTCCTGCTTTCTGGTGTTTAAGTGCCTTTTTTTCTCAAGAAAACCCTCTTAAAAAACTAAAAGCCTCTGCTAAACATGAGACCAGGCATAGATTTTCATTAAGAATGGTCAATGGAAGATATAAAGAAAGAGCACTTCTCTTGGGCACACTCCTGTACAGAACCTCCCTTGATACTGGAGCAGTGAAAATCCCCATCCACTTGGAGGGATTCAGACCCAAAATTCCCATGAACCTGGGGTGGAGGACTTGTCTCAGATACCACAGTGAAGCTGCACATGGAAATCACTTAAAGCTCACTCTGAGACGTAGCAGAGAGGTAACAGTGAAGGGGGGAATCTATAGCACACTGATAGGAACACCCACCTGGAAGGCAGGAGAGTAGCCATGGATTTATTTTTTTGTACCCGGTGGCAAAGCCCAATCCATATCCCCAGCAAATGTTACTCCTATGGAAAGCACAGACACCCAAGCAGGAGATCCAAACAGCCCTGTGGTGAATTAATTTAGCTACCCAGAAATCAATCCCAACACTAAGGAGCTGTCCCTTGTCATTGGAAGCACCTGTCCCAGCTACCTCTGGGATCAACTCCCCCCTCCCCCACCCCCCTTTTTTTTTTCTCTCTACTTTACTGCTTGAAATTACACCTGTTTACACAAAATGATAAAATTATCTTCTCTGTTTTCTAATGGTTTTGTTATTCAGCACTTACACTGAAAGTCACAAAGAAGGATGTCCTTGTGGGCCAGCTTTCTTCCATAAAAGCAAATAAACTGAACTCCATTTCCCATTTTCATGAAATAATTTTATACCAAGTGTAAGTAGCATAAATTTGTGAGCAGGAAAGGACTTTCTCCAGTGGTACATCCAGTGGAGAGGAGATAATATTTGTTCACATTTGACAAGAGAAGGAACTGAATGGATCATGCACAAACTGGATGAATTTTCTCTCTACAGAAATACTGGGAAAGGCAGGACCCACTGTTTTGGGTACAATCTTATTTAATCTAGATACTCAGAATATATTTGTAAAATCAGTCTCTTGGACAACATTAACAGAAACATACTGATTGCTGTGTCTGCTGGGGCTGTGATGGACAAAATGAACCTACCTGGTTTAGGCAGTGGAAGTTACATGTCTGAGATAAGGTGGCAGCTGAAGGAGAGTTTCGCACAGCTCAAGAGCACATGATGCTGATGTTAAGTTCTTTCATGGTAAGGAGGTGCAAGTTGGATGGGGAAATCTGTACACAACAGGATGAATAAGATCTGCTATCCTAATCTCTCCAGACAAATAATATAGTAAAGCATTGTCTAGATCCATCTAAATTTAACATGAGGGGTGCTTTTTGTTTTTATTTAGTGGATCAGCAGTGACCTTATCCAAACATCCTCTTCCCTCTCACTGTTTCCTTCCCTGTTGCCTGTTTCTCCTCTACAGCTGGGAGGAAGCACCTCTTGGTCCCACAGGACTGTCCACTGGGTTACATTGCACTTGTCCAGGCCTCTTTCCCCATCTGAAGCTGAACACACACATCTTAGAGGTGTTAGAAGACTAAAATATATGGGCAATGGTAAATAAAGATTAGGCACCAGGAAGCAGGGAGAGATGGAGGAAGTATGTAATAAAATTCCTTTCCTGCCACCCACGCCCAGCTCTCCTCTAGGTGCTAGAAGGGAATGAGGACTTTCTTTCTTGTTCTCTTTCTCTTTTTCCCCCTGCTTCCCTTCTAACCTGGGCAGACGTCCCCTGGTCACTCTTCCACTGGAGCAACCTTCAGCAGATCCTAGGACTCGCGCTCACAGGTCATGTATGAGGGACTGGCCTCTTTCAGAAAATCCTGGTGATATGTGGCCAGCCATTCTACACGTAAAACCCTGGAAGTTCCTAACGTGTTCAGCATGTGAAAACTGATTAAGTTCTGACTACAGGGAAACATAATCGTCTGCATATAGTTGGAGGTAGTAAGAGGAGAAGTTATTAAATATGGTATGAGGGAGTTTATTAGGAGTAATAGGATGGAACTGAAACACTTCAACATATGGAAAAGCTGCCAGACAATGAGATCAACTCAGGATGAAAGACTAGTGCAAGGAGGTGGAGGAAACCGCACTTAAAATTAGACTTAACTCTAGAAAATGTGCTGTGGGGAACATGCCTGCCTGGCCTTTCTTTCCACACCTAGCACCCTTGGATCTGAAAACAGGTCCAATCACAACAGATCCAGACTCCAAAATCTGAGGCTTCATGCCATCTCTGCTATGATCAGAAAAATCATACTGGAAACTGGCTGAGCTGATAGTGACAAAGATGAGAAAACCAAACAAGGGGTAAGAGGCCAGCTTTGCACTGATAAAGGACAAAGAGGATGTTACAAAGAGGATTTCCAGACTCGCCATCACCCATGTCTTTGCCTAAAACTTTTCTTGTGCATCTGGTATTTTCTGGGTGGAAAGGGGATGAATGGAAAGTAAGATGTGTGAGATTAAAAAAGAGCGTCCCTAAAATTATGTCCAGGGTGTGGGAAGTTCAAGCAACATATTTTGCCTTTCAGTGCAAGGGAAAGAGAGCTGTTGGGAAAGTCTGGCATGGTTATTTTTACAGCTCCATGACTATTGCTAAACACAGCTTTGTAGACACCGCTGACTGGAAACACCCACCCACCAACTACGTATTTATTGTGAAACCAAGGCAATAGCAGAAGGCACCAGGACTGCTGTTATCAAGGAGCTGGGAACACCAGCAATTCTCATGTCCTCTCAGCAGCCAGGTGATCCTGGAGCTCCAACTCAGCAGCAGAATTTCGGTTCTCAGCTGATACAACACAGCATATGTGGGACTAAGAAGGCTGGAATTAACTGTCAGGCACCGCCTCAGGACACAAAGATGCATAGATTTTTCCATTCTCCTTTTATTTGCGATCTCTCCACTTAATCCCACACGGCAGTTTCAGTGAAACTCAATAGGTCACTGGTGGGTTGCTTCCCGCAGCTCTTGTTTTCCTCCTCTGCAGACAGTCTCAAACGGAGCAGCTAAAACAGGTTTAAGTGTCTGACGCACAAATACCAGAAGAGAGCAGAGGTCTGTGTGGATATATTAATGGGGCCATTGATTTGCATGACCAAATAGTGTTTTTTAGGAGGTAAACATGGAAATGGCTACACCTATTGTTGCAATTTTGGTACTTTTGAAGGGCGTTCTATTTTTAGAACTAGGGATTTTTATTTCTGACAAAGTATCTCTGTGGCTCTGTTCTATACAATGTTGCAGTTTTATGCCCTCATATATGGACTCTGGGTGGTGTCTTTACACTCTTGCATTTTAATGTACAAATCAGGAGTATTTCACTGTGTAAACACACACCCAAATGAAGCAAATTAAACCGTTTCTGTTTCCAGCCAGCTGCTCTGTCTCAGAGTCCTTAAAAAGCAATTACACCGTTGAATATGTCTTTGATGCTTTTTCATTAAAAAGTCTTGGCTAAAATAGTCTGAGCTTGTGTTTATCTTCATTATTTTACAGACTTTGGCAGAAATACATGAGGAAATCAAATAAGGTCATTTTCATTATTTCGTCCAAATGATAAACATTTCATCATGTGGCTTGGATAAAATACTGTAAGTACAAAGCTATGGGAAGCTGACTAAATACTTATTAATTAAAATATGGAAAAAACAATGGCAGGTGGATACTAAAAAAAATTCAGGATTATGAAGCTGTGTAAAACCAAATAATATTTCCATTAAACTCAAACATTTTTTTTCTCAATAATACTTCATACTCAAATGCACAGTTAAAGAAAGTCAAGAAACACTACAAGTTTGTGTTTGTTTTTCTGAAAGTGAGAAAAAAAGCCAGTGTGTGTTCACCCCAATCTTTTGAGTTTTGTTTTCAGACAGCCTGTAAATGCAATTAATTTGTCTTCCAAAAAATCTGAAATACTTTTACTGCTGCAGAGCACCTTCTTAGAAGGCTGTCTTAGGAGAGTTATCTCAGCTGTCCTGAAGTCTTTGTTAACCCAACTCCATCATATTTCTTGCTGTTCATTTTAACATAGGCGGACATGAGACAAGTTACATGGTGCCTATTTTTTCTGCTTCTGTGTCATTGGGATTACCAAAGGATAAGCTGGAGTAAAAACAAGCTTTGGAGGTCTGGAGTCTTGGATGGCAGGCTGAATTTGACCATTTAAGTGACCCTTAGCAAGTCATTTAATTTTGCACATCAGTTTTCCCTTATGACTGCCATTTGTAATATCCAGGACAGAGATTTCTGGGTAAATGACACTTTTATTAATTATTTGCATGACTCACACCCAAGAGGCATGGTCACACAGTAAACTCATCTTCATGGAACACAGTACAAAACTGACAAACACACATATACAGACTGTAAAACTGCGTGTTAAGGAACAGAGTAACAATAATCCATAATGGCAAAACCCATAAAGATTAGCTGTCTCTTACGACTCTTGCCCATGACTCATAGAAAATCCTGAAGGAAGCAGAGCTTTGAAAATTACACAAATTGATGAAACATTCACTAAAAATTACTTAGTCACAACAAGTTATCTGCTCCCCAGCAGATTGTTTTGACAAGCTGCTATCTGGAATATCTGAGGCAAGGCAGCTGTTTCTAGTCATCCCCCTCCACACTGAACTGTGCATGGAAAGTGTACAGTGAGGATATGTGGAGGCAGCGAGTGCCTACATAATATCACGCTGAAGTGATCAAACATCTGAGTTTTGTTGTATTTCATAAGTCTTTTTTCATTAACAAAGCCAAATGTCTTATTCTGTTATCCTAGTCCTTTCCATAAAAGGATTATAGCTGTCTAGTTTATCAGGGTTCATTTTTTTGCTAACAATGGGCAGGTTTCCTTCTCTTTACAGTATAAGACATTAATCTTCATTTTTCTACTAGTCAGTCCAAGGATTTTAACACTTAATACTTTATGCATGGAAAGCAAAAGAACTGTCAGCATGATATAATTAAATCCTCTCTCATTGACCCTTAACTTATTTAACAGCACCTCTTCTAGTGACATAATTACAGTAAATTGGAAGGTAAGTTTCCAAATTCAGTTGGATCTCCTGAATATTAATGGCATTCCTTATTCCTGAATCCACAGCTGTCAGCACTCCTGTTAAGACGTACTTAAAGAACCTTCAAAGAGTAACAACTACATACCCATAACAATATTAGGTAGAAAATCCTACTTACATCATTGGTGATTTCTTTGGTATCAAAGTCCTTTCTGCAAAATGTTTGATTTTCCATTTAGAATACAGTATCCAGGATTTAATCAAAATAATTTAGTAGATGTCTCTCTGCTCTACTTGCTCAATAACCAAAAGTACACAAACAAATATCGATTACAAATGTTTCTGATTAGAGATACTTAGGGGAGTATCCATGTCCCAGGCCACGGGCTTCAGAAAAATGAATACCATCTCAGGTCATTTAGAGGTAAGACTGAGGAACAGATATAGAAAAAAAAAAATATCAATGCAAGTTTTAAGCTTGTCTGCCATTCTCTCACATAGAGAAAGCCAGAGTACAGATTGCCTTGGTCCCGGGAGAGTCCACCTTTCAAGTTTGAGACAGGGCCACCTGATCTGACTGTCACAGATACCCTAAACGAAGATTTTTTTTTTTTTTTTTTTTCTATTTTCTTAATGTAACTAACTCTCAGCTTTAATCCTTACATGTACAGGATTGCACAGACAATTTCAAAATGAAAAGAACCCAAGAACATTGTTAGTCCAATGTTCTCTTTCACAATGCAAAACTTCCATGCAGTGACAGCTGGAATCATTGTATACACCAAAAAAACCCTCCCAATATTGTCACTGAAAATAACACTTAGAAGACATTAGTTTGCCATCTGCATCCTCTGCAAGTCCACTTCCTGACTATTGATTTATGAGAATTTCCTTCCCTCCGTGAGCAGCAGTGTCCACGCACAGCTTATTCACCGATCAAGTGAAACAGAGGACTTGCATTTCAAAAGACCTCACAGCTGAGCAAGGGCAGCCACCCTTCTGATTCACACCAGCAAATCTCTGTTCTCCACAGATAACCTTCTTAGACTTTTCCTGCTGATCAAAGTATTGCCCAGTGATAATGTGGAGCAGAAATGGAGGTTTCTTGGCTGCTGGAGGCAAACATGATAGCACTCAAGGTTAACAGATGTTTTTTCTCTATCAGAAAATGATCTCAGCTTCCACCCCCTAAATTTCTTATGCTAGAGGAAAATCAGACAAAATCAATGTAGCAGACATTTGAGGAGTGGGAGGAGAGCTGTGTTTCCTTTAACTCAGGCACTGTCAAGAGCTCCATCCAGCTCTGGCACATCCATCTTCCCTTACTACTGTTAGCTTTTTTTGATGGGCAGAAGGCATTTTCCTCTCTGTCTTGCCCCATAGGCAGGGCAGGTTTCACGGCTGTTATATGCTTCCCCAACCAGACCTAGGAGCTGGGCCTGGGGCCAGGAGTCCGGCTCATTGTTCAGAAATGTGATTCTGATTTGGACTTTGTGATGGGTGAGGGAGCTGTGCTGAGTTTCCTCAGGGAAGAAAGGAACTTGGCCAAAGCCTTTGTAACACAATACAAGTGTAAACTCCTGAGCTGGAGAATGCCTTGTGATAGAAGGGGCTTTGGCCAGCCCCATTTATATCACTTGCAGCACTCCAGGACCTGCAGCTGTACCACGACTGTATTGCACGTAAGTGCTAATCATCAGTGTGTTCACAGCCATGAAAGGGTACAGCAACCCTTCAAGAAATGACCGAGAGCAAATGATTCACACTCGCCTCACAGTTGTTTTCTCCTGCTTTAAAAATACATGGAGAGCAAGGAAATGGGATTTGTGCGGGTATCCTGCTTTTCCTTCCCTCTTGGAAACTAAGTGTGGAAGAGCAGAGAGGCAAGCAAGCCCCCTTTCCGTGAGCACTGTCTCTTTGCAAACTCAGCTGAACGGAGACAGTCAAACTTACTAAGACAGACTGCCAAGGCTTGGCAACACAGCTGTAATTATTTGAGCTGTTTGCATTTTGTTTATTTACTTGATTGTTATATGATTACAAAAATAATCTGGTTTTCATTATTTATTCCTTATCCTTTCAGTTTCCTCAGGAAAGAAAGGAACAAAAGAAATTTAATAAGCAAAGACAGCGACCCACAGTATTTCCAAGGTCTTCTATCCTACAGACTCAGGAATAGAAAGAGAGTAAGTTCCTAAGTGTTCAACTACAGAGTATGTCTACTACAAAAGTAGGCAGGATGTTGAGGAAGAAGGGTTGTGTGCTTCCCAGTTAGACTGATTTACCTTGCACAGCAATAATGGAGGATGGAATGCTAGACTCCTTACCAGGCTGCAAAACCCCATCCATACTTGATCCTTGCCCCTAGAGCATCACCTAGCTTCAAGAAAAAGCATGGTCAGAGATGAGAAAGTAAACAGTGGTCTTTGAACTTCTGTTTTCCTTTTATATTCTGGTTATGTAATCACCATTTTACAAAAAATAACTTTAATGGGAGACTATGTTTTCGTAGTTACCTGTGACAATCTGTGAGAGAGGATTTGAGGCTTTCACTCAATCAGACTGAGGCATCTTGCGAGCACATCTGTCTGCCTACCTAAGTTCAAGAAAGGAGAGTAAGTTCCTCCCCACTATTCCTGTTTAAAATCTATGCTATTTCACACAAAACTACAGTAATACGTAAATGTATTTAAGTAACTCACAATATAATAGAATAGTATTCAATAAAAGAAAAAAAAAAAAAAAAGTGAGAAAGGACTGCAAGGAGAGGACAAACAACTGTATTTACAGCCTCCAAAGCAAAAGCCAGGGCTTCCCAGCAGGGCAATGAGTTTTGCTGAAATGATGGCAGCAGCCCTCAGGAGCAGGAGCCCTGCTTGTGCAGTGAATAGGACTGCAGCTCTGCAAAGCTGCTTCGAGTGAGACAGGTCTGTTCTCACTCCACAGTCCTCTTGGGAGAAGGAGATTTTTCTGCTGACTGACCAAGGCTGTAAGAACAGGACTATTCTTAGGGAGAAAAATGCTAAACCCCCTTAAATATTTTTACTTTTTAAGGAGGCCACTTTTTCATCTGAGTGAAGATGGATGTAAGTCAAATGAAATTTCTCCATTCAAGTCCTTTCAACCTCATTCCTTTCTTAATTAATTTTGGCTGTGTGACAACTTCCCATTCCTGTCCTATTGCTCTTTTGGATTTCACCTCTTCCCCCCACGAGCTGTCAGAGATCTGTTTTCACTCTCTGGCTGTCACTTAGCTTCTTAGTGCAAACCCCAGACCACAGGCCCTACCCCACAAGCTCTTTTTCCTTTCTTCTCCTTGGACCTTGCTTACAGACTCTCATCTTACTAAAACAAAATGGAAGAAGACTTTCTGACTCATTTTGACTCCCGTGTTTATGCTGCTGTTACAGACAGTCTGCGGAGAGGCAGAGGAGATGTGCGGGTGTTTGGATCTGCACGTCGCATGCCAGGATGCTTTGACACCTCCACCACACTCACAGAGATAAAAGTATCAAAGAATTTTAAGTACTCATTGTACTAATTCAAGGACTAATTTGACCCCAGGAGGTCATTTACAGAGACTATGCTGGATAACCACCTGGAAGGATAACCAATCACCTTGACTCAGGCTTAGCAGGCAGCTCAGGCTGCCAGGCTCCTTTCACTTGTGTCTGACAACAAACAAAAATCCAGTGTACTGCAGGCTTTCAGAGTTTCTCCCACTATCTGGATGTGTCTATAGGACACTATGGAAAGATCATTTTGTGACAGGTCTGCAGAAGCTCTTTATTGGATCATGGCATATTTGTTGTACGTGAAGATGACACATTTCCAGCCTCTTGAATCACACCTTTTATTAAAGACTCCATATTGGACCTGGATCTGAAAATATTTTGGTGTATTAGTAAAATTTTTTCTTGTCTGTGAAATCATGTGTTGAAGCATTCGCATGAATCAAATCACTTGAATCACTTTGTCCTTAACGTCTCTCCCAGCTACTTCTCTGTGAGATTATTTAAAGCAAAAAAATAGAAATTTTGATTCAATTTTTTTTTTTTCTTCACATTCTCTGGTGCTAGCCCATGTACACTATTTTTTCCCTCAAAATGCCTGACTTATACGTTCAATTTAATAATCACTGTTGCAATCAATTAAAACAGAAACATTGTGATGTTAACCACCTATGACTGGCTTAAGGGAGACAGACTTGCAGACATACAAAGAAACTGATGTTCTTAAAGTGTTTGGAAACTCCTAAACTACTACAGGAGAAATACTCTTTCCAATCTCATAACCATGTTCAAGTATTAGCCAAAATTATAGCCATTAATGTGATGACAAAACCATTTTTCTGTGAGTAAAGGCTACCTAGAAGGATAGCAGAGCAAGGCGACATCACAGCCCTCTTAAATCACAACAGAGCTACTTTTATGATCTTGACCTACCTGAGTAGGGAGTCTTTAATGATTAGTCAAACTGTTGCATGGTTTCCATCTGGATGAACCTACAAGTACCACTTGAGGCTAGAACTTCTTGGAAAATACCAGGGGAAAAAAAAAAAAAGTTCCATGAGATGCCTCCCAGTTAATTTAACTATGTTTTGTATTATTACCCTCACTGACTTAGTGGTGTATTTGCAGATATAAATATCATAAACTATAAATTCCAATTCTGTGAAGTTTTTCAGACTCACAAGAACACAATAAAAAGTCTTGGGACTGAAGTCTCAAAACTCTTGAGACTCCCTATACTCCAAGTCTACACTTAATGTTTTAAGTCTGTGATGCCTCAAGCGAGCAGACACAGCCCCTCCAGAGATCTGTGGAATCTCCTTTTGTCTAAGGACAGTTTGAAGTTCCCTGGCCATTTACTTAAATTCTTGGGGCACAGTTTCCATCTCCTGATTCAATTATATCCCTCCTTTTTGAATCAGGACCATTGGGAGGAACCAGAGCACTTGGTGTGTGTCAGCTGATGCTCCTATTACCTTGCTGTGATTTTACTGCTATGTACTACACTGCTAACATTGTGATCAGCAGCAGCATTAGAGGGCAATGTGTAACATGTTCAACATACTCCAAGCTGGAAGTGGAATCACTTCTGTACCCAGCAGTACAAAACCACTGAAGTGTTTTTAATAGTTCTGTTTTTAATAGGCTCATTTTTAAAGGAAAAAAAAAAATTACACACTAAATTATAAATTCATGCTTTGCTTGTGAGAAGAGGACATTCTGTGATCCTTAACTAGAGGGGTTCATGTGGGAGCAATGCATGCCAAATGAACCAAAAAAAAGCCCAAATTCCCATCAATTCAAACAGGAAATGAGAGAGGAAGAGAGTTTTGTTTTCCTGCACATCTTTTTATGATCTATTCTTTTAACTCTGAATTTAGAACTGCTTGGATCTAAGCCTAGCTGAAACAATTAAATGATTTACTATTGTTTAAAAATAAATATTACTCCGGAGTATACTTTAAAAGTACTTCTGTGGTTGTTTTATTCCTTTTTTAAATTTATTTTTTAATTTTTTTTTTTTTTTTTTTTAGAGGGAGAACAATTCTTTCTCTATACTTCTGCCACCAAAAGGACAAAGAACAACTCAGGCTCTGTTAATTAATAGTGGAAAAAATGTTTCTTGACTTTGAAATGATTTATTGAACTATTATATGGTATTTCAAAAGAGGGAGATTAAAAATATATGGTGTTACTAATGTATGTACATGAACTGACGCTTAAGTAAATGAGGAGGATATCACAAAAAAGGCACGGCTTGGAAATGGCATCAGTTTCCCTCTGTTTTCAATTACACATATTCCAGGCCAATTCCCATGGCACAGTTGTCATGGGAGGAGAAAAGAAGATGTACTCTGTGCACTAGCAAAAGCCAAAATATTAAAGGGAATTCTTTTGTTGACATGAAGCCCCCTGCATGAGCAATATGGAAGTTATATACGTGGGGTGCTTGAATAAAACCAGGTGGGAGCAGGCAAGCGTGTGTCCTTAGACCTGTGGCACAACTCTGTCACCCAGCCTGAGGAACAGACGTGACGCTGCTCCAGCCTTTGTCCTGAAACACCTTCTCTGACCCAGGAAACATCTTTTCCAAGAGGCCTTGCTGTGCTTCATTCCCATCTGCCTGTGATAAGTGTTGGCTGGCAAGCCAAACGGGATCATGCTTGGGCTCGTGGTTCCTACGTGGGCTTTTTTGTGGAGACATATTCCCTTCCCACACTCCAGACAGTCATGTAGGATCAGCATTTATTACAGACAGACTGTGTCTGGTGGAAATGCAAGCACAATGCCACAAGATGTGATTATTTGTCAGCTTGTCACATCATGATAGAAAGAAGCGGCTGCAAGTTAGTTCCTTGTGAAACTTCTCTATCTGATAGAGGTGTGTTTTGCTCAGCATCCAGCACTCTGTGGATTCAGTGCACACCCAGAAACTTGTGAGCACACCAGTTTTTGCTCCTCGGCAAAGAAGTGAGTCCTGCATTACCTTCAACCTGCCTCTGAAATCCACAGAAAGGCTGCACTAGCTTCCAGACTTGAGAGAATGGAGGTTGAATGGCATGGCCATTTAGAACACTTCTGAGGTAGAAAGATTTATTAACTGCTGGAAACTGTGGTTCTACACATGGAAGTCACTGAGGTAACAATTTTTTACCATGAGCTTGTTGACCAACAAAATCAGTTTTCTTCCAAATGAAAATTCAAAGCTGTCTACAGACAGCAAATCCAGCACCACCTTTAATCGGGACTTGCTTGTCATGAGCAACCAGTATGCAGCAGCTGACACCAACACATGGTCCTTTTCACAACTTCAGACCTTTAGTAAGTCCAGTGAGGTTAAACAGTCCTTCTGTAGCATTTGAGAAGACAAGGAACTGAACAAAATTCATACTTTGTAATTTCAACTCCACTGAATTATATTACTAATGAATTATATTACTAATAAATAATAACTTTTTATTAGTGGCTGTTTAAAAATTTAAAATGGAAAAAAGGGATTAATCTTAAAAAAATGTATTATTTTTCAGTGAAATTTTTTTTAAAAGGCAGTGCATATTTTACTTTCTCAGCTTTTGAAGACAGTTCTAAGAATGTCACAAAACAAAATATTGTTTTGTTGTTTTGGCTCTAGATGGATCTGCCTCAACAGGGGCATTTGGCCAGCTGACCTCCGGAGATCCTTTCCAACCTCAAGCATCCTGTGCTTCTGTGAGATGGTCAAGTGAAAGTCAAAACTTTTCCTAAGTATTCCCTTCCCCTGCTTCAAATTAATTCACCTAATTTGATCCTTGAAGTCCTGAGCTCCTCTGGTGTAACATAAGGTACGTGCATGAGATTCTGACAGAAAACTTTCAAACCCAAGGATATAACACTTCCTCTTCCATTCCCGAGACACTGCTGTTCTTTAGTTTCAAGTACTCTTCCACCCCTAGAAACTGCATCTGCATTAAATCAACTACTTGGTGGTGGTGTTTTTTTAGATGGTTTTGGTTTTATTCTAATAGAAGGGGATACAGTATCAAAGGAAATAAGCACTGAAGATTTTTATTTCATGTAGTCCTTTTTCCAATTTGAAAACATTTAACCCTCAAGCAAAGAAAGGCACACTACCTAAATGTGCTGTGGTGATACCAGGGAATAAATGCAACGCAGATATATTTTTTTCCTCCTTCTTGCCTCAGGTAAATAATTCGTTCTGTAGTGTTGCATTTCTATTAGAATATTTTTTAGAAGGTAAGGCTTTCACATTACCCAGACACCATCCTTTCCCAGACACTTACACACAACCCCACCAACTTCCCACTATTCAAAACATGCAAACCGAGATAAAAATTGGGTAAATTGAACTATTGATATTAATAGGATAAATTTTATTTGTTCCTTAGGCTTTGTATCTTTAAGGCCTTGTTTGAAAGAATTTTAATTTAATCATGTTACTGGAAATCCTTTTAAATACTCTACTGTGATAGGATGTGTTCTCTCTTTTGTTTGTCTCCCCCTCATTCATTGTCTCTCATGGTAATTCACTGTTTCAATCTGTAATGTATTGCTGCTATCGCTCATAGCACCTTGAGAAAAAAACAGGACCAGGGATTTTTTCAATAGAATAAACAAAGTGAACTCCACTGAACGCCACCCTCGGGGCAACAGGGAAACAAGCTTAAACATGAAGCAAGCACTTGCTAAACATTAAGAGGAAAATACAGCTATTGATGCCTTTAAAGAGAACTAGCTAAGAACTTTATTGGCAATATATGAAACTATACTGTAACTCAAAGCTGTGTCTCAAGGTGGCTTTTGCTTTAGCTTTCAATATATCATATGCTATATGGTTTTATGTAGAGAAAAGAAACCAAAACCCAACAAAACCCTCATACTTTTGGACAACATATGTTCTAAATGTCATTGACTATTTCTATGTTCTTCTTGCAGATTTTCTTCTTTTACTTGCTTGAAGTAATGCCAATCTCAGATCAACTAAGGAGATTTAGAGAGAGAGAAAACTTACGGAACATATTATTTCAAGTAGGATGACATCTCCACTCAATGTACAGAACACACTAGAAGCTTAAACACAATACAAGGTAAATGACCACTCATTTGCATTTTTAATTATATTAATTACTATTCTATTAGACAGTTTGAAAACAGAAAATCCAGCACACAGACCACAACAAATTAAGTAACTTTCAGTACTGCTCATGATTTTTGTATTGGCATGATAAAAAAGTCAATTTAGTTTTAATTTTTTAATTACATTGACAAAAATAATCACTTCACTGTTTGATCATTCCATCTTATTTTGTACTTGGAAATATAAAAAATCTTCACCAAATCTTGTCTGTCACCACAAGACCAATGGAAGTTTGTTTCCTAGACTGACAAGTTATCTTAATGAAGGCTATTTCGCTCCATGAATCCCATCTTTTGTAAACATGACCTACAAAAATTTCTACTCTGCAGCAAACTCGAAAGCTGAGAACTGTCTTGTACTGGCAACTTCCATGTGACACATAAATAGAACAAAATTGGTAAAAAGCCCCATCTTTTAAAGCTGCAAAACCTCCTTTGCTTAAGAAATGTGACATCACATGTCAAAATTTAAACCATTTAATATTTCATGAAGATACTGTAACAACAAAAAAAGAGGGGTTAGTACTATTAATTCAGCTCTCCTTTTCCACAGAGGTTAACCTTGGTCTTGGGGGTAACAAGCAAGATTTTATACTTCTATCAAAGATGTACACTTCAAAGTGATACAATCTGTCCTCAGGTGGTGACCCAACATGAAATCACCCCAGTAAAACCTGATCCAGAACAGAGGACAAGTGGCTAGGCATCACTTGGTACATATCCCAGCTTCACTCTTGAATACTGGCTACTGCCACAGCTACAGTCTTTCTTCTACATAATTACTGACAAGTTGGAAGAGAGGAATTGAAGAAAACTTCCTCTTTTTATTCCTCATTCAACAGCTCCCAGTGTTAATCCCCAGATGAAGAACTGAAATCAGCCCACCTTCATGATACTTGTCTATTCAGACAGTATTACTGTTTCCAACCTTAAAATATTTTGCATCCAAAGCTTTGATATGGTTAAATATCTAATTTTTAAACTGAATGCATAGTCTCTCCTTATTTGTTTGCCAGTTCAGTGTATTAATTAAAGTTTTAAACAAATTAACATAATAATTTAAAATCTGACATATTTTGCGTGTAAATAATCATCAGCCACATAGGAAAAAAAAAAAAAAAAAAAGAAAAAAAGAAAATTACTGGCAGAGTCTAGTCTCTAAAACAGACTTGATGCTTTCAAAATCCAAAACCAACGGTCAGCAAAAAACCTGACGCAAGGGTAATGGTCACTCATGTTCTGATAACTGCCTAGAAAATCTATTTAAAAATAATTATTAATTATGATAATCATTATAAATCTTCCTTTCCTCAATAGCCAGATGGTGATACTAAAGAATGGATTCAGTCCCTAACAACATTTGCTTAAGTGGTTCACCACCACACTTTCCTTTTTGCATCATCAAGATTCTGCTGGGGTTTACATGAGTAATGGGAGCTTTATGTAAATATTTGAAAATAAGTTCAAAATGCACTTTTAGAATTTTGTTCTCTTTTACAGAACATTGCAATAGCCTCACTCCCTGGTGACAAATACCTGCAGAGAATACAAACACTTCAGTCACTTAGCTTTTGAAAACTCCTTTTCAGATAAACCAGGTGGAAGCTTTTGATCCAAAGTTCAGGTCCCAGCAGCGATGTCTGATAGATCAGCTGGGTTAGCAGACTCGCTTACACCTGCCACATGGATGATGGCAGAGTGGCAGGAGGAGCAAGTGCCATGGCATAGGCCAGTAAGAAAAAATAAAAAACCTCCCCTAAACCTGAATACATTCAAAGCAGGAATTTATTAATCTTAAGAGGCTGGATAATGCATTTATATAAGATTGCTGTTCCTTGATAATGCATTCGCTGTTCCTTGATAATGCATTTACATACCAACTCACAGCTCAGCTTTATTAATAGGAAAAACCCAAAATTTACCTACTTCTGTTTACTTACCTGCCTTTTTTTTTTTTTTTTTTTTTTTTTTTTTTTGCAAAACCTGCTAGTAGAATGGGTAAGTTTGACCAAAATCTAAGAATGTTAAGCCATCTAATTAACATGCATCAAAGGAAATTGGTTATCAGTACAAATGGAAGACATGCCACTAGTGAATGTTTTATTTACTACATTACTACATTAACACAGCCTAGCAGCACTGCTTCACTTAAATTGTGCTTCACAAGCATCTTGATTAGAAGAAAGTCCTAAATTCAACTATGATTTCTTTGTAACTGAGAAAATAAAAGCAGGCCAAAGAAGCTACTAGATATTATACACACAATTTGAAACACTCCATATTTTTGGCATTTGTTCACCAAACTTCAGAAGCACAGAACAGAATCTTTTACTTTTGTATTCCAAATCAAAAACTGCACTCTCTAATGCTAAACTTCTGAAGGGCTTCCATTGTAAAGCTCAGAGTTTTTCTACAGCTCAGTCTTAATATTTGCTAGGCTGCTCAGTTATACTCTCACAAAGCTGTTCAAAGAAGAGATTTGGTCCTTCAAGATTTAAAGACTTAAGTTTGGGCTCTGCAGGCTCGAGCAAGCTGCCGTTTTCTTCATGTGAATTGCAACAGTATTGGCACTGAAAGCACAACCACCTTCTCTGCACAGCTTCTACTTGGGCAGAAAATTAAGAACATGATGATTACTGTAAAGCACCGTCCTTTGCCAACCAGGGGATTTTAGTATCAAGGATTCTCTAAATTAGACTGATTACTGACTAAAGTTGAAATAAACCCTGACTCCCAAAGCTACATTTTTGGATACAGTATTGAGAAAAACAGGAATTTTATCTTAAAAGCCAGCATAAACCTAAACAGGCACCATATTTTCTACAACATTTAGTGATAACAAATATGTACCGGTCAGGCATATCAAGTTATTTCTTGGATCAAAGTCCAATTCAAGCTTATTTATTTTCCCGAAATATTTTTCTCCCATTCATTTGCCTGCTTTATTACAATAGTCCAGAATAGGGACAATATGCTGGAGAGAAGAATTAAAAAACAAAACGCAAAACCAACAAACAACAACAACATCTAGTTTGTTAGTTGTTTAATCTGACACCAACTACACTTATCAAGGTATCTACCTCTACTCTGATTATGCAAAAACCAGTACAGCAGAGGCATCACCTGCATGGTACCTTAGAGTTCTACGTACTAGAAATAAGGCAGGTTTACATTTTTGGTGTTTAAGGTCACATATTTGGGATGTGCCTCAGAGACTTCAGCAGCCTGAACTACAGATGCAGTAAGAGATGTTAGACTCTCAACTGCCCCAGCAACTCATTGGCAATGAAACAAATGCAGTGAATCAGATAAACTAACCTTAAGTTGAAGTTGGCATAATAGGCCCACTGACTGCTGCACTTTGCAGAGAATAGTTTGAAATTTGATTGCACAAAACTGGAAAAGTATTTGGATACATAGAAAGAAAGCTGTATGATTTAGCTTGCCAAAATTTTACTGCATTTCTGGTTTCAAGGATAAATACAAAACCTGACATACATTCATATGTGGTGATTTTTGAAGGGTAGCTGGAAAGGGGCTATGGAAGACAGAATGGAGTCACCTTCTACTGAGAGCAGCAGAAAAGCTTTTTACTTTCCCTGTGAAGAGCTGCTGATATTGAAGCAGCTAGCAGGAGTTTGCATGCGGAAGGGCTCAATTTGTGAATTATATAAGAATTCACAGAGTACTGGGATTTAGAGATGTAACAGTGCCAGATGCTTCCTACCATTCCTTATAGTATCTTACCTTTACTGGTTAATAGTGGGTCACAGAACAGTGGGCTATTGTCAAATGCTGTTTTAAGAGTGTTTTTGCTCTAAAAAGGCCTAATGAAGCATGAAGTGAGAGATTTGGGGGTAGTGAGCATGGTCCAATAAAACCTACCTGCCCTAAATGAGTGAAAAAGCCTATTTTAAATGGCCTCTGTTGGAAAAGATAAAGAGTTACATGTGCATTCAAAAAAGATATAGTACTCAGGACAAATGAACAAAAACTCCGCCACAGGACCGGGGTATGAACAAGATTCCAAACAAAATTCTTGTTACCTTTCAAAAATTTCCTGTGTTTTAACTGAAAAGTCCTTTTGATTCATGTCAAAGACATGACTAAAAGCCTGCCAGGACTCATTGCAGTGTTCCTTCACTTTCCATTAGCAGTCTCTTGAAGCACGTGACATAGTGGTTTACAAGAGAAAAACACAGAATGTTTTTTGTGCATTCAGTTCTGTGATCAATGCACAGAATTTAGAATGAAGCCAGGCGGAAAAAAAGTAATACTCTGTCTTAAAAAAGTGAACTCTTAACTAGTCCAAACTGTACCCAGTAGGTTCTATAGCTATGTAATTATCGCCAGATTACAATATCTAGGGGATAAGAAATAAAATACATTTAACCTAAGAGAAGGAATTTAACACAAACAGCTAAACAAATTTTGTTAAAAATGTACTTTTTATGTTTTGATGGAAGATGAAATAAAGGGTAAGTTAGGTGTGCTTGACATCATAAGAATATTTTTCGTGACATTGTAAGAGTATTTTTCAATGCTTAAAGATTGAATTGAGTGTTCAGGTCATTAAGTTGTGAAAATACCAAAGCAATTAGAGTCATACAATCAAAGTTTAATAAGAAGTCCAAGTTAACACTGTTGATTATTGGTGTACTCCCTGAAATGGTTTTGAAAATGTACTTTGTGGTACTTCTTTAACACCATCTGAAACCTGTTTCAACACTTGCGTCTTGTTCTGAAAAGGTTTAAAAGGTGAAAAGAAGGAGGAGTTGTTTTTCTACTCCTCTCATCTCCCCTTCACCTTTTTCTTGGATGAAGAACCCCAATCGCCTCCCAGCATAAATGGAAGCAAACTAGGTTTAAACATTTGAAAAGATATAAAGGTTTATTAAATGAATCCAGATTTGACAGCTATTACATTAAATTAAACAGCAATAAAGTTTTACTAGGGTTTATGTACAGATCACAGTGATTTATCATTGTGCAATGAGGGCTGACTCTGTAACTTTGAACAGTACTTACACGTGAGCTACAACAAGCAACCAGCAACACATTAGCCCAAGTGAACCTCGCAAGTCAAGCAGTCCAAACTAATTAAGTAGCACACAAATGCCTGCTATCACTAGCACTACTTACTACACAACAGAGTATTTATAAAGCAGTCAAGGTTTGCCATAGAAAAGTGCAAAACATGGGAAGTCTGTACACAGTACAGTACAAAAAGGAATCATGCTACAGTCATTGAAAGCTGAAAAATAATTCTATAGCATAGGAAGCACTGCATCACAACTCTTCTGAATGGCAAGCAAATGGGCTGAGGAACAGCCGTATCTTCATTGCTTTCAAAACTGTAAAATCCCTGTTTATCCATTTAAACATAGTTTAGTACCTATATTTGATCCATAACAATGACTTTCTACAGTGGAAGATCACATTAGTTAAAGCTCAGTAGCACACATATTCATTGATCAAGCTGATTTACAGGAAAATCTACAGCATGTTCTTCATTGAAATCATGAAGCATTTACATCATTTGGTTACAAGGCAATTGAGTTTACAATTCATGTCTATCACATAAAACCTCCTATTGGGCAATGAAAAATATATATATATATAAAACTCCAAAATAAAGCTTGCTTTTTAATGTTTAACATTCTTGTTCACTGATGTAGAATACCAAAGGCCTATGGGCTCTCTTGCAAGACAGCAGTCCTTACGCAACAGTCTATACGCAAAAGTACACATTAACAGAAGGATTCAAAATAAAATGAACTTCAGAGAACACCCTACTTGAATAGGAACTAAAAAAAACCCAAACAAACAAAAAAAACCTTCTAGTCTTCTTTTAAAAAATCCATAAATCCAGAATTCCTAGGGCACTGTTTACCTGCATGAGCACTCAGACAGAACTACATTAGTGGGCCATGAAGTCCCAGTAAAGACTTAAAGCAGACTCACTCGTGCAAATAAATAAGACAGCCAGGTAATAACACCTCTTTAAGTCCAGGACTGTACAGAAAATAACTGATCACTTAAAATAATGCTTTGAAAATGTTTTGGTTTTATTTTTTAGTTCAGTATTTGAAAAAAAAAAAAAAAATTGAAAGCAGTTCTGTACTAGAAAGCATGCTGACGAGGTCAGTAGTCAGGTGTATGTACACATGGCTCGGAAACAATGTAAAGTCAAAGCATTATCATTATTAATAACAATGTACTCACTTCCTTAGTCTCCATCATAATGAGTGTCAGTGCATCCACTGCCAGCAATGGATAAGATTCATAAAAAAAAAATCCACTATCTCCTGCTGTTCAAGCATTCAAAACTTCTAACCACCACTGTGGCAAGTTATTCAACTTCGTTTCCTCAGATCTGAAGACTTAAACAGAGAGAAGCTTTGAAATTTGGAAATAAAATCCTATATTTAGCACACTTTCTTGTTGCAGTATGTAAATTTTCAAATAAGAAACTGATGTAATATTCAGAGTCCACAGAATACCATAAGCTTGCACATTAAGGAAAACTCCCAAACTGTTTGCTCTCCCTTACGCAAAGTAAGCTGAGTTTTATGTTTCAGTTTTTCCAATTGATTTAGAATAACTAATTCCACAGATACATATATAGTGGGTCAGATTAATTTTTTCCGAGAGAATAAGGTACTGACACAGCACTAAAACTAATTTCCTATGGAGTGTCCTGTATTTCATTATATATTCCTACGTGATATTTACTGAGCGGCAGCTGGAGCCATCAAATTGCATAACATCAAGACAGCTTTGTGATAGTCCAGAATTATCACTTTGAAATATCCTGATTTCGTTACACATTGTGCATTTTTGCCAAGAGTTTTACAATCTATTTAAGTAAAACTTGCTGAATAAATCAAGTCTTCATTAGACTATGAATCTAATACCCTGGAAGTTACAGGTTCTCAATAGCACATCTGTACTGTTTAAACAAAACAACTGAAATCACTTTTCCACAAAGAGATTCCAGTAAAAACAGATCTGCCATAAAATAATAAATATGCTAGTTTCGGTAGCAATTACTAGAATGCCTACTTTGTAGGCATTCAGAATTTAGTTTAGAAAAACAAATCTTCAGCCTACATTTCTTATCGCTTTCAGGTCAAAAACGTGGAAAGTAGATTTTGGGAAAAACTGGCTGTATGACCTAATTAAACAGTATTATGTAAAGCCATAAGTCACAGTAGTAGAACTACAGAGAGCTGATGTCCTCTGACGTGGCTGTGCCTTTCCGCGCCGGGTGGACGCGGGCCCCTGGCTGGCTCAGATCTGCACAGCGGCCAAAGCGTTTTCAGTCCGGGTATGCAAGCAGGTTATCTTCACCTGCTGGACTCAGCTTCTCCGCAGCAGCTGGTCCAAACTGTGTTGTGACAACAGCGGTAGATAAAGGATGTCTCTTGGCTAAACAGACTTAAAGATGGTTTATTCAAGCCAAGCTGCAGGAGATCCACAGCTCGTCCAGACTGCTGGCCAGAGAGAGCTCGAATTTCCCTCTCTGATCTTATAAGCGGGGGAGGGTTCAGGGGAGGTTACAACAGGATAGCAAATCAGGGAATTCAGGGGGCAACAGGGGGTGTCCACTTCTAAGCCTCTGACCACTGACAAAAAGGGAAAAGGAATTCCCCCGGGGCTGACCTATCACTCGATGCTCTCCCTGGGAATTTCCCAATCCAGGGAGGGGTCCCGAAGTGATAGACAGGATGCCCCAGAGTTGCGGGGGGGGAGAGGGGATTGACAATTATAGGTGGGGGGTGGGATGATTGACATAAAACGCCTTGTTATACAGGAAACTCGAAAGGGGATGGACTGCTACAAAACTGGGAGCACAGTGAACTGAACCATAATATAAAACTTCTTATAAAAACTTAATAAAACAATTCTTGCACCGCCACACTCTGAGAAAAAAAAATTGGTCTAAATATGATAATTTCACTAGAAGTTATCTAAACCCACTACATCCTAAAGAATGCAATTGCTTTTTGCAATTGAAGCACTTCAAAATCAACTCCCTTCCTCCCTACACAAGTAACAAAGAATGCAATTGCTTTTTGCAATTGAAGCACTTCAAAATCAACTCCCTTCCTCCTACACAAGTAACATGAATATGAAAAAAAAAAACCTAAAAAAAGAGATTCTGACTAGTACTCAATCTACCTTCATGTTTTTGTGCATTCATATATGTAGATACATACATGTGCACATACTTTTATTTAATGCTACTTAAAATTAAGCAATATTGCAAATACTTCCAAAACAGAGTGTGCTCAAGCTGCTAGAAAGATGTTAGCCCAGGATAAAAAAGAGGCTCTGTGCATCTAAGGTTTGAACTCCGTACATATGAAATTGCTGGCAGCAGGGACTAGGACATTTTCAAAAAAGGAGGAGCAGAAAAAGAAAGCTGCACTACATATTCAGTCTTCCCTCAGATATTCTGAAGTGTTCACCATTCAACAACAACTATTTCACTAATGCAAATCGTCAGTTATGGCTCATGCTTTACATCTGGAGAGAACAACAAGCTTGCGAGGGAACAACTCCTGTCAGGGCCAGTTAAAGCCCTTTTATGAGGATGGACTGACTTGTAAGTTTATCGCGAGTTTTCATGTGAAGAATCTCATTTCAGACAGTGTACAATCACTCAAATTCTGGTTTCCAAAGAGACATAATTGTAAAAGAATTTCATAAATTAGCCATTAAGATGCATCTTAAACAACAATAAAACATGCCCTTGTCTTTCTGCTTTCAAGTACTATGGTTGTAAGTATGAGGCATTGGAAATTTTAGGTACAAATCTTTTTTAAAACGTAATTATTTTTGTTTTTTACAAAGAATTATAAAATGCATATAAGATGATGAAAAACTTATTTAACCTTTTTTAAGACTTTTATTCCTAAAGAACTTCTTGAAAAACATTATTTGAAAAATAAAAATCATAGACTCTGCAAAGTACAAAAATTTACATCTTTGCACAATTCCTGTGCTTTAGCTGTACTGTGTTCATTATATACACATATACTAATTTGTGCTTTTAATTACACAAGTTTAGTATAAACCTATAAAATAAAGTCTATGAGTTAACTATGCAAAAAGGATCTGGGAATAGCAGGAAACTTAATTCAACCATAAGTTAAAAAGAATAATCCTAAAAATATCATTTTAGTTAGTCTACTTCAGAGCAGACTATCATTATTACAATTTACTAAACTAAAGTCAAATGTTTACAGCAAAAAATTATTCCTTCCTGCCTCCATCTTTTTTGATATTATATACTAATATGCATATCTGAATGCAGTATCGTTCTTAGCCACAAAGAAAATCTTCCTTTACATCTGAACTCCATTGTTCTTCAGACTTGCTCTGAGCACTTCAATTTCCTTCCAGTTTCTAAGACAAAAAAAAAAAAGAACACAAAACTCAAGGTGGACTACTTGAACTCAGTAACAAGTATCAACCTATCACATTTATAGGAGAGAATATCCAGGGTACAGAATTAATCTGACAATCTTATTCCTCTAGAATCAGCATTCTTAGTAGAAAAACCTTACAATTTTATCTATTACACTTCCTTATCTGTCAAATCAATCTAGGTATTTCTTTTTAACACACTCTTTTAAAAAATTAAGAACAGAAGGACTTAAATAACTGTATGCAAATAAACCTTCATCATTGTAGAAAACCAAATCCTGTGAGGTAAGTGCTTGTAAGTGCTTTTTGTCACTTCAACCCATTATGAATCAGAAAATGTAATTTCTGCATATGGTTCCAACTCACAGATCTGCAATGTTTTCAAGGGTACTCTTGACATTCAGACATACCTTGTCCAGTGTAGATGTTACACTCAGAAGTTCTTGAAAATTTCTAGATCTTTAGGAGGTACCGGAGGTGTCTTGTTCCAGTCATCTTCAGGATAAGCTTCAAAATTGGAAGTATCCCCATCATTGGATACTTTGGGCACTATGGGAGGCTAGTCATAAGAAGCACAACAAAAATATTAGTAGTTTCCTCAATGAGTTCCTCACCATCATACTATTCTGTAAAAGATGCATTAAACAAATAGAGTAAAGATTTGCGGTTCACCTTTACCCTAATAATGAATGGCATGAGAGAAGCTTGCAGCAACACATATACATTCCCCCACTTTGTCAATGTTACACTTAAATAATGTGGTTAAAAGACACTTAGATTAATTAATAATTAATACATTAAACAGAAACTTATTTTATAAATCACTAGCTTCATTTCGACTAAGAACCTCCACAGCAGCATGGGAAACTGCTACCATATTTAAGAAAAAAGCCTTCCCGTCACTTTCAATAGATTTCAAATAGATTGACTGTTTCTAAAGAGGCTGAAATTACAAACTTCTGTCTACCAACTGTGGTTTTTCCTAACGTAGCAAAAAAATTCAAGGAGGTAAAGAAATTGCTTCATCATAATTAATTTCACAAGGATGGCAATAAAAGCAGCTTAATTAAAATGGATTGTTTTTATGAAACTTGAAGGTACCAAGAGAAGTACCAGTTTTTTATCTGTTTTCACAGAGGATCCTTTCAATTTCTAGTATTGCTCATCAGCTTCAGAATACCTGTAGCTTTAAGTTTTCTTAAAACTAACATTGTGAATAATCTGTGCTTCTGGCCACAAACTATGAGATAAAGATCCTTTCAGGAACATTTCATTAATTGCAGGTGTTAATGAAGGGCAAACCCCTTTTCCTCTCTCAAGGGCCATCCATCTCTCTATCCTCTTCTCAGTAACTTAACTATCATGCTGAGTCCAACAGAACACTTTAGAATGAGAAAACCTTACAGATGATCACTGAACTGGCTCAAAGTTATACCAGAGACAGAACGATAAAGCATGGCAAAATGCTATTCAGCATATCCGCCAAAAGATAAAAGTCTGGCTTTCATTAGCTCATGAGATCTTATCTGATCTTTTGGGCTTCTCAAAATGATGCCATCATCAGTAGCTTTTCAATGAGAAAGATGGGTCCCTATAAGATAGTATTCCTAGCCTTCAGCCAAAAGCAAGTCCTAATGTTGTGTCGCGCAGTCACAGTAACACTGCCCAGATGCTGAGGAAAATGTGCAGAATCTGCTCTGCCCCTGAGACCTGTCTGCTCCACTGTGGGCAGGACCTGGTACCTCTCCTCCCTGTAAGCATTTTGGTGAAAAAAATCCCAGTTTTGTGAAGTGACACAAAGAAAGAAAAAAGAAAAGAGAGAAAGGATGATTAATGAAATTATTTTCTCTTTCAGACACTGATATTGTTTATATGACATTGATATTTAAGACCCTTATACAATAGACAAATTCATGCTTTTTACAGGGAAAATGGAGCACTGTTTGTATTATTTCGTATTATTTCAATCTCTTCATCAGTATGAAATTACGAAAACACATTCTGAAGAATATAGCTGCCTCTAGAAATAACCAAGTAAAATTCTGATCCACTTCACATCCCCACTCTTAAGTTTAATTAAGCACTATCTCATCTTCTAAGAGCTTAATGCAACCATCATGAAGACTAAGAAGCAAGTTTTGTATTCTTAATAATCTGAATGCTACCCATGACTCTTTTGATTATTTTTAAAATAAAAATACCACACAAAGGATGTTTGGACCTGAGACATTTGGTTGTACATCTAACAATAATTTTTAATACTATTTGTTTTTTATTGCGTTGGTTGTTATAAACTTCAGACTTTATATGCTTATAAAACAGGTTATAATGCAATTTGTGTTCTTTGCAGATTCCAGTAAACAGAATTTATAGTAAATACCTACCAAAATGTGACTTCATTTACAACACACATACATAAACATCAACTGGGTGCAGTAATGATTAAAAATAAAACAAACCCACACATTTAAAACACTGTAAACACGTTTTTCCTTAAGAGAAAAGTCCCCTACAGCTTTGTATTAGATATTGTCTACAAGAATACATCAAGAACATTTTAATATTGTCTCCTTCCCTTCCCCCCACCCCCCAAAGAATTTTATGTATCTAGCTCAAATTTAAGAGCAAGAAACTAGTGAATAGAAAACCAAATGTTTAATTGGTACTTGACTGACTGCATATGGTAACCCAACACCCAATCTTTCCTACAGAAAATCACTGCTGTAAGGAATTGTACAAGTTAGAAATCTCTGAGGAAGGAAAGAAAGAAGGCAGTTTTACTTCCAAAGAACTTTAAAAAACATTTTGCAGTGTTGATGGCTTTTGCAAACATCTGCCATCATACAATACTAGAATTCAGTGCTATTAATGTTGGAATTACATTCATAAATCCTTCTCTTTCACCTTCCCTATTTCTCCTACTCCCACGTGCTTTACTTTTTATTAAAACATTTACCTGAATTGAACTTGGCACAAAAGTTTAAAGCCCAGAGTAAAATACTTCCATATATGTAAGGACAAGGAAAAAAAGAAAAAAAAAAAAATCAAACCAACAAATTATCAATCCCCTCCACCTCCCCCCAAAAAAACCCACTTACAACAAGTAAACACTCACAAAATTCCAAACCCAAAACCTAAATTTTGATTAACTAATCAGCTTCAGAAACTAAAGCAGAGATATATTTTTTTAGGCAGTTTGTATATAGAAAAAAATGCAAACAGGCATTCATACAATTAACTCTGCATTGCAAAAAGGCAAATATGCATTTAATTACTAAGTGTGCATATAGGTATTGGTTATACACACACAAACACAGATTCAACAGCCAACAAACCTTCAACAGATCAGCTTAAATGAACAATGATTTCTCCTTGTGATGTCCTATACAGTATTTGCAGAATGTACCTTTAGTCTCCTTTGAGGTACAGCATCCCAGTCTATAGACCTGAACCATCGATGTCTCTTCACATCATCTGCTCCATTCTTTAAGGAAAGAAATCAAAAGAAGTATTTTTTAAGCTACATGTATGCCAAACCACGTATTTCATTACAAGGACTGTGATATCACAGCAGACTAACAGTCTAGCCTTTTTTCCTTTTTTTCAGGTGATAATCATTAAAAGATTCTAAAGGATAAATTCCTAATGTTAATTCCCTAGCAGGTCCTGAGTTCCAGCAATAAAACCAAACTGTTTTTGATTTGGGGTTTGTTTAGGCTTTTTCCAGCATTCTTCTGACACAATAGAGATTAAGAACAGGCTTTAAAGTACCCACAAAACCATTCACTACAGTCCTATTTACTTTTGCTTTCTCCTACATTTTAGAGGGTGCCTTTTATTCAGATATACTTTCTAATTCTTGACTATTTAAAAAAAATAATAAAAAAGAGGGTTGATGGTGTTTTAAATAAAAATAGTATCTGGGAAGCATATAGTTTTTTTGAATATTACAGACCTTTAATGCTGACAGCAAGCGGTTCTCAGCACTCTTTTAAAAGTAAATATATTAAAACATTTGTTTTCATTTTAGTTATACAGTTAAAGGTATATTTGCCTTGTAATGATTATTCTCTCTGGGGTGCCTGCTTTATTTATGTACATAAGAAACAAAAATGTCTCTTCATGATTAAGCTTGTTTCAAGCACAGATTTGAGTTCTCAAGGCATTAAGCACTAGGGAAAAACAGCTGGTTCTCTGTCTCAGGCCTGATCACAGCACAGCACTCAAGATCATACCACATACAGCTCCACAAAATGAAGCATTATCACACATATAGGTTTTTTCCGATTTATTTGGACTGGGGCTATCCATGTTCATATCCAACCAGGCATCAAAGAGAATAATATCACCTAGTTCCCTCAAAAGCAGATCCGACTGAATGCTTCACAAGAACATGTTCAGTGGGTTTTACATCATTTTAAACCAATTATAATCATGGAAAAGGATCAGACACAAGTCTGATGGAGTGCTCCCACCCCAAAATCTGCTCTTAATTAGAATTCTTTTTGATTTAAGCATTTTAGGCAACTCTAGGGAAAACCCCAAAACAAACCTAAACAAACCTAAACCCCCAAACCCTTAAACAAAACACAGACTTAAAAAGTCCCCCCAAACAACACAAAACCCAGCCAAACACATTTACCAAAGCCCATGCTTGAATAAGTTAAGATTTGCTTTTGTTCTTGTTTTCCTTCAAAACTGTCTAAAGATATAACAGTTTTCACTGGTAAATGAGTTTAAAAATTTTCAGCTTAAGAAATCCTCCTGAAAAACACTACAAAGGATTCTAAAGGATAAGAAAAACATTCTTACCAGTCTAAGTTTGTGCCATAAAAAGTCTCCAAAAGAAAACACTGGGCAGCTGGTTAAAGCATTCATACTTATATCAGTATGTTAAGAAAACCCTGGATGATTGTGCACCTTTTACCTTCTTCACCCAGGTTTACCATTCAGGGTGTTTTGGGCCAAAAAGCAAACCTCTAACATCCCTTGCCCAGAGAAATAAAAATTTTAGATGTCTCTAAAGAAATTAAAGATTACACAAGTTAATTTCAGTATCTATTACCTTCATAAATCTGTTCAGATTAGGGTAAATAATTCCTCCTGGTGGAAGAGTATTTGACTGTGCATAGTCAGCCCCACCAAGACAATGACCAGGTATCACAGTGCTAGAACAATCCTTATACTCCTAAAAATAATTTTTAAACTTCAAATTTGATTGGTGCTCCTTCTGTGATTAACACCTCCACAAAAAAAGAACCAAATGAGCTAGCACCCTGTACTACAGGACTTAATACCATGTTTCTGGTCTAATCTAGGTTTTCACATTAATGAACAGGGTGGTTGTGGGGGTGGTGGTGAGGAGAGAGGGAAACTATCATGAAGAGTTGCATTAATCCAAACAGGAAAATGATTTTAAGAAAAACAGAAATACAGAGGTTACACTTTGCCTTTTGGATTGCATAACCTAAGTAATGTATGGGAAAATGTATCTGTTTCATGCTTATAAAAATAAAAACCCTACGAAGGAGCTGGTCTGTATCTTTCCTATAGAATTCTTTCAACCTTGTGCTGTGTTACACTAAAGGTTTTACACTGACCTTCATATTTCCTAGTCGTCTTGTTCTGTCAACCACAAGCAGCTTCTTAATAAGGTCTCTGAAGTGAAGAAAATATGTTCTCTGTTAAACAGAAGTAACTTATATCTGACTGTCAAGTGTTACAGAATATAGACAGGCTTCTCTTTGACCCATTCATTTCCTCACATTCTAGGATATTTAAGAGTAAACAATAACAAAGAATCTAAGAGAATACTTGCAGATTTCTTTTAGACTCTTCCAAGAAACAAAGGAAGAAAAAACTTCTCTCTCTCTTCTCCCCTGCCCCTTGCCAAGTAGCACCACTTCATTCTCTGTATTTTTGCGTTTTGCTGGGCATTCCAAATCTCAAAATGGATCACCAATCTGTTTGTCAGAACTCAACACTAATATATATTAAAAAAGCAGAAAAAGCTGCACCCTCATCTTTACGCTAAATATCCAGGAAAACCGTGGAAGAGCTAGTCATCTGCTTAAAACTAGTAACATCTATAATTTCATTGAAAACAAAAAGCCTCACCGAGATACTTGCTCATTGAACAGTTCTACATAAAACTAAATAAGCATTTTAAAAGATTAAAATAAGTTTAGAGACATAAAACTCTTCCATTTTAATAGCCAAGTACTTCAAATATTAAGCCCCAAAGAACTATGACATAAACAAAAAAGTATCAGAATTTATGGAATTAGCTTGATTACTTATGAGTTGAAAGAAAAATATGGCTTCATATTTCTATAATCAGTTGCATTTTATCTCAAAGATTATTCTGTTGTTTGATTTTAGGAAAATGGCATTCTGGACTAATTGCATGAAGTACCAATGACAGGAAAGAACAAAAGTCTAACCACCCTTATTTCTACAACCTCAAGTAGTCCTGAGAGATGACACACAGCATGAAATACTGGAGATTAAAGAGTATGGCTCGTTCCAGTTTTTAACCATATGAAAGGTTAAAAAAAGTCAACCATTTTATATACAGAGAAGGACGCAAATATAACAATGACACACCTGGCCTCTCTCCATCCCTGCCTGTAATATCTACTATCCCTCCCAAAAATAGCACTATTTCACCTATCCTTGAAATCACAGAAGTGTGTGCAGAAAGAACATATGACCCGAATGTGCTACTGTTTAAAAAAGCTGCTGCATTTGGCAGGAATACAATTCTAAAATTCAGCTGGGAAAAAAATTAAATTACCAGGTATACAAATAAAAATAGTCCATGCAGAAAGCAATTTTTAAAACTCTCATGATTATTCCAGACAATCAATATTTGAAATAGATTAAATCATGTGACCAACACCTTTTACAGTCACCTTTGCAGAAATACCCCTTTCTACTTCACAAAGACGACCATTCCTTATGGATGAGTTTACAAGGATGACTCTAAGCACACTTAAAACAGAAGTAGGACGGAAAAGAAATCCAGAAACCCAAAAAGAGATTCACAGAGTTTATGGCCAAAGACACTTTCCTATTCCTATAAAACCAGACAACATTTTCATGGATCATTCTTGGCTTGCTCCAAAAATTCATCATAAAACAGTTAAGGGATGATCTTACTTGGTGATACAGTGTTGTCACTAAAGATGACATGCTGCATTGGACCGGTGAAATACCCATTGAATTGAAACAATAAAGCTTAGTAGTTCTTTGTCATATTGCTTAGTAGCTCTTTATTATATTGGTTCTAAAATATCATTTAAAATTATGTTAAAATTAATTCAATAGATATGTTGGCATATATATCTGGAGAATCAAATTCTGCATGAAGGTCTCTCCAGACCAATATTCAGTAAAATGCTCTAACACTGACATTGTGTTTGGAGTTTTCCAAAACTGGCTTTGCAAAGAAAAGTTTAAAAAAGTAGTAAGAAAGAGGGAGAGTTGAAGTGGTACAAAATCAGAAAATAAAAAATACAGGAGGCTGATAGGGGGTAGGTGAGTAAAAAATGTCAATGCCTGTAAGCTCAGGCAGTACATATCCCGAGGGAGAGAAGCTTTCTCAGAGTTCAGGAAGGGAAATAGTTTTGCTGCCTCAGAATGGAGAGCTAAAACACTATATAGCCCTAGTACTTCAAACACAGTCTGGATGTGACAGGACCCAAGACAGCCTTCTTTCTGGATGAAATACTGACTTATTGGAAGAAGAGAGGGAAAACAGATGCGTTAGAAGGTAAGAAGCAGACTGCCTTCATTGGACAAAATAATCTTGGCACTTACTTTAAGCTAATGATGCAGAGATGTTCAAAGACTATCCACTTCTGCATATTGTGGTTTAAAAGAAGGAAGAGGGGCTGACATCCAAGACACTGTGCTCACAACTCAGCTGTAGAAAGCAAGTGAAGCCACAGAAGTAGCGTGACCAGCAGGACAGATTGACAGCGATTGTCCCCCTCTACCGGCCAGTGGCGAGGCCACACCTAGTGCTCCTGTGTCCAGTTCTGGGCCACCCACTTCAAGAAAGACACTGAGATGCTGGAGTGTGTCCAAAAAGGGCAATGGAGCTGGTGAAGGGTCTGGGGTAAGTCCTACATGGAGTGGCTGAGGGAGCTGTGATTGTTTAGCCTGGATAGAAGGAGGCTCATGGGTGACCTTATTAGTCTCTGTAATTGTTTTCAGCATATTGGATAGGTTGTTAGTGATGATAACCTATTCTGAGGTATTCCACCTTCTGATCACAGTGTTATAGTTCAGTGCACAGAATTCTACAAGAGATAATCAGGTTTCTTTCCAAGACCAATTTGATTAGGAAGACCAGACAATGAGACTACACTAAACTGGAAACAGTGTGGAGATACTAAGAGAAAACTGTTACAAAGAGACAAAAATATGAGACACTATAGTCAGCCTAACGGGATGAAGACATGCTTCATTCAGTGCACCTAATGATTCAGTGGAAGCTTAAACAACAACAACAAAATCTTTCTCAAATGATTAGTTGTGCTTTTAATTCTTTACCCAGTAGTGACAGTTAGCAAGTGCCTCTTTAAGGTCACTATCAAAACATCATGAATGATTAACATAGGAATAACTTCCTGTCTTTACTCTCTCACTCATTCACTCAGTTATCTTTAATTTGCAGGAGAAACTCCATGTTTCTAATTTAATTTCCTATGTTTCAATGTTTACTAGAAACTATTTCAGTTATGGAATTTTTAAATGGGGAAAAAAACTTATTTCATCTGCAATATACCCTTACAATTGCTAAATACTGAGAATTAAAACCACATTACATATGCATGCAATACTGCATATTGAACTGGTACCCTGCTATCAGGAATGTAAGTTCATTTTACACTAGAACTTCAGAAGTACCAGAGTTCTCTCAAATAATTATGCAGAGAGTGATTTAAGAGGAATGTATCTATAGATAGAAAGTTTAGTGTTCTCTTCCTGCTCTCCTAATTTTTATACAGATTATCTCCTCACATTTCTCCTCTTGACCTTCTTACAGTACAAGCCAATGGGGTTTGCACAAGGTGGAAAAGCATTTAATATCACCTAATACACAGAAAAGATATCTTACAACTGTATCACCACCTTGAAGTCTACCATATACATTTTTATTTGGACTGAAAGTGTAAATGTAATTCAAAATACTTTCCAACGTGATGTTTCAGAAAATCAGAATCTGAAATCAAGTCTTCTAAAAAGATTTTTTTGAAACAGTGCTGAGGAGGTGTTTAGAATAGAAAAGACAGTGTTGGGAGTCATGGACTTACTTTACATATAAATCCAAATGTCTCGGAAAATCTATTTTGCCAGCAAGAATCTTCTGATATATACCAAATGGATTGTCATCAAAAAATGGAGGAAACCTGTTTTAATACAGACAATTTTTAGATGTTAGAAAAACAAGTTCTAAAAATCTTATAAGCAGTATTATGTTGTAGCACTTCTCCTCAGAAATAATTGATTATGTTATTCTTTTTGGTAGGACACTACCAATCAAATAGTATCTTGAAGAATAATTTAAGGCTACCATTGTAAAACAGAAGACATTTTTGTATGCAACACACTAATGAAGAACAAAAATTTAAACATAGCAACAGAAAAGAAAAACAAAATTGTTACATAGTTGCATTAAAATATAATTTATGAAACAATTTTTCAGTGTTAAAAGTAAAAAATGCTTTGTCTTTATCTCTAAAGTCCAGGGATACACTCTCAAAAAGAGCATTACTATTTTCGATCTTGTCCTGAAACTGCAGGCACACCCTTATTTTTACCAGTTTCTGTCTAAAGTGTTAAAGGACCTTCAAATGAATACATTATCCAATTCAGTTATTTGTTGTACTTCTTGCATTCAAGTGTATGTTTTGCTAGATAAGGTTTTTGAAACAGACAGACAGCACAACTCTCCAAGTGCAGCTGCCTTTCTGTGTGGGACAGATTAAAGTTTTCATTTCATAATCTTCCCCATGATGAATAGTATATTAACATGTAATTAAAATTCTACATCTATATTTTCTATGAAGTTCTTTTTGAAGTTATGAGCTAACAGAGACACTACTTCTTTTTGTACAGTTACAGTAAGAACTGAGAGTTCTGCTGTGCCTCCTTTTCTAGTACAGTACATCCCTGATTGCTGCAAGAGGTGCATCAGTACAGCCCGTGCAGGCAGCTGAGCCTGAGTGCCAACAGCTTTCTGAGTGTCAGTCATGATCTTAAAAGGAAACCTTCTAAGGGAATGGAATAACTCATTCAATAATCTCAGCCCTGCTCTGCCCTCTGTAACATGACCAAAGCAACCCTCTTACTATGCTTCTGCCTCAAAATCCCTACAGAATTAAAAAACCTGCAGGTTTTGAGTGTTGACCATATTAATAACATCCAACCACTATTACAGTTTAATTAAAATATTTTCACAGCTCGCTAACATTTTATATTTACTTTCTTAGAGAACTGAACTGTGTGCACACACACACAAATACACTGCTTGTGGCTTTGGAAATCACTAATAGCACAAAAACAACGATTGAAACAACATTTTTTCACTTCATTCTCTTTTTTAAATTTTATGATACTCAAACTAGCTTATTCTTCAACAAGTACTGTACATTATTTCCATTATGTTTTCAGAAGTATTAATTTCTTCATTCAGCTGATGATCAAGTGGATTAGCATTCCCTTTGAAATACTGTAAATTTTGGCAATATCAAATTTCATCAGAACAACTAAGTAAAGGTGTCGGTAGGCTTATGGTAAAAAAAAAAAAACATTATAATTCAAAGCACTGAAAAGCATGACTAAACTATCTGGCTAGGGAAAGACTAAAGGACATTTCTCGTGGGTGTTCAGAAAGCCAAGGTACTTTCTTTATGAAAAACTACTTTTCACCTAACTGGAAAGTGGAAGAATCTCAGGAATAATACTTGTGCTATTAAAAACTCCTGCTTTGATACTAAACAACAATGAAAACATGATTGCTATTTAACATGCACAAGATTTTTCCCACACAAGAGAGACTATAATATAAAGTTTCTTTTTTAGTCAAGAAATATAAATATCATTCACATTGTGCACAGCAAGTTGACAAATTCAATTTTCTATTTATTACCTGTTAGAATCTATAAATGCATAAAGCAATTAGAATATTTTGTAACTATGTATTACAAAGCTGCCAGCTGCAGCAAGCAGATTACTGTACATTAGTGAGGTGTGAAATCAAGAAGAATAGAAGTACATATAATTTTTTATATTTACATGTTTAAATTGCTCTTTGCTTTCCCACTTTGAAAATCCGAAATTACTATGTCTAGAGTTCTTCAGAAAACTTTAAATCACAATTGGCTATATAGTAATTTTATGGCAGTTCTGCTTAAAGTGCATTTGTACTCTATGCAAAATGACAACAGCGTTGAAAGACTGCAGAGTTTTCTCATGGACAAACCAAGTAACTTGATTTTGATGCTTTTTGTAAATGCCAGCCTTCAACACAGCACAGATTTTAGATAAAACAACACAAGTATTGTGTTGGGAGCTACCTAATAAATCAACAAAAAATTCCCTTGAGTTTCAGACTTTCTTCATACCACAACAGAAATACAAACAGCTGCCTTTTCACCAGCTGAGAAGAAGCTACAAAAAATATAATCTCTGTAAATGGGAGAACAGCTGCAAACCATTCCTTTTGCTAACTGAAGCATAACAGTGGCATGGACATAAGTTTCAAAGACAGTCTGAAGAACAGAAGTTGTAAAACCTCAAGGGAAAACACACAGGTCTAAGAATATAAAACTGCAGACAAGAACCATTAAGCTACCTAAAATGGCAGACCAGCACATCATGACAACCCAAGCAAAAATTAAAAAAAACCACATAGCCCACATTAATACCCAAAATTCCTATCAGCTGCATATTTGATAACAGTACAATTATGACATAGTTTATGTTGAATAACAAGTATATCTTTTTCTGCATTAAATTGTAACAGAACTCATTTCCTCAAAATAAACAGATGTTCCAACTCTTTGTATTGGCAGTTTGTTTAGCTCGTTCAAATTATCTTTATGAAGTTGGTGTTATTAATATGTTAAGATTTCTCCTCACCCTTGCTTCTCTTTGTTCCTTCCCCTTTCTGTATCTCGCTATGTTCAATCTAAACAGGACCTTGCTTTAAACCTAGTTTGTGCAGAAGAAGAATTCCATGGGCCTCCAGAGATTAAGTTAGGGAAATAAGACACTGTAGAACAGGAAGGTGTGGGTTTGTTTGCTTGTTTTTAGAGAGGCCCTTTCCTTACACTCACACCTACCAATTCTTTTCAATCACTTCTGGGCTTCAGAGAGACTAACTTCAGGAAATAACTACCAAATGTCTTACATTAATTTACTTGGAGACAATAACGTAGTCCTGAAGTCAGGTTTTGTTCACCTTCAAAATATTTTCAGATTTCTTAAATCTTCTTTGACTTTCAATGGATAAAGTTAACTAGGACTGTTTCTGTAATAAAAAGCTTGATACTGAATAGTTCATAGTAAATATCTAGCCAGATCTTGAGTTGGTGAGGAAAAAATTAAAAAACACTATTACAAAGAACAGTAAAACACTATTACCAAGAACAGTAAAAAGCTGATAAAATGCTAAAAGCGTACATTCATTGTGACAACTTTCCCATCTAAAGGAAACACATGCAAGCCATAATCCCTGCCCTCCTTTAATCCCCTAAAAAAAAAAAAAAATCCTAATAAAGTAGTATCTATCTATACCCCCAATCTTAAGAAAAACCCCAAACAAACAACACCTCCCAACAAACAAACCTCAAAACACAAACACCCCAAACAAACGAGCTTGTATGGAATCCCTATTCCAGTTTTGGAAAATGACCGAATGTTGCTGTTTTATTTTTTAGCGTTGGCCACAGTTCCTATCCAATGCAGCATTCAATCATTATGAAGAGCATGTCTATAGAAGTACTGTAGTAAAAAAAGCTTAGAAAATCAGACACAGCAGACAGCTGCTCTGTCAATCAGCCTATATAAAACCTCACTTGACTTTCAGGAAAGTGTAAGCTATCTTTATTGGTTAAAAGTCTCTAAAATCCAAAGTGCTCATATTAAGCCACCTCCCTCCCATCCCCCCACCCTGAAATTCAGGTCTCATCCCTTGAGCCAGACCGTGTCACGAGGCAGATGATCCTACATAGAAACAACGGCAGCTGCTCCCTTTTTTAATATCCAATATATACCAGTCATACTTTGGTAGAATATAGAGCAGTCATACATCAGCACCCTGCAGCCTTGAGATCTCAACAACTCCAAATATCTTGCTTGACTGCCACCTGTAGTCAGTATGTTAACTTTGTATGCCATGCTTCTGTTAGTGGTCTAGTGGAGAGAATCCCATCAACATCTCTGTAAGGCACGCAAATAAAAAAGGCCCAATATCCACTTACACTGAGACCACACAGACCTAACAGAGACTGAAACCCGTGGCAGGAAGGTAAATCACAGCTGGGTGACTGCAGCACCTGTGCTCATATTACAGCCCAGACACTTTTATCTACAGTCTTCCTGCTGTCTAGGACTAAGATTAGTGGCAACAAGCTTGCTGGGAATCTCTTTTTTTCTCTCTGAGAACCTTTCATCTCTGTGAGAAGGATTCTTTTGACCAGCTTGGGCTGCTCACCTGAGCAGTGGGTAGTAATTCTGTGCTGGGTAAAGCTGTGTTGGGCGAGCTTCACAGCAGTACATGCAATGGATTAGAGCTCTGAAATGACCACCCATCCATCAGGGGAACTACCTGCTCAGGCAAGCTTAGAAGCTTGTCCAAACACTGGGAAGAGTCACCAAAATCACTTTGAAATTACAGTACTGCACAGAGAAAAGGACAAATAAATCAAGGACACTTTCTTCTGATCTTTCTACAAGGCTGCAGATTTATAAGGAAAGACCATAGGGGCACCTGACACACCTAGGGACCAAGAAGGCGCAGAGCACACTGAGCCAGGTACAAGGAAGAAGCTCTGAGAACTATGACATTAAACTGACAAATACACTAAGTTTCTTCAGAAGCTATGAAAGCTTGCTTTCATCTGCATTTGTCTTCTAGCACCCACCACAGAAAAGCCAATTGCTTTCAAAAATCCAAATCTTTTTTCAAGTACCCTCAAACAACACAGCCAAGACAAAAAATAAAGTAAAAGGGAAACTACACAGATGCCTTGTTTAGCACACAAGCACAATTTCACATTCTACCAAAAACAGTTATTTATTTTACTGAAAAAAATATTTATTTTTTGGAATCAGAGCAAAATGAAACAATTATTTTTATCTAACTAATACTAACAGTTATTTCCATCAACGCCAGAAACTGTTTCTGTTTCAAATTCAGTTTGAATTTGTATTTTCTGAAAACACTGCTTATCAAACAAATTCCAAAACACCAAAAGATGCAATTGAGCAAATCAATTTCAAGCAGACCTATAAAGCTTTTCCCTGATCGTCTTCTTCTGGTTTAAAGAAAACCAGTCCTCAGTTGTAATACAAACTGTTATTAATAAAAGTCTTCCTACTTGCCACTGTGCATTTTTACAGACTACAACTCCCACAGTAATTAGGATTTCCCTATGCTGGAAATTAATTACAGAAGTAGTCCTGTTCTTTACCCTTTTAAATATAAAGGACCATGTGAATAAAAATCTAAACTTCAGCAAAACCTGATTTTCCAAAACACATAAGGAAAAGCGAAGCTGTTAAAAAAGTCTTAAGTAAAAAAGAAAGAAAAAAAGAAACAAAACCCCCAAACAACAAAAAAACATCAAAAAAAAGAAAAAAAAATTCCCCAAAAACCAAACAGAAAATCCAAAACCAAAACAAGAAACAAAACCAACAAACTCAAAACCCTAAAACATTCCTATAACAACAGTGATATACGTTTTTTTTATAAATCTTCCCAGTTCTTTTCTTCAAAAGCACAAATTAAACTGATATATCAATATTAAATTTAACCCATATTTGTTAATCCAAATATTGTAAACAGAACTAGCAAATAATTCTGTATTACATATTATTGCTCTGACATAATAATTATCACTTACCCTGACAACATCTCAAATATAAGAATTCCCAGGGCCCACCAATCCACAGCTCTTCCATGGCCTTTACTTTGTATAACTTCTGGAGCAAGGTACTCAGGAGTGCCACAGAGAGTCCATGTTCTGGTTGTAAAAGAAGGAAAAAACCCAAAAAACCACAAAACAAACAACAAAAGCAGATCAAAGTGGAACTGAAATAACAGTAATAGGAAAAATCAAACACACACATAAGAAGCACCCAACATATACCTATGTATTTACTGTACAAAGAAACAGATAAGTAAGAAAGGCCTCTACAAGATCTAAACAGACTGCTTTGATGATGTTCTCCAATTCTCCTGGAACAGAGATATATACAAATAAGAAACTTCCTGTTTCAGAAAATATCTGTGCACTGAGTTTCCCAGCTGGTGCTGTGTACTCTACCCATTAGACTATACAGTGTTTTGAATTATTAACAGTGTTTTTCACTCTGTAAGCTGCAAACCCTGGAAGTTCATGGACTGACAAGCCCACCAGAAGACAAGCTTAATGGCCTTTTCCAGCAAAACAAAGTTTCATTTAGAAAAATAAAAGGGAAGGAGGAATTTTTTAAAGTAGAAGTTTAAATCAGTAAGCAGTTGCACACACATGACTTGTTTTACAGTCTAAAAATAGTATTGAAATCTAACCTGTCATCACTTCCATAATACTCATTAAAAGGGAAACATTTTGCGTTTTTAGTTATTTAAAATATTTACAACGTGTAGTTAAAGCAAGTGTGAGATAAGTAGGTAATACTTTTTGTGATATATTTTAAAGTCATATTTAGTCAGTTTTCTATGGTAAGGTCAAAATAAAACTGTCATACTGCTAACTAATTGAAGCTCAAATTCTATAAAGACATGAAACAAATTGAAGCTAGGTATTTACAAAGTTTAAAAAGACCAAATTACATTTGAAAAGAATAATATTCTGAAATAACTTCTTCCAGAAATGTGAATTTTTCTTTGTAAAAATACCCATGTAGAATTTGCCTGGCTTCACTCACTTGATTTAGGTTTAAATGTACACTTGAGAAAAAAATGTGCTCTCATTTTGAATAAATTACCCTTCCCCAGCAGCAAGTCAGAAGATGAAACTTTGGAAAGGAGCTCACCAATTCAAGAGAAATTGAAATCACAGCAGAGTAAGAAAGAAAACTGTACCACATTTTAAAAGGAGTTCTAGTAAAATATGACAAAGAATATAGTCACAAACGGTCACCACACATGACGCGCACCAAAAGAACCTCTTGAGTGTTTGTGAGAATTTTCTCCAATCAAGATGCTAACACACTCCTGGACAAATGCATTAAGATGAACAGCAATTACCTTTAGAAGTAATAACAATTCAACTTCTTTTTTTCTGAGAATGAAGGGAAGATGAAATGTTCCCACCCTACTCTGTTCTGACGTGGCCTCACCTTGAGGCCTGTGTGAAGTTTTGGGCACCACAATGTAAAAAAAGAAATTAAGCTACTAGGGAGTGTCCTAAGGAGGGCAACGAAGATGGTGAAGGGTCTGGAGGGGAAGCTTTACAAGGAGGGGCTGAGGGCACTTGCTCTGTTCAGACTGGAGAAGACTGAGGGGAGACCTCGTGGTCTTCAATACCCTCACATGGGGAAGCAGAGAGGCAGCCACTGATCTCTTCACCCTTGTGACCAGTGAGAGGACGCAAACATCATGAAGCTGAGTTGGGATGTTTAGGCTGGACATTGGGAAAAGGTTGGGAGCACTGAACAGGCTCCCCAGGGAAGTGATCACAGCACCAAGCCTGATGAGAAAGTTCAAAAAGTGCTCGGAAAATGCTCTCAGGTCCATGGTGTGACTCCTGGGGATAGCCTGGGCCAGGCCAGGAGTTGGATTTGATGATTCTGATGGGTCCCTTCCAACTCAAGATATTCTATGATTCTTCGAAATATTTTAAAGGGAGCTTTTGGGATAAATTTTCGGTTGGTTAGGGTTTTTTTAAGCCTTAGCCTTGATTCATAAAAATAGTTAAGATAAAGGAAGAGGAGCTGTACAGTCAGTTAAGGCTTTAAATGAAGAATAATGACTTGAATTTAAGTTTCAGTTTACTATGACAAAAGCCAAATTACTCCAGTTAAACTATCTTATTATTTTATATTTATATTTATATATATATTACGTCACTTTGCATACAACGTGCTTCAAGGTTCTTGAAACTACATTCCTAAGTGGAAAGAACACATGATTAATTTTTATCAGGATTTTATCTAAAAAATATAAACTCTTATCTTCCAAATCAAGCATACTGAATTTTTACATACAGTGCTGCTTTACACTGCTGCCATCTAGCAGCCACCTGTATCAGGACTATGGAATTAGGAATGACAGTAAAACTCTGTCATCTTTTAAAATGAAGTATTTCTCCCTCTCCCAAATTTAAAAGCTGTATCCATCATGTGACTCAATCATACTGATTTAGGCAGCTATGCCAATGAAGTATCTGACAGTTTTACTGTGGTTTTATTCAAGCAAAAGGGAAACTGAATTAAGGGCAGTGTAATTTCAAGTCTCCTAGTTGTACTAGGAAATCAAATTTATTATAACCACATTAACTACTTCCTTAATTTCAATCAAGAAATGTATGTTTGCTAACAACACAAAAACTTGAAAGAAGTTCATGTTCTTTTTTAAGATGTGTATTTGTGCCATAAGATCATGACTCGTGTCTCCTCTTTTGTTGGTCATGAAACAGACTATTTAGTATTTTGGAAAACACATCAAGAAGATGCTACAAAAAGATAATATTTTAAATTATGTCTTATCATTACAATTTTATGACTATTGCATATTCATCTGAAATTCCAGATAACTTTTTTGAAACAAATAATCTACTCTGGTTACAAAGGTAAGCTGCAAAATAATTTTGTGAAACTTTTGAAGAGTACTGTGTGAAGAAGCTCAGTCTCGATGGTTAATGTGTTCTAGCATTATAGAATAATGTGTTCTACCATTCAGCATCCATCTCTGTAGTACCTAACCAGCTTTTTGCACATAAACCAGATTAAAAATATTTGCTTTGGTATTCTAGCAGTTTCTCTGATATTTAACAAAGATTGCTTTGTATCCAGTTGACAAAAATTTGTTCTGCAAGACATTCTTGCTTGCTTCTACAGTGACAAAGGGAACACTTTGCAAACTAGACTTACTGTATCTAACACAGTCATTCTCTCTTCAATCCACTGCGTAGAACAGTCATGAGGCACATCCAGCTTAAGCAACAGTGCAGAACTATCCCTTAATCACTTCTCAAGTTTCTAGAAAGACTCACAGGTAAATTTCTTTTCTAGCAATGTAAACTGAATAAACTAAAATTAACAGTGAATAACATTCCAGGAAAATAAAAAGATCACTGAAGTCTTAATTTTACCTAAAATGTTTATAACTTTGAGTGAAATCTGTCCATTAAAAAAAACTATTAAATTCCATGCCGATTAATTTTGTGCTTCTCTGAAAGAACATGGGAATTATGTTCCCCCCCAAAAATCCCAAAAAACCCCAAACACCCAAACCAAAAAACACTCCCCCCACAAAAAAAAAAACAAAAAACCCCCAAAAACCTGCCAAAAAACAACAACCGAAAACCACATAGAAAAAGGAAATCAGATCAGAAAAAAAAAAAATCAATAAAAATACTATACCCAAAAAGTGGTATATGCTTTTCAGAAAGAGAAAGGTCTACAAATGTAACAGCTGAAAATTTCAAAGGAAAACCTTTTTACAGCCTTCAGGTAACACTAATTTATAAAAACCCCCTCCCCAACTTTCTTCTTGTCATTGCCCTTTTTTAAAAGTAGTGGCACATCTATTTTATATGAATGTACTTACAAGAAACTGAAAAGGTTATTAAGTCTTCAGTTAAGCAACATCAAGGTGGAAAAGAGAAGAAATAAACAGCAGCTGAGGCAAAGACACACTGTTTTGGAGAAAAATTTAGAATTTTTAAAGGTACACTGAGTGAAAAGGGAGGAACAAGGATAAACAGAAGGATATACCAACAAGGAACAGAAGGAGCAAAGAAAACCTCCTCTCTTTCTGCTGTCTCTAAAAAGAAAATATTAAGAGTCTAGCTCTTCAGAAACTGAACTAATAAGAAGGTACAGGTGCAGGCTGTGTTCCACACTGGGAACATGAGCTATGAACCAGACACTCTTTCTGAAGGGCACCTTAACTGTAGAGGGACATGGTGAATATTTCATCCCTTCATACATGGTTATGGGAAGAAAGGAAAATGTCTACAAAAAACCCTCAATCAGGCAGCTATAGAATTATTCACGTGAAGTATTATGTATCTAGAATGTGTGATTGTATCCAGAGTCTTCTGCAGCCAATGTTTTCATTTACATATTATATCTTCTTTATAGGAATGTCTTTGCTGATCCTCAGAGAAGGTTACCTCACGATGTTTGAAAAACATAAATACTTCAAGTCTTCTTTTTGCCATTCATGTATGTTACATATATGCACACATCTATACACTCAGTGACACCCATACACGTAAGATTCATCAGTACAGGTATTTTCCATGCATAAAAATGACAAAATATCTCCTATAATTCTGATCAAATAGGCTATGCCATAAAAGCACCTACTGGAGTGCACCACTGGATAAAGGGCTGATAACTGTGTATTTTTACAGTGACGAAACCAACATTGTGAAGATGACTTCAGCTAGTAGGGAGAATACTATGTAGTTTCAAAAAGAAAACAACAAAAACAGTAACACATAAACTAAACCAGATTTGCATAGGTGCTCTAACTGATGTTCTTGCTCATTCCAATTTTATGTTCTGTATTTAAGTTATCTGTTGTACGTTTGAAGGTAAATCACCTATAAATATGAAACTGCTATAATCTTCTATGACTCCACACAAACTGATCAATTTCACTGCTCCCCAGACAATACGGGAAATACAAACCAAATTAAAACCAGAAGTGATAACTAAGTTTGATTTGCTAAAATATATTTGAACAAATATATTTAGAGATTCATCTTTCAGGCTGAAAAATATACTCTGATGTGAACTACCACCTTATTTAATAATGGGTTACTTCTCTTGTGCCTTAAACCCACAGAAACACAAAGCAAGAATTACCACTAAGTGGCAGTATTTACATCTAAAGAGCAAGTCATAAGTATTTGTAAGAAAATGTCTTATAAAGAGATTTTTACATGACTTCCTGCAAAAAGTTATTTTGCTATAAAAACAAAGTATTAAAATGAAAGGCCAGCATTTGTAGGCCTTTTTGCTTGCCCAGTGGAAAGTGAATTCAGATACACAAAATTCCATGGTGTTAAAACAGATTTTCAGATCTTAAAGGTGAATAGAACTTTTGATTCTATTTTGTGATTTGATTTGTCTCATCTGACTGTTACTTCCATTAAGCAGCTTTCTCACATCCACTCTTGTTACAGGTAAGTAAAACTTCACAAAAGGAAGGCCTTGTAAAATCACAGTTCAGGCCTGTTACTTTGGCTAAGTAGAAAAGGACTGTGGGAAAGACACTCAACTGAACTAGAGGTAGAAAAACAAGCTCTAAATCCATTGTGCATTCACATAATGGTGTATGGTGGTTGGTTGAATTATGTTTGTTATGATTTAAAACTATGTCACTGATAACTGGATAACTGCTTAAAAAGGCCTGGTTTTTGCAATAGAGCGGCTCTCCTTTGCACGTGCCTGGGGACTCTGCATCACTACAGACCCTCACCCACACACACTCTTTTCAAGTAGAACTCTCACGCTTGGACCTGTTTGCTACAAAAGCAGCATCAAACAGGTTGATGACTGAAGAGGATGAGCACCTACGTAACACCTAACTCACCACTACGCTGCCTCAATCAGAACAATCAAAAAAGGGCTCCCTCAAGAGATGGCTCAAAGGTGTAACATCAAGCCTTGTCACACCACTCTTCTGATACATCAGGCTGGTTTTTACCTCCCTTTTCTTGAATCCCAATGCTCTTGCTTACTCTTAAAAACATGTATTATGGTCTTGGAGGAGTAGTCCAAACAAAGAAAACAAAAAAATCAGTGGGGGGGAGCCTCTGCATTATCAAAAAGTTTACATATGTAACTAAAGCTGACAGCAATATAGAGGCTGGATTTAAATAAATCAGATCTGCTGAAGCTGGCCTTATGGCTTCTGTCTAAATTTTTGCAGTTTCATTTTAGGCACAGGCTAGTGAATATGCTGTATCCAGTTATAAAATGTTATTCTCACACTTCAGAAACCTCCAAAAGGAAACTAGAATGAAACATGAGTTACAAAATATATAGCAAATCAGTATGTATGGAGAATTAATTTATGTATCTTAGCATATGCTTATATTACTTTCTTGAACTCCTTTTTACAACATGACTGCTGAAAACTTAAATATACAAAACTAGCTAGATAAAAATATTTTTCTGTCGCTGCTTATGTGTGACATTGCTCCAGGTTATACCAAAGGGGTAGTACTGCTTTCCATACAGCCATTTTAAGATGATAATTTCCTTCTGATTAAGAGATTTGACATGTGAGAACCACATGGAATGTTAAATCAAATGCTGACCACCTGAAATCAAATTTTGTTTTCTAACGGTTTAGCATGCAAAATGTAATTACCAGAACAAAACCCCACTTACCTGTCCACAAGTTTTTTTGCAAATCCAAAATCAGTAAGCTTGATATGTCCCTCCTTGTCTAGTAATATGTTTTCAGGTTTCAAGTCTCTGTAAACTATTTCTTTGGAGTGCAGGTATTCTATTGCACAAATAATTTCCGTTGAGTAAAACAGTCCTGTGCTGTTGTTGAAACGCCCCATGTTGCGCAGGTAACTAAAAAGTTCTCCTCCTGGCACATATTCCATTAACATATATAAAAAACGTTCATCATGGTTGGTCCAAAATCTGTAACAAAAATAGTTTTACTGAACAAAGAAATTATGTCTCTGATTTGCTCTACAAGTAAACGTCTGTAAAATGGCCTTGGCTGCCCCAACCATGTACATAACTAATTTCTGATTCCTTGTCTGCAAATATCAAACCTTCAAGAATCCAGGATTATGTAAGGCACTCAAGTAGCTAGCTTAACCTGCATTGTAAACCAGATAGATGTGGATAAGCACAGCACAGCGCAGGAAAAAAAAATTTAGATTCCGTTTCATTGTACAAAACAGGTCTCTTCTAAGCACCAAATAACTGACCTGATATAAAGATCAGACATTCTTTACTCACTTCCCATTTTATATTATCAAACATTACCAAAGTGATGGGGATAAGCAGAATCTGCTTTTGTAAAGACTTTCATGACAGTATGTTCAAAAACAGACATCAGAGAGTTGTCTTCCTCTCCTACGCCTTCTTCCCTGGAGATACACAATTCCAACAAAAGCATCAGATAACAATGCTTGCTCTCCTATGGCATCTTTCACAAAAGCAACAGAAAAGTAAAAATGACAGCAAAACTAGATTACTTTCTGTACCTCAGAATTAATCTAAGGATAGGTACCTTCCATTGCTCAGACTGCCATCTTTAATTTAAGAGGTATTTCTGTGGTAGTCAGAGTAACATAAAGAACATAAAAAAGAAAGTAAATAATTATATGTGGCTTCATTACAGAATACAGGAATCTTCTCTTCCACATTCCCCTGAGTTACGCTGTATTTCATTCTATCTTCATTAAACAACTCACCACACCCCTAAATGTAGCTCAACAGTTAAGAAGAAAACAAGTATCTTGAAGAACACTACCATTTAAAACAAAGAACTAATGCTAATTCCATACTAAAAGATAGAGAACACTGCATCCTTACCTACTTTATTGATACAGTGATACAAGAATAGAAGCTACTTCAGCTTCTAGGCAGTGCTTCAGCAGTATCACAAGCACTTTTGTGCTTAATCAGGGCATAGAGCCTTGGGAAAGATAAGCAGAACCACTGAGCTCCCTAAAACATGATTGACTTTTAGTCAGGAAGATTTTATTTTTGACAGCAGCACTGAGGCAACCAAGGAAATAAGACAATCAGACGTCAGCTACAGCTCTTCCATTCCCTCAGTAATGGAGAAAGCAGAGCCCAGGCTTGTCTTCTGCTTTCATGGAACTTCTTCACCATCACAGTCATCAACACCATTAATTGGCAATTGATGATGTTCACAGTATGTTTATTGACTACACAAAAACACTCTGAAAATGTATTCTAGGTAATTAGGAAAAGCTGTACCTACAATAAGCAATGAAAGAAGAGCAGGAGTGGGTGAAACAAAGCAAATCACATATTTATGGGAGAGGAAGAGCAAAATCTGACAATACAGAGGGGAAAAAAATGGAACAGCTACATCAATAAGCACAGGCTTTTTACTAGAATTAATTTCTTTGAAAACTGACTCTTAAAGGTTTATCTGTCCACAGAAAAATGGATACATTATTTGGTATACATGAAAAAGAGCAAAATTAAGAACTTCTGTAATTGCAATTCAGATCAGTTTAAATGGTAATTTAATACAAAAAGAAGAGAGAAAAACCACAGAAGCTGTGATTAGAATAACGTATGGTGTCATTAATTCTACAATTCAGCTTTACTACATAAACTTTAGATGTCATTGTGAACTACAACCTGGTTTAGCCTATACAACCACAAGACATAGTTGATTTTTATTAATTCTTCCTCTCTTCAGAAACATGTCAACATTACACCTCACTATGAAGAGCTGCACCACAGCGTGACACATTACTCAAACATGTCAGTAAAGGTTTCCTAGGAATCTCCAGTGATCAGTTGTTGCAAAAGCAACAAAGAAGCATTTAGAAAAAGCCTGTATTGAAAAAAATGTAGATGAGTAACTCCAGTGTCTATAGAAAAACTGTACCTCCCTACATTTAGAATAGATATTTCTCAAAAATAACAGGAAAAGGGGGAAAAAAAAAAAAAAAAAAAAAAAAAAAAAAAGAACCCTTTACATAGAGGAAGACATGTGGAATTTCCCAACACCAGAAATCAATTACATGCAGCATTACTTTATAATTTTCCATCATAAAATCTTGGAATATTATGCTGCATTGACATCTATTCCCTGTTTTGCAACCAAAGGGGAATACTATCAGTGTTAAAGATGGTGAAGCTAACTGAAAACATTAAAAAACCAGACCATGTAGAGAACACACTTTAAAGGCATTAAAGCTGAACTATATGTTTTTTTCCCATTTTTGTTAAACACCTCCAGTAAAACAACTAACTGAAAAAAACTCCACACATATATTGGGCAGGAGGTGGCTGAAATAACCTTTTAGTCGCCCAAAAAACTGCAGAAAATGTTATTTCTCATACAGTCTAGTGATAATCATCCACAAAGGCTTGTCTAACCTAAAGTACATAAATATTGTTGTGAACCTAAATTTTAACTACCTCATTTCAGCTACATTGCTTGGAGTCTCCTCTGCCAAGGGAAAAAGGCATCACATGGGCAATTACATGAGCATAGCTGATGTAACATCTCACTGGACATTTCAACAGAAAAAGCAGGGCCCTAGAAGACAGGCAGAATATTTGCCTTGCATACAAAGTGAACTGTTTGAATTGTATCTTTTGGTAACCTGAAAAATCTGGTATTTTGTAAATAAAGTGTGAATGAAATCGAGGAAAACTCCCCTGTTTGGATTTTGATGACTTCTGTATGAACATGAATCCTCCCAACCCTCTTTCTGACATCTCACTCAAATTTCTCTACTCCCACTATTCCTATACACAGACCGACCAAGATGGGGTTTGTTTGGGAGTTTGCTTGTTGGTTTTGGTAGGGTTTTCTTGTAAAGAATTTCCAGATGTACATAGATATTTATACAAAATCTTTTTCCCCATGTTCCATCCATACTTCAACCGGTCTAACCACATGTACTCAGCCTCTCCATCCTGCTGTCTTTAATGAATCTCAACGTCTACATATTCTAGAACTTGTCTTACTGATACTACGCCACATAGGATTTCTGAACAGTAGCTGGAAACTAATAGCATCATGAGGCTGGAAAAAGCCAATACCATACCAAGGGAAAAGCCTTCTCCTACAGGCCTCATTTCATCTTCTGACTGACTACCATGCTGTTGCCTTCTTTTCCCTCTGACACTTGCTTAAACCTGGCAGGAAGCTGCATTCTCTGCAGTTAGATTAACTAAGCCTAATTTTGTCTAATTTTATGTAAAACTGATCAAGGCAGGTAAATGGAAACAAATCTTGGTTAATAGCCAGCCATGTATCCATGCATGAGAAAATATAAATGGAAAAATAACTAAACCTCTGCTAATTGCAGGTTATCACATTAATAGATATGGACTCAGATACACAAGAAGCGCTGTAGTGCTGTGTACAGAAAAGTATGATACCCTCTCTCTTTAACAATGAGACCACTGGGATCATTAGTTACTTAAATTCCACTAAAAAAAAGCATTCTTCATGAACCGTGTTTAAATCATGCTTCTAAATAGGTTCCATCACTTAACAAGTACAGGAATACCAAAGTCCAAGAAGTGTTGCAGTTATTTAAACTCTTAAAAAAATTAAATTTTCAAAAGTATAGTTCACTTAAGTTTGTAAAAACTAGATATTTTAGTCTAGGAATATCTTTAGCTATTTACCAATATCTAGCACATACATGTAGAAATACTTTCCACCACCATTCTAACATCAAGAATAGTTCTAGAAGTCATTTTGAGGAGCCAATCCTAACAATTCTTCATTAGCATGTTCCCCTCACTTCACAAAATGTCTCTTCTACAATGTGAAAATGAGAGAAAACGCCTTATTATAAATTATTGTTTGAATGTTTAAATTATGCCTCTTTATGTAAAATTCTTGATTCTTCTAAAATACATACTTTATTCCAAAGTCTATTTTAATCTAGATTACATACAAGAAATTAAATGCTCAGTGTTGGTTAAGTACATTAGAACTTGCAATGAGACTCTGGAGTACATTTACTGCACTTTCTGTATGAGTGAAATGAATTTAAAAAATACAGCAACTTACAATCTGATCAAAAAAGGGTGGTTGACTTCTTTCAAGACAGACTTTTCATTGTGCACATGCTGCTCTTGCTTCAGTCGAATGACATCAGGAATGCTCATTACCTTAAGTGCAAAGTAACGTTTGGCCATTTTTTCCTTCACCAGATGAACACGTCCAAAGGTACCTGTGCCTGCAAAGTTGGAGCAGAAACATCAGCTTACTGTAAAAAGGGAAAAAGAACAAAGATAATTTGCTCAATTAAAACCTACAGGAACTCAAATTATTCAAGTGTGAGATTATAAACTTAAATGTGCGCAGAGAGGTGAAGCGATTCAGCTGGATAAGGAAGAAATGGGAAAAAAAATACATAAAATTTGCTAATTCTTCTAAAAAGTAATGATTTTTTTAAAAATTGCTTATAATGCACAGTGTTATATCACTTGGAAACAGTAGCTGTCTGGCACCCCTTTTTTCATAGTTAATGTATTCCTTTTCTGATTCACTCTAAAAAATGAAGTATAATAAAAACATTGACTTTTAAATAATGCATTAGGCATTTCTCTATTCAATAGTCATTAAAGTTCCTTTAAGTGTGTTGCACTCAACACAGTCATATATAACTGAACTGAGTATCTCTTTTTGTTTGAAATCAAAGTTAAAACTGGTACATTTAGTCAGACTGCTATTTGTTTTGCAGTACAGTGTTACACATTTGAAGACTAACACACATTTCAGCTTATTGGGTGGTTGCTTATTGTTTTTCTGCTCATTAAACAATGCCACGTAGGTTCCAGTACAACAGTAGACAAGATATTTTTAATCCCATTTTCAGACAGAAATATGTGCCACTTTAAAGGACACCTGGCATTCAAACCCAGCACCTAACTTGTGAAAGGTCGCTCTCTCCAGAAAAGTCAAAAGCTTCTACTTGGCTCACAATCATCCTCCTTCTTTGCACATACCCTAGGAAAGCAGCACACAGACCTGTTACAGCATTATTTACTGGTTTGTTTCCTGATTTCAGATTGTACTGATCAGTTATGATCAATTTAAAGCAATTTCCTAAGATGGGCAACAGGTACAAGGAAAGGAGTATGTATGTGAAAGGAAATACATTTTTGAGAGATAGGTAGAAGCAAGAAACTAACAAATAAACTTTGTGTATTCTCAGCTAAAAAAAATTATGTTATTTAATAGTTTTTCTTTCCAATCACTTAAAATGTTGTTTAAGACATAGCATTTACTAGACCCCAAAACACTCATCTTACAAACTAAAAACTACTCACTCCAGCAATCCAGTTTAATGGAATTTGCAGCTCCATTACCAATACGGCTTTCAAAGCCAGTTTTCAAGATAAAAGTTCTCACTACACAAATGTATCAAGGATTACCATTGTCCAAGCACAAAAGATTCTATCAAAGAAGTTTTACATTCCCACCTGTCCCCAGTTACAGTTCTTTAAGCATGAAAACTGTATACAGGTCTCAGAAAAAGCCTGCTGTTATAGCAAAGTAAACCATCAGGTAACCCTGGAAAATTTATCATGCAATTAAATCCTTTAACAATGTAGTCACATTACATGACTTTACCTGCAAACAACTTTATTTGCTCAGGGAGGGGCTTCTGCAGTAAAAAAACCCAAACAAATAAACAACAAAAAAAAAAGCCGAAAAGCTTCCAAGCAGAGACATCTATTCAAGCAACTTTAAATACTAACTCCTTACATCTACACTGCATGCACAGACAAAAACAAAACAAAACAAACAAAAAACCAAAACCTAAAACAAAACAAAAAACACCACCCTGTGTTATTTCTGAATTAGGAGCTGAAATTTAAATTCAGGGTAAAAACACTGTGAAGACTAATGATAGTCATACACCACACTGAAGCTAGAAACTATCTTTCATTTTGAGGCTTTCAAATGTGGACTCAGGGAAATTAACAATACTAACCCCATAAGCAAATGTGGGTTTACATGCATTTTGATACTTGTATGAACGAAGTGCTTCCACAGACATATCCAACAGGAAAGTCAGAAGTGAACACATATCTAATTGTTCCTAGATCTCTAGTGATTACAGGTTTCAGGACTTGTTCTACTTGTTTAAGAAAATTTTTGTTTCAAAATGCTTTACTTTTCCTTATGCTATTAGTTTATCTTTACAAACCACTAGTCAGAAATAACAGCAAAAATAATAGAAATCACAAGTTCCATCTATTTTCAAAGAAGAACCTGTCAGGGACTTATTTAGCAATAGTTCTAACTTTGGAAACACTGCCTCCTTAAAAACATCTCTGCCAGGAACAGCAAAGCCTGTTCCAGAATAGTGGCAAGGCCTTAATCTACAAAGCCTTTGGGAAAACCAGACGACCACACAGACAGGCATGAACAGAGAACCTCCCAAACCAGTTTTACTCTTGAACTGATCCCAGGCAGTCTATTTTCAAACATCTTTGGCACAGTTGCAAGCAACTATGAAAATCAAGACAATACAGGCCAAGAAGCCATCTAACACTTGTTTTCAGACATCTTCTCACATAGTATGTATCTTCTGCCCATCAACTCCTCTCAGAAAATCCATTAGGCCTGCATTAGCTGGCAGTACCCACACACCAACCACTCTTCCATGGGATTAACTCTTTTTTTGTTGTTGTTCTTTTTTATGCCTAGCCAGTCTTCAAATAATCAGATAAAGTTTGCATGTGTTAAATACTGTAATTCAAAATCTCACTTCAAACCTGCTCATACTTCTAGCCATTTCTGCTAGTCTTATAATGTTCTTCCTTGCAATTGATAGGGAGGAGGGAGAAACGGGATGGCAGTCAAGGTGGGAGGCTGCAACAAGATGTTATTGTGGTTGTTTAGCACAGTCAAGAAAATCTGTTATAAGAAAAGGTACTTGTGTTGTCACCAGATGGAAATTCTGCCCTTCAGATTCATAAAAAGAAAACTAAAAACCTGAAGCAGTAAGTGGCACTAGGCAAGATGAAGGCCCAGCTTCAGAAATTGGAGGGAAGGTTTTTGGAAGCAAACAAGGCAGTGTTATTAGCCTTCCATCAAAGCACCACTCCAGGTGAGGAGACACCTAACTCACGGAACAATTTCTGTTAATCCCTATGAAAGAACTGATCAACTTTTTCTCCTGATCACCTCAGAGCTCAGCTGTGTGAACCAACTACAGCTGACCTTTTGTGACAGATAAGTAAACATTCATTATGATTACCTTAAAACGGAAATATTCTGTACTTGCCTGTAAGAATGAAGGGAAATAGCGTTCACAGATTTGCACTTTAGTCTACTCACTTTTTCATTTCATATTTGGTTCAAACCAAGAGAACTTGAGGGACATTGTGCCATTCTGGATTAGTCCTTGGATCTACCAAGTACTATCCCACTGAAGGAAGACCAACGGCTTCATACACTCCCTACATACATATCCCTATTATAGTACATGTCACCAGAGTTTCAGAGTAAAACAAAGCACCTACACGGGAAGATCATACCTCAAGAAAACAGCTGTTCTTACAAAGTCTGAAGGCAGATTTGTAGCTTATTTGCACAGGCCCCTTCTCCCTGCTAAGGCATGTAAATGAAGTGAAGGTCTCTGACCACCAGTAACAACTGCACGAAGAGTGCCTGAGCTGTTTGCAACACAATTCAGGATTTTCAGGACTATATGGGCAAACAGAATGAAATATGCAAAATGCTAACCACTAATCCAGTATAATCTGTTTACAACAGAAACAATAAAATTCTTGGATCCTACTGCAAATTTTACGTGGTTGCAGAGCTTGAAGGAATGCCAGCCATCTTCTCATCGTTAGGTAACCTTCTCATGTTAAACACAAAGAGATGAGGCCGAAATCTGCAGAGGACCAACTTGGCCTACGTATCAAACGTAAGTAGGGTATTTTCAATCTTACAAAACAAGCTGGATTCCCTAATACCATGCAAAAACACCATAGCCAGTTTCCAGGATTTTGTTCTCTTTGAAGCCTGGCAGAAAAGAATAAAGAATGTGGGAACATTTCTGATGCAATTTCAGATACTTTTGATGCTAGGTAAGCCAATCCTGCAACTTGTGATCAGCCAAAACAATTGAGTGTGTAGTCATTTAGTGACTATTTTGCTATTGATGTAGATGACTAATTTAATGCTTAGATTGCCTCTTTATTTGCTCCCATTAATTAGACCCAGCTGTTTCAGCTTCCCATCGTTTTAATCCCCAGCTCTTTTCTTAAAACCAAGTTTGCCTTGCTCAGATAGATACCATCTGTTTTAATGACGAATAAACTAGGTCATAGGAGCTCTATGACCCCAAGGGCTGCTTTCTGAGTCCCAGAAGAGTTGGCCCTGCCTTCAACAGATGCCTACAAAAATCATCAGATGCATTCACTTTTATTTACAGTTAGAAGAAACATTTCCTACTGTGACACATTGATAGCCACAAGCACAACACACTTTATTCTGTTAAATATCAGAGATGAAGTAAGTGAATTGGATCACATTGCAAACTCACTACTGAATGTCAAATTTTGTCTGCCATCTAATTGTCTTATTTTGGGATGGAACTTCAACAGCCTAGACTAGAAAATGGGGGTTTTCAGTAGTTATTGACGAAGAAGTGGAAAAGTGGCACAGCAAAGGAAAACTAGCCTGCCCAAAGAGACGGGTAATCAGAAGACTAAAACTTGGGAGAAAGATTTAGGGAAAGCACAAGGCACAAGCAACTGCGGGCTTCTACAACAAAAGATGTGGTTGGCACATGAATAGGGCAACTCAAAATGGGGATGATGATTTTGGACATCCCAGTAGTGGAGTTTAGATTTTCATTAATGTGCAATATCATAGACCAATGTCACTGAAAATGCCAAATTCAGTGTTTTCACTCTTCTGCAAGCCAGCTGTGAATTGTTCACTGTAAATCTTAGATCACTGCTTTTACAGATCTGCATTACTCTAGAGGGTTCGGATCTAACACTGAAAAACATGTCAGAGAAGTAATGAAAGTCACAGGAGGTTTTATAGGATGCCTTTTTTTCTGTCTAGAACCGCACATCTCATACTATTGAAAAAACAAAAGAAATGTCTGATCACAATTTTTGCAAAGCTTTTTTGTATCCTTCAATATATACATTGAAATCAGAGACAGACTGATTAAGATCTTCACAGCATAGAAAACAGAGATGCGTGTGCAGTGTTCACCATGGGCAGCCTTGCCAGAGGAGCTTGCTTCTGTGATGCTTCTTATTCATCCGCTGTGCTATGATTCCATTTCCACCAAGAACTCCCCAAAGAGAAGAAATGTCTCTCTACTTAGCAATAATGTAAGATAGTATACAGCAAGAACTATACCCATCACATTCCAGGCAAGATCATTGGATTACCTGTTCCGCAAAAATTTTATTGGCACACCAGAGGTTTTCTCTCCTGTTTTGGATGATAGCCGCACCCTTGTCAAACCAATTGAAAGCTCAGTATCGTTAATTCTTTATCCCAGCTCAGTTGAACTTAAAAAGAAAGTAGCAATGCATGTTCAAAGTACAGCCTAGCTTCTGAGTCAAAGGGGATGCTGTAAAAAATTTCCAAAGGTCCCAAAGACCTGGCAATTTTTAGGTTCCTTCTTACTTGATAGACAAGGAACCTATAGCAGCACACGACTAAAACTACATTTAACCATTTGGAATTCAGTTCAGTCTCTTTTCAACTTCACACAAGATTCAGTATGCCAGAGAATACCAAGAAGTTATGTCAACAACTCTTGTTGTTGATCCACCCATTTAAATCTTATTGAACTACAATCCTTCAGAACTAAGGACATGGGAATCACCACGCTAATTAACACCCATCAGTCAAGTTCCCTGTTTTCCCATAGTTCAGATACATGTTTCTGATTTCCAGAAAGTGTCAATCAACTGAACATCAATAATGCAAGTTCTTCTGTATTTTCAGATTTTTGATTTTTTTTTTTTTGCTCACAAATTACTATCTCTCTACAAAAGTATTGGAACTATAAGGATGCCTTTAAGCAAAACAAGCTGATTTCTTCAAAGTTTCTTCTGTCTCTTTATTCTTTCTTTTTTAATTTACTTTGAAATACCAGGAACCAATAAATAAATGACACCAGAAAGTAACCAGATTGCTGGTTATGATAGCTATAAATCCTCTCAATTTCTAAACAGCTCTTAGAATACTGATTCTAAATGCAACTCCCTTCTCAAATTTTTTAATTTTTGACATCCATAATATTCAGAAAAATTCTCATAAAAATCAGTATTTCCTTACTTGGTTTTTCAATGGTATTTCTGCAACTCTTTCTGTCTTCCCCAACCCGCAACTTGTGATCCATTGATAAAAAGAAGATTAACAGATGGGTGGATGATAAAGCTTTCCCTCCATGTTGAAACCAGTACACTGCAAAATCATAATTGCTCCTACTTTTAACTATTTAAATATTACACCTGAAGTACAGTTAGATTATAACTTCAAAACTGTGATTTCTTATAAAAACAGCTGAAATGGAAACCTTTAAAAATGAACTTCTTTTTCACCTAGAAACTAAGTTTTACTTGCTGAACTAAATTAAGGAGGCCTGTTGAAACAGCTTATTTTAAATGATACCAAACACCTGCTAGAAGTGAAGCTGATCAATCTGTATTAAAATGATTTTTAAAAAATTTGGCCCATCATGTTTTAAAAGACAAGTGTAGTTAAACCAAGAATCAGGTACCTGTCTGGCTAGCAACATGTGCTAAGCTAAAACACTAGAAAGCATTAAACTCTTTCTTTCATCTGATGAGAATTTCAGGTAATTAAAGCATTATCAAAAAAGTGGCATATTTTAATAGCTGGAAAAACATCTGTAAATTGGAAATTATAGACGAAAGACACACTTTTTTTAAATTTAAAAAGTTAGAACATTCAAATCCTATTCACAGAATTGATTCTTTCAGGTAGGGACAAGTTAAAAGAAGCACATGGAGTACTTCGTGGAATGTAAATATTAATGGGAAGAATTTTTAGCCTATTGGTTTCTTTCCAAATAATTTCTCAAAAACAAAAAAGCCAGACATGCAAACTCCACACCTAGCCTTCTGTACATTAACTGATGCTTAAAATTCCCATCAGTGTCAAGTAATTCAGGACTCTCTCTAAATAAATATGTGTTCAAAGTGAATATTTTCTAATGGCATTAATTATCTTTAACTGTTTAAACCCATCATGAAACAGCTTTCTTAAAATGAAACCTAACATAAATGGACATTTAGGCCAAAAGTTGCTATATTTAATTCAAGTGCGTCACACTTCCACTTACCACAAACAAAATGAGATAGAAAATAACCCAGATTCCAGCAAGAAGAAGAAAAGCAAAAGAGTAAAGTACTATACCAGGTATCATAAAACCCCAAATTTCAGTCTACAAGATCTGTCTTACTTGTTTAAAAAAGTAATAAAAAGTGTTATGACAGAAACATTGTCCAATACAACCTAAAATGATGAATCTTGATCTCTCTTCAGATACTCCTGGATTTTTTGTCTGTGAATAGTGTGAGTTGTGAATATACAGCTCCTGCTTCTTGAGCTGGGATTAGTACTACACTCAGTATTCTAAATTGGATGTCCCAGAAGCAGTCTAAGCCAAAAGGCTTCTAATTTTCTATGAGGATGAATAACTTGCAGTTTACCTCTGGTAGTACATAAAGAATCAATTCCAGTAAATCATTAACATACCATTTTCCATTTATTCTGTTCACTTAATGAGAAGTGTTTCTCAATGATTCTTTTTCCCCTTCCAAAAAAGGTAAGTAGGAAAAAAACCCTAATCAGGGAGATCTTATATTGGGAAAAAAAACCAAACCAAACCAAAACAAACCCCCAAAAGTGCTCTAAGTTTCATTCTCATAATCAAATTTTTAACCAAGAGGACAGTAAAGCTCTCACTCATCATTTATCAGCACTTCTATCTTCACCTTCAGTTTCCCTGGTGACAGGAAGTATTTACAGAACTGTTTTGGCTGGTTCTTTACTAAAATGAAGAAATTTGGTTGGTTTTCCACCAAAAAAACCAGAACAAAACATGCAAAACATAATAAAACAACCAAACTAAAAAAATCACCCTATCACAGCAATAACAAGTTTCAGCAGACTGAAATCCTTTTCAGGTAACTTCAACTAAAAGAACCAGGCATTAAGGTCTTCAAAGTTTAGAAGAGCACCTCTGTAGAAGATACACAACTGTTCAGGTATATGAAATATTGTTCCAACATCTTCTGCTCTGTCAGCTGCTACACTTGAACTCAGGAGGTTGCATATGCTGTCATCAAACAATTATACACACAAAAGCTTTCCATCACACCCAAGAAAAAAGAAAACCTTGAAATAAAACTGGCCAGCCCAAAAACTACAAAACATGGCTCAAAACTCATGTTTTCATTTTGGAAAAATAAATAAATAAAAATAAGATTTCAATGACTAAGAAGCAAACACCAATGCAGTATTCCATAAAGGATTTAGAGGCAGTTAGTTCCAAAGTTAATGCTACAGAGTTTAATAAAAATCAAATCCATGCAACAGCACAGATCAAAACTTTAACAGAAGCCCCCTCTGAATTAGTTAAGTCTAAATAGGGGTACTTTGTAGGTATCTGATTAGTAACTTTTCAACCCAGAAATATGTCTCTCTACAGACTTGTACAATTTTACATAATCATCATCTTTTGGTATGTCCTGAAATTCAGCTTTTCCAAAACAGTTACTTGCTGTCAGTCAGTCCCATGTTAATGCAAAGAAAGCATGAGGCTTAATACCCTTGATAGTGTCCTTTTAAAAAGCAAACAGAAAAGTCTTGTGAAGTACAAAGGTTTATTATTGCTGATCCAATGTAATAAAAGCCACATTGTTTGTGGCCGATTTCCTCCTTCACAGCGCTGGACAGAAGCCTTTGAGGGACTAGTACCTCTTATAACACATTCCTTTCAATTACATTTCACTTCCATCTTCACTGAAAGCAGCGTTAAATCAGACACAGATCAAGAGGAGGTATTCCACATAGTGCACAAAAAGTGTAAATACTTTTCAAACAGTTTGTCTATATATTAATATGTACTTGAATGATTGTAAAGTATAAGACTGAAATTATGTTGGTTAGCGACTGGTTGAAGACAGGTAAGACTTCTACTTAAGACTTAATTTAAATGCACTCAGGACATTTTAGTTCTCTCACGTGTTTCAGGAAATGGGTAAAATAGGCAACTAATAGAAAACTGTTCCAGGATTATCTATTCCCTGCTATTTTCTGTGTTACCACACAATTAAACACACAAGGCCCTAGTCCAGAAACACACTTGAATACATACATACCAGCACAATTGAGAAAGCTGGAAAGGCCAGGTTGAAAACCTGATACACTAATGTTCAGAAAGCAAAATGAAATCAAAGTTCAGTGGCAGCCAATAGCTACTTTTCCTTTTTTTTTTTTCCAATCAAACTTTTCACTTTTTTTTTTTTTTAATTTTAAACTGATCTAGATCTAACTCAGGATATGGAAAAACAAGACAACCAAAACCTCTGGACATTCCCACTGAAGACAAAACCTGACCACTGAGAAGTAGTTAAAGACCTCAGGGCATCAGAAAGTTCAGTCTTCACATTATATCTTAAAACCTTAGAACTGGTACTTTTGAAAACTGGAGTAAAACTTCCACTTTCAAAGACAGATTACCACAAAGCACCACGTAGCTCATACCATCTTTTTCATGGTTGTACATTAAAAGACACAGTAAGTGCAAACTTTGAAAGAAATGTCATTATTCTTGTCCTGTTCCAATTTATAGTAGAAACTTACAAAAACTGTTTGTACGATACAAAAAACGAAAGTAGCAAAGTTGCAGGATAAGAGTATGCAAGCTGTTACTGTACCCCTAACACAAGGTGAGAGGCACAATTTCTCCCATCTTTTAGGCAAAGAATCAACAGTCTCCCCAAACACCCTGTGCCAGAATGTCTTCACTTACGATACAGCCTGACTTTGGACCAGCCAAGTGGAATCCCCTGCAAGTCAATACAGGAGAAAAAAAAGGCACTTCTGTATTCAGTAGAGTAGTTTTACACATCCAGTTTATGAACAGAGAAGTGCCTATTTCCCACTGTTGACTCTACACATATAGGTTCAATAGCTGTTTACAGTGGATAAATCTACATTCAGACAGAAGAGACCAACCCCAAAGTTGTGCATGACACTTATCATGACATAGAAACTACTGAAACAGAATATTCTAATCTGTGTAAGGAAGTACATACATTTGTGAGGTTTGAAAAAGAATTGTTGGCAACTCACTAAATTCTTCGTGCACCATGTCATGAAACCTATGCCAAATGATACCTATACTGCATTTTAATCTAGAGCACTGTTACCTAACTTACCCAGTGTCTTAAACGTTGTGTTAACAGTGTCAGTTCGTTCATCTAGCACATTTTTCAAAATACTGATATAATTTAACATTGCACACAAGAAAGGATACAAATAATCACAATTCAAACCACATTTGATTTGCAAACTTGAATTTCTATAGTCTGTAATTTTATATATGTTATTCAAGTTTATATAGCACAATAGTCTTAGAAGGTATTTAAAACATTACTCTCACACTATGCTAACAGAGAAAAATATTTCTGATATAACTATGACCTTTTTAAAAAAAATCTATTTAGTTTGATCTTTGTTTTTTGAGTCGATTGTAGTGAGTACTAGAGATTTTATTATAATATGCACAAATGACTCAAGCATTGTAACCATAGCAAAAGGAATGCCTTTCCAAAAGACACAAATAATTCCTTTGCATCCAAGAGTGACAAGCAGTAGCTGTTCCACTACAATCCTACATTCTATCTTCTGTAAATGAAATTTTACAAAACAAAATCAAACAAGCCCACAAGTATTTCCTCCTAAAACACTATCTCAATCTGGAACAAGCACTGCAAATATATTTATATTTGGTTAAAGGTTAATGCACTGAGAATTCATGAGTGCAACAAAATATTCCTCAAAGGGAAGGCTTTGTTTATATACAGAAGGCAGTATCAACTGATATTCCTAAGAGAGTACAGAATGACAACGCCTTAGGTATCTAGAATTTACTTCATGTGTTTCATTACCTTTCCAAATTTTCACATCGTATACCTTACAAAAATTAGTGTAACTGTGTACAAGATAAGGTGATGAAATCACCATTGTTTGGCACCAGAATGAATATCACCGTACTGTCCACATAAAGAGCTATTATCCAAGAAAGAGGAAGTAAGTCTAGAATATCCAAATAAAGTTGTATTTGATACAGAACTGGAACAAAAGCCCTAACACAAATATTAAGTTTCAAAATCCCAGTCTCCAAATTCCATTCTCAAATATCAATTAAACTTTTTTGAAAAAATCTTGATAGCGCCCAAGAATTACATTACAAATGGAATTAAAGACTGAAAATATCACTTGTATTAATACCTAATGTTACTGAAGACATGACAGTGGCAATTTAACATGTAAGTACTCCATCAGAAAAGGACCATGGCCTGAATTTTTCATGCGATTCAGGGTTGTATGGACCAGTCACTGTCTTCTCTCTACAATACAGGAAAATAAGGCTAAATTTAAATTCTGTTCTAACTTTGTATCAGCCAACTATGTGACTGAAATACAGAATGGATATAGTAGGTTTTTCTATTTTTACTATGCAGTTCCTTAATAGGAAAGAAAAGCAACTCTACCAATCTCCCACAGTTTCACCTTCCTCTGAGTTTTATGCACACATTTTCCTTTCCTTCTTGTATCAGGACTGGGATCCAATCTCTCTCCATTATTATGCCTCTCAATATCATGCCCAAGGAACACATCCAAATCAACAAGTATGATTTTAAATAAAATACTGTACATAATTGACATTATTTAAATGAACCAGATGAGGACATTTGAGAATTTATGAAAAAGTACACCGAAACAACCTACAAGTAAATTCTTTTCATGAAACAATCCTGATTTTCCAAATGACTCTTTAGAAACTAACTCTACAAGAAAAATCAAGCCAATACTAGAGTAAGTTTCAGAGGCTATGGCATATCTCATAACAGTATCATTAATTTTGCAACAGTAAGGACAGATTTTTTTTGGCTGGTAACCTGATGGCATTTCTGTGCTAACATCATCTGAGGTCCAACATTCATTTGGGGGGGGGAAAAAAAAAAGGTATTAAACACAATTTGCAAATTTCATACCTCTGAAAAGACAGGTGGAAAGATGCAATATGTCACGAACAGGCAAGGATAGACATTAACTCCCTACACAATACATTTTTTTTTCACGCAAAAGGAAAATTGACATACAAGATTATAGAATAAATCTCATTTGCAATGACTAGTTTCCCTGAAAAAATATATTTAAAGAGTAAATATATGTGTATATTAAATAATTTATCAGATTTGAAATTATTAACAAGAAATGCATGCTTGCAGCCCAGATCCTGAGCTGCATCACAAGCAGTGTGGGTGAGCAGGTCAAGGGAGTGGATTCTGCCCTTCTACTCTGCTCTGGTAAGAGCCCACTTGAGGAGTAAACCCAGGTCTGGGGCTCACAGCACAAGAAAGACACAGAGCTGTTAGAATGGCCCAAAGGAGGGACACAAAGGCCCTTAGAGGGCTGGAGTACCTCCCCTGCGAAGACAGGCCTAGAGAGCTGAGTTGCTCAGCCTGGAGAAAGCAAGGATCAGGGGAGACCTTGCTGAGGCTTTCTGGCAGTCAAAGCGGGCCTAAAAACTGGGGCAGATAGTGACAGGACAAGGGAGAATGGCTTCAAACTCAGAGAGGGTAGGTTTAAGCCAGATGTTAGCACAGATCCCTCAGGCTGCCCAGAGAAGCTCAGGACGCCTCATCCCTAGAAGTGTTTGAGGCCAGCTTGGATGGGGCTTTCAGCAACCTGGTGGAAGGTGTCCCTGCCCACAGCAGAGAGGTTGGAACTAGATGGTCTTTAAGGGCCCTGTCAATCATTCTCTGATTTTATGACTACTCAAATCTTGACAATAAAACAAAGGGTTTTTTTCCTAAGAACCAACATTTTCTTTCAGATTTTCTGTTATTTCACTCTGCTACCCTATTTATGTCTTCATCATACATCAAATTTCTTACACATGTAAGCCAGGTATACACATACATCCATTTATCCAAACTCAGGTAATTTTTTTCTGTTGTTTAGAGCCACAGTTGCTTCTTACTACTGCTCTCTACAATTCTCTCACCCCATAAAAATCTCAGAATTACCTGAACCTAGTCTGATATACTTAAAAACAAGACCACAGTCTGCAGTAAAGGAAGTAATGAACAGCAAATCCAACACCACTCGGATAGGATAGATCAAATTACAGCTAATTGAATTCATGAGCCAAGAGTACTTGATGTGCCCTTTATAGACTGTGTTTCTCCAACACTGAAACATCATTGATGAGGGTCATTCAGTATTATAGCTGACACAGCACACAGCTCAACAGAAATGTATTTTAATTTGTATTCTATTTAAAGAACAAACAGTTCAATATAATTTATAATTTAGGATTTACATTTAAGGAAATAGTACATAAGCTCAAAGCTGCTAAAGTTAGAAGGCAGGGACAGATTTAAAGGAACAGAAATAAATACAAAACCAATCACTCTGGGCCTCCTCATCAGCTCATATTTAAATTAAATCAGTTGTAACTGAAGCCTACTGGTAATCTGATGGTTATTATATTATTACCATTAACACTTTTTACAAAAGGTGAAGTGTATTAAGTTTTCAGCAGCAAAGCCAAAAGGCATACTTCTTTCCTGAAGACATGTGAAATAGCCAAACATGAAATAATTATCAAGCATATTAGGTATTTACTGTTATGGAAGCTTGTTTCAGATCTTGCAGATTTCCTAGGAACAAGTATCTCAGAAGACAGAATGGTAACTGATGGAGTTATTCTTTCATATATACGAGGTCCTCATACCTCACTGATGGAAGAAGAAACTAGCATTGTACTATACAAAATACACCCTCTCAGAAGGTACTAGAGGCAAGCTCTGCAAATGACTACTAAATTCCATACTTATTGACAAAAAACTTAAATGTTATTAAAAATTAAATGTTAGCAGAAAAGAGGCAGTCTAAGAATTTCTTAAGAGTGTGTGGAGGACAACCTTTTCCTGCAGCTGGTGAGTGAGCCCACCACAGGAGGGACTATATTAGACGTGTTGTTTGCAAGTAGAGGTGGGCTGGTGGAAGATGTAGTGGTTGGAGGCCAATTGGGGCATAGAAATTATAGAATTCTCAATTTGGTGAAATCAGGAAAAACATCCAGGTGACTTATATTGGATTTCCAGGAAGCAGACTTTGGCCTGTTTAGGAGATTTATTCAGAGGGTTCCTTGGGAAGCAGCCCTTAGAAACAAAGGAGTTCAGGAAAGGTGAGAATGCTTCAAAACAGAGATCTTGAGGTCACAGGAACAGACTGTCCCTGTATGCCAAAAGATGAGTTGATGAGGCAAACGTCCAGCCTGGATGGGCAATGAGGTTTTGAAGGAACTTAGGAATAAAAGCATGTATCATCTTTGGAAGGAGGGTCAGTGTGGTGGTGCAGAACTGTTTTATGAGGTTTTTATAAGAAGTTTATGTTATGGTTCATTTCACTGTATCCCCAATTCTGTATCCCTTTTGTGTTGTCTGTATAATAAGGTGTTTTGTGTCAGTCCTCCCACTCCTCACCTGACTTGTAACATCCCCTCTGCCCCAACCCCCCTCTCTGGGGCAGCTTGTCTATCACTTTGAGGAGCCCTCCCAGGCTGCGAAATCTCAGGGAGAGGGCTTCAGGTGATAGGCCCCCTGGGGGGAATTCCTTTAGCTCTGGATTTTAGTGGTCCAAGGCTTGGGGGTGGGCACACCTTGTTACCCCCTGAATCCCCTGATTTGTTGTCTTGTTGTATCCTCCCTGGAACCCCTCCCCCGCGTATAAGGGATAGGAGGGAGATTCAAACCCTCTCAGCCTCTCAGCTCGCAGCCCGGAGCGCTCTCTCTGCTCCTCAGCACTTGAGCTAATAAACATCTTTTAACCTGCAAAGCTGAGAGCCAGCCTTTTCTGCTGCTGTTGACTGTCACAACACTATTGGGTCCAGCTGCTAAGCCGAGAAGCCGAAACGAACTGGGACCTTTTGCGGCTGTGTTGACCCGAGCTAGCTGGAGGTCAGCTCCCTCCCGGTGCGGGACGGAACCAGACACAGGTCAGGTCCCACAAGAAGTATTTAAGAGGGTTGCTAGGGCATGTAGGAAACAAATCAGGGAGGCCAAAGCTCAGCCCAAACTTAATTTGGCAACTTTCATAAAGGGTGGCAAAAAATGTTCTCACAAATATGTTAATGGCAAAAGGAAGGGTAAGACCAACCTTTGTTCTCTACTGGACGCAGGAAGGAACTTAATAGCTGCAGATGAGAAGGCAGAAGTTCTTAATGCCTTCTTTGCCTCAGTCTTTAGTGGGAAGGCAGCTTGTCCTCAGGACAACTGTCCTCCTGGGTTGGTAGATGGTGTCAGGGAGCAGAATGGTCCCCCTGTTATCCAGGATAATCTGCGGCCAGGTGAGCTTGCGAAGCCGCTCTCCATTGTTTACCAACAGTCCTGCCTCACTGGTGAGGTTCCAGATGACTGGAAGCTGGCCAATGTGACACCCATTCACAAAAAGGGTAGGAATCCTGGTAATTACAGGCCAGTTAGCCTGACCTCAGTACCTGGTAAGGTAATGGAGCAGTTTATACTGAGTGTCATGATGCAGCACTTACAGGATGGCCAAGGTATCAGACCCAGCCAGCATGGGTTTAGGTAGGTGGTATTTGACCAACCTGGTCTCCTTTTATGACCAGGTGACCCATCTGGTGGGTGCAGGAAGGACTATGGATGTTGTCTATCTGGATTTCAGCAAGGCCTTTGACACTGTCTCCCACAGCACACTCCTGGATAAGCTGGCAGCCCACGGCTTGAACAGGAGCACTCTTTGCTGGGTTAGGAACTGGCTGCATGGCCGGGCCCAGAGAGTGGTGGTGAACGGTGCCGCATCCAGCTGGGGCCAGGCACCACTGGTGTCCCTCACGGGGCTGTGCTGGGGCCAGTTCTGTTCAATAATTTTACAGACAACATGGATGAGAGTATTGAGTCTTTCATTAGTAAATTTGTAGACAACAGAAGGAAAGATGGTTCTACAGAGAGATCTGAAATGGTTTCGATGTATGGGCAGGGTCCAATAAGATGAAGTCCAACTGCCGAGTACTGCACTTTGGCCACAATAACCCCCTGCAGTGTTATAGGCTGGGGACGGTGTGGCTGGACAGTGCCCAGGCAGAAAGGGACCTGGGGGTGCTGGTGACAGCAGCTGAACATGAGCCAGCAGTGTGCCCAGGTGGCCAAGAGGGCCAATGGCATCCTGGCCTGGATCAGGAATGGTGTGACAGGAGCAGGAAGGTCATTCTTGCCCTGTACTCGACACTGGTGAGGCCACACCTTGAGTGCTGTGTCCAGTTCTGGGCCCCTCAGTTTAGGAAGGACGTTGAGATGCTTGAGCGCGTCCAGAGGAGGCAACGAGGCAGGTGAAGGACTTGGAACACGAACCCTGTCAGGAACATCTGAGGGAGCTGGGGTTGTTTAGCCTGAAGAAAAAAAAGGAGACTCAGAGGTGACCTTATCATTCTCTACAACTTCCTCAAGGGTGGTTGTAGCCAGCTGGGGGTTGGTCTCCTTCTCCAGGCAGCAACTGACAGAACGAGGGGACACAGTCTCAGGCTGCGCCCCGGGAAATATAAGCTGGATATTAAGAAAAGTTTTTTTTACGGAAGGAGCGATAAAATACTGAAATTGTCTGCCTGGGGAGGTGGTGGAATCACCATTCCTGGATGTGCTTAACAAGAGATTGGATGGGGCACTCGGTGCCATGGTCTAGTCAAGATGTTAGGGCAGGGGTTGGACTCGATGTCGAAGGTCTCTTCCAACCTAGTGATTCTGTGTGAATCTGTGTTCTTAGTTACTCTTTCACTCAGCTCTACCGGTTTTGCTCTGCAAAGAAGTAATTATCCAGGAAATACAAACCCACCTAAACAAATTGGAAGTGTCCCAAAACAGCATTAAGCCCCCTTATCCTTTCTTTTTTCCAACACAGTTTCTGGTAGGAGCTCCAACATTCTGTACCAAAGAAATAGCCTTACATATGCATTCATCTCCACTGCCTGACAGCCTTCTCTTATTATTAATTACTTTGGTAAGTCCCCATTGCAGCAAGAACCCTCTTTTTAAAATTCAAATAGCAACCACTCAAAGTCAGTAAAATTCAAAAAGAATATTTAACACAGAAGCGTAAATCATTGTCTCCAAATACTATGCCAAAGCATTTCACTTGCAGTTTCAAGACATCTACATTGGAGGCTTTTATCACCAAGGTACACTCACGGGAAACTCTTAAAGCAATGTGAAACATAGACACTAACCCATCAAATCAATGACACAAACCCCTGTTTAGCTTTAAGTTAGCTGGGTTTACCTGCAAACCTCTCAGGAAAAAAAAAAGACCACTTGCTGAGACACTGGTTAATTAGTCACAAAACCAGTTGTCTTCCTCATTTATCATTCCACAATGCTGCCTCTCTACTTATGATTACCGTGCATTGCAATCTCTTCTCAAAAGACCAAGAATTCACTGATAAGAAACATCACTTGTAGACAGCACAAATCATACGCTTCATGTTCAAAAGTACTTTAAAAATATTGTTTTCATAGAATTATGCCAAATCAAACAAACCAGGCTGTACTCTGTGTAATCCACAACCAACAGTAGTCTAGGAGCACTGAAAAATTTAAGTAAGCCTAAGAATCAAGGCAGCAAAAAATCATCACCACTGCCACCAAAATAAATCTTTTACCTTACAGTAAGTCAAGTGTTGCATATAAAGAGTTGAGATAATTCTAGAAACTCTTCACTTATTAGAACAGATAATATAATTTACTAAATGCTTAAAATGGATAGAAGTCATAAGCTTTACAGCATCAGGATTGGATGCACCCCAATTTGTACCTTACTTTCAAATGATGAATGTACGAAACTGAATGAATGTGTAAAATTGAAATTAAAAAAAAAATTAAAAAACTCCTTTCCCTCTCCCCCTAGAAGAAATGTATCTTCATGTTTTTGAAAATATTTTGCATATTGGTAGAGGCTATTTTCAGATTCTTTCCAAGTATCTTCTCAGTTACTTTTGTTTTTCCTTCTAATGGCTCTGTCTTGTAGGACACACTCTCACAACTTCTTCCCAGCTGGCATTTGTAGCAGGAAAAAAAAAACCAACCATAAAACAAAGAAAAAAAAGAAAAATAAACAAAAAAAACTTTAATCAAGAAAAGTTTTCCATAATCAGATCCAAGGAACCATGGACACTCACTGTAAAAACACTAGAAGAGATGCAGAAAAGCTTTCAAACAAGATAATCTGAATTAAGGTGCAATACTGAGAAAATTTTAGAAATTTTCTTTAAATTTTTTATAATCAATTTTCATTATTTCCAAATATATAAAAGAATGAACAATCTCTACAAATGCGGAAATTGGACTGTGTTGGTTACTAAAAAAGGAGGAAGAAAAATGTTGCTGCTTCACCACAAATTCTAAAGTCACCCCTTCTGAGTGCAACAACTGGGTGGCTTAAATAAAGATATACTGCCAAAGTTTTTATGGGCTTTTGAAAGTCACCAAAGACAGAGAGAACTTAACGGCCTCACAACACAAACTTAACATAACTGACAATGCAACCTGAAAAAATTTTGTAAAAGAGGGGACAAGAATCCCAGTTTAGAAACGGACTGACCAGCATTGTTATCCTTGTTTGCTCTCCGGGGACAGACAACAAGTTATCCACTAATCTTCCTGAAAACAAACAAAAAATTTTACAATGCATACTCTTGAAGTTATTTTTGGCAGGCCATGCAAATTAAAACTGTATAGGCTATCATCTCCTGCACTCAAGAACTGTAGGAAGCTGCTCCAAGCTGGGAGGGAAGAGGTCTGAGGCTAGAAGTCTGTCATCAGTTTTGGGGCAGGTGGCACAAGGAGTCTGCTATTATAGCACCTAGAAGTTCAGTATGAACACAGTCAGCCACCAGCCCCTTCATTTTTACATTTGCCATCCATATAGCTATTAAAGTGCATCTTCATTAGCAGACCAGCAAAGCAAACATCTTAGACCCAGTTTAGCCTGTTTTTGGAAGAGTCTGTAGAGGGACAGTTCCCTTAACATTTACCTAAATCATTTCAGAGCATTTAATGTACTGACTGGAGCAATACCTGAGAGGCATAAAAAGCAGTACTAACCAGACATTTTGTTTCCATCCAGAGAGCACCCTGCACCTTCAACAATAATGGCAGAGTCATTACGATTAATATTTCGAATTGCTCTGAGTCACCATATTCCCCAACACAAACAACACTTTAACAAATACCAATAACGCTCTGTAAGAAGCTACACTTTAGCAAAGAACCATTCCAAAACTCATAAAAAACACAGCATAATGGACAACTTAAACTGTCATTTTATAGGCTTTTGGTAATCAGCCCCTACCTCCTTGGTAAGAATCATGCAAAGAAACAAACAAACAAGAAAACCAACAAAACAGAAAAACAAAACAAAACAAAATCCCATGCCTTGGCACCTTCACCGGATTTCCTCTTGTATTACACAACCTCAGAGGTTCTATAATCGCATTTTCCAGGCAAAATAATTTACTGCATTGTTAGCTGTAGTGTTTTTAAAAATATGCCTTAGACAACATCAAGACCACGTAACTACACAGAAAAACAACACATCTAAGTCACAGGTTACAAGTGCTGATAACTGTTTATAATATACAGCTCTTCTGCTTTGAGTTCCTTCACTCCCGTACTCCAATAAATACAAAATATAAATAATTACACCTGAATATACAAATTGCGTATTAGAATCAAAGTAACAAATAACAGGTACATGATCTTTCATGAAAAATAAGCTCATAACTAATTCTTTAAGGAGGTAAGAAATATCCTAGCTTAAAAAATTAAATAAAAAACCCATTCCTGCATGCTGTAGGTATTATATGAAGTTTCTAGAAACAAAGATTTGGTAAGTGTGATAGCCATTAAAAAGTCCAAATATGCTGAGAGAAAATGAGCAGAAGAATTACATATTCTCACACTTCCTCTATCAAGCTGCAGAACAGTAAAACTTACAATTTATGAGTTTGTATAAACTTAAATATATATACATATTTACATATATAATGTCTAATTCAATAGAGAAGGCCATAGGTGATATTAAACCAAATATCCAGAAAAGAAACAAGAGGAAAGATTTCACATAAAAATTAGTCTCTTGATATACAGACAAGATAGCGTGCTGGCATAAGGGCTTGAAATACTCTCCCTATCAAATAGTGCTAAGACCAAAAAACCAGATACTTCGGGAATGGTTCCACTGATCAGATCAACACAGCAGACAAGTCTCACACTCCATCACTATCAGTAGCATACAGAAATAGGTTACACCATAAAGTTCAGTGACATGAAAAGGATGCATCCCTCATTTAAATTCAATGTGCCTCAGTTATCAATAAATAAATAACACACACATACACCCAATTTGTCTGATTTGAAACGTATTGAAGTAGACCAACTGATAACCTGGCGAAAAATGACAACGCATTTACACAAAAGTTACAGTCAATCAATTAACAGACCAGCAAGGAACAGCTCCAAGCTGGGACGTGAGTGAAGAAACTGCCCAGAAGAAAAAGGGCAGCCAAGAGGAAAGTTTTCATGATCAGATTATAGAGATCGCCATCTTCGATCCACTACAGTATTAAAAATAAGGATTAAAAAAAATCCGCATTTTACACAAAAAACTGAGACAGTGCTCTAATGTGAAGTGCAAGCAGTGCAGTTCACAAACTGGACATTATTGACAAAGAATGTTTTATCATATATCTCTCCCTTTATTTTTTTAAAAAAAGAAATCAACAGTTGTTCAGCCATTTGAAAGACAGTCTTCCTATGGGAAAGCAGAAATAGTCCAATTTTGAGAATTGTTCTACCCTAAATATCCCAGGTGCCACTAACACACAGTACACAGCAAAATTTTACTTACCAATTTGAAGCTGCTAAAAAACCCTCTAAAACATTGCAGAGATGAAAGAATGCTTTCCCAAGTAAAGATAATACGCTAAATTACTCCTGAGTAGTACAAGCTAATACTGAAAATGTTTTACACTGGTGTCAACAGTAAGAGAATTACAGTGAGCTAAATAATTTGGTTAAAAACAGCTTACACCCAGACAAGACCTGGGAAAGTAAACACAGGTTCCTGTCTTTTACTTTACAAAAATTCACTCTTCATTGCTGTATACACCTCTATGTCTCTCATAATAAACAAAATAGCATTTAAATTTCACCACACTTATCTTTTTTTTTCTAGTTACACTGCCTATCACTCTTAAAAGTAAAGCAAACCAGGATTAAACACACTTTAGGAAGGGATTTGTTTTGCTAAGTTTTCCTTATATGAAAGCCAAAATATTAAGGCAGTCATCTCCAAAAGGCTGCTCTCCCTGTCCTCTACAAACAATCCAGACATACATACTCCGGAAGCTAAACATAGAAAAAATTGAGTTGAACCCTAAAAGCCTACATGCTTTAAATCCCTAGTACTTTAAAAGTTCCTGTTTCTTCCCACTGAAGAAGGAAAAATAAAAAAAAAAGTATTTTCACCTGGTACATTAGGGTTTTTTAAGCGTAAACTTGACAGGGGAAAGGTATGGTGTTAGGTGCTTTTTGATTTTGTGGGTGAGTTTTGCATGCTTCTTATTTCAGAAATATTAGTACTAGCTGGGTTCCAGATTCTTTGATTATTTGCATTGCAAAAAGTACTTCTGGGCATCTCTGGGCTATTTATAGGACTTAACAAATTACTTATCTTCAAGAAGTGTATTTGAGTGTCAAAGCCTATTCTATACGCTGTCAAATTCACAACATCAGAAAAAGAATACTGAATTTCTTTCTGCAGTCAATTAAATATCTAAACTAGATTCAGACAAAAGAAACAGGTGACAGGCAAACACTAACAATTTACCTCAAGACTGATTTTAAACACTGAAGATAGAAAAGCAGAAATGTGAACTTTCAATTTTCACATGTTCAGACTTCTTCCATACACTTTCACTTTTCTGACCTCTCTGAAAGATAAAAGAGAATACTTGTTTCAATCCATTTTTTTCCATCCTAAAGAGAACAAGAAACTTATGGGAAAGAACCTGCCTAACCTACAATAAACATTATGGTATTGAAATTCACCTCAGCAGTGGATTAACAGGAAAAGCAAGGGAAGAAAGCTGAGTCACACCTGGTCATTTCTCTCTACAACAGCAGCTATAATAATAATGATTTATTTTGGGACAAGTGTCATTTTGTGGGAGGGAAAAATGAAGTAAGAAATACAGAGAGTGAAAATAAAATCCAAGTCATTCAGCTTTACGACTAAAGCCTCAAAGATGTACAAACGTAATGGTGAATTCAGGTCACCACTACAGTCACAACATTCAGACCCTGTTTTCTTTCAAAACTTGTGGTATTTAAGAACATTGCCAAGTAAAATCATGGATTATTATTTATCATCTCAGTAGCAAGAAAATGTGACAAAACAGGGAAAAAAATGCTCATACATTCCTTAGAAAATTTAAAATAGGTGACAACCTTGGTAGTGAAACCAAAAATAACACTTGGTAAGACACTGAACTAATTTAATCCTCCAAGAAAAAGAAAAAAAAGCCAACAGTTCTTTTCATGTAAAGAACTTGGCTAATTTGAGGCACAATTTCTTACTTAGACAATTCTCTGGCATTAGACTACAACTGTGTACCTACTGTCGTGCTGATACAATGCCACTTGAAATATATTTGGCTAGCATATTTTGTGTGTGAACATAGAGAAATTAAGTATTTGAAAATACGTAGCACCTCATTTTTCTCATGAACTTTAAAAAATTTTCCCAGGTGCATAAAAATGAAAATACTCATATGCTCATTTTTTTTATTCTGCATTTGTTTTGTGTAAAGCACTTCATGGGAACAGTAGTTAAAAAGAATCTTTTTGCATAAAAATGCTATAATAAAAATAGTTCAATCAATTGAACAGATTCACAACTCCAAATTAACATTTACATAATCTGCTATGGAATTCCTTGAAAAACGGACAAGAAACAGATATCAAAGGAGAGAAGGCAAGAAAAAAAATTGTCATCTTTCTCCTCCTGGTGCTCTTTTCCTTCTCCCTTTCCCATTACCATGCATTTCAACAGGGAATGTAACACTTTTCTCAACTTTACCTACCCAAAAGTGAAGTACCTTCTGGTTTTTCTGTATTACTTATTCTAGTTTACCTGAATTACTTTTTCATTATGGCATAATTAAAAATTTAGCATCTCTATTTCAGGATACATATCAGGTGTCCAACTGCAGGCACTCTGGCTTCTGGAACGTGAGGTTTGCCCATATTAAATGCTCATCACAACCAAGGATGACTCAGAAACTATGCCATCAGTCTTCACACTCTCCCTCTTTCACTGACCAGACCTACAAAAAGTTTGAAATAGGTTCAGATAAGCATGGGCAACAAACTTTCAATGAACATGGTGGTCACGGCATATAAATTTTTGCTTCTGTACAGCACAGAACTCAATATTGGTGCAGTTGAGTACATAAATTCACAGAGTATTTCAGCCTGGCCTGAACAGCAGTTTCTGAGTGTGCTGAGCAAACATTTGTATTTCAACCCCCTGTGAAAGGAAAATTAATTCAAAACAAGATGTGGACAACCAGGCACTTTCAACTGCTCCAGATCAAGAGTGTTCAACTTTCATACAAGACTAGTTAAATAGCCTGTACACTTCAAAGTTTCAAAGCCACATCTTCAACCCCTCATGAAGTATCCTTAAAGAAATATTTTTCCTGTTTAACTTCTCTTAGTGCCAGAAACCAGTCCTGTGCCCTCCCCAGAGCCATTAACTTCACTTTATCAACTAAATATTAAGCAGACCTGTACTCCAGACTCTGCTCCAACTGCCTTTTAACAAAGGGACCAGAAACACCCAAAGGTTGAGTCCTGGGGTGTCTGGGGGAGATAAATGTCCTCTGAATCATTATGCTAAACTGTACTTCCCTTTTGCTCTTCCCACCTTTACACTAAGTTCTTTGCTAAACCAGGCACAGCACTCCAACAAAAATCACAGAAAACATATGCAATCCACCCTGCATTATGGTGGACAGCCTAACAGAGAGATTTTAATCCTCTGAGACTATAAAGGATACTTAAAACACTAGTTGCTATATTCAAAGCAGGTATTGCATTCAACTTTATTTTTTTTTTTACATGGATTTTATTCCATCCACAGAGAGAAGCTGCATAAAGTCATGGATGACTACAATCTCACAGACATCAACACAATTCTGTTACCTTAAATATTAATCACAAACAGCTGCAAGAGCATGGAACTCACCTCCCCATTTTGACTTTCAACTTTCTCAAGCTGGTAGTTTTCAAGGCCATAACTATTTCTAAACCTGGGTATATGTATAAGCAATGATTCTAGTAAACGAAATACCAGCACTTCCTGTTATGTAATTTTTGGGTATTTCCCCTCCCATCCCCAAACACCTCCAGTTATCTCAGACAGAGCAAACAGCTTTCAAGAACATCAGCAGAAAGAGAATGGTTATCCTTATCAGAGCATTCAAACTGCAGACAACTCTAAATTGCTGCAGTGAAACTGATGACATTAATCCCTTCTACTTGTGCAGGGAGATCAAAATGCAGGATAAGGTAATACTGAATTAAACCACTGCTCAAGAGAACAGTATATATACTCTTTCAGCACATGTGATATAAACCTAGAGTGTACTTAATAAGCTGAATTAAAAAAGGTTTAAGCCAAGCAAAAGTGTTTCTCAAGCTAAACTACAAATCTACTCTCCTACCCTGCAGTATTTTGCACTGATTTGACTTGCAGCCCATTTAAATCAGGTGTTCAATACTTCAGGTTAGCAGGTGCACACAGAGCAGCCCAACTACGCAGACTCCCTGGCTCAGATCCCTGATGCACTACGGAAGCATTGGTGGGGCACTGCGCCTTTCATAAACTTGGCCACTCAGAGCAGGCATTCACTGTTCAGTTTCAGTATCACTCTGAGGCTACAATATTGCTTCCTGATCAGGGCCAAGAATCTGCTCCCCTCACAGACTTCTACTGAAGCACACAGGCATGTCATAAATCCATTTTTCAACCAACTTAAAATAAGCCAGCTCAGTTTCTTTGACAAGTAGGGCTTTATGTATTTATCTGTGCACGGGTTTTGTTTTTTCCTTTTATTTTCCCTATAAAATGACAGATGGCAGTTCAAAAGAGATACAAAGAATGGTCATCTTTTCAGACAGAGCTGTTTGAAACAAAAAGAAAAAAAAAAAAAAAAATCAAGCTATGGAAAACAGAGAATGAAGGGAGACCATGAATTCTGTCAGTGCCTTGCCAGGCAACTATCTGCTCCTTTTCCCTTTCATTTCTTTCTGTTTCTTCATAACAGGCAGTGTCTTACTTTTTTTAAGTCTCTCTTTAAATCCTGTGGAATCACAATTTCCCTTCCCTTAGCCTCTAAAGAGCATCTTAAAGCACACTCTAATAAAGATATACTACTTAAGGTTGACACCAGGATTATTTCCACATTTCTTCATTGGCCGCAAGAATATTTCCATGACTGCTCTGTCTTCCTTAAAAATTACTATTTTTCTGCAATCTGTATTTCACCTGAAGTCTTAATCCTCAGTTATGACTATTGTATCCACATGGTCATGATGTAATGAAGAAAAGCAACCACTTTTGGAGGGAAAAAAATCACAAACCTTTCAAGAAGTCTCAAAATAATCTCAAACAATTTATCAATAAAACATCTGCCCATATTTCAAACTGGAATATTATCTCAAAACACAACGCACTTCAAGAGAAGATAATGTGTTCTTCACTGACAACAACAGTCTTGGGCCCTTCCAGTTCCATGTTTAAAGCCACCAACTTCACTAAGAAAGGGTTTATATCGCACCTTTTTGGCTGAAGAGAGCTTAGGGAAAATTAAGATTTACATCACATTATTTGCTGGAATAAATCTATCCAAAGTAACTTCACAGTCCTGTAATGAAAAAGTGAGTAAAACTTCCATGTTGTTGAAGATACAACATTTTAAACCAGGTGCAAAAACATATGCAACTGTCAGTATGTATATTCAAACACAATACACAGATACAGCACACATGAACACCATCACACACATTTCAGATATTATCACTGATGTCTGAAATCTCTATTTATTAGGCACATGCATTTACTCAGCAATGCCACTGACTAAGGGCAGTTTTAGTAAGCGTGGTACTTGTGAGATGAGACCTTACCTTCTACCAAAATTCTACATACGCAAAGTATCTTTGCATCAATATTCAGGACAACAGCATGTCGGGGGTTTGACATACACTCAGCTGCATTCGGCTAACCTGTTTGATCTCTTCTCTGGCCCGACAACTAATTTAAATGATGAATTTTTTATCATGATGCAGGTAAGTGAAGTTAAACCAGATAAACCAGGTTTTGTACCAAAAGGTCTTCCAGCTTCAGCAGTGGCAGTACTCATCTCACAGACAAGCCAAACCCTGTTTCGGGTACAGGCTCGCTGTGCTGCGGATCCGCCGCCAGAGCCGGTGCCACGGCAGCACCGGGGCCGTACAACGCCCTCAGCCTCGCTCAGCCTCCCTGAGCCCCGCGGCGCGGCTCCCGAACAGCGCGGAGGCTGCGGCGCGTCCTCGTCAGCCGCCCGCAGCCACCTACAGCCACCGCAGGCACCCCCAGCTGCCCTCACACCGGCCAGCGGTGGCGCGGCGGGAGAACAGGGAGCGGAGCGCGGTGGGGGAGAGGAGCGGGGAGGGGGAGGCGGAGAGGAAAAAAGAAACAAACAAAAAAAAAAAAACCCAACCAAAAAAAACCCACAAAAAAGAGGGCGCTAGGGAAGGGGGCAGCCAGCTGTTCGGGCACTTCCTCCCGCTGGGGACGGTCACAGACAGGCACCTCGGCAGCTCCTTTGTTCCCCTCCTTCCCGCACTCACCCACGGTGGCCAAGGTCTCCAGGTCCTCCAGCTTGTAGGCAGCGGGCTCGAGCGCGGCGGGCGAGCCGGGACCAGCGGGGCTGGGGGCCGGCACGGCGGGCTGAGGCGCGGCCACTCCCGCCGCCGCCGCCTCGCCGCCGCTCTTCGCCCCCATCTTGGCCTTAGCAGCGCTGAAGGCGTCCATAGGGCCGAGCGGGCGCCCCGCGGCCGCTCAGCGCATGGAGAAGGGCGAGAGGAAGAAGGGAGGACAGGGGACGCAAAGTTTCAGTCTTCAGCAGGCGGGGTGGCTGCTCCCCAGGGCTGGAGCCCGCTGCCGCGTCTCAGGGGGCGCGCAGCCCTTCAGCATCGCGGCCACAACCGCCACGCCGCCCGCCGGTGCCCGCAGCAGGCAAAGACCGCCGCGCAGACAATGGCGAGGGTGCGCCCAGCCGCGCCACACGCGGGGCGGAGGGCGGGGTTTGCCGCTGCCGCTGCGGCACCGTCCCGCTGAGGGCTGGCGGGCGGGGAGGGGCCGGGGGAAGCGCGGCCCCGCCGCACAGCGGGAGCGCGGCTCTCGCCGCGGGCACGGCCCAGACCCTGTGACAGCCCCGGTGCTCTCTGCTTTTTGCCCACCCTGCGTCCTGCCCAAGGGGCAGCGCGGCGGGGAACAGGGTGTAGGGAAGTGCCGCGCCTGCCCCGCGCTCCCTCAGTGTTGCAGGGATGCCTGGGACGGTCCCGTGCGCTCCTCGCAGAAAGTTAAAAATGAGCGGTGGGGGCCTTGCGAAGCGCCCGCTGCCCCCGGCCCGCCCCCGGCTGCACAGTAACAGCCCTGGGAAGAGGTGGTCGTTCCCCTCGCGTGGGAGCTCCTGTTCGAGTAGCTCCCCCCGCACGTCCCAAAGGGTTTGTCACGCCTTCTCTTACTCCCCTTTTCCAAGCAGGTGTGGATTCCGCAGCGGTCACAGCCCGCCCGCGTCCCCTGCTCCAGCCTGCAGGGTGTTCGTGTGGCGGGGGATGGCTGGCGGGCAGTGCTGGGCTGCGCTCGGCCAGACACCCGCCTCATGCAGCAGCAGCAGTGGAGTGCCGAATACAGCTCCTTCTGGGGCAGCCAAGAAGCGGTTGACGATTATGCTGGAAGACAGGGCAAATGGGTGTGTGGAACAAGTCACTGTAAAGCATACACATGAAAATTCGTAAGGAAATCCCATTTTTTCCATGCTTTGGTCTGGCCCAGTTTTACCCTATTCACAGCTACTACCCCGTGCTCCCGTGAGCAAGATATCTGCAGAGCTGATGAGTAAATCAAGTCATACGAGTGGCGTTTGGCATCTCCTTTTTATTAAACGTGACATCTTGAGAATTTAAGGCCTATTAGTTTCTGTGTGGAGTAGATTCAATAATAATGAGAAATAATGGTGTGTATACAAAAAAATGAGTACAAATGTATACATTATTTATAAGAATTACAAATTTATGTACATTTATCCTGAAATTTAAGGTATCCTTAGTGTCCACTTTATAGTCAGAGTATCAGAGGATATAAAATGCATTTTTATCTTTAAACTTGTTGACATGAAGGGTTATGACTAATTTGGAAAATCATTAGGTCATCTCTACTTCCTGTCATCCTTTGAAAAGTCACCAGTCGAGGAGGATGGCATTACTTTTGCTCCAAAATTTCAGATTCCATCTGTGAACTCTTTGGAATGCAAGTTTTGCACTTCTGTTTTGCTTTACTACTTTACTCCTATATTTCCTCTGTGCTTCTTTACTGCGAGGTTGACTGATCACTAGAACAGGTTGCCCAGAGAAGTTGTGGAAATATTCAGAAACCGTCTGGATGCAATGTTGTGCAGCGTGCTCTGGAATGATCCTGTCTGAGCTGGGTGGTTGAACTAGGTGACCCACTGTGGTCCTTTCCCACCTCACACATTCTGTGACTATGTTCCGTACATTGTATACCAGATTTACCATGATTTAGGCCTTGAATAATATATTTTAAAGATTCCTTAAACTTCAAATTGTAAATGTTCTGACAAGCTGTAAATTTAACTCCTGCTTGGTCAAAAGGTAAGCAAGCCAACAAAGCCCTTTTAACAGTAACTGAAAATTTTGTTTAATATAGCAAATTTAAAAAAAAAAAAAAAAAAAAAAAAGCAAACAACAAAACACCACAACCCCCCCAAAAAACAAAACAAAACAAAACCAACAAAAAAACCCCCAAAAGCATCAAAACATTGAAGAAATCTCAGTGTGTCTAAAAATCTAGAGAATAAAATCTAGAGAAACTTTGTTTCTCTAGCCAAATAATTACAAATTGAGAAAAAAGGTACAAGCTCATTGTGATAATTATTTTCAAGAGAGAGTACCTTAACTTCAGTCTAGCCAAGAAAATTGATGTTTGATCTTCCTGAAACCTTTCCTTTTCAATAAAACTATAAAATAATTCATTGCTCAGATGTTAAAAAAGGCATAAAGTATTTTATATAAGGTATTATCTTCAACTGATATTTCCATTTATGCTACAAATTTTGCCTAATGTTTAAATTGCTTGCATTCAGAACCATAAAACTTTCTTTTAAAGAGCCTCCTACTGCCATACTTCAACAGCTGGTGGCTTATATGACAGCACCCATTCAAGAGAGCTGTGATTCAGCAAGGTTCCTAAGTGCAGGATTAGTTCCATTCCATGAAGTGTCTGTTCTTAAGTTTAAAGTTTGCTTCCTTCCTTTTCGTCCAAGGCATTTGCTGGTTGTAGTTGTAGCAACATAATTGCAATGTTTATATTTAGAATGTCAACATATTATTAGTGTGCTTTGCCACCTCTGTATAACTCACTCAGAATTTATCTTGCAGATGTTGATTATTATCCACAATACTTCAGGGAAAGAAAATGTTGTTCTTTCTACATACAAAGAGATTGAGAATCAAAACTCCTAACTTCATAAATTGCAAGTGGAAGTGGAGCTGGCCACTAGATTGCAATAACTGATATGAAACATAGTTTCTTGCAAAATTTGGGCACAATCCATAGGCAAGCCTGCAGCCCTGTACTCCTCTTTTCTTTCTTCTTTGCCCTTATTTTAGCCTAAAATGTGAAAGGTACTTTTAAAGTAATCTTGGCCTTTCCCTTGCTCTCAATAATTCATAGTTCTCAGCTTTTTCACTTCTCCCACACATGCATTAGATGCCTACAGCTAGGTTCCTTGATCTTAAAACAATTTACTCCCTCTATGTTTCCAGTACTTTACCTAACAGGTGCTTAAACTAAGGGTTAGTTCTATTTTCATTTTCCTTTAAAAGTACCAGATGTTAAAAATTATTCTCTCCAAAGACACTGAAGATCTTTTTAAAAGTGATTTTATTTAGGAAAAAAACAAAACTGGAAACAAAACCCCAGAGAACTGTAGTTTCAATGGTTTTGTCAATTCATTATTTTAGTGATGGCTTATTCTTGCATTTCAGTTTCAAAAAATGTTCAGTGTGCTTATATTCCCTTATAAGCTAAGAATTTTCAGGGACCAGATGGGCTCCAGGTATCAATTTGGTTATTCCTTGCAGCCTTTTATGTATTTGCATTTGCCGAAGTTCAGCACATACAACCACACTGGTAATTAAATGTTTCTTTGGGTCCTAAATTACTAACTTTCCTCCCATTCCTTCCTTTTTGTTTGTAGGTTTTTTATTTTCCCCCAGGAAGCCTTTAGTTAACAATATTAAACCAATGGAAAGGAAACAAACTTTCTACTTATCAATGAGTTGATATAACAGATCATTTTTCTGTCATTTTGAGGGGACATTGTGGTACACATTCCATGCAAACTGAATATGATTTAAGCACCTAACTCTCTGGGAAAGGAATCAGTCATTTAAATGTCTCCGTGGCTGCAGACAAAAGTCTTTCCTGTGGTCTGAGCAGGTTTGCGTTTGTCTACCTGAAAGCCTGCTTCTTTATTCCCTGCAAATATATAATTTTCCTTACAAACCTTGTTAAAGCATATCTTTACCATCACCATCATAGTAAAACTACTACAACGAGTTTGCTGGAGAACCTGTTCGAACCTGCAGGGAGGAAATGGAGAAGTCCTTCAGTGGTGGTTATTACTAATAAATAGCTCCATATCATCTCCTTTAGTCACATTACATGCAGTGCCTAAAAACGTGGAACTGCTCTGAGGAGGAAGAATAACTAGTAAAGGTAATTAGTACTGGTATGTGTTTTTCATTTGTTTTGTTTTGCTAAAGAAGTTCATGATCAGGCAAGCCCTATGATGTAAACCAGCACCCTTTCGTGCAAAAAATCCTGGCCGGTGACAAAGGAAGGGGGAAATTATTCCGCCCATCTGAAGCAGTTCCTTCATAGTATGGAAATAAGTCCATCTGTATAATGAGCAATCACACACCATGCAAATGTATCGACACATTCATAAAGCAACTATCACACTTTTATTTGAATGCGATTATGTTTAACGTTTTTTTAAAAGCATTTAAATTATGATGAGTGTAGTGGCTGTATCCACATGAGAATTTAAACACAAAAAATATAACACAGTTGCCTACATCCAAAACCGTGTTTCTGATGACTCTTGCTGAGCTGATTCCTTGCTTCGGAAGTGCATTGGTGTAGCCAGTTCAAGTGTGGAAATGCTGTTACTAGGCTGTCTAGACTTTCTGCCCAGACTGAGCAAGTCTGTGTCTAGCTTCTGCCAAAACTAGATTGAGATCTGGAAATGAGATGTTGCTTTGCCTACATTTGCTGAGGAACTTGTTCTGTTAAGCATTCTGAAGGTATATCTTACATATATATAAAATTGCTACCCTCACAAAAGTAAGTTCTGGCCAATTTTTTACACCACCTTTTACACCAGCCCCCCCCCCCCCCAAAAAAAAAAAAAAAAAAAAAAAAAAAAGTTATAGGGACACTTTGTTAGCTGATAGGAGACCCTGAAGTACCAGCGTGCTGGACAAGCTCTTTGAAGTCAGGTAGTGATATTTGATATTTGCTTCTGTTCAAAGATAGAAATGAAGTAGCAATGCACTAGGACAACTCTTTGTTCATTCTTTTTCCCAGACAACTAGTTATGTCCATTGACCCTGGCATATCCCATTTTGAATACTCAGGTTAGTATGCTGCTTACAGCAGTCACCCAGCAAATGGGATATCCAGAATTTTTGATCTTAATTGTATGAAAAGACCTCTCATTCTAGCCTCCCTTCTTTAAGTTACTGAATGCAATTGTAGGACCTATTCTTCCACACTGTGCATTCCTACTTCACAACCTCTCCATATTTACTGTGCCAATAAAAGGATGTTTGCTACATTGCTTTGTGGAATTCTGCAAAAGTTGTGTAAATTAAATATAACTCAATTCACATTTATTGATGCAATTTATCAATTAATGGTATGTAGCTATAGTGTATTTTTACAAATTTTACCATATTAAAATAATAAATTCCACAAACAAGTAAATTGTTTTGAGCTTTATTTTTTTTTCTTTTTTCTTTTTTTTTTTTTTTCGTAGCAAAACATGTAATGTGAACTTTATAGCAGTCAGGGAAGTCAAGCAGAATAATAAACTCTATCTGTTGCTACCAGCTTCAGGGAATTAAGCTATCTCAACAAGGAGTTCTCATTTAGATAAATGCAAAATTTCTGTGACAAAACATTTTTCCCCTATATTTAAAATAGTTTAAAATAGCCTTTTGAAGTGAAATCACTTGTGTATTTTTAAGGCATGAACAGAATTAATCTTTTAATTCAACTTTTTTTTTTTAAATTTTATTTGGTTTCATATTGGTCTCTTCATGTCCAAGACTAAAGACTTGGTGAGAAAAGAGAAGCAGCTAAAATCTTCCTCTAGTCATGGGCATCAAAGTGAGAATGTTGCCAGGCCTCAAAGTCCCTCATATCTGCATTGATTTAGTGTCAAATTTTCCCCATGTCACAATTCATGTGGGCTTCAGGTGTGGTTCATTTTAACCGGATCCAAATCCAGGCTGCCACAACTCTGTTGTTCTCCTCCCTCTCTCACATCAGCACCCACGCCCTTGCTTTTGCTTTTGACACTCAGGTAGCTTCCTGGTGAGCCTGTTCAGGAATCAGTTCAGGGATTCATTTATTAAATAAAGTTATTAGGGTCTCTAGCCAAATCACTTCCCCAAACCCTTGCCATGCACAGGGTTTTAGGGACTTTAGTGCCCTAATCTTACAGCTATGCGGAATTTTGAGCCAGACTGAATTTCTATCAAGCTGGTTCAGCTTCATCCAACACTTATTTTGCTTATGCCTTTGCCGTTTCATGCACTGACCCCTGGGGGGGAAAAAAAAAAATATCAGCACTTTGAATGCTTCATAGATATTCATGGCTGTGGCTGAGGTTCCCATTAATAGTGTTTAAAGACACCTTCATTCATAAGATACATTCATTCTTTTCCAACCGAAATGTTTTTATGCTCTGCATGACTAAATCACTTCACAGTGGTGTTGAAACTGGCCATAACATCAGAGGAAAGAGACGGGCACCTCATTTAGACTGTCAGATGGTAGATGATATTTTGGATTCCTTTCTTTGACTAGCTCTATCAGGAAATAAGCAGTTAGATTTAATTCACATTGTTTCCAGATGAGACTCTCATCCTCTCTTACCTCTGTAGCACTTAAAATCAGCTGAGCAAAATCTGATCCTTGTTTACTTCCAACTTAGACAAATATTTTCAAATCTTTGCAGTTTATCTCTAAAACAAAGATGAAATCAGAGCCCCCAAACTTTTACAAATAGTATAGAAATATGTTCTATAAATATTTATACACATGGCTAAATGTAAGCAATCGTTTTTTTTTTTTTTTTCATTGACGGCAAAATGCTTGAATGCATGATAGCTACATATTTAAAATTGGAATTGAATTGCAAAAAGGAACATTAGCTGTTGAATACAACAACATGGATCATGCATTTATTATTTGTAACTGGGATCTTCTGCTGTGAAGTAATGTATTCTTATTCTGCTCTTAATGTAGTTAGAATACACTAAAGACTAAATAATTTCTGTAATGTCATGCTTACCAATTTACACTTCAAGCTGGCCAAATTTATACTTTTATCTTTTATTGTCAATTAATATCCTTGCAGAAACATGGGCTAGGGCAGATAGAAAAGCCTTCAATATATTTCTACTGATATTCTTACAATCTGATTACTACTGAAGCTGAAAAATTAGATTTTAGATTTCTTAGAATTCATTTTTGTACTCTTACATATGAAATAAAATTTATGTATGATATTCAAACTCTTTTTCTGCTAAACAAGTATGTTTTACTGAACAAAGTGATACTAACTGTGATTCATTCATCTGTTTACAGTCCAGTTCATGAACTGTTCAGTACATGAGAGTCATTTCAGGTTTATTAAGCAAAGTATTTAAGCACCTACTTAATTTCTGTTAATTTTAAGCAAGTGCCTGGATTCTGTTAAAGCCAATGTAATGAGTCATAAGGTACAGTGATTCAATATCTGCTGTTGAGTTTACATGCATGATTAAAGTAATGCATGCACTTACGTTCTTTACGAATGGGAACATGCACCAAAAGCATAAAACTGGTCAAGCAATAAAATTGAGAAAGAGTCGTATTTCAAATATAAAATGAAAATAGAATAGACTGAAATTTCTTAGGCATCATGTTCATTTAACTATGAACTTCAGCTAAAAAAAAAAAAAAAAAAAAAAAGCATTGTGGCATTTAGGAAGGATCAAGATCATTATAAATCTGTGCAAACTCCAGGTTATGCCCAGGCACATATTCTACATAGCTGGTCACAATAACTCCTAAAGAAAGACAATTTATCAGCAATTTATATGTGAATTCATTTAATGCTATCACATTTTTTGCTACTTTATGGTACATTTTATTTTTTTCCATTGTTATTACTTTGGTGTAGTATAAACTATGCAAAGTAGTCAACATAAATATTAAATGATGATGTTAGGCAATACAAAATATGAATGTAGCTGAGTTCAGCAGCATATGAGCAGTCCAATTGTTCATTGATCTTGCAAAACAACTAATTACATAACTTTCCTGCTATAATTAGCAGCTGATCTCTGGCCTTTGGGTCAACTTTGTGTGTGTTGGGAGGAAATGGATAATTTCTTTAGACAGCTGGAATAGATCACTCATTCGTAGTTTTATTAAGGATGAAAACTTTTATAAAGCCGTGATTTGACACACAGTCATTCTTCTACTCAGGTTTCAGACATAAGTAATTTTACAAGTTTTATACAGATAAAATTAGGATTATTTAATTAAATGTAAAATCCAACAGTTCAAATTCAAGCTAATAACATTTCAGGGGATGGGTAACTGCATCAATTGATGCAGTGTCAGTGCAGTTCCCTGCGAGTCTGAGGGGAATGAGGAAGACAGCGTCTTGAATCAGAGGAAATATTCACTTAGGAAGAAAAGATGCTGTAAGTAATCTCAAAATAATTGCAAGCATTGTTTTCCAGCTTTGATTTTAGTATATCTAGAAATCATGTCTCATCATTAATAAATTCACTTTATCAAAGTTTATGCCTAGTGTTTTCAAAATTTCTAGGTGTGTTTATCTGGTTTTGCAATGGTTATTTTTTATCATCTCTTCATCTACTTCTCATAGTCACAGGAATGTTTCTGTGATGACAGAGGCTTTGCATCAGGTGTAATCTACATACTCCTGGGACTGGTTTGTTTGTCGTTTGCTGTGATTAGTTAATAGAGACATACTTGAAGTATAGGAAAAATTGTTGCTTAGATACTGATTCCAGCCTTGCAGAAATTAACTGGAATCTTGCACTTACTGATGTCTGAGATTTGTGGATGATATATCAAAAAATATGTATTAATTTTGTAAAAGACTATATATAATTTTGGGGAGTCTCAGATTACAGGAAAAAGATCTTTGTTGTTATTTCCCTCCAGTAGTAGATCCCTTCTTTCTCTTTCCCTGTATATGAAAGAGAGTCAGATAGACACAATTTATTTTACTGAAATAACTCTGACTATATATTTTTATTAAAAAGAAAAATAACTCTGTTTTTAACTTTGGCTACTTGATAGGTCCTGTAACAGGGGCATAGGGTTTTGATCTTTATTTTGTTTCTCCTTTTCTGTAATTGTTATTATTCAGATACTTGACTCCCTTAACCATTTTATCAGTTGTGCTACTTTCATGAATATAAGAATCATGTTTATATATTTTGGATTTCTTCTCTGTTTCTGTTTTTAGAAACTTTTTCATCAGGCAGCCAAGCAGTCTCATTGCTTTCATCAAGGTTCATATCGCCAATGACACCTGTACAGTTGCAAAGGTTATTACTCAAAAACTAATAGAAAACTCTGTCAGGTGTCTTTGCCTTTCTCATCTTCTCCATTAAAAATAATATTCAAATTAATTTTAAGAAAATACAATGTGTGAAAAAATGAAAAATGTAAACAATAAGCAATAGCAGACATATAGGCCAAGGATAAAGAATGTTTTCTGCTGGAAAAGCGAGTGCCATGCTGGGTGGGCAGGACAGTGGGGCAGCACTTCCAGGTGTGATGGCTAAGGAGTAAGTCTACTGAGGGTTTCTGAGCCTTGGGGAAAGTCTTTTGAAGGACAATGTTCAAAGTTTCCTTTTCCAGCTTCCGTCTAAACTTCTAATGGGGAGAACAGCAGATACACATTTCATTGGGGACTGAGAAACCCAGCCTGTAGAAACTGTTGAAGACAGAAATTGGATTTGATTGTACCATGGCTCATGCCATGCCTTTCCCAGACAGCTCTGTCCTCTTCCAGTCCCTTAGGAGAATTGGGTAATAAATGCATATGTGGTAGTGCGTGACTATATGAATCTGTTTCTAAATCCAGTGGAAGAAATGTGAAGTTCTTTAGCAATGGTTTAGCTAGGTTCATCAGTTGTTTTTAGTATCTGCATTTGAACAGCTGGAACTTGGGGAGTATTGAAAGGAAGAAAATTAATATAATTCAGAAAGGAATGTGGGTAAGGAGATATAGGAATTTCACTAAGAAATAGTAAAGAGATAAAAGTGCTTCCCTAAAAATGCCAAGGTACAAGTGTTAGGGTACTGGTGACTGTAACATTGGTGAGGTGTTTCTGAATGAGCATATGTTCTTTAGTCTGGACAGTTGACCACCTCATTATTCTATCACTAGTAATATTTGACTGCCCCAACCTATGCCCTCAGGGATTGTTGCATAGGAAGAGTGAGGAATTTAATGAAGGAGTATGCATGAGGTTTTTGGAAGTTAGAAGTGTAAAAGCTGAAAATATGAAAATCATATTGTGACAGTGTTAGAGATAGTAGAGTAATGACGCTAAGCTGGGCGATGGAGACATCAAATGTTTCTGCAGATTTACTCAAGTACCCCTCTACTTTGTTATTTGGAATGTAATAAAAATTACATTACCACTGGTACCTTTTTCATTCATTCCATATATTCAAGATCTTTATTAGTGTAGTGGGCTGTTCTATTAAAATTGTTTTGGTTTTAGTATTCGATCGTGAAAAAAAAAAAAGCCCAAAGATGACTTGCGCATTTGAGAAAAAATGTGAAAATACTTGGTGATATTATTTCTGAGATTCAGTGAGAAGTGGTTTTCACTAGATGGTTTGAAAAGCACTGATAGCATTTATTTGGCAATATTACAAATAGTGCATATCTTAATCTCATTACATTACAGATTATTTTTATTTCTCAAAATCAGTAGCTATTTGCGGAACATAACATGAAAACTTTGATGCTTGTTCAAGGTTTTTTGAGAGAAAGGTTTTAACTTTAGATCAGGTTCAAAGGCTGACAATTTAATCTCCCCAGCCATACCCAGGGACTTTGAGAAAGAAAAATCTTTAATGAATTGTAAGAGAATCAGATCACAGCTTTTCTTGGATAAGTCCATTTGAAGTGTATTTCTCAGTTTGATCTTGTTTTATGAAATCAATTATATGCATTTTCCATTTAAGATTGTGTATGATTTGGAGTCAGTAGGAACAAAAGAAACGTTAATACGCTTTGTTGACTAACAAAAAGTTAAGCACATACTTAACAGTAAGTGCTTTACTGAATTGAAACTCTTATAATGTTTTCTCCAGTTGTGCTGAGAGTAGAATGAAAGAAGAAAAAAAAAAATTACCTTTGATCTCACTGAACAATTTAAAAAGGAGTTATAGTCTTCTAGGAACCTATTGCACTAAATCAGGCCCAGTTAGCAGAATGAAGCTTCAAACTGCAGATTCTTATTACATGTAATACTAATTTCACTGGGTGTGAAATTGTTTTTTGCTAATCCAAAAAGCATGAAATAAGCACTGACCAAGGAATAGCTCATAGAAATAAAGTGCCACACTGATGATCTCTGACAGTAAGTAATGATAAAGGTGAGGGAAAAGGTGTTCTCATGACACGGGATTGCTGCAAATTAAAAATTTTCCTTTGCACCACCCCAATTTATTCTTTTCCAAAGGAGTACTGGATTTTGATTTTGCAAAGCAGTAAAATTGTCAAAAGTTAAGCTATTGATGCAAAGCAAATATGATATTAGAAATTAATATTTTTGTGGTTTTATAGATTTGCTGAAAATAGGAATTAATTTCATACCAAATAAACCTTACAGTGCAATGCAGGAATAAAAGACTGGGAAATGATACATCACTAGCACAAACATCTCCGTGCCAAGGCCTTCCAAATAATTAAAATATTTTCTATTAGTTTATACACGTTAATATAATCTAAAAGAAAAGGGTTCCCTCTTATTACAGATATAATGTAATTTGTAACCAGAAGGGATTATGCATCAGGTATCTCAAAATAAAACAGCAGTGATAAAAATATCCTGAAAAAATTCTTTGCATGAGATGAAGGTCTGCCTCAATTCTGACACACAGCTTCTGCTGAAACTGTGACAATCTGTCAAGACCATGAGAATACCCACTCTGTGGTGAAGCCTCATAAATCCTAAGTAGCCAATTATTTTAAGATGGGGAAAACTATCACCTCTGGAGCCCTTCAAGACCTCTTCCTGTATACCACAGAAAGATTTCTGCTAATTTCTGTTTGTCTTTTTTTAGTAAAGCTTTATATCATTACAGTAAAAAAGTGTTCATATGATACTTTTTATGAGAATCTTATATGTGCCTCCAAAAATAATCAATTCACAATTTTATTCTTAGATTTTTGATTTTGTAAAATGTAAACACCAACATAAAACAGTATACCAATTATTTCATTCTAATTGAGTATTCCTGTTTTTATCTAGGTGTATGTTATTGAATATAAGACATTTCCTAAGTAGTTCATTTACCTGACCCAGGCAACTTTGAAACTAGATTAGAATCACAATTTATATTGCCATGTTGCAGTTTGAAACAAAATATTTTGAATTTAAACCAAACATTTATTAAGGGTCTAATATTTTCCATCTGAAGATGTATTAATTACTTGAGTGTCTCTTTGAGTTATGCTTTCCACTATTAAAAACCGTATAATTATGATTTAAAATGCCATGATGTATCTTTGTTTATCTTTAAGAAACCTCATAGAAAATTGAATTTTTTCACTGGGTTTTGAAAACAAGCACATTTATTTCATATAGAAAACATTTTTTCTGAAAAAAACCCCCAACTTTTGAGTGCAAATGAGTTATCTGTTTCTATTTTCCCTCTGTAAAATTCTCTCTGTTTCTCCTTGAAGAACATGCTTATTTCTGTGGCATAAAAAGAAGAGAGTTAGCCCTGCTAACTACACTAACATAATATGGCAACCAGAGCTGCAGACCCCAGTGCGCTGAGCAAGGAACTAGTAGTCATCCATGAGTGAGTGGAGGCCAGAAAAGGCAAGGCCAAATGTGGTGTGGACAAAGCTAAGAATTTACATTTGATCGGCAAATTATTAGTATACAAAGTCAAGATGGAAATGCAGGTACTTTTTCATCTCAGCCATTGGGGTAAAATGAGATTCAGGCCAAGCTGAGCAGTTGTCAACCAAATGTTTCTTTTTCCCTTAGCCCATTCCACTTGTCTCCTCAGTTGTGCAACCACAGAGTGAACAGTCCTGGCAAAGTCATCAGACTGAAGAGTGATGCCATAGAAAGGGAAAGCTTTTTCCACCCTCACCAGTTCCTTGGTTTGGGACACCACACTTTTACCATAATAGCTCTCCCAGAAAGATGGAAGAGGTGATCAGGAAAAGAGGAGGTAGGTGAGCCACATGTGAGGGTGCTGCAGCTGAAGAAATCCACATAAGATGAGGACCTAACAGACCATTTTGTCAAACTGCATCTTGCCGTTGACTCGCTACAGGATATAGTGGAGCCAGAACATTTGTATTCTAAATCTAGATGTAATCTAAAGGTGTTTTTAAGATCCAGTGTTCTTAAAAACAGAACACCTTATGTTTGCTTATCTGTGGTGGTTAAGAAATTGGTTGTTGTACCTAGGAAATAATCTGGTTCATCAAAGATAGTAAGAATAGTCAGAAAAAACACAAAGGAAGTGAAACCTGTTTTTAGAGATTTCTAGCATTCTTCTGACTGCATTCACAGTTGAATTGTAAACTGTAGTCCTTGACAATAAACTCCATGGTTTCATTCCAAGTGATTTTTTTTGTATTTCTATTTCTTTTGCATTCCTATGGTACAATACCCACCTTTGGTAACATAGACATTGTGTGGGGTTTTTTGTTGTTGTTGTTGTTTTTTTTTGGTGTGGGGGTTTTTTTTTTTTTTAGCCTTATTGTTGAAAGAATTTGGAAAGAGCCTGTCTTCATGTCGTTGAAAAATAAAACTGACATTTTTACATCTGTTTATTTTGTTGTAGTCCCATTACAGCCATATCTCATTAGAGCCAAATTTAACTCAATATCTTGCCAATCTTAGCTTCTTTTTATTGTTTATAGTTCTTTACTAACTTCCTTTGAAACACATTGTCACAAGTACTGGACAGATCCCATACGAATTTCTCAACAGTCATTGTCAAAATGCTATTGTACTTTCTGTGGGGTTTTTGACATTTTTCAACCTTCTTCCTTTACTTCACATCTCTGTTTTTTCTGTATTTAACAATCTCTTTTCTTCTGCAATTGTGTGTCACAATATAATATAATATAATATAATATAATATAATATAATATAATATAATATAATATAATATAATATCTCTATCATGGCTGTTGGTTTTAAGACTAAACCCTGTTGTACCATCTGAACTTAACTGTGCTAGGTTTTGTTCTTCCTCATGACATATTTGACATTTATATTTCTCCTTATCTTTCATCTATTTTATTTTTTTGGAATATGAACATTTTCTTGCAGACTTGTCAGTATTTGTTTTTTAGTAACCTACACACTTACTTGTCCTTCATTCCATCTATTTTTCACTTCTGTAAACTCCAAAAATTTCCAGCATATTTCGTTCATTCTCACTCACAGCTGTTTTCCCTTCTACTGATTTAAATTTATTTCACCTTCTGTAGTAGCATTTTCTGTACTAGCATTGGTTTTTGTAATGCATACATGTACTTAAAAAGTATTGGTATAATGATGATTCAATATTTTAGTTATTTTGCAAGAATATAAATATTTAACAGAATTTCTATGCTCTAGTCCTTTTCTGTCCTCATCCATTTCACATTTATGTATATGATCAACTGAAATTTATTTTTTTTTCCCCCAAAAAAGTGTTTGGCAAAATTCTGTTTGTGTGATTAATGGGTTGATTAATTATTTCTATGACTGACGATAAATGAGCATACAGTAGAACTGGGTCTTCCTAGAAAGTATAGAAAATACAAGAAAAGTTTCAATCTTTTTCCACTGTGAAGTATGAAAGAGAATCCATATTTATTCTTAATCAAGATTTTGGAAGCAGTGAAGACTTGCAAGTACCCAACATGTAGGTCTTTTTTAGCTATGCAATGATGGATAGTGCAGAAATGCTGCTTCTGTGTTCTACCAGGTGAAATTAATCATTATTTAATTAAAATTATATTAATTAAAAATTCAGCTGAAGAGTAGGAATATGCTGACAGAGTATGCTATAAGCTATTTAAGTTATTATAAAGTCAGCTACTTTAAGTGCATTTTGTAGCCCAAGATATCCATTTCCCCCTCTGGCCTCACTGTGTTCTTCACAAGACTGGAGTCACCTCACTACTAAGCTTTGTCTGGCAAAAGACCCTAAAGAAAAGCCCTGCAGAGAAGGTGTGAAAAATTAAGAGAAAGAGCTTCAGGCTTCCTCATCTTTTCATGTGGAGAGCAGCCTTAGTTTTTGATCCCTGCATCACTAGTGCTAGAAAATGGACTACTCAAATTTATTTCCACCCCCCCCCCCCCCCCCCCCCCGGTTGGATTCCTCTGACTATGACATTTTTGTACCAAATTAAGGAGGGTGGGTGATGTCAAATGGGCAACAAAGCCAGTTGTGTGCACTGCATAGGGGAAGAAATGTACTTGCCATGTCTCCTCCTGAGTTAATTCTCAAAAGAAATCAGGAAGTTGTAGAGTTTCAAAAATAATTCTTGTCTGGAGTAATGGAAGATTCACAGATCAAATTATATATTTCCTGATTCCATAAGTGCTCTTCACACATTGTGAGAACTGCTAATTGAAAAACAGAATTCAAGCACAATTCAGGCACAATTTCTTACGCATCTTCCTTCGGGCTTAGCAGCACTGGGCAGTTTAATGTTGTCTAGCAGATTCCCAGGTCCTTATTAATATAAGAAGGAAGGCTATGTCAAATTGTTTGCTTGAGAACAAGTCTTTTGATCTTGTTTAGCATTTATAACTAGAACTTAAAAGTGAGGCTGATTTAGGCAGCTGCAAGTGTTCTAGACTCTTTTTATATTATTTCTAATTAGGTGTTCTTTCCTCCGGACTTGATTTTTTTTACTAGCATTTAACTTTTATATTCTTCTGATTACATTATGCTGAATGAATGCTGAGTTCCATTACCCCTTTTACTCTCTTTTCACACTTGTTACAGAGTCTTGATTGAATTTTACAGTCATTGTTACTGTTTTGGATTGCAGTAGAAAGCAGACATTGATAAATGGACTGGCTATCACAGTGGCTGGACAAATATTCTCCTCTAATGCCTAGAAATTATTTACTCTTCTGGGTTTTCTAGGAAATAAGTTATGCTTCTTTTTACATAATCATACTAAAATAATGTTTTAAGGTACTTTCTTATGAAGATTGATTTTAAGGCTGCTATAGTTAAGACTGAAAGTTCGCTTTGGGCTCCTAAATTAACGTCTGAGTTTTATTAATGCTTAGTGTCTGTCAGTTTCCCCCAAGACAGTTGCTGCATACCATGCAACACCAGAAAATCTGTTGTTACTGTTGTTCCTATGTAGACATAGGAAACCAGTTTTAGATTTGATTGGATTAGAAAATATCATACATTTTATTTTTGCATTTTCAGGAAGAATTCACACTGGGCTTAAATTTTTAAGGATGTGGCATAATTTGAAAGGACAGAGTGTTCTGTGCAGTGGTCATTGGAATTAAGTGGGAGTGACAGTCACAAAAATACCATGTTCATCATACTGCTGCTTAGGTTTTAAAATTTTCACTGAATTTTCATTTTTCTCAAATTAACAAAAATAAAGCAGATATTTTTATTATCACGGTCATTCAAGAAATCATGACTAGCATTTTATACTAAAACTTGTGTTGATAAGTTACTGTATGTTTTTAAAAAAATAGTTAATATTTAATTAATATTTAAATCATTTAGATGCCTTATTTTTAATTTTTTTAGAGAAATGGATAAATAGTTTTTATTTTAATATTCATGTCTGATCATATATACAATTCTAGGACATGCTCCACCTTTAATTTATGTATTGTTTGCCAGAAGATTCCATGGTCCTTGGCATGGAAGGCCTTCACATTGCTACTATAATTAGTCACTATGTAATCTAGAGCCTAATAATCATATATAAATTCTCTCTACTAATTACCCTGTAATCTACTATTTGTTGATTAGAAGAGCATGAGATGAGTATTTCTACTATTATTAATTTCAATTTACATGATAATTAGAGGGCTGTTAAAATTATTCTTGTTTACTCGCTTGGTTGTGTAGTCAGGCCTTTTGTTGTGTTAATAGAATACTGCCTTTTTTATGTTCATCCATTTTAATTCATACTCAGCCGGCTTCTCCTTGCATGCGCTTCTAGCCTGCATTGTTCTTGGGCTGGTACACAGGCAGGTCACTAGAACAGGTAATTCTTTGTTTTCCCTGAAGAGCACCCAGGCAAGTTTATGTGAAATAGTTACAATGTTCTTGTCTAGTTTAAATATAGGGTGAAACCCTGCCCGTGCTGAAGGAAAAACATAGGGAACTCTTGTGGAGGAAAAATGTATGCATACCTGCTCTGAAGTTCAGGAGGTAGTGTGGTTGGATACTTGGGTGAAGATGAAAGGCGGAAAAAATAAGGTTAATTTAATGGTAAGGTATGCTATAAACTGCCAAACAGAAGGAGTAGGTGTGGACGAGGCTATTTTTGTGTAGCTATGTAATGCATCAAAATAGCAGGGCTGTGGGAAATGGTTTTAATTAAGCTTGTATCTTTGAAAGAGTAATTTTGCTTTTCACACAAGGAATAATAACTAGTCAGATGGACACAATATTTTTATTTGAATAAATGGTTGGTACTAGCAGTTTTAGGTGTGATTCAAACTAGCCAGACAATACCACTTGAAAATGAAAAAACAGGAGACATGTTGATGTAAATGTCATGATGTATTTGTGATTCTAGGAAGAGGCTGCATATATGGAAAAGAAGGATAAAGGCCGAAGTATAATTCAGCAAAGGAGGCAGCAAATTCAAAGTGTAGTTAGGTAGGGTCTTATGGGAAGATAGAATGAAAGGAGGATAACTATCAAGGTAGAAAGCTATAACTTTTAGTTAAGGAATTAATTTAATTTTGCTACAGCAAAATATCTCAATACAAAAGAAAAAAAAAAAAAAAGTGAGTAACTAAGGAATATGATAAATTAGAGAAATTCTCTGAAGTCAGTTAGATGGAATCCAGTAAAGAAAAATGCATACTAAGACACTAGACAATCAAAAAACCCCCAAACGAAAATCAAAAAACCAACGAAGACAAAAATGGGGAATCACTCTTCAGGCAGAAGAATTGCAGAGAAGCATTTCAAAGAGATTGCATATTCAGCATAATAAATGTAAATCAATAGTTTGATGTGGTTAAAGAAAAAGCAAATTTCATTCTAGGAGGTATTAGCAGCTGTGTTGTACATAATACCAATAGTGGTTTTTCTGCTTTTTCCAGATCTGGTGAGGCCTCAGCTAAAATAACGTGTCTACTTTTAGGGATTATTCTCTGTAAATGATTTAGGCAAGTTAGAATAAGTTCAGAGCAGAGTTAGAAATCCCAAAAGAATTAGACAGTGAGATCTCAGAGGACAATTTGAAAACACTGAGTTAACTTAGGAAAATAAGGCTGTTAAAGGATAAATCCTCCAGTATATACAGGATGTTGCACAGTGGTGTTCATCTATCTTCCATGTCCACCACAGAACAAGGACAACATTGACTGAATTTGCAACAAGAGAGGTTTAAGTTAAACAGGAAAAGATAATATTTAAACCACACTGATAATTAATAACAGGAACAAGTTGTCTAGTGCAAACATAATGTTTGTATTATTAGAGGCTTTGAAAGAGAGTGTAGAAAGAGTGGTCCAGCCTCCTTTAGTAGAGGAAGATAAACTCGGTAACTTTTTTTTCTCACACCATTCTATTATTTTCAGGTGTTTTTGTTGTTGTTGTTGTGGTTGTGGTTGGTTGGTTGGTTGGTTGGTTGGTTGGTTGGTTGGTTGGTTGGGGTTTTTTTTTGTTTGTTTGTTTTGTTTTGTTTTGTTTTTCTTAAATTAAGGGCAGGAACTCCTTGGACTTTTTAGAGTATTTTACCTCTGAATGAAGTTAATATGACTGAAAGTGGACCTACAAATTAGCTCCAATACAATGGAAAATGTAGCGGCAGAATACATGAGTGAGCTGTACACCTCCTTTGCTCTTACCAGCTTTTATATTAAATCATGTGATATAGTGTATGACCCCCAGAAACCACATAATCAGATGAAAAATACACTGAGTGTGTAATATGAAATCACATAGCTCAGTTACATAACGATATTTGAATATTTTTGTAATTATGGGAGTTCAGATTGATGTTCATAATTTAAAATTAGGCAATTTCCATTTGAGTGCCTATTTTAAATTATAAATGAGCCATTCAAGTAGAATTTATTCTTGTGAGTGATACATTATCAATCTTATTTGAACCATGGTAAACAAATGTGGAAATTATCAGAAATAAATACTAATTTATTTAAATATAAATAAATTAATATGAAATTATACTTTTGTTAATCAGATAATGTTCTAAATAAAAAACCTCACACACATTAAATATCAATGAGAGACTGAATTTCATGAAAATGTTTGGAAAATCTGAACTCTAGAGCCTTCTTTATCTTAAATATTTTCAGCGTAAAAAAAAAAAAAAAATTGCTTACATCTCCTTAACAAGTTAATATCAGTCATTAAATAAAGAGAAGTTATCACTCGAGAGTTAGCCCTGTACAATGGAAGCCACCTGCACATAGCCTAGGTTCTAATTAATACAAGGATCTAATTGTTGCTTTGCTCTGAAAAAATGGAAAAGTGATAGTTCCAAAGAGTGGAGGTCTTTATGGAATAAGCGATATATTAGTGCACTCTTCTTGTATAAGATATGGGGAAAGATCACATTAAGATACTTATTTAGGATAATTTTACCATTAACTTAAGTCATGTAGAAGAAAACATTAGGGGTATTTATTTTTTTGATAAATAACAGATGTTTTAAAAGCAATAGATTCGTTAGTACTGCGGTGTGAAAGTAATAAGAAGAGACTATCTTTAAAATACTATAAAATTTATTTCTTACAATCACTCAACCTATATGTGAAACTGATTGTTTCAATACAATAGCAATATTCATGATGTTCCTGTCTGAACATTTGCTAATGAAAAATGAAGTAGTGCACTGTGCTAAGTTTCCCTCATCTTTTGCTGCCCCTTTCAAAATCCAGAAAATTTAGGTTTTGAAGGACTGTCATATACAACCACTGGGTAGATTATCCAGATTTCATCAGTAAAAACCTTAGGATTCTTCACAGGATAAGGGAACTCCCATCATTACTGTAACTGCCCAGGCACTGTAGATGATGCATTTACCGGCTAAAATTAGGCTTGAAAGATAAAAAGCCATTTAATTTGAAAATTCTGTGGAGTTCATAAAGAGAAACAACTTCTGTATTAGGCCTCTTCTCTGAAACAGAGGATAGTCTTATGAAAATCTGTCTTTGTCTTCTGACCTCAGATACAAAGGTGGAAAGTCCTGGACTGTCAGCTGGAAGCAAGGGAGGAGACTGTGATAGTGAGCTCAGCAAACCTGGGCCAGGGAAGAGAGGAACCCAATCGTGTCAGCCAGGATCATCAGGGAAAAATCAGGTTATTAGGGAAGTATTGACACAAAATGGACAAACTGAGAGTGAGATGCTGAAAGAAGGAAATCATCATTATGAAGTCAAGAAGAATTGAAAAGGAAAAAATGGATAACTCATGGGGAAAAACCTGGTATGGAAAAAAATGGAGAAGGAAAGTAATGGGTAAAGACTGCAAAAGCCTTTGTGACCATAGTCATGTGGGCGTCTTCAGAAATTTGGGTCGAAGTAGACATTCATAGAATGTCATCAACCTTCTACTGATGTCATCTACCTTCTACGGTTTCTGTTTTATTTTGTGTTGCTTCAGTTCACATTTTAGAAAACAAACACAGACAATGACACATTAAGGAAATACGAAGTTTCCAAGTACTCAAAATTAAGAGGTACCAAGCAGAGGCTGGTGTCTTATGTTAAAGTATTACCTGTATTTTCATGATCCTGGTACCATTTGTTCTGCTTTTGTAATGGAGACGATTGTCATCCCAGTGCCTTAAGCTTCATTTTAACTGCAGTTGGAGACTTTGAAAAATCACTGCCTTTCTCTTCATTAAATAAACACCATCTACACTATGTACTGCAATTATTCATTGTATGTAGCCAAAGAATAATGAACATGTAGCAACATCCATGCTATAGCAGATGATATGGTGGGAGACTGAATCAAGATGGCAGAGGTGACCTTAATTTAATTGCTTGCTCTTTTTTGACAACTTGATTTTGCCTATTGAGTTCTTCTAGTCTGAACTATTCCTTGCTTTGACCTTAGATTCAGCTGTCTAAAATTGCCTATGAAAAGTATGAATAATCAGTGATAATATAATCCAATTTTTGGGCTTTTTTAAGCTGAAGAGGAAAGTTTTGTTGTTTTTTTTTAAAGATACTTTCTCATTCAAGTTTCACCAGAGCACTCTGTCTGGCAGCATAGTTTTGCCTTAATGCCTGATTTGTATTGTTCTTGCAGCTTTATTGCTGAAGTCACAGAGTTTTTACTAGTTGCACTTGAGATGTGCATCTTGATTGTAAGTAGGCAATCAGTGACTTTATTTTTATAAGCACTTCATGAATGCAAAGCAGATATTTTTGATTCAATTGTGTTCTTTATCCTTTATTTTTCCTTGATCTGCCCTCCTAGCATCATGGAAGAGAGAAGCAATCTATATGTACATTTAGGGAAAAAAAATGCTTCATCATACCCCTTCAGTAAAAAAGGAAAGAAAAAATGTGAAAGAAAAGTATGATTGAAGGAAGAAGTAGCAGAAATGAATAAAAATTTCCTTTAAAATGTAAGAACAAGTAGAAAGTAAGAGTGCAGATGAGGAAAATAAAGTGAAAGAAACCTAGTGAAAAGATGGTGTCTCATGGAGAGGGGGAATAGAAGAGCTTGTCTGATATCTGGAGGCCTCAACATTTGTGGAATGCAACATTACTTTTTCCTGAACATGTCTTCTGTACTCAACTGGGGAAAAATCTGTCATGATGTGTCCTTGGAGCTGTTGTGACAACACAGGTAAATAAGAAACACAGCCTAGCAAAACCCCAACCTGTTCGCTGGAAGCTGTATAAAGCCATCTTCTCCCAGGCTTATTGCTTTCCTCTATTATCTGAACATCTCTCTGCCCTCTGGGAATGCTGCTACCATGGGACTGTAACTGTAATCCCAGAAGTCTGCTCCCATCATGAACCACTACTTCATTTTGGTGGCTGTATTTAGCTTGTAAACTACTTCAATGTACCAAATATAACAAACACATATATTAAGGTTGCAAAGGATGTGACACGACAAATGATCAGAAATACTCTGTGCAATGCAATTTCAATCATGTTACAAAAATATCTACATCAAAACCCTGTGGACAGAAGAAAAAAAAAAATATTAAATAGCACCAAAATAATTCATATGCTGGTAAGTTTACTGAGTGCAAAGAAAGAAAGTGATTGAAAGTGCCATGATAGCAAAAACAATGGAACAAGAAAACCAGTAAACTGACAGAAGTTGACTTGCTATCACTACCAAGAAATGGTTAGTGAGTTGACTGTGTGACAGATGCCACTTTCAGAGGGTAGGGTACAGTTTATTCTACGTTGCTTGCTCCCTCCTTTCCCCCCTCTTTTCCTTATGTGAAACAGATGGAACTAAATTATTTTCAAGAAGGTGGCAGCATCTGTTTTTGTAAATGATACGATTTCTGTTTTTATTTTTTTCTCCCACTAACACAGAGTAACCTATGCAACTTTTCTTGAGGAAAGCACAGTCATAAATTTGACAGAAAACAGAAAGATGACTGTGGCACCTTGTCTTTATGCTGCAGTATTCACTGCATGTTAAAAAGCTGGAAGGCTTTCCGAGGAGGTGAGGAAGATTTATGTGGTGTCTCTCTGGACCCAGAAGTAACCTGTTTTGGTGTAGTATAAACCCATGGATATCAATTACAATTTAAATACAACAGGTACACGGTGCCCTCTCACAAAAATTGCATTCAAATTGTATGGTAGGCCCCATGAAATGCAGTGAATATCTTCAAACTCATGCAGCAAATATTTGCCAAAAGCTGTAGGTACATCCAGTGTGGGTCATTACCTAGTAGTGACATGGTAGAATCAGTAGGGGAATAGTTGATGTTGAGAATTGTCACCAGACTTCAGCAATAGCATCCCTCCAGGAAATACAACGCAATTTATGCTATTTCAAGCCATTGTTCCAGACTGTAAACTCGGAGAGACACTGCTTCATTGATTCCACAGTCATTTTATATTTTACAACACTGGGACTAGAGGAATTTTAAATATAAATTGTGAATCTGGAAGATGGCATTTAAAAAAAAAAGCATCTAACATAACGCAGCAATGTGCTCAGGTCTGTAATCATATTATAAACTTTCCCTGGCACTATGACTTAGGAAAAATACGTAGGCTGTATCTGGCAGTCATAACCCTTGGCTTTATGTGAACAATACAAAAATGAATATCATTATGACCTAATTATTGTCAGGCCACTGATGACTTTTTTTAATAAACCAAGTAATGTTCTGAAAAACTTCTTTACATATAGACAGTGCTCTGGAAATCAAAATCAAAATCTGCAAAATCAGACACTTGGCTCAGTGGAGGTCCCGTGACCTCAGTAACTGGTGATCAGGTTTGTTATGTGTCTGAGCATGAATATAATTAATTGGTGTTAAGCACACCAGTTTGACATTTTAGAACTGCTTTTTAAATTTATTTATGGCTTTGCATTTCACTGTGGTATAATTTTGCTCTGGTGGATCAAAACAGTAGTAGTGACCAAATATCAAGCAACATTTTCATTCCATTCATTTTCTGCAACCAGGAAAGTTGCAGTATACCAGAGCTTATTGCCACCTCTGACTACCCCTAAAGTTCTCTGTCCTGCAGAAAGATATAATAGGTAGACTTACACTATTAAACAAATAATAGTTAGATATAAATCATGATAAATCTTTTATTGAGATCTGTTGTCTACAAGTAGAGTAGAGACAGCATATACCATGGTGACAGGTATTTTGGACTAGGAGTACCTGGAACGGTTTGTACACATGCAGGCCTGGAGTAAAATAAAATGAAGTCTGATATCTAATGCCAAAGAACAGGAGGCACTGTATTTTGTTACATGTGACATGTCAATGTCACCCTTTCTGTCCCTTTGTTCTTTGAAGGAGCAAAAAGTGAGCTGCTTCGTCTTTGCAGGACTGGTTCTTCTGACCAAGGCAGAGGCAGAGAGAGCCAAGTTTCTGACCTCTATTTTTATATCCTTTTCTTTGTGACAAGGCTCTGGCTGTTTTCGCTACTAACTTTAAACAAGCTTCGTGACTGGGAAAACCACTTTGTATTCTGATGTTCATGTCTTTTATAGGATTGCTCTAACTTAAGAAGTTTATGACCTAAAATACTGGCAATCTCAGAATCATGTGACTAAATTCAAAATTAAGATATGTTATTATTAGACGTTTTTGTATTCTGTTAACTATGAGTATATTGTCTTTTGAGGCTTATGTTTACATTAAAACTCTTATTGGTGCCAACAAAAGCAAGGTTTGCCTGCCTAACAATAGGAACCCTATTATTACATCTTGATGAGTGCTAAGAGAAAAATGTCTCCCTGCTGCCATTGCTCAATTAGGCTGGAAAAAGTTTTGTGAAAGAAAAATATGGGACTCATCACAGCTTATCTGTGAATGTGGCCATATCAAGAGAGTGGGGGTGTTTTTTGCAGCCTGTGACACAGAAATACTCCAGCAGCTCTGGCTATTGTTCAGGAGCTGTCAGCATTGTGATAGCCTGGCCCCACTAGTTGTCCATCCAGAGAATGTAAGAGGTTAATGCAAAGTAAAAGAGATGGAAATTGGAAGACAAGATGAAAGAAATGAAAGCAATTAGTCAGCACAAATGGTGCTGAGCCTCTTTCCAAAAATAGCACGTTTAACATTTATTACAGGAAAGAACTGAAGTATCTTAGTGACACTGGCTTTGTGGTAGGAGAAATATAAATAGAAGAAAGTAGTTTTAAAAGCAGTTGAAAGGAGAACTAGAAAACACATGAAAGACCTTGGAATCACTTAATCTGATTACAAAGAAGTAGGAACCTCAACATTAAAGCTAATGTTAATATTCTCAAAATTAATTGAGAAAATAAAAATTATTGAGATGAACTAGGAAGCAGGCATTCTCAGTAACCAACCTAATTTAGTTAGAGGAGGGGTTTTTTTTGTTTGGTTGTTTCTCTCTCTCTCTTTTTTTTTTTTTTTTTTAACTTAACAAATTATGAAAGCCAGGAGGATAGATGGACTTATTTTCTTTCTTCTTTTAGCTTATGTTGACTGTAAATCAGTTTTACCTTTTCTCATTTGAATCACCTCTTTGTTTACTGGGAAAAGGTCTAAAAATCTCTTTTGTTTTTTCCTTGTTTCCTGATGGATTGTACCATTGCTATTTGGGAAAAACAGAACAAGGGAGATGATGGTAGATACAATGCAGAGTCTTATTTTTAGATCTCTATTTTGTTTTGGCACAGTTCAAAACTGAGAGTTCTTGGATGTGAACCAGCCCTTTGAAACTTTTGATGAGGTTCAAATCTGATGAATCCAACCCTTAAGCACTACCCACCCACCCTGTTCAGTCTGAGCCCGCATTTCTCCCATTATATCTTGAGGCAACATCCACCAGTGTTCTGGGAAGAAAAGTCTTGCACATTGCTGCTACCTTCCCCTCCTTACCAAGGGGTAACCCATTTTCATCAGCTGTGTTTGAACACAGTCTGAGGTCTGATGCAAATGAACAAAAACACTTAGAGCTGACATGTGTTTGGCTGAATCTTTGGTGATACATTACTTTGGCAATGCAGATGGCTCAGATACATTAATGAGGTTGCAAGGAAAGTGATCAGCATTTGTGGATATAGGTGTGGTATGTTCATAAGAAGTATGGTTTCGTGTTTTTTTTGAAGGTACTCTTGGGGTTTGTCTTAATAAATTATTTTAAAAATGCATTATGAGTGCATCAGTTTTTAATGCAAAAAATCCATCCTCTTTGCCAACAATAAGCTCAATTGCAATAGCTAAAAAAAGGAGAACCTAGTTTGTAGTATTAAAAACCCTGCATAAAAATGTAGGAAAAAAGATACTTGTCCCAAACTCATTGAAGAGAGGAGTACTAATATAAGTAGCAGAGCAAGGAACGCCAAGATATCCAATTGATAGAAAGCCACTGTGGAGAAACAGCTTTAGTTTTCTCCAGTGATGAAGTGCCAACAGACACTTGCAACCTTAAACAGGAAAGGAACCTAATATGAGGGATTTCCCCTATGTGTCATGTTGCAGAGAAGCCAGAGAGTGTCCTACCATAACCTGGGTCTACTAAGAGTCAAGCATCAGCCTAAGCACATGTAAGGACTCCTGCATTCACTAAAGCTCTTCAGAGTACAGACAGCCAGCTAACTCCCTAAGAGGTTCTCATGGCTAGAAATGTGGGTAAAATGCAAGCACTTACAGTTGGAGAGAGACTAAAAAATATTAAATATTAACTGAAATTATCAAGTACTTGCTAACTGATAAATTGTAGTAGGATGACCCAGGAAAAGTTCCAGGATTTTCCATTAAAGTGCTGTTTGTGATAGGTGAAAGGAAACAGCATTGTAGGCTCTGTATTTTTATGCTTGGGTTGTCGTTCTTGTTTAGGGATATTGTCCCGGTTTAGGGATACTGTCACCCCAGGACAGTAATCCTCATGCTGCGTCTTCTTCTGGATTTACAGTGCCTTCTAAATGCTCCAACAGAGTTTACATTTTGTGCTGGATCATTGAGACAGTTAAAAGTCAAAATTGGGGTAGGCCCTTGTGTTCAGAAGGCAAAACTTTCAGATTTTATGGTCTGTTTCTTGTCTTTCCATAGTAAAATCAGAAAAAAATGAAGGAAAAAAGACAGGTGACAGGGAAATCAGTAAACAAGTAGATGTTTAATAAGTTGATGTTCATTTGAGTGAAACAGAACAATTAGCCAATTAGTGTGATTTGCATTCAGCTTGTAGTCTATGGTAATGAATTTTGGCTCTTGAGATAGAATTAATTCTGCCACAATTAAATAGAATAGAAATACTAGGGTATCATATTTTAAATGTTCACATGTATTTAATACACAATTTTCATCTGCAAATAGGACAATCTTCACTATATCATTATTACACTTTCATGGCTATCTTTGACTGTTCTAATAGAGCTTCAATGTGGATTGCAAAACACACAGCCCATTTACAGTAAATATCTTGACAATCAGCATATGTCCACTGCATCCAAATGGACCTTTCTTTGTATTCAGATAAATGTTTGACTTCTAAATTACTTTTAAACCAAGTGACAAGTACTTTCACAAACTGAAGCCTTAAGAAAGAAAAAAAAAAAAAAAAAAAAAAAAAAAAGAAGAAATCCAAACCTTTTTAACTTTTGTCCCGTTTTCATTGGTAGAAATAGTCATTCAACATCAGTACATGCAAAGCTACCTTTCAATCAAAGAATTATCAATTCAAATCCAATTGCAAGTTTCTAAACCATTTTCCTATTAAAAACTATCTTGACCATGTAATCGCATTAGCTGTTGACTGGTTTCTATCTGGGCAAAGCAGAATGTCATGACTGATGCAGAAACTTGGCACATGATAGTTCAGGCCAAAGAGCATTTCTAAAAGGATTAGCCACAGAACAGCCCTTGATACAGGATCACAGAATAATCCACAGCTGTGTTTGCCCATCACTACACTTAATGCTTCTTATGGCTATTCTATGGGGAATTACTAAAAAGCATTTTGTAGAGCTATTCTCCATCTCTTGTGTATGTGTTTTGGCTTTATGTTTTCTTTGTAGATGTAGAGTGGATCTATACCAGATACTCTTTTTTAAATCTAACTGTTATTGCATGGATTAAAGCAGGAAGACCTAAGAAATTGTACATTTACAATATATATTTAAAAAAAAAATGCTAAATATACTCAAAAATAGATGAAATTGCACCTCAAAAAAGAGGAAATTTTGAATTCATGATGATGTGCAGATTGTCATCTAGAAAATAGCTATGTGGTATGTGCAGGTAAACCACATTAGAGATATGAGATAGATCAGTTCATGGTCATCCTATTAAGATATGAGAGTGACCGTTTAAGTACATACATATTTCCATGCATTATTCCTTCCAGTTTAGTACCAGAATAAACTCTATGAGCATAAATTTGCATACTTTGATACACTTTTTCCAGCCTAACTCTAACTTTTCTTTGTAATATCAGCATTTTTAGGGGGACTGAATAATGATGGCATTCTAATTTTTATGGTGGTGGCTTACTATTTGAGGCCATCTCCAAGCTTCCTTCTCCTTTTAGGGTTCTACATTAGTATAGGGGTTTTATTTCTTTTTTTTTTTTTTTTTTCTTTTTTTTTCCCTCTGGTCTTCAAGGGGGTTAACATAAATTGCATATCTTGATCCTGGCAGTTCCAGATACATTTACTTCCCAGACCACACCTATAGACCTGAGAATATGAGAGCGCTCCACCAGCTCAAAATTGTCTGCATATGACTTGCCTTTCACAAGTAGGGTAAGAGGAGAATCCTTGTTATTCAAAGGAACCCTAGCAAGAATCAGGACACAACCTGACAGAGTAGATGACCCCCTCTTCTGCAAAGCATGGCATGAAGAGGAAAGAAATTGCACAGGAGACCCAAACAAACAGAAAAAAAGCAGGTCAGGAAAACTGGAGCAGAGTAGCAGGCATACAGAACACAGCAGATACACAGAAAGGCAATGTGCTGGAAGGGGCTTGGCATTGCATCTGTGTTTCAAGAGAAGAAGGGAATTTTTAGTTCCTTTAGAAGTTTACTTACTGAAAGAGTCTTTATTATGGTAACTCTGTGATTACCGCCCTCTGAAAAATTACCCAAAGAATGTGTTTGGAATTAGCTGGTGAACTTTGTTCTATGTTGCCAGTATATTTTGTTTGAACTTCATGCACAAGCATGCCCATTTCTCAATATAACACTCTCAATTTTTTTTTCTTTTTTTTTTTTTTTTTCTTTTTTTTTTCTTGTGTAGTTCTGCAGATGCCTGAGAGAAAAAGCAAAAAGAACCATTTGGTCTCGACACTTCCAAATATCCTTTTCTAGTCACAAGAAGAAAAATAATCAGTGATAGCATACTCAGAGTGTGTTTAAGTCATCCAAGCTTTTAACTATATCTTGCATTAACATCAAATCTGAAGTGTGCTTATGTGAAGAATTTGCTTTACTCTGTGTGTGTATAAAAGAAAATACTTAAATCACTGAATTTACTAGAATAGAAAACTGATTTTCCATTAAACATTGTACTGACTCTAAATATTTATATGTTTATAACTGGCATAAAAATCAGAGAACAAAATTAGGTGAAAGGATGAGAGAAACTTGACTCATGCAGTAATGTGGTTTTTCAAGGTTCAGCATGTGGATACTTTGGCAGACAGAATTGGATTAAGTTTGTCTTTTGAAATGTTTTCCAAAATATTTTGAAAACATTAGTGTTATAATACAATACAAATCCAGCTAATTCTGAAATAGATGATAAACATGATTAACTTTGTAGTGGAAGTTATTCAGAAAGCTTTAGGCAAAAACCTGTTGCCATCCTGATGAATTAAGAAAGGGATAATATCACTCTAATGGATATTTTTGCATTAGTGTATGTCATAAGACTTTGTAATTAAATAGTCCCTGATCAAATTGCATATGCCAGTTTTGACAGCACGTTGTTTTAAAAATAAATTCCCTTTCATCATGGTCGTCAGACACCTACACACTGATAATGTGCAGATAAATTTCCACTCTGCCCCTTCAAAGAGACCATTAAAACCCCAAGTTTTCTGGGTCAAGACCATATTTAACCCCCAAAATTGTATGTTATATAACTGTTCTGGGTTTGGTTTTAATTATTTTCCTTTATTTCTGTTTTCTTTTACTGTACTCATAAAGAGACTGATGGGCAATTTGTAAAAAAAAAAACAAACAAAAAAAAAACCTCCATTTAAGCCATGAATGTGAATCCGGGTTAGACTGTTCCAGACGTTTTTTGTGTGTATGTATATATGGACTATTGCTACAGATTGCAGCTAGTATAATGCAGGGACTTCTTTAGCTCAGAGGAGCATGGATTTCAGGATGCCCTTGCGATACGGGAGACCAGTTTTGCAAAGGGTGTGATATCATACCGTGCTAGATAAAAAGAGCTGATTACAAAGTTTTCATTCTTGTCAATACCTGGGAATACATCAGTACAATCTTCTGTGGTCAAATCCTTCCACTCTTAACTACAGACAGAACGATTTTCCTATGTAGTGTCTATTTGTTTCTTTAGTTTGTATCACAGGGAGTTAAGTACTCTCTATATAAATAAAGAAAATACCAATGACAACAGTGACAGTTTGTCATAAGTGTGTTATACTTCAATAACAAATTAATAATAAATACATGTTTGTGGATTCAGAGTGGTTAAGAATATAAGGTCAGACCTGCTGCCTAGAGAGATTCTGAGCTCTCCACCCATGAAGCTGTTCTAACCTGGGCTGGATGAAGCCCAGGCAACCACACCCACTGCAGAACTTCACAGATTTGAGACCTCCAGAGCTCCCTTCCATTCTACATACATCCAAGCTTACATTTATAAGTTTTTACTTATATACATATATATGTGTATACGTGTGTGTATTTCTTAACAGTTCATCTTGGAAAAATAAGAAATCTAGGGACCAGATTTTCACATTCCCACTTTTTTGATGATGTATATTGAAAAAGTGGGAATGTGAAAATACAGATTTTTAATGCCTGCATTTAAATACCAAATTGTTGTTGTTGTTTTGTTTTGTGAGGGGTTTTGTTTGTTTGTTTGCTTTTGTTTTGTTATTTTTGGGTTGATTTTTGTGTGTGTGTTTTTTTGGGGGGGCGATGTTTCTTGTTTGCTTGTTTGGTTTTTGGTTTTTTGGCTACTGTATTTATTCTTCTTGCTATGTAACTAGCATTCTAGTCTTCTAACAAATAGTCTTCTGTTACTTCTGCTGATCATTCTTTCCAAAACAATACCAGAAAAAAAGAGGCAATAATCTGTGATTACCATATTAAATTACATTTAATGGAGCAAAAGCAAAATTATAAATTTCTGTCTATGTCCAAAGAAATTTTTCAGAGGAAAAGGCGTAATTAAAGTTCAGCACCTTTCCTACTGCTGTGAATGGGCATAGCACATTTCAGTAATTTTATAGGAAATGAATATTGAATATTCTTACTTGCGAGTCTACATGCATTTGACTACTATTTCTTTATTTCAGTGCTTCAGAAATCTTAATTCAGTGACATTTGTATGAAGTAAAAGCAAGTGTCCACTTGACCAAACCAAGTATAAAATGTAATGCATAGTGCATGCCAGAGCCTGCTCTATTTTCCAGACTTCTGTGCTTTGAAATAGGTTTTGTTTTTCATTTGGCAAACTGGCAGCACAACTCCTCACAGCTGTTACAACATTTTCATGGCAATGCACATTATTATGGACTCATAGTCTGTGCCTTATATGCATGACAGATGCTTTTATTTTCTTTTCACAATTGAACTCCTCTAATCCATGTACAGTAGGTACAAACATGCATAGCATTTTAATGAAAAATGAATTCTACATAGTAAGCCTATTGTTTCTTTTAAACACCAGAAAATTCTACACTTGGATTTTAATGTATGAAAAAATTTACATTCGGTTCTGCTGACTCTCTTCCTTGTGTTCATTTTCGACATAATTTAATGGAATTGCATCATTTCGTATAGGATTATAAAACCATCCTATATTTTTTCTGTCTGAAACAGTTATCCACTAAATCTTAATTGATTTAGCAACTGCTATAAAATATGATTAGCATTAATAGAAACACATATACTTAATTTCTAAAGCATTTTTTTCAGGTATTGCTCTAAGGTACAGTACACTAAGGAATAGACAAACAAATAGATTGGTTTATTTATAAAGCATAAAGTCCAAAGCAAGCACCTAAATGAAACTAATTAATTCTTCCATCCCACATATTCTAAGAAGCTCCCATAGGAATACATGCAGCTGGGAGGCATTTCTGAACAGGGACATGCAAATGATTGTTTGGGTTTTCTGTTTGTTTATTTGTTTGCTTTGTAGTCAAAAAGCTCATTTCAGCCTCTGTGTTGCTTCAGTAGAACCCTCTGTGTTTCTTTTTTCCTAAACACAAAATGGTGGCCTTAACTTTTCAAAATCCTTTTCAACAGTCCTACTCTCAAACACTACCTTTCTAAATCAGCTGATCTTGTGGTAATATGTAAGTTCATTTTCTTATGAGATTCCTTGAAATGATTGATATTGCCTTTTTCTGACTAGAGCTATATTTCAGGAACAATAAAATCCCACAAACAGACCTCTAAGAGGGAAAAATGGTCAAACTTACAAGATATTAATTCAAGTACTTTGTCTTGTGCATGATCTAATAATCTGGCACCTTAAAAAAAAATAATTCAGCAGCCGAAATATGTTGGAGTCCAGGGCATTCCTTTGGTTGCCCTGGAGGGTCAGGGACCTGGGCAGGGGGGTCTGGGACCCCAGCCCAGAGCTCAGAGAGACACTGGCTTTGATCTCAGTCCATGGGAAAATCTTCTTGCACTGCAAGAGGGTTTACAGGCCACAAGAGTGTGAAAAATAGTAGTTTAGTATATCACAGGGTGAAAAAACAGTGGGTTTGGGATTTTTGGCATTGAAGTGAATGGGGCAAGATGGAGAATTTGGGGCGTTGTCTCCTTCTTCTTCCTTCTTGTTCCCTCACTCCATTTCGGCAGTGACGTTGGCACAAAGTAGTTAGTGAGGATTGGGTCAGAGTAAAGATGACCTTTTTAGTAATAGTGATAGGCATTGGTAAGAAATAGTAAATAGAGAATACGTAGCAATTAGTATAAAAGATAAGGACCGCCCAGAGACAGGAGGAGTCACCAGATGTCCGAGCCGCGGCAAACATCTTTTGGACACTGAGAAAATTGTAAGATAAGAAATAATAAATGAAGCATGTAACCTTGAAGACTCCGTCTTTTCCTGTGTTTGGCACAGAGCTTTGCAGAGGGCCAGGACTCTAAAACCACCTGAATGCCGGGGAATTTAAACTCCTGAAAAGGAGAACCCGACAGAAATATGTATCCATAATGCTGTCAGAAACAAATGTGTGCAGCAGTGATTATTCTTGTTTGCTCATCCATGAAGCTTCACAGATTTGCTCTTCTGGGGACACAATGCATCTTATACCGCCCCAACACACTGGTGTGTAGGGAACATGAATCTAAAGTGTTACAAGACTAGTGAAGATATAACTAATTTTCCTTAAATAAAAAAAGACCCAAACTTTGGGTAGATCAGTACACTATGCAATTATATATTTAGCTGACCCAATAAATATTAATACCACTAATTTAAACGGGGAGAGATAAAATGTGTTCTGCCTGAATAAGTAACTAGCTACAACAGTTTCATAGATGAGGAAATACTCTAAGATAAAATCAATTTTTTGTTTTGTTTGCACCTTTCTTCTTATCCAAATAGTTTGTCACTGTAAGAACAGTAAGAAAATAATGAAAGAAAATAATGGTCTTCCCAAACAGTAAAATAGCAGAAACTCTTATATTTTAATTATATATTTACCCATCAACAATCTTTGAGGAGATTAGATGAGTTTTTTGCACATTTGGAATACTACGTATGGACTTATATGGATTTTTTTTCATTGTGTGACTGTGTTCATGAAAATATATATTTTTTTCCTTTGGCCAAGGTAACTGGTTTAAAATTACTTTTGTACAGAGACCATGAAAGTACACCATTTAGAATGGCTGAAACCTGGGAGAACCACACCCATTTTTTGCTAGTCGCAGCAGTCAGTTTTTCTAATGGCCAGCATAAAGTTTATAGGAATATGTTCATAATCCATGGATTTTTATATTATCATTTTCCCTTCTAGATTTATGACTCTGCAGAACTAAATTTGAACCACATCCACAAAACACTTCACAGGGAAGCTGTGAAACACTAGCCTAAAAACTAGAACAACCCAAACTGCATTTATTTTTAAGGGGAGCTTGGAAATACCAGAACATTTTCAGACCAAATGAAGCCATATTGAGACTGAAAGAACAAGGAAAGGTACCTGTAAAATTTTTTGTATTTCATAGCTTCTGTAGAACACAGTCTGTTATATCAAAAAATCCCACAGGTGCTAGACGTATTTTCTTCCACAAATTTTTCAGAGATACTAGAGAAACTTGAACGACATTTTTAAATTATGAGTTCATTTGATAGATGCAAGTTTTCCTGTACTGGAGAACAGTTTCCTGTGGTTTTGACAGAAAACTTCTCATCTTTGTGTGTGTGAGTATCTTGTAGTCAATTGTGGTAGCCATAAATTGTGAAATTGCTTGCACTGCTGTTCAAGGCATGGGCTTTTTTATGCCTGAGGGTATAAGAATTCAATCAAACAGGGACTATGAACTCTTCCATTCACAATGCAGGAACCAGATTGTGTGACCAAACAATGTAACAGAATGAACACTGAATTGTTCCTCAGAAGTTTTCATTGTCTGCTCTAAGAGTCAGCAAGATCTAACCCCCCATCCTTGGTCCCCCTCATCGGGGGTGATAGAGGGTAATGAAGCATTTGAGAAAAAAATGTATTTTGAGAATGTGGCATGCATTTCATTAGCAGCATAGCTCTTTCAAGAAATATTGCATTAAGAGTTAATCTCCCAGTTGTGTTGCTAATATATTTCATGCAGATACCATGTGTGAATTTTCAGAGTATCTTGACTAATTACTGGGACATTATTTTTAATCAATCAAGTCCAGTTAAAATGCTTAATTCTCTGCGTAGAAAAGCCTATAAGTCTTACAAATATAAATTACTTATGTTCCCATCGTGTTTTATTTTGGTAGTGGTCAGAAAAGTAGATTGTTTTTCTTTATAAAGATTGGTATTTATTGTATTCTATCCTCTGATGTATGATACCTGATGCTGTCATTCCCAAGGTTGTATACAAAAATGACAGGACTTACTTGCATTGGCACTGCAAAATAAGCACTTTCATTTCAGTATTTATATGTGTGTGATGCTTTTCATAATCTATGTCTTCTATAGGATTAATTTATTTGACAAATGAGAAATAATTTTTCTCAGGCTGCATAGAGACATTTCAGAATGCATTTGCTGAAGGAAGAACAAAGAGTAGAGGTAGATTGACAAGTAGATTTATTTATTATATGTGATTAGTATAATTAAAATATTTTTAAAATTATGAATAATATTCGAGTGATCTAGAAGAAATATTTGTGAAGAAAAATAACTACTCTTATCTCTTGGCTATACAGTTGTCCAGCTATAAGACAGAGGCAAAGTGATATCTCTTGCTCAGTTCTATATTTGGTTTGCTGGACACTTCCCTAGAAGAAGACATCACAAGAGTCTCATCTGAGTATTCTAACCATAAAGGTCTAGAAAAGCTGAATGGTTACATGCATGCCAAAATTAGATTCTCCTACTTTTTTACAAAGCATGACCCCATGCTAGTTTTGGGGCAATGACCAAGAGATTACTGGTTTGGATTCCCCAAATGGGATGGGCTCTACCAGGTAGCTTCAGGCAGTTTCCTTGTTAGTGTCTCCTTGTCAGCGTGCAGAGCTGCTGAAGTACATTCAAGCTACTTTGTTCCTTCTCTGGGCTGCAGGGATCCACACAGGGAGCAGCCCATGTTTAAACTGATAAAACTGATATTGAGCTTTTGAGTTTTTCTACTGACTAACCAAGAAGGCAAGTAGAGGGGCTGTCAGGATTCTTGATAATGTTAAAAAAAAAAAAAAAAAAAAAAAAAAATCCCACCTGTTTAACAGCATCAGGATTTACCTTCCTAAGGAAGGTGAATCCTGAACCAATTGTCCTTGGTTTAGGTATTACAATAGTTGCCTGCAGCTACTCCAGCCTGTGAATATTAGTCGAGAGATGAAACAGGTTTGGGTAAAACTTTGTGATACGTGAAGCTGAATTACCATTTTGGGGATTCTTGTTCATATGAATAAATATCTGAAGGGAGGTTATCAAGAAGATAGAAATGGGCTGTTTGCCAGGGGTGCCCAGTGACAGAGACAATGGATGCAACATAGAACACAGGAGGTTTGCTCTGAATGTCAGGAAACACTTTTCACTGTGATGGTGACTGAGCATTGGCACAGACAGGTTGTGGAGTCTCCACTCTTGTAAATATTTAAAATTTGTCTGGACATGTTCCTGGATATGGCCCAGCTCTAGGTGACCCTGCATGGGCAGAGGGACTAGACCAGATGACCACAAGATGTCCCTTTCAAACCCAGCCATTCTGTGACTCTGTGGCCACATGAGGTGTGTTTTCCCAACAGAATTTTAGAGTTATAATTTCTTTCACTGATACATTGTTACAGAGATTGATATCTAAGTCTTAATACCATGGTGTACTGAGAAAAAAAATATGCACGTGGCACTATTTTTATCTTATAACTTAAATAAAGATTTAATCTCAACACTTGGCTGCGTTTCTTGGGCAGGAATGTATCTGTTAAGCAGTGCAATCACTGGAACTAAATATTCTGTGCAAGTTGGAACAAGAATTAGGACAGGAAATGGAATGGAGTTTTCCCATTCTAAAGGTATATTTTTCAACTGGTAAATTCCAAATTAATGAAATTTTTCACTCTACATTTATTTTTATTTAATATTAAAACAATATTTTAAATGGAATCATTAGACATTTTTATGTCATGTGACCAACTTGAGCTTTAACTTACTGTACTTATTGACAGAAACCCTTTAATGCTAATCCACAGGAATGTTACTAGAAGAAGCATGCTTTGAAACTAATATTTGATTATTGTTGGGTTGTAAATATGCAGCATCATCCCTACTTTTCAAATGCCTGTGGATTTTGCATATAAATATATGACAGTTAACTTTTATTGCATATTTACACTCTCCAACAGGCTTTTTATTTTTTTAGAAGATTTTTCTGTGCTGAAAGCAATGATCTCGAATACTCTGTGATTTCCTTCACGTCTTTGCTCTTAAATTGCTTAGTATATTTCTGAGTCCTAGCTCTGCTTTGCCATTGAAGTAAATTAATTACAACTGTTCTATTCAACAAGGATCAGTTACACACTCCTTTCTTAAAAAATGTCAGTAAAGAGCACAGAATTTAGCTGGTATATCAGTGATGTACCACTGATGGCACAAACACACCGTGCAAAGTAAAGGATATAGCTCAGGTAAAAAATGACATTCCACATAAACCTTGTTCCTTGGTTTTGGTTTTTTTTTTGTAGGCATATTCATTTTAATATTTTTGATCACAATTTCTTCCCCACCATAATTTTCCCTTACTGTATTTTGTAATTTTATGTTTTGTGAAGACTGCAGTACTCTGATTTTAAGAATATATGACTGTCTAAGAAATTCTTGCTAGATTTGGTGAAATTATTTACAACTCTGCAACATTACTGCAAAATGATAGTGATACATGATAGTTTCACTTGGGCAGCATATAGCATCCTATCCTACCTGCTTCAAAGAGACATAAGAGATCACATAGAAACAGAATTACAGGCCTTAGGGGATTGAGAAAACTCACAGATCATTCAGTACTTTTACTTAATTAAGATGTACCAAGTATGTGGAGAGGAAAAAATAAAGCCATTGTGACATTTTTTAAAAGTTCAATTTTGCATGCAATTTATCATTTATAATCACAATTAGTGATTTAAATAGTATTTGGGCAGATTATCACTCTATGCACTTCCTGCAGACATACACTCACAAATGTGCATGTGCACACCTGTCTGGCAATCTGAGGAAAATACACTCTATTACAGGATGTTTGTCATATGGCACAGGCTCAGAGGAACACAGTTCTCCCACTGTATGGAAATGCATAAGAAAACAATGTTCCGTAATACAGTTCAAAATGTCACCAAGCATAAGACTCCCCTGAAGCTCTGAAGGTTTTTAGGGTTTGCTGAATTATTTCTCAGTTAAGTTTTTTGTGAGCAGCTGGGCTCACAAGTGAGTGTCACATACGTTTGTACGCGCATGTGATTTACTCAAAATGTGATGCAACATAAAAAAGTAAAAGAAGCCCTCATCAGGAGCAACCAGCCCAACAGAGCAGGGCTGGTGTGACTTTACAAGAAACACACCTAATGCAAAATTATATGTTTCCACAGTGGGAACATTTCAAAACCTTTGGCTGTGGTTTGACATACTTGCTAATGAGATCCAAAACGAAATCTCTGTTTTTCTGTGTTGTTGATTTTTTTTTTAAACCCCTTATGCTGATCTTAACAGTTGCAAAACTGATATTGGACATGCAAGATTTTTATGTGAAAAAGGTTTAATGTTTTTAAAAAGAAAATTAGTAGTTCTTGTTCCCCAGGAATAACATCATTTTAAGCAGGTGACTTTTGCCTGGATTCCCTGCAAGGGAAGGAGGTGTCATGATGTAGTGACAAAATTATTTCTGCGTAGGGTGTGCTGTGGAAACATAATGGGCAATGTGCAGTGAGGTGAGAACAGAGCTGCTGCAGGTGTGCAGCTTTGCCAGGTGTTAATTAAAAAGCAGGTGAACACAAGTAAGGAACAGAGTTGGTACTTATAAAGGTGGTGGGGAATGAAGTTACAGGGCAAACTCCATGTCTTGTAATGCACAATGATAAAAAGGTCCTGATTCTTCTGTTTTGCCTGACTTAGCCAGAGCTGAACAAATTTAGTCCAGAGTAAATGTTCAGTTATATATCTTAGAAACAACAATCCTACTCTCTTATGAAATGTTGACAAGAAACAGAGAAATACTTCTCTTGTTAACTCACACGTATTAAATTTAAAAACTTGTTGTAGGAAAGAGAACATTGACAAAGGTAGACAAGCTTTTCCAGAGTTTGTGCAATAGGCTGCTGATTTTAAACTGCCATTTGAATGCCAACTGCCAAATAAATCAAGCCTGGTATTTCCTGGTGAAAAAAACCAAAACATCGATTTTAGCTGTTATTAGGAAGGCAAACTAGGAGGAAAATCTCTCCCGCACTTCAAGTCTAAAATAAATATTTCCACCAAGACAATAAATTAAATTTCCAAACATTTGCATGATCCAGTAATCAAACTGAAAATTGTAATTGACCAATAAAATATTTAATTTTTTGATTGTTTGAAAGTCCTGAATTCCAATTTTGCTAGGTATTTACGTTTTTTCATAAAAATAAAATTGACACTTAAGAATCATATTCTGAACCAGAAAAAGGAAATTTTTACTGAAGATATGAACAGTGAATTATAAAGTTCAAAAAATGTGGAAACATGAAGTTATGTCTTATTTTAAACTTCATGTTTTTCAGCATCTGTAACACTTTTTCCAGAGACTAATTTTGAAAAGAATGTTGTTGCTGTGCATTGATGAGTAGACAGATTATATTTGTTTTGGGGTGTATCCTTTGCATATAGTGTTTTCACATACAGCCTCTGTAACAGGATTTTGTGAAGACAGTCAGATAAAGCTACATCAAATAAATTACTTAGTCCTTTCTTTTCTCATAAAAATTCTATGGAGAAATATATACTATTTTGTTTTGAGAAAATTGTATTAATTGCCAGAAGAATTTAATTTATTCAAAAACCTCTATTACTTGGCTTCGTTTGAATGTTTCAGACAGTTATTTCATGTAGACTGTTCCTAAATTTCCTGAATTTTAGCACTTAGTTTTGATTAGTTATTCACATAAGCTCTTCAAATGTGAAGTACATTGATTTCAGTACCTAAACTTGATTAATATAAACTTGTCAGATGGAAGTGCTTTTATTCTTGCGACACTTCAGTTAAAGTCATCCCATTTTCTAAGTGAATAAACAAAGCTGGGAAGATTTTAGTTCTGATACACAGAAATGAGGATTTAAGAATAAGTAAGTGGTAGAATAAGGTTTTGAAATTTTGAAAGCAATGAGCTTTATATTAAAGCAGGTCAGGCAGGTAGCAATACCAAGGGCACATTTCTAAGCAATGCTATAGATATAGTTGGTCTTTTTAAGCGGCAGAGTGAATATTCTGAGATATCAAGCATCCTTGATTGTTTTCACAGTGTTATTTTTTAGTTCTTTGATTTAGGCAACTGACTGAGATTAAACAAGCTCTTATGGCAGACAATGAAATATCTGTCAGAATCTGGGTATATAAGATTCATACATAGTCACAGAGGAGATGGCTGGAAAATCAGGGAGCTGAGCTGCAGTCTCCTGAGGCCCAGATTAATGCTCACTCCATTGAACAGCCCTTCCTCCTTCAGGTACATTAGCAGAACTGGTCATGTTTCTAATTAGAGGGACATTAAATCTTTGCCTTGTGATTGTGTAACTGTACATTTCACCTTCAAGGTCTTGTACATAAAAACTTGAAATAAAACCCTGCAATTTTTTTTTCTTTTAAATCTGTCTGTAGTTAGAGTCTCCTTTAGACATATGTTGTGAGTGATCTCAAAAGTTCATGTTAAACTCGTATTTAAGAGACAATTATTTTACTATTCATTATACTAGATAAGTCACACTAACATAGGGTTTTCGACTACAGAATCCTGCAGATTTAGTGCTAATTAGTTAACACTAAAATCAAGACAGAATTTGGTGCTCAGTCTGAAATTAAGAACCACATAGTAAGGGGGGACATGAATGAGGCCCAGAGAGCAGGAAGCTCTACTTGAACAGCTATTACATCTAATGGAAAGACTACTGAGAAATCCCAAGTCTTTCTATGAGCTCTCAGGGAAATTGGTTTGGGGTCATGAGAAACTGATTTTGCCTTCCAGTGTTGGCTTAATGATAAGAGCAATAGTTTGGGGGTGTTTTTGATGTTATCTTTCCTCGTAACAAGTAGCACAATCATATTTATGAGCAAGGCAGAGCTGCCCTGATCTGAGACAGTGTTCTTGAACTCAATCTCAGTTGTATGTGTTCCATAAGAGAGGATTCACAGCACTTCTAAGCCAATAAAAAGAGCATTAAAATATGAGATTTTGAATGAAGACCTATTTTCTAAAACTGGAATATTCTTTTTCTCTTTCTTCTTACTTGAGGGATTTAAAACAAAATTATTTTGGTGTAAGTGTAGAAATGTATTTCTACCCATAATGCTATGCAAATTGGTCATTAAAAGATGACATTTAATCCTTCAGTGATTTAAAAGGAACTAAAATGCAAGAAATTTGAAAAGAAAAGAAAAGAAAAAAAAAAAAAAAAAAAAAAAAAAAAAAAAAAAGCAAAGGTCATACAGACAAACCAGCAGAATTGCTCTTCTTGTGTTTTTGAAATTTCAGTATTTTCAAGATACAATAATTTTGCACAGAACAATCAAGCCAGCCCCACTGATATGTAAGTTGTGTCTATAAAATACATGATAAATGAATCAAACATACAAATGGCTTCCCTGCTAAGGTAAATTTCTCATGCTGAAAATCACTGGATATTTTCACTCTGTGGAGCCTCGGTTCTGCCTTGTCTGTTGGCACAGTAGGGATCAATAAGTTGTATTCTGCCATTAGTTGAAAATATATTAGCTATCATTTATTTGTAAAATTTGTGAACCTTCAAAAAAGTCACAAAATTTTAATTCCTATCCATGTAGCCAGTAGTCGTGTCATTTTATAATCTGTGAAGGCTAAGAATTCTCTTGTATTTTACTCTAATTTCATCTTCTCAGGCATGTATGTGTGTTTGCATGTGTCTTTAAGAAGGTCAGAATGCAAGACTGCAGGGTGTTCCATTTCAGTAGATTAGCAGCTGAAGAGAAATAAAGGACCACAGTGCAGAGGTTCATCTAGATGGTCCCCCAGGTGAATGCAAGTTGCATATATTGTGAAGTAGGGATGAATTTACATGCTGCTCCTAGAGGAGGGACAGTATTGTGTAGCATTCCTCCTAGCTGGAATGGGAATGCATACTTCTATTCTAAATTAATATTTAATTCTCAAAAGCAATGTACCATGCTGTAGTGGAGCCTTTGGTTAGTGTGGTAATAAAAAGAGGCTTAATTGGTAATTCTTTTGAGAACTTGCCTGTACTGTACATTATTGGCCTGAGGTAGGTCATTCTCACCTCCATGAGTTTTCTGACTGATAGAACACATACACATTCTTCAATCTCGGTAAGTAGAAAATATGGGGCTTTTCCCCCCCTGCTATTTTCCTCAATAGCCTTCCAATATTTTCTTGCTCCAGTAAAACAGGCTGATGTAAAAATTTGGTATGTATTGCTTAAAGCTACCTCCATTGTCATCGGACAGGTCGGCTGCCGGTTCAAATGGATTTGTTGAAACAACGTGTTTTTACCAGGCTACACTACCTTCTCTTAGCAACAAGAGGTTCTGACATTAGCAAGCTTATTTTGGAAAGCTCTTCTCTGCTCAGTGTGGGATCAGAGCACCCCAAGGGCTTGAAGTCAAACATTGTAACTTGTAGTTTAATCAACAAGCTGCAGGAACATCCTAGAGAAAAGGCAAAAAAGATTTGCTTTTAATAAATACATAAATCAATAAATCTGAAAATATGGTAAATAATTGCTTAGGGTAACAATGAAGATGCCATAAAGGCTCAAATATCCAGTTTGCAATTGATTTCCACTGACGCACTAAATCAAAAGAGTATTAAAGAGGCTAATGACATTGAGAAGCCTGTAGCTGAAATTAAGCAGTTTATATTAAAACAAAATCAGTAGGATATTCTAGTAAAAGTAGAATATAGCACTTGTAGAAAATCAATTGATAAAAAAGAAAGGAAAGCCTAAAGAAAAAGGTGGAAAACCTTATCTTGCCACTTTACAGACCCCCTTTTCCCCCCTTGAGAATAAAGTGAACTATGTTTTATTTGTAAAAAATGTTTACAGGACAGATAAGGCTAGAAATGCAGATGGATATTCCTGAGAAGTCTCAGCCTGGGAAAACTCACAGGGGCTTTCCAAACTTATTCTGTGGGTCTCAGCAAGTGGAGGAGAATTTAGTTATGAAAGGTTAGACGGGAGAATAAATCTTAATAATACAGTAAACGACACATTTCAGTGTTATTTGAGTATGAATATTCACGCACTTAACTTTAGGAACTTGTTTCAAGTGTTTTGCTGAGCTAGAGACTGAGGAGAACCTTGAGAATCTAGGAACTGGCAGGATGTACATGAGGGAAAACGCTTCTACTCTGTGTCTGAAAGTGTGCATTTTCTGCACCTCCACATTTTGTAGAGATTACTCCAATCTCAGTGCTAGTAATGACTCTGACCATCAGGATAGGTGTCCCTTGGGCCAGGCTTTGATCACTCTTTGAAGAAAAGTGCATTGTCAGTTCCCACTGACTTCAGCAGGGCTGGAGAGCACTGAGCATTTTAAAGGTCTCAACCCATGTAGTACTTCTGTAAGAGGTGGTTCCCAAGAATTGTAAAGAAATCATTATTCTTTGGGAAAAAGAGGTTTGACACAATGAAATGTTGCCTCTGGTGTGCCATCAGATGTGTTTCCCTTTTATCTCCTGCGTGTGAATACGTTAGCATCAGCACTAGAGGGAGAGCAGACTAGATAAACCCTTGAGGGCTCTATACTCAGAGAACAAATATTGCTATAGAGGAGTGCAGTCACTGACTGACTGCAAACAAAGCAAAATCAAAGAGAAAAGCCCTATGATCTAACCTTTTTAAAGTAATCCTTTTAAGATTTTGTGTTACTACTGTATTACTCAATTTCTTTTTTTAAACATGTAAGGCTGTAGTTCCAAGAAAATTATTTTATAATAAAATACATGGGTATTTCCAGGGCTTTTAATGTGAGGTACTGCATAAACCTACAGCTCCAGCTGCTGGCAGATTTTCCTGGCTTTTCTCAGCCATAAGAGGTAAAAGAACCCTAGGAAAAAACATCTTTTCCACATAGAAAAATAATATTAATAATAGTAATAAATATTCATAATTCTTCTTAAACCCACACGTGTTTAGAGACCTTCCAATCCCCTTTTCAAGGCCATCCTTGCATTGCATAACAAATAGATACACAGGATACATTAATAACATGGCACAAATCTCAGGCTACGTGGACACACTGCATCACAATGCTGATATGTATGTATGTATGTATATATGTATATATGTATATGTATGTATAATTTATCTAGATATGATTAAACTCTCCTGATCTATCTTTCCTATGCCTGGCTGTCAAGAGATATTAGTGGATTGTAGGTTTCAAGCTAAAAGATAAAATGAAGCTTCTAATTTAAATAGAACTCATTGCTTTTATTGTCTCTTGATGAAATAAAAGTACAAAGAAAGTCTTGCATATGGGAAGATTGCGCTCAAGCCACACGTATAAATGATAAACCAAACCCACAACTGAATTATGGAAGTTGTTAAAGATAACAAGGGAAGTGACAAGGAGTAAAATGCCTTCCATGAGGAATGAATCAACATATAATAGAGCAGGATCTTGCAATTGTCTTATTTATAGGCCAGGTTCTCTGAGTAGATTACTGAGTACACAGTGATTGCCTAGTGGATCTGACAACATGAAAGATAATGATCTGCACCGCTCCCCCCCCACCCTCCCCCCCAAAGGGATTAGTAGCACTGTTTCCATAAAACTTTATAATAAACGTAAGCAAAGTCACAGGAGAAATGTTGGAAGCAACTCAAAATCTGATCAGCAGAGGTGCAAGTTCAAGGGTCATATTTGGGAGACTGAATAAATCAATGCCTTTCTCTTCAAACTGAACTTATCTGAGCCTGTAATGCTATAAAATCCCCATGAAACCTGCTGATAAAACAGTGTCTCTAGAAACTCACCCACTAAAGGAAAACCTCATCCCCCCAAAAAACCCCAATCAAACAAAAAAATCACCCATCCTACCCCACTCAGATAATGATATTTCTTCAGGTTTTAGTTTCACATTACTTATCTGCTGTGAGTGCTCATTGATCTAGAAAAGAAACTGTAGGTGTTTTCCTCTCAGATTTCTTTGTAGCTAGCAACAGATGGGTCTACTCACACCCTTCTGATGACTTGCATGACATGATAATAAGGTCTAGTGAAATTTCCTTTTTTTCTGATTTTGTGGAGTATTAATCCCACAATTTTCAAATATTAGCTGGATTAAAATATGCAATTGAGAACCATAAATTTACCTTGAAAGATTAGGAGCTATCAGAATTACCTGTGCTTGAGTAAGGTTCTTTTAACCCTATCAGGCACTTGTGTTATGAGTTAGTTTTTAATTACATGATCACATGCTATTTTTCAACAGTAGCCCTACCCCATTTAGTTAATAGGTCATCTCAGTTCCAAGAATGGTCCCAGCTTGTGTAGTTAAAGATGCTCATAGCTTACACGTGGAACCACAGTTCCTCATACCTTAGTCCTCCACATGTAAATTAGGTATAATAATAGAATGCTGTCTCACTGGTATGTTGTGAAAATAACTTAATTGGTGTTTGTGCATCACTTGGTGACTACGGCAGGCTACAGGAAAGCCCAGGAGGAAAATAATAATTTTGTATCTAGAGAAAACCTTGAGTCACATGCATTATACAGGGTGTGGGACACACTTTGGACATTGACTAACAAACAAGATGTGGCAAGAGAACAGATCAGCAGTGGCATCAGATATCACATGTTGGCTGCACTTGATTTTAGCAGGTTAAGTGCATCCTGGATCATCTTTAAAGGTAAAAGAAAGGAAGGAGCAGAAGCACAAGAACTAACGCAGTTCAGTCTGCACACTGAAGAGGTTATTTACTGGTGGGAAAAGAAAAGAATATGTGGCCAGGGAAATAAAAACTGCTGTGTAATCCAAGGGTCGCACAGGATACATTACTTTGCTATTCCCTAGCTTCTGAGTGCTAGAGCTTATAACCTAACCACAATCCTCTGAACATATATATCTATCTTTTTATGCATCTACTTAGATTCCATCTATTCAAAGGAACATCCTAAGTACTCTAGATTCTTCTCTGCCAGTCCTTAAACAAACATTTGTGAAGTAATGAATTAATTCTACTGATAACCAAAGGCATTCAAGATCTGTATCATGATCTATCCCTGCTAACGGAAACCTATCTGGTCTTGCAGCAGTCCTGGTAGTTTCTCAGTGAAGTCTTTAGTCAATCATGCTGATGAAATGGCTGATGAAAGAAAGCCTCTGCGAAAATGAAAAACCCTACAAAAGATTACGCTGTCAAACTGAGACATCTTCGTGACCATAACTGGCAGGATGGTTTCAGATAAGTGTCATTTTTGGGGAGTTCAGGACTGTAGAAGACAAAAAGACAAAGCAAATCCCTAAATATCCACTTTTTTTTTTTTTTTTTTCTTCCCCCCCCGAAATTCATAGGCTAAGCCAAGTTCTGTATTAAAAAAATGCCCTAAAATTCTCATAATAAAATATGACAAGGAAAGCAGTTAATTTTTTCACCACTTTCAGGTATCAGTTTACATATAAGTCGGAGAGAAAACCTAGCCCAACAGTCCAAATGCAGTTCTTTAGAAAAAAATTCACAGTTCTGAATCTAGAAATGTAAAGTATATATAAAATTCAAACTGTAAATTCTGTATTGTGAGGAAACTGGCCAAACCTTAATAATATTTTGGTTAAGAGAGCATACTTCTGCAGCTCCTACATAATTTGATAGTAGTTGGAAATTAGAACAAAGAAAAATCACTGCAACTATTAACAACTTTATAGAAAAAGATTGGGTCACTGGCTCAAAACAAGCTGAAAGAAAGAGGATAAAGCCTCACTATATTTAAAAGCATTATCAATTTAATTTTGGTTCTCTCTGTGTTTTTATATAACCCTTAATTAACTACACTTAATCCTATGAGTGCTTAAAATGTGTAAGATGACTATCTAAAGGATAGGAACATTATTTCATCCCTTCACTCTATTCTTATCCAAATCTATAGTGAATTCTATACTCTGCATATTTCTTACACAGAATCACAGCTAAAAAAGCTACTTAGGAATGAAAGTCTTAGATGACCTTTGCTGCCCACTAATAAAGATGTTTTGATAATTATTTGTAACAATTCTGTCATGCCATGAACATCAGTTAGGATGCTGCAAGTGACTGAGTAGATTCAGGGTACAGTATCTTGTACAGTTTCTTGTAATCAGTACCAGATCCTACATCAATTCCATCAAGCTCCTTTGTTGTCAAAGGAGAAAATTCCAAATTTCACAGCTCTATATGACTGCAAGAATGATGAACTCCCCCTTGATCCTGATGCGGGATCTTCTGCATCAGCTTGATCCTTACAAATCTATAGGGCCTGATGGGATTCTTCCAAGAATCCTCAAAGAGCTGGCAGATGCCATCACAAAACCTGTCCTGAAGGTTTGGGAATCTGTCTTGGGAATCTAGAGAGGTCTCATCTACTGGAAAGTGGTTGTTCTGACTTTCAAGAAAGGCAGGAAGGATGACCCTGGAAACTACAGGCCTGTCAGTGTCACTTTAGTGCTTGGAAAAGATTATTCTTAGAAATATTGAAGTACACCTGGAGGACAACACAGCCATCAGTCACAGCCAACATGGATTCTTGGGAGGGAAGTCCTGCTTGTCAAACCTGATTTCCTACTAAGACAGAGTAACCCACCTGGCTGATCGAGGGAAGCCAGTAGATGTAAACCTTTTGGACTTCAGCAAAGCTTTGAAAACTGTCTCTCACAGCCTCCTTCTGAATGCAACAATCCTTGTGGCTAGTCTCTCTGATGAGTCCCTTCCAAGTCAGCCTTTTCTACGATTCTGTGAACTTGTATGAAAGAACCACTTAACAATAACTGGAATGAAATGCTCTCAAAAGCTCACCCAAAGCAGGGAGGTTGGATTGGCTTTCCACATGGCTGGTTATGAAGCAGCCCTAGCTTATAAATTCTTCTGGGTATATCAATTGTGTTTCTGTATCTTTCCTGACAATTTGTGAGTGTTTCTTGTTCTCAACAAGAGAAGGGAGCATTTGTAATATGATACAGTGATCCTCTACCTCTGATAACATTTTATTCTCTGTTGCCAAAAGGATTGTTTTGAAAGTGAATTTTTGCAGTGAGTAGAAGGGGCATTCTCCAAAAGCACCAGATGCAAGAAATGTTTTTAAAAATATAATGGGAAAATATTTTTCCTTTTTTTTTTTTTTAATAAATTAAATTCTTTTTTAATAAATTAAATGAAATATTTATTACAAAGCATAGAGTTTCAAACAGTGCTCCCATGCACAGATGACTGTTAAATTCTTCTGCAGTTGCGTTGTCAGTGAGGATTCAGGCTGTGCATGTTGGCTCCCTGCACTCATGGTTCTGAAATAAGAGAAGCAACAAGTCTCTGCTCCAAAACTGTGTAGACAGCACGTGCTGGATGAGATCTGTTTTGATGTGGGAGATCTGAGTGGTTCAAAAGTCCAAGCAGCTGACAGAGATGCAGGAAGAGGAAGAAGGGGACCCAGTAAAAGTCCTGGTATGAAGATCACCATAATGTATTTTTCAGGGGAATTTTAATCTGCTGACTATGGAAGGGGCTTTTGCTACAGTGGTTTCTATTTTTGAGGAACTTGTCACACAGGAATGGGGAAATAGCACTGCACTGGCTGTTCAGGACAATAGCAAGGACCCTGCTCCTGTGTAGCTGTGGCATGATCTGCCGAGCTGGAGAACACTGAGTAACAGTCTGTAAAGATAATGCAGAGCACAGATAAGCCCTATGGTCCCATTACAGCTTTCCACTTCTTTCACCAGGGTGCTTACCAGCCAGCACACCCCTTTTGCAGAGAGCCAAGACTGAACTTATTTTGCTCTTTCAGCTGGCATGGACACACTTCCTTGGAATAATTTAAGCCACGAATACCAAGTGTATCATCCGGCTAAATATTTCATTATAGCCCCACCCAAGTTACACAACTCTGAATATAACCTTTTGTTTTGTAAGGAGAGCTACCACCAACTGAATTGCCTGGAGTTTCACAACAAGGACTTTACATTTGCATAGTTTTCCCCATAATCCATCCTGCATATTCAGGAACTCTAGTCTTGTCACAGTAAATATGGCAAAGCTTTTGTTCCACCAAGCCCTGTTACAGCCTAAACAAATCAATATAGAGTTTTTAATAATTTTGGAGAGCATGGGAATTTTTACTTGCTTTTATGGTGTTGAAATCAATGTAACACATATATAGCTGCTCTCTAAAATCATGTTTATTTCTTCTGTAGTCTAATTGCAAGTTTGTCCTGCATCAACAGGAATTTGTAAAGGAAAAATCAACTTTTTTCTCCATTTTGGAGAACCACTGCTACTGTCCCCAGATGAAAATGAGTTTCTCCAGGGAATTAATTATCAAAATAATCTTCAATATCCCTCTTGATTCACTTGTACTGCACAACTCGTACAGAGAAATATCTGCTGATGTGAATGTACGGTTTTATTGCTTGTTCAGGCAAGAGTCTGAGGCAATTCTAAAGTATAGATGATGTCTTTATTTTGATAACAACGTACAATAGTGCTTTGTCTGCAAATACAGAAGTAGGAAAAGTGAGGGAGAAGTTTTGGGTGGCAGGTGCTGTGGTGGTGGTGGGGATAGGCACTGAAAGGAATAACATCGTAAAGGGTTGAGACTGGGAAAGTTCTCTGAACTACATGGCATAATGTAAAAATTGTGTAATGGTAGAGAAATACTAAAATATTAATAAAGAGTTTCTGAAAGCCACCAATCTTTTCATGTTATTTTTTTTCTAGACATAGTTACTGCTTTGTTTTGACACCAGAATGTAAGTCAACGCGGCTGCAGAGAGTGACTAATTGAAGCTATAGCATCCTACTTGATGTCAATTGAATATTTTGTCCATGAGAAGTCAAGAGAATTTATTATATGGAGTTTCAAGTAAAAATATAATAATACTTGAATATGGGAAAGTCTTGGAGAAACAAAATGAAAAGCCATCTACTCTGTTATGCTCTTTCTCTCAGTAGTTAATGCTGGATATTTTACAAGACAAAAAAAAAAAAGAGAAAAGCACCTTCAGCCAACACATAAATAGACTAATAATCTCTTCCTTTTTATACTATAAGGGTTTTCTTAAAATCCAATTATTTAGGTTAACCTGATGTAGATAGTAGTATGAGTAAAATGAAAATAGATTTGAATCTGCTGTTTGATAACCCAAGTCAAGAAATGTGATAAAACTACTTGTGAGTCATAAGTTGTGTAAGCAAGAAAAATAGTTGACACATCTTTCTCCCAATTGATTATAGGAGAGGTATTTTGCTGTTCTGGTAACTAGAGTACAACATTAACATATTGAGCAGCAGATTTAACACAAACAAAGGAAGGAGTTTTTCTTTTGACAGATAATAAACTGGTTGAACTTAGTGCCGCAGGATGTTGTGGAGCCCAGAAACAGCTTAAAAAGAGTTAGAAAATTTTGCAAAGAATAGATCATCAGTGACTGTTTAACAGCATAGCACACTCAGAAATTCCTTGAACAGCTGGCTGCTGAAAAATAGTGTTGAAAGTGGCAGTGTCAGACTGTACTTTCTGTGGTTTAATATCTTTAATATTGTGGCATTCACTTCTGTTAATCTGTGGAAAAATAATTCTGGGCTAGATAGATTTTTGGTCTGACACAGTCTCGTGAATAATTTTTGTGCTCCTGTTAAGAGATGAGAGAATACAGAGCTGAAAAATCCCGTCTGACTGGCAATATTTTTTGGCCCAAGCTTATTGAACTTATATGTCTGCGAGTTATGAGCTGTAGTACTTTGTCAGCCTTCTTGGTGCTGGATTTAGGAGGATTTGATGTCTTCCTACCTCCAACAGCAGCTTGATGAGTAATTGGTAGGTGTTTTTCATGTTTGTATCTCAGCTTCTCTATATCTTCTGAGCAAAGAGAATGCTGACCCGCAATTAGAGATCTTGTTAAAAGCATCTGAGACCATCCCACCCCTAATTTTTGTTATTACATTACTGTTAACTGTTTGCAATGAAGTATTTAACTTTTGGTAAAATTCATGCTCGTCTAGAAAACTAATTTATTTTGAGCTTTAAACCCACCATATGTTCACAAATACTTTATTCCAGCGCCCACACTGAATTGCTGGGATCACGCCTGTAGAAATGTGGACAGTAAAGGCACCCAGGCGTTTTTCTGTAATCTGGTTGAGTTTTGCGTTGTATCTCACAGGTGAGTTTTCTCGTGGCCCGTCTACAGGCGATGCCCCGCCGCGGCGCGGGGTCCGTGCGGCCGGGCGCGGGCGCTGCCCGGCTGGAATCCCGGGCTCGCTGGGAAGGTCGGGGCAGCAGCACCCTCTGCCGGGACCCGCCTCTGCCTCCCGCTACGCTGCACGGAAAACCGCCTTCGAGGCGAGCGCTTTCACTCCCGTGCATCCCTCTTCTCTGTCTGTGATAGGATTAGGGAATCCCGTGTCCTTTCCCCCGTCACTTAAAATAGAGCTGGAGTACTGTGCTTTGTTGGGCTTCACGGACTTCTTCTGGCTTACATCGCTGCTGCACGCTCAAAGGATTTTCTGCTTATCTGTAGGAAGGCTCAGAGAAAGAAGCAACAAACATCGAAGAAATAAGCAGTGTAAGACTGAATTAGAGACCATTGCTATCTTTTTCTAGGCATCTTTTGGGGACTACGTGAAAATATTCTCCCACATTAAAAGAAAATCATGCAGCATAGAAGAGTGTCCGAGAGGTTGTCTATTTAATACTAAACACTTGGGATTTGCATGAAGGTTAACCAAAATGAATATGGGCCCAGATGAAGAAGAGATAAAGCTCTTTAGAATCCTAAAGATATTATTTAATTAAAAGTGTGAATTGAAAATACACAGTAAGCCTTGCAAGTGCCGTGTTTTGTGGCAATTAGTTAAGGAGTATTTTGTGAGTTGCAGAGGTTAAAGCAGTGAAGTGTGGTGTAACTTAGGATATCAGAAGACCAGTTCTATTGTGACCACACTTTGTTTCTCTTAGTATCAGAGAAAAACTCCCCCTGCCATCTCCACGGCAAGAGTACCAAGAAGAGCTCAAAGATTAGTGTCACCTCAGAATGTTTTTTTTTACTAACATGGTAAAGCAGTTTGTTTTGCAGGAAGATTAAATGTCAACCATGACAGCCAGGAGGAGGAGAAGAAGGAATCAAGATTAGAGACATAGTAATGAGTACTCACTCTTGGCAGAGATGCTTTTTCTGTGGTGTCCAGAGGCCAGACCTGCAGCTGGAATGAGGAATGAAGACAAATGTTGTGGCTGAAGGGGAAAGTATTAACTGGAAAAGGAGTAGAAAATTACAACGTGAAAAGTGATAGATCAATGGCTTAAAATGGCTTTTAAGAAGACTTTATTTGTGACAAAGTAGCAGATTTTATAAGTGATGAACTGAGACATTGCCAAAAAACCTTTTCTCAGGGACTGACAGAGATGCTGAATCCCCATGGCTTCCCGTGGCTTTGGTAAGACCTTTGACTCTTCAGTATCTGAAAATCAGTTAAAAACCATGTTTAGTCCCAAAATACCTTGAGAAGAGGAAATAAGTTCTGTAGAATGGAAGAGTCACAAAAAAGTGATAAGTATAGCTTTTTAAAATCTGACTCCAAGAAATTATGTTTAGACTAAACATGAATATAACTTATTAGCACTATGGAGACAAAAAATCCCAAAGACATGATGTATGCAGAATAGTGAGTCTGACATAAACAGCAGGAGTTAGATAAGTGTTAAAGGAGGTAAGTCTGAGTTGCAAAATTTCTTCAGGGGCCAGACATGGTTTGATATTAGAATGATGCATGCTATTGTGTGAAGGCACAAAAAAAATGCATCAAGAAAAGCAAGTCAAGTAGAAACACAGCTACTAAATAAAGGTCACAAAATATCACCAAACGCATCCCCCCCCCCCAACCTCACACTTACGATTATCACAGCCTTTCCAGGGGAAGAAAAAAAAAATTAAAAAAAAAAATCAAACCAAAGACAGCAACATATCAACCAAAAAAACACCCAAACAAAACAACAAAAGACCCCAACCACCCACCCACCCACCCACCCAATCAACTATGCAACCAACCAAAATTCCTAACACATTTTAAAAGACTGGAAACGTTTGCAGAACTTAAGTTAGTGGGAAAGAAAATAAGTTAACAGGATTATCGAAATAATTTTTTTAGCATTTGTGTTTTCTGAAATCTCTCTTGGAGTACATTTGTTCTTCCAGTTTCTTCTGGAAAGTAATTTCAGATACTTGTACTAGTCTGATTTCTAAAAAGACCTTTTGGACTGCTGGTAACATAGCAGCTGTTGGAGTTGGATTGGAATGTTCTATCTAAATGCAGTTTCTGAAAAAAATGCATTGAAAGGGAGGAACATATATTTCCAATTCTGATAGCTATTTTATTCTAAACCCATTAAAAACTTTCTGCAAATTTTGATACAACACCTGAGGGAGCTGTATCTGGAATGCTTCATTTACCTTTGGAAGGACGTTCCAAAGCTGGGAAGGAGAAAACTTCAACCAGGGACAGCTTTTTCATCTTGATTATGTGTTTAATAAAAAAGCCCAAAAATGTCACAGTGTTTCATAGAATAGGTGGTTGGTTATTTATCTCCACTAAGCTACAGATCATTTATCATGAGGCATAAATTTTCTCTCTCTCCTTTTCATAAATATGAGCTTCAAAGATTCAGAACATTTTCAGACTCGATGTGTCCAGCGACTTGGCAATAAAAGTTTTGCCATTTCTTTCTACAGTGTTTTATTTTCTCAGCAGGTGGGAACAGAACAGAGCATCCTGACACAGCACACAGCTGCATAATTCAGTAAACTGCCCCTGCTGCTGAGAGAGCTGTGACTCACCAGAGTTTCCATATCTGGGTCACCCAAGAGAGAAATGCTCTGGATGTTTCAGGAATGATCTTCAAAAACTCTTACCATTCTTGAAGCAATACTCTGGCTTAGATAGCACAGCGCTGTTGTCGATGGGGCAGATGTAAGGGAAAGGTAAATACATTCTGGGAAGGGCAACTTTATTGGGCCAGTAGTACAATCCACAGGGTAGGTCATCGCAGAAGCTGGAAGCAAACAGAGATGTTAATTTAAACATTTTTGCTTATGCTGAGTGCTCTGGGGGCCCCTGGCCATAATATAAAGTGTCTAAGTGCCATCCACAGCCTTTCAGCAGTTGCAATGCTAAGGCCAGATGGATTCATCTAAAGCAGTTGTCATATGTCCCATCCTGTTCCCAACATTATTGCCATTTCAAAAGTATTGCCACTTGAGTTTGTTATATCCATTTTTGCCACCATAGATTATTATCTAGCATGAAATCTTAATATTAGTGACACACAAGGCCTTCTGCTGAAAGAAGTATCAGGCACATGGAATTTTCTCCCAGGATAGTCACATAAAAGATGGTAAGTGTCAAAATAATTTAGTCATTCTTATGCTGAAGGGACATAACTTTTTGTATCTGAAAACATCAGGATTGCTCATCTACAGTACATAGGAAAGGGCACAAGGAAGCTTTAAAGGAGATCTTCAGAAGCTCTCTACAAAAGATACAAAGGACCAAACAGTTGAATCCCTTAAATTTTCCTGTGCCAGGGAATTTTCCCTGATAACCAAGAAATTTGCGATTCCTGTATCATTGTCAGGACTCCTCCCAGCCCATACCAGCTTCCCAAGGGAGGCATCATATGGAGACAACAGGAGCAGCTTCTTATAATATCATGACTCAGACAACAAGACAGCATTCATATATGCAAATGTAAAGGAATGAGCTATCAGCAGGAAACAGAGAATACTTAAGGTGAGTAACAAGTATGTGGAGCTCCTGTAGTACCCATCTGATGCATCGCCAGATTCCATTTAGACTGAAATAAGAGATCATGGCCATCAGTGAGCTCTGTGGCCTGGGTCTTAAGAGATTTAGAGCTTGAACCTCTGCCTGTGCTGTCTGTCCATCTTGCATCATGAATTTTGGTCAGATGTGAAGAAAGGAGAGTTCATGTGCATTTCCAAAAATCCATATTTTTTTATTTGAGCTGGTGAGTGGGGGTGGAAAACTCTACTTTTCGTAGACACAAGCTCTTATCTGAGGTTACTGCCATTCTGAGCCTATGCCAAACCTGTCAGAATGGAACAAACACTCGTTCCCTTTATTCCCCTGTATCTCTTTTGCTGCTTCTTGGCTAGAATCCAGAAAGAAAATGACAGTTAGAGCGAAATGTTTTTCCAAGAGCTGTGACTTGGAGAGAGAAGATAATATTGCTTATCTTGAGAAGTATCCTGAGTTCCCTAAGGGAGGTCACAGAAACATCAGCAAGGAGTTGATGCTCCTAGGAGAGACATGTGCAGTGTTGCTTGTTCAGTGTGAGACAATGAAAACAGGCTCCAATTACTGGCTACAGGTTAAAACCACACTTTGCCCTGGGACAAATGCAGCCCTGACAGAAATAAAATGTAATTAGTAAATCTTTGATTGTTTTAAACACTTTTTAGACAGAGTTGTGGCCTGTTTTCACTCCTCTGTTCTAAACAATGTGAACCGATGAAAATGATGATGGTGATGATGGCAAGGTCTCTTTAAACAAAAAATACTGTTTAACAGACCATCCAGGAGACTTGAGTTCAAGTTCCTCCCTTTTCAGGCTGTTGTTTACACTTTAAAAATATCCATGGCTGTCTGATCTGCAGGATTCATTATTATATATTAATTATATATACTATATATATTATACATAGTATATAATATGTAATATATATGATATATATGATATCATCTATATTATAGATATATTAATATAATATAATATAATATAATATAATATATAATACATAATATATACCATAAAATATATAATATAAATATATATAATATATTACATATATTATACATGATATATTTAATATATATTTAATATACTATATATTATATATATAGTATATATACACTGTGCCTCAAAGAGCTCTGTTCTTGGTGAAACAAAAGCCAAAGCCAAATCTATGCTGAAAACAAACCAAAATCATTTCTTCTTCAGGAAAGTTGCTGGTGTCATGGACTATCCTGATGCACACAGAATTGGATAGTTGATTTCTCTTTTAGATTCTTTCTTTATACTGCCCAGAATTCACAGAATTCTCTCTATGACCACCATGAAGATTTCTCCATTTCATATTGATTTCGTGTTCATGTCTCCATTTCATAGTTTTAATAAGGTTTGTTTGCAAAAATTTAGTTACTTTTGGGAGGGCTAAATTTGCTAGGCATGTAGGGGATGTTAGTCTGCTGCACAGTCCGTTATCTTTGCTGTTTTATCTAACCAATACGCCCTCTCCTTGTGTTGTTCATGTTAGACACAGACCTTATTCACCTTGTTACTGCCTACACCCGTGCTGAGCAGTACCTTTCTGAATCAATTCCTTCTGTGGTTCATAAATATCAGTTCTGATTTCATACAATCCTACCTATGTCCTAATATGTCTAACTTTAGCTTTGCTTTTCCATGGACATAAGGAATCCTCATTTATTTATGAAGCCCTTGGATTTAGTTTCATTACTTCTTGTAACTTATCATCTGTCTCATGAAAGAGATCACAAAAAAACTTTGTATTTGTGCTCTTTTGTATTTCTAGACCTACTTGCTGGTTAGACCTGCACTTGCTTATCTGTGTATAGCCTCTGATGTTCCCCTTTTTTTTCTCTCAGTTAGAGGAAGCTGCTTACTCTGGATTCTTTTGTTTCTTGGTCTTGCCTTTTTGCTGCCCTGCTAGTCTGTCTTGCTTGACACTAACCCCTCAGTCAGCTCAGTGCTGTGCTCCTGCCGGCCCCGGGAAGATACAACAGAGGCCAAACATCACCAGTGAAGCAATGTCTCATTTTACCGACCATCTTTTGTCTGTTTATAATGGTAACACTGTACTCCTGAATAAGAAGCAAAGGAAGGTTCTCACTAAAACAAAGATACCTTATTTACAGCACAGTAACATTTCATGTCGCTTAATTATTTTGGTTCTATTGCAGCACTGGTAGATATCCTGCTCTTACTGAGCAGAGTGCATTACAATAGTATATTTTTCAAAAATCCTCTTTTGTTTCCATCTGTCACCTAACTATTCTTCAGAAAAGCAGCCTAATGCACAAGCAATATATTGAAAAGTGTTAATTTACTCTCACCATACAGTTCCTCTCCTTAAACATTCTCTTGTGTTTAGCTCTTACCTCAGAGTTTCAGAAACCAGAACAATGGTTTGTTTGGGCATTTTGTGTGGTTTTATTTTGGTTTTGTTTGTTTTAGTTTGGTTTTTATTTTTTTTGTTTGTGTTTTGTTTTTGTTTTGTTTGTGCTTTGTTTTTGTTTTGTTCTGTTTTGTTTTGGTTTTTTTTGCACTTGGCTTGGTTTAGAAAAGTCCTTTTTTTCAAAATACAATCTCATGGAGTGGAACTTTAGTTAGATGCAGGTGTCTTGCACATAAACTTGTGTGTCTGAGCAACTCACCCAAGACTCCTTTAATCTCTCTTTAGGAAAATTGTACTTTCAGGGTGCTATTTGTCTCATCTTATCTCAGCATGTATTTAAAATAGCTTAGAGAAACTGCACACTTAAAGTGATATCTCTCCCATGCTGACACAGGAGATGAAATTAGGTAGAATAAAATTTGCTCATGATGTCACACCTAGAATCTGTTAAAGCAACTTCTGCCTTTCCTTTATGCAAAATCTGCTGTAGTAGTGAATAGTCTCTTGTGCCATGTGCTTCTTGTGGTTAGGGAACATTTATTATTTTATATTTCTATTTTAATTTTTATTAACCAGGGAAAATTTATTATTTTAATGTCTTTAGAAACCTGTACTGTCCAATATTTCATTAGATTTTGTGAGGTCTTCCACAGGCAGTGCAAAGGGGGGGTTTGCATCTTGTCAGACGGCATCACTAGTGCCAAGGGTCAGTATGGTGTACTTAAGTGTACTTATGCGCAATGGCTCTTACCAGCTGTGTATGATCAGACATCACAGCCAAAGGTGGCTGGTGGCACTGTACAACTCCAAAAGCAATCCCTGGTAATGCCTTTTGAATGCATAAACACAATCCATTCCTCATGGTTGTCCTCAGAAGTGCTGTCATGTTTTAGGTTTACATGATTGCTGCTCTTAAGCTGATTTTACTAATTTCCAGTTCAGCACCTCCATAAAGTTGCAGTACTTTGGAATCACTGTGTTGCATATGGTTTTCTTGTCCCTTTCAAAGCCCTGTCCTTGGATGTCTATTGGTTGACCACCATTATTCTACAGGTATTATAAAGTAAATAGTATCAGAAATAGACTTATTGTAAAATAACTTTGTTTGTTTTTACTTTTGTGTGTGTGTGTATTAGAGGTATGTCTGTGGGTTTTTTAGTTAGTTAGTTAGCTGAGATTTTTTTTTTTAAAGACCATTCAGCCCTCTTATGCCCCTTCAAAATTCAAATTATTCATATTTTCTTCTCAGTTTAAGTTTTATACAAGGGGCATCTGGCAAATGAAACTTCTGGGCCCTCTTCCTGGATAGAGCCACATTGTTTTGTGTGACGGGATATCTTTATCCTTTGGCAAAGAAAATTAATTAACTCTTTGATGTACTAGTGAAGACTTTCACTGTGGCTGCTGCAAGCAAATCTTCCAGAAAGCATGTGTGCTGGAGGGTCATACAGTAATCTCTATCAATTTGTACTTTAATAACATATAAAACTTAGCTTTTTCTAACCTTCTTCTATAGAAAAGATACACTTGCATTTCTGAAAAAGTAGATATTTTCTTTTTTAGGAACAGAGAAAGTAAGAGAGAGAAAAGTGATGGACATGGTTTAAGACTAGTAAAGGAGGGATGAGGGGTAGATCTGAGTCTTGGTCCAGTGGTTTCTCTGTTGGACCTTGATGCCTCCACAATATTTCATTAAAATTTATAAGGTGTTAATGCTCAGTAATGACACAGGCAAATATCACAGCTTAAAGTCCATTGTGTTCAATATAACCACCAAAGTAACTCTGAACACTTCATAGAAGGGTAGATAGGGTGTTTTAAGCTTGTTTGCCTTATCATAAAAAAAGTGCATTTATTTTTTTATTTATTCCTGGAATAATTACTGTGTTGAAAGAAATGGTCTCTTTCATTCTTACTTCCTGCTTTTTTTTAGAGGATGTGTTTGTTTCAGTAGCTGTTTAACTTCAACAGTGACAGACAGATTATTACCTGCCAGGTTTTTTTTGGTTACCCAGAGTGCCCTGTGCTTTGCTCAGCTATCCTAACCCCACAGCTGGCAACAGACCATACCTCAGATGCATTATTGCAAACACTCGGTTCCCCTAAGTCTTCTCAAGAGTAGGTAATGACCTTCTCTTTGTTAACAAACCAACCCAGCAAGACAAGTTATGTCCCTACGGTTCTCTCCTGTCAGGGAATAAAGTCATCTGGTATCCATCCAGTGATTTTCTCTGTGGCAGGAGGTCTAGCCTCTACTCCTCTCTACCGCAGACAGCTGGTGCATAAAGAGATAACCCAGGGGCTAAAAGGCACAGCTAGGTGTCATCTCTGGCACCAAAGGGGTTCAGGCCCCAGCTAAGAATCAACATAGTCTGGAGAGCAGATGTGGGAAGGGATAAAGGAAATATTTTTGGCTGAGAGGCACTGTTTTATGAACTATAAAAGACACAGAGGTAGAAGCCTTCAGCACACACATCCTGAAAGCAGGGGAGAACTCTCCCCAGAGCCTGGATGGAGGCTCCATGGTTCCTTCTCTGGGGACTGAGGGAAAGGATCTCGATGTGTGCTGCACCAACAATTGGATGGTAAGATGCATTGAATCCTAAGTGATATTATTTCTTCACTAGCTGTAATATTAACAGGTACCTTTAACCTTGTTCTCTATATACCTACTAGTAGTTTCTCTTTTCTTTTTATCTTTATTCCTGTGCAGTATTAGTTTAAGTGTTATGTCTGTTAGTTCTCTGTCTATTAAATAAATAATTCATTCGATAATAGACCGAATCAGCCATTATTAAAGAACTTGTGAATGAGAGTGAGTTTTGGGGTGCTGGCCACCTCAATAAAGATACTGCCTGCTGCCAGAGGTCTGGGCAAAAGGCAAGGGCTCATCTAACCCCCACATCCATTTGTAACACCAGGGCACATTTTCTCAAGCAGGATTTTACCATACTGAATTGAGCAGGTTTTGGTGGTGATTCCTGCTATCTTTCTATTCCCACAACACAGGACAAGAAGTCTAACTAGGAAGCTTGACTCAGCGGGTGCAAAGCCATTATTCATTGTGGCAAAGAGAAGGAAGAAAAATACCACAGGACATGTTATACAGAAATACGGAATAATGATGAAACAAACAAATAATAACTACTGTGGTTAAAAAGTGACCACTGAATGAGCTACCTACACTGGATGGTAGAATGAGCTGCAGATACAGAAGGAGGTAAGTCCTAGGCAGTGATGAACACAATATATACATATGTATAGAAAATATTAGAGTACTAAAAGTGTTGCTTCAGGTTTGTAAAAATATGAGATATAAAAGATGAGGAAGAGATCAGTTCTATGCAGCAAGTTTATTTCTGTAACTATGGAGATAACAAATGGAGGGATAGAATATTAGTTAGACTATAATATGTTCACACTTCTGCTAAAGAAGTAAATTTGAATTTTATGCCACAGGGCTCCATCTCCGCCTGAGACTGTCACTAGGGTAAATTAATTTTACTGCGTGAAGCTACTTTGAGGGGCTTTTTAACATGAAATATTCTCTAAAGAATGTTTGGAAAAATTGAATGCATATGAACGCATCTTCCTCAATGGCAGGACAGAGTGAGTTATTGTTGCTGAAAAAGAGGAAAGGTAGAGACGGTTACAAGATGCAGTGTTGCAGGAGATTTCTGTGTTGGCAAGGGAACTGCTTGCATTAGTGTTACATCCAAAGTGTAAAACCTCTCAACTTTGAAACAGCTTAGCAGAAGCCAAGGTAAGGGCAGTACAAAGCACTGCGTGCACAGGAGAGACACAAGCATTTGTTTCACATAAAGCACCTGCTTATGTACCCAGAAGGCAGATGGAGGCTGTAACAACTCCTCTTTCAAACTTCCAGAAGCAGCAAGAGCAGTTCTGTGACTCAGTGCATTGCAAGGTTCACCTTTTAACTTTGTACTACTTTTGTGCAATGTGCTGATGTCTTAATGGAAGAATTAAAGACAATGAGATACTCCTGCATGGCTCACTGGAAGTCTGGATCAAAACATCTTTCTCATTCTTCTTGGATTCTTGGATTCATGCTCCTTCACAGCATGATAGAAAATGCTGCAGTGAAAGAGTGGATCAGATTATAATTTTCAAATTCTGATTTTTAGCAAAAAAAAAGCCAGAAAACTTGAGCGAGAAATAACCATGGCTGAATTAGGTGGAAGTACTCCGGAGTGTGCTGATTTAATTAATTGCATGGTGAGTAAGCCACTAAGAGTCAGACTTCACCAGCTATGAAGTCTTCACAATTTATTGCTTGCTGTACACTGACCATTGCCTCCACAATGATGGTATTGGTTCTGTAAAGAATGTGCAGCCATTTCTGATCTACTCTTCTGCCCCATCTCATTTCTCTTTCTTAAGAGAATACAGTGATAACTTGAGGGAATTGGATATCCTGATGATTTTACTGCTACTGATGATTTTACTGTCAAAAGTGAATGGCACATTCTTTTTTCAGAGTTATAAATCCTAGTTGAATTTAAAGCCAATAATTATAATTCTTTGCCAACTACCACAGGCTGTTATAATAAAGAAACAAATTAAACTTCCAGTCAGAAAAGTGACCTTCTTATATAAGCCATGGAAACTTAATAATTCTTTTAACTCTGAATGATCAAACAATAAAATAATTATTATGATAAAATAATGAAGAGAAGATAATTTTCTGGTACTCAACCCAAGGTCCTCAGCGTGTATCTGCACTGAAGCACAGGTGAAAGAAAGATACTTTCTGCCTCTGGAAAGAGAGAGAAAGAGACTCTCGAGGAACAGGAGAGTAGGAAGGAAAAGGAGTCAAAGAGAGTAAGGAAGAGGAGGAGAAATTGTAGCAGACAGAGTAAGTAAGGAAAGATCTGTAATTTCTAATCAAAGAATTTTCAGGAGATTTATGTGTAATTTATACCCCTGTTATGTGGACATAAATATTTACAGTCCAGCTAGTGCTATAATGAGAGAAAAATGCACATGGTACTATGACAGTGTACTTGATGGCTATGTTTTTTAAGGTGGACTTCCACAGAAAATAGCATACTTTACCCTGATAAAGAAAAATCCATTTAGAAAACTTGAACATGGTGCTTTGCAATATTAAAATTTTGAAAAACTAGGGATCAGCAGATTTTTTTTTTTTTTTGATTCTTTTAATGTGTTTGAACTGGTTTTGTTATTACATATGCTAATAATTCTGCCTTAGGAATTTTTCTTGTTATCTTGCAAAGTTTTTATAAAAATAATTTATGCTTACTTTTTAGTTTAAACAGGTTCAAAGTTAGAAGGTGACATATGATTTTTGGAGTTTGGGATTAGTTTGTGATGTAATGAGGTGAAGGGTGGTCATTCGATGACGTTGCATTGCAGTCTTCCCTGAAAAGATGTGCAGAATGCACCTATTTTCATGCAGAAGACCCGCAGATGTAACCCCGTCCACCAGAGGTCATCAAATACTAAGAAATGTCTTTTAAAAGGACCATCTGCTTCAAACCGAAATAGCCCTCAGAATCTTTCCGTTTCTTCCCCCCCACCACCCCCGCCTCAGTTTCTGCAAGTTTATTGTTACAAACTCCAAACGGTGCCTGACAATATCTCAAGGCTAGAACTAAGCTGGGCAAAGCTGCTCCTTTCCTTGACCATATCCTGTGATCAAATGACTCAGCTCCGCATGCTGAAAGCTGCAGCTCCATCTCTTAGATCTTTCTTGAGCGTGTGATAATACAAGGAGATTTGATTCATATAGGGGTTACTTGCTCTGTCTGATCAGATTATTTTCAGGAAATACTGTTCCCTGCAGGAGGCACCTCACGGCTCTGATTTAAAGCCGAGCCCGTCGGCCGCGCACAGGTGCGCGCTCCCGTGGGCTCGGCTCTCGCACAGAGCGCAGCTGGCGCCGGCAGAGAATCCGGGGAGCCCCGTCCCGCCCGCAGAAACGCTGCTCATACTGACAAGGGCTGCAAGCCATAAGGGGCTTTATTGAACTTCCTTTTTACCACAGCTGCCTTCTGTTTCCAAACCAATAAAACACAGGCTGTGAAGAGACCTGTCAAACAGTTCTCTCTCTCTGGCTTTTATGGTTGTCTTTCCTCTTTAAGAGAGAAAATTGGAATAAGCGGTAAGAGATAAACCAGAATTTATGTCACTAGTTTGTGTGTTTTCAACGATATTCGAACAAAAATGTGTATGACTCTCATTTTCTTACCTTCTTCATGAATAGAGGCTACAATATTATTACCAGGGCAATTTTTTTGGTATATTTTTCTTAAATATCTCACTTTCTAAAGTGTTCTAACACATTTTTCTCATGACAAACACATTTGTATTTGTGAAAGATCTTACACTGGAAAAAAAAAATTGATTATTCAGGCTAGAGACTAGGAAAATGAAAAGCAAACTTATTAGATTTATTTTCTTTAGCATATATATACATTTTAAAATTTGAATATTTAGGCTCTGAAGTGTCTACCTAGGCCATATTTAAGAGTATAAGACAAAGAAGTAATGTATATTTCAATAAGAACTTCAGTAAGAACTCATAAAAAAGAAAATAAGAAATTCTAAATATTTCTCTTTTTTTTGATATTGGTAAAATTGATTAGAATAATGAAAAGAAAATGTGAATCAATTACTACAGCACTCGGAAATCAATAGGAGGTGGGTCATAAAAGCACCCCTCTATTTAAATAAGGTGCCAAGAAATTAAAAATGCATAAATTCTTTCATAGATCCAGGAGAGAAAAGGAAGCAAATACCTCCTGAGAAGCAAGAGAATAAGAACCGTAATGAATTGAATCCTGCCTTTGGATCTCATTTTAACTGAAACATATGGCAAAACTTTGGATGTGGATATGGTCCATTCATGGTTCATTCATTTGCCCTATTAGAGTACTCCAAAAGAGAGTAGAATTCTATGCTTTATATAACTAAATATATACAGACACAAATCTTAAATTTAAAATTAAAATATAAAATAGGAGTGTTTTAATTAATACATGATGCAAAAGGCTACAACAATCACTACCTAGTTTCTGCATTATCAAGATGGCAACCATAAGAAGTTTTGTCAAATATTATCCCTTTTTTGCAGTGACAGATGGTGACAGCTAGAACTGTAAGGGATGCCTAAATGGCATAGCACAAACCTATATGAGTAACAAGAGTCAAATTTCAAACTTCATTGGTCTCCTCTGATCTGATAAAGCTTGGCACACATAGGGAAAGCTGACCTTTTTATGTCTGATCAGCTGTCTCCCAGGAATGTCTTCTAGATGTTTACCTAAGTCTCAGAAATCTGTTGTAAAGGATAAATCCTGAAGACTTTTGAAGATATGAAAGAAACTGCAGAAGTCCCTTGGTTTAGAATGAGGGATGAAGGGATGAGGGGAAAAAAAAAAAAAAAAGAAAGGAAATTTTAAGTTCCATTTTGTCATCTTCACTTTTGAATCAATAGAATCAAAGTCCTGAAGGAGATGAAATTAAATTGAATGCTGGAAAACTGACCTGTGGGTACCATCTGAGGGGCATGAGAACAATTATGCCTCAGGACCATTCTGCTGACCAGCTTGATTAATGAAACTGTGAAAACATCATGGAGAGAGAAGTCTACTAGCCACTCCAAAACACAAACCAATTTGGTACTTGGAAAGAATATGTAAGTACTTTAAAGTTTAATTTATAAGTCAATAGCTTAGAATTTTTCTGAAGTACTTTTTGCACTCATCTGCAGTGCTAAAACATCCACACCCCCACCCCCACCCCCGCAATGATTTAGTTGCTCCACCTTATTTCTTGTTACATTCAGTCAGATATAATTTTCCAGCATTCACTAAATCAACTCTTACCTCTTGTCCTTCCACTACACACCTCAAGGTATAAATGAATATTGAGGCCATGAGAATATTTAGATTGTGAAGCTGTGATTCAAAGTAAAAATCAAAGTTGACAGCAGGACTGGTGCAGTGATACTTATTCTTGAATGTCTTTGGGGCAATTAAATTTTTCATGGGAGGCATAAAATCTCATTTTCATCTATTTTTCTTTCTTTTTTTCTTAAATTTATTTTCTTTTTTTCTTTTATTTTCTTTTGTTTTGTCTGCAAGTGTTTAAAAAGGATTTCTAGATAATCTTAAAATATTGCAAAATAAAGCAGTATACATTTTTTATTAATAGTCAATTATTTTGTCTACCAATATTCTTCTGTTGCCTGTATATTTGTTATTTATTTTTAAAATATATGATTGAATTTCATTTAAAATATGTCTCTTTTTAAACAAGGATAATTCTCTCTTTCGAAGTACACAATCAGTATCTCTATTATTTTTGGTGAATTATTCCGCACATCAAAGAAAAGCTGATTTAATTTTTAATTGTTCCTACTGGATCATGACTTGATTGCTGCTAACTTTGAAAGGATGGCTGAGGCTGGAAGGCACTTCTGGAAGTCCCTGCTCCCACTCCCTGCTCAGAGCAGGGTCTGCTGGGGCAGGTTGCTCAGGGCTTTGTCCAGATGGGATTTGACTTCAGTTGCAAAGCTGGAGACTCCACACTCTCCCAGCTCAACCTGTTTGACCACTCTTTCCAGTAATAGAGTCTTTCTACTACTTAGAAGCATTTCTCTTACTTCTGTTTGTGCCCACTGTTTCTAATAAAAGCATGCATTTATTATTTACTGTTATATATATAACCTGAAATAATAACAAGTTCTTTGAATATATTGATTTAGATTACTTTTCTTCCTTTCAATAAACCAGTTAAGAAGCTGATACTTATTGGAAAACCACATAACATGGCCTGATTTCTGTTAATCAATCCTCAAGTTACTTTCTTCATTAATAATGCAATTTACCAGTCTGAAGGAGATTTTAATTTCATGAAGAACTTTAGAAACTTTCCTGAGTAGTATTCTGCATGTCCTTTTGTGGTAGGTTTGACTGCCTACAGTAACCAAATGAAAACAAGTTGCAGTAATCTCCTACACAAGAAAGGCTGCAATTTGGTCATGAGTCCTGAGCCATAGGGAATTAGCATTGGCTATTTCAGAGAGCTGTATATAAATGATAAAAAAATGAAAAATAATAAGTCTACACGATCACTTTCCTAGGAAGTTCAACAGTACAGAAACATATATGTTTATCTTTTCCTAGGAAGAAAGAAAATAAAATCTTGTTGAATTTAAAGCAGCAAAAGATGTATTTATCTGATTATCAAAGCTGAAGTCCCTTGATGTATCAGCTTCTACTGCACTGCTAAAAGGAAACTTAGCTAGAATATTGGAGGACTCAGATATGGAGATTTTTCTCATTTTTATAGGTATTTTCTTGCACTTAAAAAAAAAACAAAAAAAACCAAAAAACCCAAAAAAACAACTTCCAAGAAAAGTATGGAGAAAGAAAAAAAAAACCCCTCATTATGCAAATTCAGCATACTTCTTTTCAGAAGACTTTTGCATCTGTACAAATGAAACTGATTTTTTGATGTTCCATATTCAGCTAAATTTGAAGGAAAAGCTATAAACCAATGCAGATTATGAAAATCCTTAAGTATTCCAAATCTAAAAAACATCAGTTCAAGATATATTTCAAATGTATAGTTTCTTATTTTAGACAAGATCCACTGATTACTCAGCTTCCTCTCTTGCAAACTAACAGTCATGTTGCAAAAAATCATTGACGCCAGTGAAATTAGTTTTCTCAGCAAAACCTAACTTCTGCAGTTTTTTGGAAAGGTTGAGCTGATAGAGATGATTTTGCTGGAACTAGCCAGCAATGCTCTGAGTTATCCTAGTTTCAGTCCCTTCTTTCATGTTAACGTATGGCCTTGTTCCACATCATGAGCCAAAATATGCATTTGCCAGGTCTGTACAAAGTTTATGTGTAATTTATTCCAAAGGCAGTTTTGTTGAGACTGAATGTTGCCTCTTTTACCCAGAACCTAAACCCCACGTTTAATTTTAATTTCAGCATTTCCTTCATTCTGGATGTATTCCTAACTTGCATGTTTAGCGGAGGAAGTGGTGTAAAGAGAGGCGGAGGTAAAGCCCCATGGCTCCCTGTTATTGTGTTGAGAAACACTGAACACAGACCTTGGGGCAAGCAATAAAAATGGAAGCTAACTTTGTTTATACACTGCATTATATTTAGAATGTAATTCCCTGATGTAGTGCCAGAACAGACTTGGGAAAAAGCCTTTAATGCACAGCAAGGGTTAGCTGTCTAATGAGGTGTGAGACAATTATATTAATCAACTATGTCTTTTCTTACTGGTTTTTCTTACTCTCTCAGGGTAAAGAGCTGCACATTGGCTGTACCTCATTTTTATTGGGTCTGCCAAACTTAACTGCAAGTTAGAGTTCAGGAAGCTCCTAGAGACATCTGTCTGATATTTGTCTTGCTACAGCTGCTGATTAATTCATCTGTGTGGAGCAAAACATTTATTGCCTGTACAAGTCCGCTTCCTTTCCTTTTTCTTAATCCCTAGGTTAAGACAGTTGCAGATATTCAAAATTTGAAACCATCCAGACATCTTGTTTTTCCTGTATATATTGAATATATTGTATCCCGTACATATTCTTTCACTGTTAATAGGCATCCAGAAACAACCCATAGTACACCCCAAAATGGCTGGCTTGAAATGGGTTTGTGTGGCCAGGTTTTGGTAGCGGGGTGGACAGTGGGGTGGCTTCTGTGAGAGGCTGCCAGGAGCTTTCCCTGTGTCCAGCAGAGTCAAAGCCAGCTGGCTCTGAGATGGACACTCTGCTGGCCAAGGCAGAGCCCGTCAGTGACAGTGAAGACCCTGGTGAGGCACACTGCCCACCTCAAGGCCATGAGGGTCCACCTGGAGCCCTGGAGGATCCCCATGCTGGATCAGGTGGATGCCCGGAAGAAGCTGTGTCCTGGTGGGAAGCCCATGCTGGAGCAGGATCCTGACAGGACCTGTGGTCGTGTGGAATGAGGAGGCCATGCTGGAGCAGGTGTGCTGGCAGGACCTGTGGCCCCACTGGACTGCAGGAATGGTGTGCTCCTGAAGGACTGCACCCTATGGAAGGGGCCTATGTTCAAGCAGTTCATAAAGGAACTGTGGCCCGTGGGAAGGATTCACTTTGGAGATATTATTGGCAAACTGACTCCCATGGGAAGGATCCCACTCTGGCTGGGAAGAGTGTGAGGAGTCCTCCCCCTGAGGAGGAAGAACCAGCAAACACAACATGTGATAAGCTGACCATAGACCTCATTCTTTATCTTCCCATGGTGCTGAGGACAAAGATGTAGAGGAAATCAGGAGAAAACTTGAGCCCAGGGAGAATGGAAGAGTGAGGAGAAGGTGTTTTAAGGTTTGAGTTTATTTTAATTCCCTTATTTTGACTTGATGGATAACAATTTAAACTAATTTGCCCAAGTCTGTTTTGCCCCTGACAGTAACTGGCGCATGACTTCTCCCTGTTGTTCCCTTGACCCACAAGCCTTTTGTTATATTTTCTCTTCCCTTGTCCAGCTGAGCTGGGGAGTGATAGGCTTGCTTGGGTGGGTATTTGACACCCTGTCAAGGTCAGCTGGTTGTAACCACATGGTTATACAAAGTTTAAGGTTAATGCTGTATATTCTGATCCTGTTTCCACTGGAGTGTTTTTAGGTATTTGTTCATATCCTGATGTCTGCCTTTCACAGATCATTTTTGTAGCTACCATTTCTGCTTGTTTGTTGGTAGTACAGTAGTTGCACAGCATGCTCCCCTACTGTGAGATGGAGAGAGAAACCTGCACCTCCGTGAAACATGCAGGAGAGCCCCAACATCCCTTACACTGTTTTTCAGTGTGTCCTGCTTTATCTTGCTCCTTACCTTTTAGTAGTCTATTTCTCATGGGTGGTACCCAGAGTCTCACCTTCAGAAAATACTCAAGGTAGCTTATCAACAGAAAGCTTCTCATTTAAATGCACCAGTAATTACTACTTTTCTTATAATGTATAAAATGCAATGAGGGAACTTGGAATTGCACAATACAGACATTCCCTTGCTGTCTTTCATCTCACTCAGCTGACTGAAGAAATTATGTATTGTAGAACCAGAAGTGAGAACTTTGTGCTCCTTTGACCTATTGTGTGCATGACATGAACACGCACAACAAAACACACTCAAACTTTACTCAAAGTAAAGGAAATACACTGCAGAAAGCCCTATCAGACAATAATAGCACCTTTATTTCAGCAGTAGCATTAGCAACAGTAAGAGCCAGCTGTCTAAAGCTTCAGTCTCTAAGCTCATCCTGGATATTGTCTGAAGTGGGATTTGGAGAATACTACATTCAGAGAAAAGCAAGTTTAGAGGGATTTTGGTGGTATCAGATTTGAAGAAAACCTAACACGATGTGCTTTTCTGAAGATGAAAAAGCTTCCAGCTGACAGCTAATGCAGGTGTACATAGTTAGATATAACAGAGTGTTAATGTATCTATGGTGTAAAGAGAGATAATACCTTGCTTGTTTTTTAGGCTCATTTATATGTGTAAGAAGTATTATACAGAAGTTACAGGTTATGATGGTAACAAGTAAATCAGTAAGACAAAAAAAAAAAAAAGGAGACAGTAGCAAAAAGGAAATATTTTCATCCTGATTAAAAAGAGGTCTATTCAGAGAGCTCAGGAAAGGTACCTACAGCATTAATTTTAGATGTCTGGTTAAAGTTCATAAATTAAGACAGTCAGCTGACAGTTTACTCCAATGGAAGAAGACAGAATAATGTCCTTTTTTTTTTTCCTCTTTTTTTTTTCTTTTTTTTCTTTCTTTAATCTCTCCTGTTCAAATGTCTAATCAGGTAATTTAATCTGGTTTGCATTAGCACTGTAGTTTGAGTCAGCAGAATTCTTTTGAAATAAATTTCCTTTTCACTCCTGCTTGCCATGTTTTTGTGGAAAGGAAAGGGCTTGGGGTTTCAACTGAGACCATGTCAAAGTGTGGGGTTCAGGAGTCTTCAGGTATTCAGCCTACAGAAGCACACTAGAAATTGATCTGAAGTTAAGCCTCTGCCATGCAGGTGGTATAGAAACTTCTGCTCTCCAGATCAGTCCTGGCTATGCTGCCCTGTTTGCTGATGCAGACACAGTGTATCTGCCAATGTGAGCCCCTGTAGATGTCCTCACCAGTATTGACTGATGGTGGCACAGAAACCTGAACTTTTGCTAGAAATTAACCCATGTTACTGGAACTCAGTTTAGAGAAATCAAAATTATCTTGAAATCAGATTTTAGTGAAAGTTACTTTATGATTACTCTTTCCATGAGAGTTTGCTTGAGGGGAAAGGTGTTAATCAATATATGCTTAAATTTCTCTCAGTCTTTCACACTCTAAAATTATAATACTTTGCTCAGCCAGAACACTGTTCTAAATTTGGAGTTGCAAGTCAATGCTAGTGTGTTCGATTGTCTTTGGCGGTCTGAGACTCACTTCCTTCAGGTGTCAGCATTATCATTTGTAGTGGCTGCAGCTGCCTGGAAATTCAGCAAACATTTTTCCCATTGCAGAAAATTCTGATTGACAAAAAGATCATGACAAAGCTTACTTCAAGTCACGAATACAGTGTAATTCTTAAAAAAAAAGAAAAGTCTCTTCCTTTTTGAATCCCAACAAAGGTATCTGCTTTACTGAAAGATTATTACTATCTAGTAGATTGAGCACTGAATAAAGAAATGAATAGTTTTACCGATTGTTAATTTACTCAGACATTTTGGATGTATATCTCTACAAAGGAAGGGTAAAGCTAATAATTTTTTATTTCATTCTTCTGGATAATCTTAGTATTAAAGTGCATATTGAAAAGGTTGAGGCAACTTTGTGAAAAGAACACAAAATCAGTTTGGGAGGGGAGATCTGGTCTTCAAAGGTTCATGCCATAAAGTAGAAGTTCCCCCTACTAAATAGGAATATGATTCCTCTGGTAAAGCTTCGAGGATGCAAACTGTGAAATTTTGACATGGAGCTGCTGATGCCAGTAGCCTGGCAGAGGAGGTGTGGCAGCCCTGTGTCCTCAGGTTCAGCCTGCACCAAGACCAAGCATGCATTCCCAAGAGGAAAATGCGTGGGCACACACACGCGATTCATATACACAAACATGTATAAGGTATATACATCATATATAAGTAAGTGTATACCACACAGAGTGCACATAGGTAGCGCTGGGGCCCTGCCTGCCCCAGGGTCTCCCAGCCTGGTCACGCTGTGCAGGGAGCAGCCTCTTACCGCACAACCAATGTGAGGCTCTGAGAGAACTGGCTTCCTGTGCAATTGAAATGTGTCGCCTGATGAACCGTGTGCAGCTAAGCAGGTGAGAAACCCAAAGATGTAAACAGGAACTGAGAAGTGTGCTTGTCCCCAGGTGAGAACTGAGACCTGGCTGACACAGAGATATCACCCAGGAAACCCTATGTAGCTCAGAGTGTATAGAGGATTTTTTTTTTTTTTTCCCTGTTGACAGTTATAACTAACAATATTTATCTTTTTTCCCCATCAGTTTGTAACCACCTCACTAATATGGTTACAAATATCTGTATCTTTTTTATTGTTTTGAACTGAATTTAAGCTCTCACTTTGCAGTACGTTCCTCACTTGGAGCTTGGAGAAGTGCAAGAGACAATCCAATCTATTGTTAAGACCTATCCTGGGTGCAGACATCTGCCCTCCTGCCCTGCCAGCAGTGCACAGTGTTGCTTCTATACCACACTGCTCATGGGCCAGCAGAACTTGGCAATGATGTAGCTCTGAGGCAGCCTGGAAAATGTCAAGCTATATGCCCCTTATTGCAGTCAGATACCTCCTCACAGAAATGTGAATTTCTCCTCCCCTCATTAGAGCTGATGCACCTTTGAAGGTAATTGCCTTCCCTTTTTCTACTCCTTCAAAGCACAGGACCATCAAGTTGCTCACCAGAGACTTTGTGTTCCAGCAGGGTGCTACCAAATGCTGAAAACTTAGTTGTGCCCACCGTCAAGAATATTTCTCTTGAACTTCTTGTCCTCTAAGCATATAATTTCCTCTGCATTTCAAGGCTTTTGTTGTTGTTATTGTTTTTATAGTATTTCATTCCATAATGACTGAGATTTGTGTGTGTGTATATATCCATATATGTTTAAATGCTAGTTTGAGACTATGCATTTGCAGATGCACAATGGCCAGAAATTTGGCTTCAGAGACTCTTGTGTACCTGACTGAACACTCATGTGCATTTTTTCTTCAGTTTAATGTTAAAATGTCATGCTGACATCGCAAGATCTGACAACATTGACATAATGAAAATGTCAGCATATATGATGCAAAAAAAGTAGTTGTTTTGACTGGCAACTGAGGAACTTGTAGAGCTCTTGATCTGATATAAGTTTGTTTTTTCACAATGAAACCAAGTTGTTTTAATAAAAATATTCTAGTCATTAGGCTTCTGTTTACCTTGTTGTTAAAATGTTCCCAAATTGAGGTTCCTTAAAATAGCTACAAAAATATCCAGTAATAAATTTTGGCTATAAACTTTAAATTACAGTGAAGACAATTTGCTTTTCACATATTTTTTATAGATTGCCTTAAATTTGAGACACTTCTCCTAAGATGTCTTTTTTTTTTTTTTTTTCTTTTTTTTTTTTTTTTTAAATAAAACACTTGAAAAGTAAATGCAAAAAAGATTAAATCTTAATTGAAACAAATTAATGTAAAATGAGGTCTTTTAGGTCCAACAAGCTTTAGAGATCTGTACTGAGGTTCATTTTAACAAGAATGCTAATTAATTGCTAAGTGCCGTGGTTGTTTTAAACTTTGACCATTAGTGAGCTATAAGCATTTGCTCATGTTCAGTGGTCCTTGAAACAGCCTTCACACAGAATGGCCAAACATTGGCTGGATTTCGTGATATCCCAGGGGGTGAAAAGCCACCTTACCCTGACATAGGAGACTGGATGTCATTACACTGAGCTTGCACAAATGCAGGTTTTCAAAGACCAGCATTTGTTTGAAGACAACTACAACCACAGTATTTGGGAGTTTTGTATATGAGGAGAAGAAATCTGTCTCCTTCACATCTAGGGAGTACACTGTGCAGGATGCTGACCTGGGAAATGGCAGTGATCTACTTGTTTTTAAAACCTATTGATCCAATTGGTCATTCATTCCCTTCTCATAACCACTGTTTTGTCTCTCTTCCTCTTTTTAATTTTTTCCTTAATCCATATCCCATTCCCATTTGGCTTGTTTTGTTTTTGTTACTCTGCAGTGCAATCACCATTACTCAAAGACCTCAGGAATTGATATTGCTCACATCTCCCTACCGACTCAGAGATGGAACAAGACAATAAATAAATAAAGTATCTGTAAGTCAGTCTCTACCCATCAAATCTTTGAAACCTTGAAAAGCATCAAAGAGGTCTGGTCACGGGAAACCAGCTTTGGTTATATTTATAGTCTTTTTAATCATATTGTCATTTTTTGGTACTCTTGATAAAGCCTGTTCATCAGATAGATATAAAGCGTCTAGGAAAAATTCTTGTCAGTTTGAGCTTTGATATTTCTGTATTCACAACACAGAAGAATGGCCAAACACTTTTCATCGAATTTTAAGTATAACTTATTTTCCTCTCCATCAGGAAATGAAGGAAAAAAGAGAGAGAACGTTAGAGGGAGCTGTTGTACAATGGAAAAATCCCAACACTATTTAAAAATCCCTTTATTTCTTGTAGGCAAAATAATAATAATAAATACAGTGTAGAAGAAAAAAAGAGGGGAGTGAGCATGTAGGAAAGAAGCCATGACAGTTATAAAAGGAAATATGATTATGTTTAGTGATTTGATGAACACGTCCCATAACGCTGATCTTTGGGACGGCACGACTGGGAGGGCTGCTGTGCAACAGACAGGCTGCTTAAAAATGTCAGTTTAACAGTCACCCTGCAGCCGCCCAAGCCCTTGACCTAATTAGTTTTGCATGACTTGATAGAGCTTCCTTCAGGTTCATTCATTGCTTCAAAGCATAAAGCTTGTGCTGCTCTTTGTGCTGGGGAGAAAGCAGGAGAGCGAAAGAGCTCTGGGGAAGTCAGTGTGGTCTGGGGAGCTCCTGCAGAGGATTTGTCCCTTTTAAAGCAGAATGGTGTCACCTGGAAGAGGTTTAGTGACCTCATTTCTTCTGTGGCTTGAGTTTTCTGTCTGCTGTGCTACCCTGGGCACTCGGTCTGCTTTAAAAGGATGCACCCACCAGTGCGGAAGGAGTGGCTGCCACTGTTTGGAGGAACTGGGCTTTATTATAATTTACTAAAATACCACTACTAAAAAAACATGAAACTGCTTGTTACTTTCCCTGTCATTCATGTAAAATGCAAATTTGGGGCTTTGTTCCCTGAAAGAACATTTTCTCTGCTCCCTTTCCCACATGAAGAATTAACACATAAAAATGGGACAATTTGGGGGCAGATCTTGATAATTTATGACAGTTTTCCAGATCTTCTAGGTTATTACAAACAGGACTGAGTGAACGATTAAGTACCAAGATCCTTAGCAGACTCCACAATTAGAATTCAAAGTAGCAACTGAGCCATTTTTTTAAGATGAGATTCTGTGAAATTAGGTCTCAGCAGAAACAGTAACTGAAGTCACTTCTGTGTTCCATGTGCTTGTGGTTTTAGTTTTTTCATTCCTTTTAAAATAATGATTTATAAAGCACAGTAGGGACTTGCAGTCATTTTTCTTTTTCTGTTTCAGGATATTATTTCCTGGAAAACCAAGATAACACATTTACTAGGTTGAGATGAATTCAAACTCACTTTTATTTATTTATTTATTTATTTATTTCGTGAATGGAACAACATCCATTTTTTTTCTAAATTTTCCTTAAATTGTTCAGACTACCAGGCAGCTGTTAACTTTTGAATTTTCTAGTTTTGTGCATTTTCATTATTTTCACATATACAAAAGGGAATGTTGCATTTTGGAATTTACTTAAATTGAGAAAATGTGCCTTTATTTATCAAGCATCTCTTGGTGTTAACATGTTTTCAGTTCTCTTGGAGACACTTCTTCAGTCCACAGGGTCATTTTGAAACAGGAGAATCTATAGAATTGGGATTCCTTAATAGTAGCACTACAATCCTGACAAGCATCACTCTTAGGAACTATAATAGATAAGGAAGTACAGAAAAATTCTGTTCACTTAGGATTGCAGCTTGAAAGGCTGCACACAGACCTTTTAAGGATGAAAAATAAGATGGAGAACAGTTTCCATCCCTACATCACAGTGACTAACTATCCCGTTCTGTGCATTCTGGGCATGCTTATATATAGGTTTTCAAAATGAATTTAAGTTAAGGATTGGCCTCACTTATTTATTTTTTTCAAGAAAATAAAACCAGATGTAAAAACTTGAAAATAAAACCATTTGGAGTAAGAACAGCAAGTCTCTTTCCATCTGTAAATCTCTCTATTTTGAACTCTCTCACAGCTTTATTATTCCTGCACATGATGAGCAGATGACTTAATTTTACATTCTCTCTGTAAAAGTGTATCAGTAGCATTTGCCATACTGCTGAATACATTAAAGTAACTTATTCAAACAAAGTTTAAAATGATTTCAAAACCAGTATGTTAATGCAAGCCATTTTGGAATTTAAAGGAGTGACCTATATCAGTACCTCTGATAAATATATGACATTGATATTTTTGATTTATTGATGATTTAGCGTTTTGGTGGAATCAAAATTGATATTGAATGCAGTGAATTTATGATTTTTTGTATTTGAATATTGGCAATTTTATTGGAACCTGGATCTTAAGATTAAGGATACCAACTTTCTTGAAACATAATGGCATTCTATACTATTCAATTCCAGAATGTGAATTCTTCTGCATCTCAAGGAACAAATGGAATAATATAAAACTATAATGTCAGGTAAGTTTAATTTTTGTGTGTGTGTTCAATGATATTAAAATATTTGGGACTTTGTATTCAATTGACAAAGTATCTGGCAAGATAACTAAGTCTGTTTGGAATTTGGTTTGAGAATATTCATGATGAACTGGAATCTCTTCATAAGGATATGACATAAGGACCTCTTCTAAACCTTACCACTGTTCTATTCTAATATTTAATACAATGAGAGAGATACACGTGAGAGTCATTATGTGTCTGGAAGAAATGTCCTTTATTTAACTGCCTCTATTTCTTGCATCTTGGTAGGAGACTGAATTGCTAGACATGGGTTGTTAAAAACTCAATTAGGAAACATGAAAGTAATGCAGTTTTGCTGACTTAATTAGCCTTACAATGCCACTTCAGTCAGAAATATTAGTTAGGATACAGAAGAATGGAAACACCTCAGCCTCACTGACAGTGGCAGGAGGAAGCATCTCTGTCCTCATGCCTGGGCAAAGGCCCGTTGAAATTTGCCTCATTGAACTCAGAACTCTTGGTAACAAATTGTGCTAGTGTTTGGAGCTGTAGTGAACAACTCTGAATCCTATCTTGGTCCTTTTTGTTTTGTCATTCTTGGATTACCTTTTAATAACTGATAGCTAACAAAGCACAAAACCCTTGCAACCAAATGTGAGCTTTAGATGCAGCTTTGGAAGAACGGGATTAATTAGTTATGGAATAGGATTACTTGGGTTAACTGAAGCAATTTTTTTTTTTTTTTTCCCATACCATATTATTAGATGAAGAAGAGAGACTCAGTGAAAAAGTTTTCTGAAGATGTTGAGTCTCAAAATGTAAGAACAAAAGATTACATGAAGTGCACAGCATCTTTTCCTCCCAACTGATCCAGTTCCACTTTCCTTACAGGGCTGTGGACATGACCCCTTTCAGACAGCTCTGCCTGGGACATGCAAATCACTATCACCTAATACTTTTGAGCATATGTCAGAAAACTGCTTATGACAGAAATCTTAATGCAGGGCAAACACATACCCATTTTATAATCACCGTGTTGCTGAAGTGCTTTTAGTAGAATTTTATTGGACAGGTGTAATCAGATAAGATACACTATTTGTAGGTTTCATAAATAACTTTGACTAGACGGATGGAGATAATTACAATGTCTTTAGTAGAACTAGAGCTGCAAAATATATATTGCTGAACACAAAGCAGCTGAAATACCTTACAAATTCAAAATAGCAATCAGAAATACATATATATAAATCCCACAGCTGTCAGTCTGGCTTCTTTCTTTAGCAGAAGAAAAGGTAGGTAGCATCAGAAGATAACTAACCTCTTTTTTCTATCTAGAGGAGATCTACAGTAATATACTAATGGGCTTCCTGAAGCAGGTTATCTCATCTTTTCATAAGCAGTTGTACCCGTTTTTTTTTTTTTTTTTTTTTTTTAAATAACATTGTATTACCCCATTATGTTTCACTGTCTTGTTTGTAAATACTGGTCTTGTATAGGCTCATCCCTTCTTTTATCACAGCTTCTTTTAAATGACTTCTACACTCTTCTTCTATGGACTGGGGAGCCCATTGAGATCCACATGTGAGGCTGCAGGGAGAAAGAGGTAAGCACTATAGATGCAGTCCTTACAGATAAGCTTTCCTTCAGGGCACTCTGCTGGGAGTAGGTATGATATGAGGCCTCATGTTGACTGTAGTAAAATTGAAAGCATGACTCCACTGTGTAAAAACAAGCAGGATAATGATTCTTGGATTTGTGAGGTTCCTGAACTGCCCTGCAGAACAAGGAAAGAAGAGGATACTAAACCCAGAGCAGAGTTTCTGTAACCCCTCTGAGGGAAATAAGCTCTTATCAAGGTAAATGAGATGACATCAACAGAACTAAGGTACACGTCCTTAAAAAGGAAAAAAAACCCAAAAAACAAAAAACAACCTTTTTTCAAGAAAATAATTTTCAAGGAAAGATCATCAAATGAAAGTAAGAAGAAATAAAGATGACAACAGACTTCTAACTATGTTGCTGGAAAGACAGTCACCACGCCAACAGTACCAAAGCTAGGGACTCACCACTAGCTCTGTGGACTATGCTTCACTGAATCACTGTGTCTGGGTATTCAAGCTGCTCTTGCTGAAATAGATGTTACCTGGGAGTAGGATGCTGCATCTTGTGTTTTGCCAGATAATTTTTTTGTGTGAGAGCATGACCATCACATTACTTTTCTTTATGGTCTCCTCTGTTTCTCATTTAGAAGAACTGCTATTTTTTTTTTCATTACTTTGACTTTTCAATTCTTCATAACTCCTTCACTCTGGATAGATCGAGACGATAAAGGTGGACAGTAGGTGAAACCATTAATATACTAGAATATTTTTAAATTACATTCTAGATAAATGGATTCTTTGAAATAGAAGTATGTAAGAATGTGTTTGAAACACTGAAAACAAAAGTTAATTTTAAATGTTTCTGCAGTAAGAATTAGTCTAGTACTCTACAGGCTACATTGGCAGTAGTTTTCACTCCGTAATCACTGTCACTACTTTTATAGTCAATAATATGATCAGTATTGCTCACTAATCAAAATCAGTTAAATATTCATTACTCTTGCTGCTGACTACCATGGAATTTTAGATGGCAGTTATTTAGAAGTATTTTTTCTTTTTTTAATAAAGAGTAGAAATGAGTATTACATACCAAAGTAACAGAACAACAGAAAGAAATGAGGCTATAATTCAGGCATTTATAAAAGCAAATGAAATGTGGCACACTGACTGGCTGAAAATTTCTACAATTGTATTATTACCCACAAAAGGCTGCAAGCATGTCAAGTAATGCTACATCTCAAGATAAATATGGGAGTAAGTCTCATGATCCAAAATTTCATTCCTGTGATTCACCAGAAAAGAGGAGATATTTGAGGCAGTGAAGCCAGACCTCCACCACAGGAGCTCCCTACGTGAAATTCTGTGTCCCAATTAATACCTTGGATTTTTTTTTTTTTTTTTTTTTTTTTTTTTTTTTTTTTTTTTTTTTTTTTTTTTTTCAGTGAGGAGGACTTACATGTCTGACTCACCTTCTGGAAACTAGTTCAATGAGCTTCATTTGCCCAAATTAAAAAATCTAAATTTGAAATACTGCATCTGAACTAATCACTTCTGTATGCTCTGTAGTTGTGAGGAGAAATCTTTGCAGAGAAGTCCTTGCCTTGCAGATGGCATTCCTCTGATGGTGGATATTCACATATGGAGCAGCCAGGCATCTTTTGCAAGTGCTGCTAATGTTTGATCCATCTGATCTGCTAAAAACATCTACATCAATATAGAAGATCTCATTTCAGAAATTTCTACTGCTGTTCTCTATTGTCGACAATGTAACTGTGACTGATTCTTTTCCAACGTGATGCATTGTCCCCTAAATACCACCTGCATTGAATCCAACTAAAAACTGATTTTTTGAAAGTTTTTATTCTCTAAACCCAGTGTAATGCTTAGAAAAAAAATCACCCAATATTAGACTGTGGATATCACAGGGATTGGCAAAGCCCAAAATGGGTTGGGGAAGAGTGATTGATCCAGGGTTAATGAGCTGCCATGCACTCAGCCTGTGAAATGTATTTCTGAGTCATGTTAGACTTTGAGGGAAAAGTAATAAAGGAAAATCACAGACCAGCTGAGGTTGGACTAAAGAGCAAGTGCAGACCTTTGGTCCCTAGTGAGGTCTTGCCTGAAAACATAAGTTTATTGGATTGTTTCTAGCAGTTGTTTCACCCTTTTGTGTGAGGGTCTGACTCTTAAGTGGCATTTTGAGATTCCTGATCCGACTAGAGTTGCTACATGCCTATCCCTGCAAAAAGGTAATTCCATCCTAGCTGTCAATTGATGTTTGTTTGTGGGCTTCTAAGCCTTCATAAGCTTCCTTAACTATACAAATGTTACTGTCTTTGTGGCACGGTAAGAGGGAGACGTGTCTCACTGATAGACTGCCTTGGGAGAAGAAATAGCTATTTATTACACATTGACACAAAGTTTTGATCATGCTAAAGTTTTTCCTCTCAAGGTAAAGAAAGGTTCCTTTCATTCACAAGCTCAGGGCTTTAGCTTTTAGGATTCCTATGTATCAGAGTTTTATTGATACATTTTTAGTATCAGTCTCAGCTCTCAGAAGCTCCAGGGTGTCACTCCAAAATGGAACTTCAAGCAGCAACTTCTGCGGCCAAGCACCATGGCAGGTGCAGTGCTTCAGTGTTGCTTCTTGCTGTGAGAAAAGAAAAGAAGAGAAAAGAGAAAAGAGAAAAGAAAAAAGAGAAAAGAAAGAAAAGAAAAAAGAAAAAAGAAAAAAAAGAAAGAAAAGAAAAAAGAAAAAAAGAAAAAGAAGAAAAAAAAATATTAAGAGCACTTTTATACCTTTATTTTCTTAGATAGTGCCTCTCATAACCATGCTTTTCTGGTAATATCTCTTTTTAAATCCTTCAGTTCAATTTCATGGAAAAGTTCAAAGCATATTTTTGTATAGTTTTCCTTTTTCAGTCATTATCCATTGCAAATAATTATTTTGTTTCCTTAAATTGAAGCTGTAATGTGTAACTTTTTCCCCAAAAGTTATTCTCTAGTTATTCAAAGCAAGAAAGCAATGATATTGTTTCCAACACAAATATTAACCCCTAAATTATTTTTTTAAAAAACACTTTCTTTCATTAAATAAATAATAAAAGGAAGACCAGCACAAAAATTGGCTTAGTAGGAAGAAGTAATTTGCAAAAAGGAAATAAACAGGGATAAGTACGTGGTACGGGAAAAAAAAAAAAAAAAAAAATCCCAATGCAAAAGACCTATTATTAGTCAAAATAATGGCTAACAAATTACTTGCAGCTAAGATGTTACTGCAGCGTAAGACATTGAAGCCTAGTTATGACAATGGTGAAACAGCCAACTGTGAAAACACCACATCTTTACTATTATTTAATTCCCTGCTTAAACACATCATTTTAAAATATCTCAAGTGTTAAGAAACATTGTTAAAGCATGTTAAAGGTATAATTACTGAGCCCTATATGTTCTCTAAAGTCCAAAATACTTTTCTCATGGTGTCAAATGATCGTTAAAAAACCTAGCTAAGGAAATCATATCAGGATATCATTCATATTGGTATGCTTGGTCACAGCGATCCAGTCCTGATTATACTTCACACAGGAGACCCTGGAAAAAGCCAAACTATGACTAAAAAGTCAGCAGCATACCTAGGCCATATGATACTGAGCTCAGTGCCAGGAAACTGAATTTCCCAATTAAGGTTCTGCTGTGGTGACAATGTAAATCTTGTCTATCCAATGCACAGTTGCATAGGTTGTCTTATAAAATGAATCCCTCTCAATTCCAACAGGAAGATTCACACAGAGTAAAGCCCCACCATCTGCTACCATGTGGGAATGGAATAATGTGATGGTTCTGCAATGACATCTTGTGTGATGTATGTGGGCTAAAGAAACACAAACATCACATGGGAATTCCCTTTGTATGGAAAGCATAGAATTCAATATTTTTTTAATTGAAATATTTTATAACATAATAAATGTACAATGAACAGGTATTATTAGTTCCGCAACAATGACATTGAAATCAAATTATCTATGGAATACGAAAAAGTCAAATAGCAAAATGCAATATCTGTCAAAATTTTCTTTTATATTCTTACTCTTTCTCTCAGTCTTAAGTTGATGGGTTTGGCCTGGATGAAAGGGTTAAAAGCATCATCTGTTTCCCAAGTACCTCAGGTGAAGAAGTATGATTCTCGAAGAGAGGGATTTCCTCCTTCTCCTTGTGAGAGGAGTATGATGGTCATAGTTGCTTCCTCTTCACACTAGCATCCACTCATGGTTATTTTTAATTTTTGATTTGTCTTTATTAGTATCTGATTGTATCCAAATGTATTACAGATGGTAGCCATTACATATAAAGTAAAAGTACTTGTTCTTTGTTTTCTTTGTTACACCTAAAACTGGTTTTGGGTACCTACCTATCTCCCAAGGATGCATTATTTAATATTCAGTAATTGTTCATTGTTGATTTGATTATAACTCTTGTGCTTGTGTTCAAACTTTCTGGGCCTTTCCTTGCATTGCACCTCTGTACTCCTCTGCCACATTTGTGTTCCAGGGTCATTGGCAGTTCATTCTGTATAGAGCAACTACATGTTAACACTCTATGACTTTCAGAAATGTATCAAAATTATTGCACTAATGGGCTTTGCATGTTCCAATTGCACAAAGCTAAGCAAGTCTAAAAATAATTGGGTGACAGCCACCTTGTCATTAAAAAACTGATGTTAGCGATAAAACAAGTAACCTCCAGGCAAGCCTCAGATAGGCTCGCTGGACTAAGCAAGCTTGATAAAACCTGGTCCTGAGGCCTCACAGAGACAGGAAAAATGCCTTCAGCTTTTTATCAACAAAAGCAATACCGTATTTACTGGGCTACATGAAAATTGACCCTTTTCTGGTTTAGTCTTCTCTTGTCTGTAGTAATGATCTTGACAAATGCTCAGCACTGTTGCAGGGTTTGCAAGTACCTTTTATGGCATATTTCACATGGAAACAAATCCCAGGAGAATTAAGGTCCATTTCCTGGGTTTGTGTTTTTTGTATAGTGTACTCTTCCATTTTTTATGCCAACTAATATGCTCAGAAGTATACTTTCAACATGCTCCTGAATTATCCACTTCTCCACTCTGGCAGTGTTTCAGAATACATGATAGAACAGAATTATGTTGCAGTAGTCATGAAAGTGAAAAAAGAAATCAGCTGTGTTCCTCTTTTATGTAAAAAAATAATGCTGTTTAAGCTTCTAGTAGTGGCTGCAAGCAAATTCCTCTCTGTTGGTATATATAGATGAAATATTAGTTGTAGAACTTGTTGTAAGAGGGCCTAGATCATCCTCCTTGGACCTATTTTAAGAATTCAATTAAAATTAAAAAAAACAATAAAATCTCTGCCTGGATATAAACCCAGGGCAAGACTCAATTGCACTGAGATGTTACATTCACGTTAGGGAATTTAGTGTTATTAAGTCAGATGCGAAAGTCTAAAATTAAGGATGGGGTTCATTTTACCTACTTCCCCTAGGAGGTAATGATGGAATGAGCAAATCTTTGAAATTCTTGTTTGTCTCCTCTGACTCTAAAATGGGTTTGAATAATTTACTTGATGTATACACCTGTATCTGATCTAATAAATCCTGTTGTAGGTGATGAAACATCTATACACTAAGCATCTAAATGTAAGAAAAGATAGATTAAGTGAATGCCACAGCCTAGTAATAACCACATAGGTTATTGAAACAAATCTAAATGCACTGATTTAGCATGACACTTAAAATATCTTTATGTAGACGAGACAGAGTTTTTCTCCCCAGGAAGTCAAGAAAATAATATATGTCACTAATAAAGGATAATCTTGGTGTGATGGTTGTCACCCACACACTTAAGAGAATTTTCTGTTTTTAACTCTTCTATAATGAGCACTCTTTTACCTATAAATATTATCATGTATCAATGACATATTTTGTCACAAGTCTCCTTGTGTAGTCCAGTTGTGCTGCAGATTTACAAAGGATCATGCATGATCATGTAAAAAATGACCCAAAGAGAAGACAAACTTTGAAAGACCAGTAATGATTAAAAAAAAAAAAAAAAAAAAAATTACCAGAACAAAGATCTTGCAGTCTTAAACAAGTCAGTAAGTGATGTAAGCAAAAAAAAATTCTAAGAGACAAACATCATGTTTATTCACAATATGATAGAAGTATGCTTGTCTTATCAAAGTAAAATTGTATTTAATAGACCTAAAATTATATTTTATAGACCTAAACTGCAGTTTAGGTTGTTAAGGAAGGCAAGTAATCTAAATGGCACAAGATGGAACAGTGGAATATATATTAGGTTAGAAGAAAAATGGATCTGAAAAACTCCAGGCAAAGCAGGAATTTTCTCACATGCAGGACACAATGCCTGGAAATTCCTTCTATCCAGTCAGCACAATTATGTTATGCTGTCAGATTTCTGAGGAATAGTTGCTTTGCTTCCTATTATATTGAGTAAATATTCACACCAATCAATATTATAAGTTTCTAATTGTAATTTATTTTAGTTTTTGTGGGGTTTTTTTTTGTTTGTTTGTTTGTGTTTTTTTTGGTTTATTTTTTTTTTTTTTTTTTTAGGTTTCTACAAACACACATTTGGCTACTTTCTTTTTTTCATTTTGTGTTTTGCAGAGTTATATTTGAAATGGTTGTTTCACCATCTTAAAAGCTAGTTGTGCTTTTAGGAGTGTATTAATCTGGAACCATTACTTGCATAAATTGATCTAATATACAACAAAATTTGCAAGCAGCATGTACAGAGTTTGTTGACCATAAAACAACAAAAAAAGTGTTTTACTGGGTCAGGTCAATTTTAATTTTCTGAAAATGGCTCTACTGTTAAAGAGCAGAGTTACCTCCTTCACTTAGTACTTTCCAAGCCTTGGTAAAGATTTCAGAGACTATATGAACTGTAGATTTTTATTGTGCACTTAAGAACTTGTTGCCCATGAATTTCCCTTAATCTTTTTAGAACAAGCTCAGCTGCCTCCACAGTTCCCTTTTGCAACTAGTTCCAAAATTTCAGTACATGGTCAGTAAATTGCATTTGATTCTATTGCTGAAACAATTTCAAACAATAAAAAAATCATCATATTTAGCTTTTGTCCAAATAGTTCTTGAACTGAATGGAAATCCATATTCATAATACAAACTATAATACAAATTGTTTATAGGATATAATTTTCTCATTCTTCATTGTTATGTGTATTGTGTTTGTGTGGCAACGTTTTGCTTGTGGGGGTGAACCAGTGAGGATCTTCCAGCAACTTCACCCGTGTCTGACAGAGCCAACATCAGCCAGCTCCAAGATGGATCTAGCTGCAATGGTAGTAGTGCCTCTGGGAAAACAGAATCCAGAAGTGGGAAAAGCAACTGGGCTACAGCAGCTGCAGCCAGAAAGCAGACTGAGAATTTTGAGACACACAGCCCTGCAGAGGCCATGGCCAGTGAAGAAGGAGCAGGAGGAGGTGCTCCAGACGCTAGACTGAGATTCCCCTGGAGCCTGTGGTGCAGACAGACCACGGTGAAGGAACTGTACCTCTGAAGCTCGTGGAGATCAGCATTGGAGCAGAGGAGACCCCATGGCAGAGCAGGTGGGTTCCCAAAGGAGACTGTGGCCCCAGGGAAGCCTGTGCAGGAGCAGGCTCCTAGCAGGCCCTGTGACCTCCCGTGAGGACCCAAATGGGAGCAGTCTGCTCCTGAAAGACCCACTCTGGAGCAGGTCATGGAGAACTGCAGCCCATCACATCAGAAAAGTTCATGGAGACACTCCAGGATGAAGCAGGGGAAGAGTGTGAGGAATCCTTCCCTGGGAAGGAAGGAGCGGCAGAGGCAATGCGTGATGAACTGAATGCAGCCCCCATTCCCCATACCCCTGAGCTGCTGGAGCAGAGGAGGTCGAGAAAATCAGGAGATAAGTTGCACCCAGAAAGAAGGGTGGATTTGGGAGGAAGTTGTCTTTGAGATTTGGTTTTATTTCTCATTTCCTTTATCTGATTTGATTGGTAATAAATTAAATTTCCCTGAGTGGAGTCTGTTTTACCCAGGACTGTAACTGGTAAGTAATTTCTCTGTGCCCTTATCCAGACCCATGAGGTTTTCATTATATTTTTTTCTCCCCTGTCCAGCTATGGAGAGGAGTGATAGAGCGGCTTGAGTGCGTCCCTGACATTCAACCAAGATCAACCCACCACATTATGCTAGGATATGGCTCAGTAGATTAATAGGATATGACACATAATTTTCTAGGTGTTTCCTGATACTCTCTCTTTCAGTGCCAGTTGCTTCAGATTTCAAAAAAGCCTTGACAATTCCCAGCTCTAACTCTATTGCTTGTAGAATATCTAAATGACCTTATGATCTAAGGAAAATGAGCTCTTTTTGCGTGGCAGAATTTATTTTATTATATTTCATTTTGGTTTATTTTTTTAATGTGTTTAATTTTATGACTTACTCATAATCTCCTTTAAAGATCTGGGTTTGTAGTACTATGTTTTACATAGTGGAAAAGTAGATTATTTGCCCAAGATATGTAATGAGCCTAAAGGATATGGTCCGTTTAAGTAGGAGAATCTAAGATGTGTGAGGCTTTGGTTTCAAAACATAGATATGAAGATATTAGTTATATCAGGTTGTTAGGATTAAGATGAAGATTCCCAAATTGCAAGTCTAGGTATATTTAGAAAACTTACTTTTAAACCTACTTTTGGTATGCCAACTTACTATTTCATTTTGTAGTGTTTTCATCAACACTGAATTTCTTTAAAAGAGAAGGAAAAATGAAAGGGTATTGCAAAACCTGTGTTCAGAGTTCATGCTGCATTTCTGCAGGGACTAAGAAGTAAGTAACTAATTTCAAAGCAACCAGGATGGCTTTAACACTTTCCCAGAAGCCTCTGAATTTCAAATTGCAAACAGCACTCAAAGGCAGCAGAGCAATAGTGCTGAAAAGAGCACTTAGTGAGAAGATCTGGCCCTTTTTGCTCACCTTTTTTTGCTATGTTATTTCTATCTCTGGGAATTTTCTTGTAAGGTGAAAACATTTATCTTCATAAAAATTCTGATGACAGATTCAAAATGTATTGACCTTGGAGAAAGACATTTTTAATGCTGCACTTCAGTTGAAATGAAAATACTGCATTTCACAACATTTAGGTTGCAAACATCAAGGTACACATTTATATGCATCACCCTCATTTTTCTTGGTGATGTCATAATTCTTAATAACATTTCTGAATTTTTCTTTTATGTTTTATTTTTATGAAACACTTTGAATGTGATATATCATATTGCCTTTTTTTTTCCCCTTTCTGGACAGAAGAAAGTCTTTTCATTAGTTGCAGTGAACAATGTGGAAACAGGAAGCCTATTACTCTATAGTAAATACAGGCTTTATAGTAAATACAACACTCCCTGAAAATGTAGTGCTGAAAATATCTAAATGCCTTTGTCATGACTTTTCTACTGTTTACTGTCAAGAGGTTGCTACAGAATCCTGAGCTGATTCTTTTTTACATCATTTTATCTGCAAAAATCATATGAAACTTTCTGTTGGGGAAATTTGGTGAATATATTCCACACTTACAGCAGAAAGTTGAAGCTAAAACTTTATTTTTAGTTTTCCAAACAAGGCATGCATAACTCTAAACCCAGTGACAATTGCTGCAGTGGTTTTGCCTTTTCCTAACTAATCCCACAGCATTATTCAGCTCCTCTGGGAACAGTTCTTGCTTTGCCAGCAGAAGATAGACTATCACGAAATTACAGCTTATATCACTTTTTGGTCTGTTGGCCTGTTTTGACTGCATTTCATTTCCAGCTTGTAAAATCTGATGTTTGTAAATGGCAAGCGCATCGTTTCTTATCAGTGTATGTCCAGCATAACTGACATTAATTATAAAACTCTCCATCATCTCAGGTTACCCTATTGAAATATCATGAGAAGAAATTGCTGCTGAGACTTCTGTCATCAATTGGACATACATTTTCAACTTGTTTGTCAAAAAATAATATAGATTATGCCTCTGGTTATGACTTGGTGAATGTTATTTTAATAAAAGATAATGGTTATTCCTGACTCCCTGAATAATATGAAAAGATAGTAATATAAAATTTTAGCTGGGGGTGAGGCAGGCACAAAGGAATGTCTGTTTACATCTTTGCAGCATTTTGTTCTGACCTATATTTGGAAATTGTTTCTTCCTTTGGATTTAAATAAACAAACTGTTACTTTAATAAATTATACTCACATATACATAAATTGTGAAAATTCCTAAAATGTCCGAGGGTAACCCCCACCTTGTCACATGCACACACACACACACACACACACACACATGTGACAGGGTATGCAGACCTGTTGGTCTAACCTCAGTTCCTGGAAAAATTATGGAGAAGATCATACCAGCTATTATGGAAAAATATTTGAAAAATAGTACAGTCATTAGGCATACTCACCCTTGGGTCATGAAAGTAAAGCCTTGCTTAATGAATTTGATATCTTTCTATGACATGGTAAGTAGCCTTGTGGATAAAATTACATCAGTAGATACAGTTTTCTGGATTTTAGTAAGGTTTTGATGCTGTCCCTAACAATAGTCCTCTGGATAAGTTGTCCAGCTGTGAGAGGAACACTGTGCACTGGGTGAGGACTGGCAGAGGGTCAGTGCTCAAAGGGTTTGTTTTAGTGAACAGGGCCACATCTGGCTGGTGTCTGGCCATCGTTGGTGTTCCTCAGGGTTCAGTTCTAGAGCCAGCTCTGTTCAGTACATTTATCAGTGCTCTGGATGCAGCAGGTAAATGCACAATTAGCAAATTTGCTCATGATACCAAACTGGGAGGTGTTGTTTGTTGACTCCTTTGAGGGACAAGATGTTCCGCAGAGGGATCTAGATAGACTAGAGCAATGATCGGTGGGATTAAATTTAACAAGAAAAAGATGGCATTCTGCAGCTAGGACAGAATAAATCCAGATTAAATATAAATGAGGAGAGGTGTCCGGTTGTGTCCCCGCTCCGGGTGGGAGCTAACCTCCAGCTAGCTGGGGTCAACACAGACACAAAGTTTCCAGTTCGTTTTGGCTTCTCGGCTTGGCAGCTGGACCCAAAGGTGACAGTCAACAGCAGCAGAAGAGAAAAGGCTGGCTCTCAGCTTAGCAGGTTAAAGGATGTTTATTAGCAGAGATCTCCAAGCTCCGAGGCGAGCGGCTCGGAGCTTCCAGGTTGAGAACCCCGCGGCTGAGAGCTTCTCGGTGGAGAACCCAGCGGCTGAGAGCTTCCAGGCTGAGAACCTGGTGGCTGAGAGAGTTTGCTCCTCCCTCCCACCCCCTATAAGCGGGGGAGGGTCCCAGGGAGGATACAAAAAAGACCACAAATCAGGGGTTTCAGGGGGTAACAAGGTGTGCCCACCCCCAAGCTTCAGACCACTAAAATCCAGAGCCAAAGGAATTTCCCCCAGGCTACCTATCACATGAAGCCCTCTGCCGGAGATTTCACAATCTGGGAGGGACCCCGGGAGTGATAGGCAAGCTGCCCCAGAGAGGGGGGTTGGGGCAGAAGGGATGTTACATATCGTGTGAGGTATGGGATGATTGACACAAAACACCTTATTATACAGACAACACAAAAGGGATACAGAATTGGGGATACAGTAAAACGAACCATAACATAAACTTCTTACAAAAATCTAATAAAACAGTTCTGCACCACCACAGAGAGGGATGACTGGACAGCAGCCCTGCAGAAAGGCAGCTGTGGCTGCTTGTCACAGAAGGCTCAGTAGAAGTCATCAGGGTGCCCTGGTAGCCATGAAGGGATGCCACATCCTGGAGTACATCAAACGCAACACCACCAGCTGCTCAAAAGACATAATTATAATTTTGTGTTGAGTGTTGATGCTGCCTCACTTGGAGTACTGCATGCAACTGGGAGGCATGCTGGGCCTTCCAGTTTAAGAAGGATTTGCAGGTGCTTGAGTACACCCACAGGAAGGCAACAAAGGTGGTGAAAGGGCTGTAAGGAATGTCCTGTGGGCAGCAGCTGGGGTCACCGTGTTGGTCTAGTTTAGAGAGGAGGTTGAGGATGGCCTCATTGCTCTGTACAGCTTCCCAGGAAGTGAGATGCTCATTTCTTGTCCTTGGGATCCAGTGACAGAACACATGGGAATGGCGCAAAATTGTGCCAGGGGTGGTTTAGAATGGACATTGGGAATCATTTCTTTACCCAGAGTGTGGCAAAGTCCTGGAATAAGTTCCTAGAGAAGGGTTCGATGCCCCAAGCCTGTTGGTGTTTAGGAGGCATTTGGACATTCCCCTCAGGAGCAGACTTTGGCCAGTCCTGTGTCAGGCTGTTGGACTGGATGATTATTGTTGGTCCCTTCCAACTGACATTGCTGTTCCATTCCATTCCATTCCATTCCATTCCATTCCATTCCATTCCATTCCATTCCATTCCATTCCATTCACTGCTTCAACATTTTCTCCCTTTAGTTTGCATCAATGGTCTCTTTTTCAGTTCAGCAAAGCATATACACAATAAAGCATTTTTGCCAAACTTCCTCTGTTTGAAAAAAACTGCAGGAAAAATCTCGTCTTTCATGTAATTTACAGAGGAATGCCTTAAAAATGCTGAAGATCTTATACTCATGTGCTCTGCCTTGGCCTAGCTAGCCTGAAAGTAATCAATCTGCTGACTAGAAAGACTGCAAGAAAAAAGGACTAAAAATGGAATGGACGTCTAATGGCAAATTACTCCTTTTTAAACCTGAGAACAACATTTTTGGTGCAAGGATTTGGTGAATATTCAAGTTTCCAGTCAATACTCAGGCTTGTCTGGAGACATGAAACTTTTGAAAAAAGAATTTAATTGAGGCCAAAGTTATTGTAGGGAGAAAGAATGATTGTTCTAACTTATGTTTGTGATCTGTCCACTCTTAACAGAAAAGGGAGATGGTGGTGAGCTTTCCATATTTTGTCTTTGCCTTCCTAGCACCATTCATAGAAAAAGAAGTAACAGTGTTTCTGTGTGTTTCTGTTAAAGACAATAGCAGTTGTCCCTTTGCGGTTGGCTGACCCCAGACAGCAATGAGGCATCCACTCCAACACTTGTTATCACCTTTTGCAATGGGCTGGGGTAGAAATTCAGGAAAACAACAACAGGAAAACTTGTGGTTTCAGTCAAACCCCAGTAAGTGAAGGAAAGAGGAAAAAACCCCAAAACAAACAAAACAAACAAAAACCCAAAAATCCAAAAATCAACATACCAGCCAACAAATAGACAAAACTCAAAAGCAAGTGATGCAAAACTGTCATTCACCACTTTGTACAAGCAGATCAACCAGCTTTCAAGCAATCGCTTCATAGGATGCCACGACCACTGACGGCTGAAGGCCAGCTGCTGAGGCTCTTCAGGGTGCTGCAACCTTCCTCAGCGAGTCGTCTCTACCAAGATGCCCTCTGCTCCAGAGGCACAGGCACACCTAAGTGATTGCTCTTTTGTGAAGGTTGCCGGCGCAACCAAGCCCAAAGGCTCTCAGTGCCTGTGGAGGCAGGGCTGGTGGGTCGGCTCATCTGGGCTGCTTCTTCCAGGGCAGCTCTCTTCAGGCAGCATAGGAAAGAAGAGGCAGGAGGCAGGAGATTCTCTGGAGCCTTCCTTATTCTCAGGAACCGATGACCGAAGAACACCCAGGGTCCCGACAGCCCTGGTTATATGGGGAACTAAGGGGGCGGAGTTTGCCACTTGGGCCAATGGGGTTAAAGAATCGGGAAACAACCAATCATGGGAAGGATCCAAAATGGACCAATGGGGGAACAGGAAAACTAGAAAGTGCAGAAAGAACCAATGGGTGTTAAGGAATCTGCATGCTGGCAAGGGCTCATGGATTTTTACCACCATGTGCTCTCCCTAAAAAAATTGCATGTGTCTCAGGGAGACTCCCTATGGGAAGCCTCCTTCCTTCCGAACTCACCTTCCCTCCAGGGGAAGGCATAGTTCTCTGTGGGGGCCTCTGTGGCTCCTGCAGTAAGAAAGACCAGACTGTTGGGGAGGAGGAAGCCAAAAAACCCTATAAATATGATTGCCTATATTCTGAGAATGAGAAACCTGTAGGTGAGATAGAATTGAAAGTAAGTTTTGATGTTTGAGATGTATTAGATACTGGATGTCTGGGAAAACAGTTATGTGACCATCTGAAGGTCACCTGCAGCCGGACCCAGAGGTCAAATGGAATGTCCTGTCTCACCCCTCAATGTATGGCTCATCCCACACCTGTACCCCTCCCCTGAAGTATCAGGTATCTGTAACCCCATTGGCCCAAGGCTTGTTCCAGCCCACCTTGAGACCCCTTATCAGGGGGCTGTGAAGGTGGCTCGGCCTCTTTGCTCTTTGCTCTTTGCTTTTTGCTCTCTCTTTGCTTGCGCCCTTTCCCGAGGACTTTCCTCTCTTGGAATCTCCTCTCCCTACTTCTCCCTTCCCCCACTTTCCTAGGCCTTGCCACGAGCTGCAGCCTGGCAGCTCAGAGCAAGGCCCCCACATCCCTTACAATAAACCTCATCTTCTAAAACCTAACTTCAGAGATCTCTCGTCTACATTTATCTACACCGTCCTGGAGTCCTCAGCAGCAAGAGGAAGCAATTTCTACACCAGACCACTATTTTGTATGGTTGCACATCATGCTATATAGTGTGGAATATTTCTTTGATCAATTTGAGTGATCTAGGCTGGCTGTGTCCCTCTTTTTTGTGACCTCCTTCAGACTACTCCCTGGTGTGGCAAAATGAGTGCCAGAGAAAGCCTTGACACTGTGCAAAGGACTACATGGCAAAAAATCTGACACTCATGTGTTATTAACATAATTTTAGCTGCAAATCCAAAGAGCAGCACTACACAAAGGATGTTAACTCCATCCCAGACACATCCAGTACACCCCTGATTTTGTGCACAGCATTCTATAGTATACTATTATAATATCTCCCTCAAGCCATAAACTATTTTCAGGATGCTAATACAACTTGTGTCCTCTGCTTCTGAGTGAGTACAGCAAAAGAGAAAGCTCTGGAGAGCTTTATTTTTAGTAACGGTAAAAAAGGGAAATAGTTCATCTTTTCTTTCAAGAAAGAGGTCTGCATATTATTAGATAATAGTGGAGCAGGTGTTTTGAGGATCAAAATATTAATGAAGACTGAAGACACAGTAGGAAATTACTAGATGAAAAGTCACTGCAGGATGGTGTCTCTAAACATGCAATCAGAAAATAAGTTGAAGTAGCTTACCCCTTAATGAGAAAATAACAAGCTACCTAATTTTTTCATTGAAAGCGGAAGTTTACAAACAGGCAGTTTCCAGAGATTTGCTAATGTACGGGATCACATTGCCCCTTAGCAATTGCTTGTGTGTGAGTACATTCAAGTCCCTATTTTCAGTACTGAAATCTAATCTCCACAGTGACACAGAGTGGGTTGGACTGAAGCAAATCATGATTAAATGAAAACTTATGCAACAAGCTTCACTCAATAATCTCATCTATACCCTACTTTGTGAAACCCCAAACACTTATGGTTGAAAAGCACTGAGATAGTTCTAATATTTGCTAGACAACACACATTCAACTTTTTTTTCTCCATAAATTTCAAAGGTGACTCTGAGGGTGCACTGTGCTTGTCTTTGTATCCTTAAGGCAGGTCGGTGAGTCTCAGTGCACACACCAGGCACAGAGCATGACCAGCTCAGCAGGGCAAGGGGCAGCTCCTGCAATCTCTAGAGAATTGTAGCTATCCCATATTCCTGCCTGCTGCTGGTCTAGGAGAGGGACATAGGAGTCATTGTCTCACACAGACACAATAAGCTGCCTCTAGCTCAGTTTCTTCTGGCTATGTCTCAATTGTGAAAGCACATTGAAGAGTGTTGGGATTGTCTTCATCCTGTTCACACCAGGTCAGGGTCAGGGTCAGCATGATGCAGTCTGGACATAGCAGCAGCATCACAAAGCCAAGGATCAAGGGAAACAGCCTGAGCTCAAATCAGCTCTGCAGCTAAAGCCTCTGAGCTTTGTGGCCTTGAGAGGTAGCACGGTAGAACACAGCAAGAGAGGGAGTCACACATTTTCTCCCTCAGTCCTAGCTGAGGTGACTGGAGACCAGAACAGCATAGGATTCAAAGAATGGCTGCAGAGGGCACTCTCCTTGTGCAGGAGTTTCAGACAGAAAAACACAATTTAGAACCCAACTGTTTGAACTGCTAAGAGCCATGGAAAGCTAAGATAATATAAAATGCTATTTAAGGTAAGGATAATGAAAAAGGATGCCCACCAGTTGGAACCTGGAGATACGGGTCTGACACAATACTAGTTGGAGAAGGATGTTTTGTGCTTGGTTGTTGCCATGTGAGCATATGGGCGCTGACTGCAGAGGATAAGAAGAGAGGACAGGATTATGGCACACAACAGAGACCTGCTGTTAATGAGAGACTACTTTATACTGCATCAGACTTCAAAACAGCTGAATGAAAATGCAGTTTGTAGAATGTAAGCACTTCCTTCTTTAAATGACCAACAGACCCAGGAGGCAAATAAGAGATTAAAGCACATTCCTACTTGCAAGCAGAGTAAAGTAGGGACCACATAGGCACTTCCATTAATTCGGGCTCAAGTCCCTTTCCAGGCCTGTTTTGGTCATTATTCTTCGCCCTGTATTTATATGCATGACAGTTCTCCTCAGTACAGAACAGAAGCCAGCCCTGACTATGTTTGAAATAAACAGTTAAAGATTTTCATCCAACAACCTCTAATTCAGCTGTCTTCACAGAAGCAATTACCAGAAATGAAGAGGAAATTTGTTTAGTCATTCATTCATTCAAACATTTCCTGAAAACATTCTCTTTGGCTGTCAGTGTATTAGATTTTCAAACATCTACTAAAAATGCCTAAACACAACAACAACAACAAAAACCCAAGCACTTTTTTTTTTTTTTTTTTTTTTTTTTTTTTTTTTGAGTGATCTAATAAAAACATTTTGGATTTGATGTTTTCTCTTTTTTCCATGACATTAAGTCATCCCAGAGCAGACCAATTCAATGTTTAGGTAAATAAATGAGGAAAAATGAGCAGAATGGGAGAATTCTGGCACAGATTTTTTTTCAGAAAGGGATATTTTGGGTATAATTGATGACATGCAGCTCAGTTTTTCTGATTAGCAAGATTGTATGAATGGATTATTCTTGCTGAATCTGATGGTAACCAGAGAAATAGGTTCTTTGTTCAAGAAAATCATGTTCATGTTCAAGATAATCACTCATGATTATGAATACAGATAACTTATCTGTGATGTTTTGCACTATCCATTAAGGGTGCTTCATTTAAGGAAGATTTAATTGAAAGTAAGGCAAATTTAAAAGTGTGATTTTATTTTAAAGATAACATTCTGAATTCAGAAGCTTCATCTCTTCAGACAATTTGATAGTATAGATAAAAAAGAGAAGTAATATCTACATGCTGAATCTTGCAGAGGGAAAAATATCTCTACTAGAGAAATACAGCTATATCAAAAGTATCTGTCACAAATCAAGTGAGGAACTGAACTGAGCAAATATGTTTTTAGAAGCTGCTCTTGAAAAAAATAATTTATGAAGCATTGCCAACCATAAATATGCCTTGAGGTTTGGTGTTAATACATATTTCAGTTATCACTATGGAAACTCAGAGTAACGACTTAGCTAAAGATCTATAAATATGTGAGTAAAAACAGAAACAGATTTCCAAGCAGCAGCTGAAGGCAGAAACAAATGTATCTGTCTTTTCTTATGGCAGTAATTGCCAGAGTAGAAGTACCAAAAGGTTTCCACTGGCATTTCTAGGTTTCAGTTCCTTTCGAAAACAGTAAATTTGCAGTAACAATTCAGAAGACTTCAACATATCTTTCAACTAAATGTTCCAATGTGCAAACAAATGTCTGGTTTAGCTGGAGAGGCATACAGCCTGAAAACTACAAAATGCTTAAAATGTTCATTTCCTATAGTACAACTCAACTTATGATTAAGAAAAACAGGTAAGCATTAACTATGTTAATGCTTGAAGGAAACTAGATGTTTCTCTCCTTTAAAATTTTGTCAAATGCATGTGTAAGTATGAACTGGGAAACTTGGTTATTAAGCAGACTGAATTGTTTATGATCATTATGTAACCTTCCTTCCCTCTGCCCAGCATTGCTACAAAGCCTATTATAGTTTGGTTTATCAAAGATAACATACACAATTGGTGATAAAACATTGAGCTAGAGAGCTGTACTTGATATGCACTTGAAAAATTTTCCATATTCCTTGATTAAAAAAAAAAAAAAATCCTAAGTAAATCAAGAATGAAGTTATAGACCTCAAATAATATTAGACTTCAGGGAAAAAAAAAAAAAAAAAAAACACCAAAAAGCAAACAAACAAACAAACAAAAAACCCCCCACACCACAACAAACCACCATGTAACTCAATTATGCTTACTTTAAAAAAAAAATCTTTGGGCATATTCCTTATAACTGACATATTGATATATTGCTATTTAAGATGTGTTGTATAGAACTGATATTTTTACAAGAAAATTCACAAACATACATATTCAAGGATGATCAGGCAAGAGCATTACATAGATAAAGTTTGTAGGGAAAGGTAGCAACTTTTATTAAGACAGCTGATATAGAGGGGGGAAAAAAAGATATCTTTTGGACTTGCAGACCTTTGATGAAACCCTCTGTGTGTCAAATCTCTTATATGCCTTTTTTTTTCCAGCTTGTTGAGCAGGAGTGATTACATCTTTATTTTAAAATCGCCTCTTTTGCTTTGTTGCTGTACTGTTTTGCTACTGCTACTTCTAAAATAGTTCACAAATGTGTTTCAATAACATATATTTAAAAATATAAATTTTCTTTTCTTTTCTGTATTGGTTCTACAATATACAGAGAGCACCTGTCTCACTCTAGATACTTCTAGGAGCAGCAGCTACCCCACTTCTTTCCCACCTGATTCATGCCTCAGACTAGTGCTTTTAGGTCCCAACCCCTCTGTTTCCCTGACTTAATTTCTCTCCAGTTCCCAGCTTTTTCTCTCTCACACGTTATCAGTGTGAGAGCAGATATCCTGACTTTCCAGATTCCTGTTCTCATTTCAAAGCTTGCCTCATAGTGAGGCCAACTTCTCTGCTGGTCATATTATTATATTTAGACAGATATTTGTTTATAAACAGAACAAATTATTGTAAGTTTTGTGCATATTCAAGAAAGCTCTGATTTGCAATTATAGAAATCTGAAATACAATGCTGTAGTATCATTGGGGATTTTAGAACAGTCTTAGCTTTTGTTTCTTCCTTGACATTCTTAAAATATCTGACTCACTCAGGTCAGCCTAGAAATAAGTGAATTGAACAATTTACTTATTCAGATCTGGCAGAGCTCAAGGAGGTTTTTATTTTAGGAGCATGATGTCCTTAAATAAGAAATCACGTGTCTGGCTTGAATGCTCCTAAGAAATACACATATTGACATCCTGATTTTCCCATAATTTAGCTACCAGCTATACTAAGAACAGAAACTAAGAGCAGCTGAGGGTTAAGCTATTCATAGATATAAAATGAAAGATGAAATGGATGAATTTAGAAGGGAAATCTTGCCTCTGACAGTGTCTTCTGGGCAGGGCAAATTTAAGATGCACAGACATGTATATAGATATGTACACACAGACTTCTTCTGAGCACTATATAGTGTGTTCTTTTGCTACGATGCTGCTTTACAACAGCTTCTCCACTGAGACAGAAAAGAACTGAACTGCTTTGAAATTAAAATATAGACTCAGACTAAAGAAAAGTAGTAGGCCTGAATATAAAGAATCTCTGATTGACTAAAGGGAAGTGTTTTTGATGGTACACATTTAAGTCTAAACCTGAAATCCAGCCACTGTGGCACTGCTCAGCTATGATTCTTGGCTCATTAGATGATCTTTCTGGTCTTGAATGGTATCATCAGTTCTGTTTCCTGTCAAGCTGTAATACAATAACATTCCAGAGAGGATCTCTGTTCACACTAGAGGTTTTGAACTAAGAAAGCTCTCACTATTCCTTTCTGTGATCAGAAGATTGTACTGATATTTTTACATTTTCCTTGTAGTCTCTTGTAGGTATCTACCTTGTAGTTATATTCCAGAGAGCCTAATGGCTTGCCAGTACCCCTGTTGTTATTTGGTCATTTAGTTCTTCCCTCATCTGTTTCTCTAAGCAATTATTCAGCCTGTAACAGAATGAAGTTATCACTGGTTATTACAAGGCAGTAGTTCAATTTTTTTTTCCTGAATTTCAAAGTAATAAAAATATTTTAAAGCTTTTTTTTTTTTTTTTTTTTTCCTTTCTTCTACTTTTTCACATTTTGCTAATGGTAACTGGTAATAGCAGCCTCAAAGGATATCTACAAGTAAATACCATACACATGCTGTCTGTTTTTCTGCTTCACTTGTTCTTTAAAGCACTTTTCATCCAGATTAATGTATTCAACACCTCATTTTAATTATTTTTATTATGCCTGGTTTCAGCTTTCTGCATTAAAAATGTGAGTGTACAGTTCATTTAAGGATTCAATACCCTTGTTAGACTGTAATTCTTGTCATCTTCCCCATTTACATTCCCAAATTCATGGAATTTAGTTGATTTGTAGAAGCATTTGGACCTGGAACCCTGCCTCTGCCACTGAAAATGGTTTTGTGTAGGGACTATTTTACACACTAAAGCATAACTATGTAAGTAATAAGCCATTTCTGTTTTGGACAGCTGCTGCTGATACTGTGTTCTGTGATTATCTAAAGGCAACTTTCCTTTTTCCTCCATTTCTAAAATATTAATTTCAATACTAAACTATCCACTCCTCAGTGCTGGAGAAGACTGCTTGGCATGAGTTCCAAATATTAGAAATGAAAGAACTGACACAGATATAGATGTGGAAGTAACATTTTAAGTGTTTATATAAAAAATTTCTTTTGCAGTTCTGGTGAAATATGTTGTTAGTTCTTATTGTGACAGTTTGATGAAGTGAAACTCTTTCTGGAGCAGGGCAAGACAAAATTATTCTACGCTTCAACTGGAAAATTTTACTGTAAATTGTATTAACACATATCATATTTTTGAAGGGCTGAATTTTTGGGATTTAGAGTTAATAAGTAAGAACAATACACAAAGGTGTTTAGATGTCTGTTCTGGGAATGTCAGTATTGGTGTACCTTGCAGTGGTTTAGAGAATACTGTCAGTACTGCAAGGTTCTGCTTACCTATGAGAAATAAATCCCTATTTCTGGGGCATTTCATCATCATTATGGACCTCATCTTTGTGGGACATACACAACCTGAATAGATATTAAGCACCTTTACGCCTTCTGCTACACCTCTTTCTTAGTGGAAATCAGTTTAGTGAATGCCTGATATTATTCACATACACTTCATACACTGACTCTGATTTGAACTCATCATTAACACTATTCTCCCTCTCAGATATCTTGTGAAGGTCTTGTGGACAAGTGAAAATGGCTGTTCTTTCCTTAGGTAGTATCATACCAGGAGTTATTTATTGTTATGTGGGAGCTGCATCACTTCTGCTATCCTCGACATTCTTGGCTTATCTACCGATTGCTTTCTTGAGGGCCAAATCACTGTGGAGCCTCAGTCTGAGTGAGGGCTCCCTTACCCTAAACAGGAGGATAATTTTCACTAATTGTTCATGGAGCTATTGAGTTGTGTAAGCTCATGGAGGGCTGTGCCAATATTTTCCGTGGACTCCTATCTCATGAAATGATGATAAATGCTTCTCCCATAAATGAAATTTCACAGGAAACTAAAGAGCCATCAGATTTTGTGATCATGGTATTATCTGATTTCTGAGATCTTGGTGGGTTTATTTTAATTGTATAGTAGACATTGTGATTCCTTTCAGCCTAGAGGATTTTCAAGTACTGGTAATTTTTTTTCCTCTTCTGGATTACATTTTAGGTTAGGCAATGTGGAATAGATCTGATTAGCTGAAACATATCTTCTTATCCACTCACCACCCTACTGAAAGAAATATTTGTGTGTAAGGAATGATAATGGAGTAAAAAGTCAGGCTTTGCTTACTGCAGGAGCAGTGGGGAGGCCACAGACCTGAACAGTGATGACCAGTCAGATGACACTTGTACATGAAACAGCTGGGGAACACAAAAAGCAGATGACCTGTTAGAATGTGAAATGCTAAGTCATTTATTCAGACTTCTACTATTCTACTGTCTGAAAAATGCAGACAGTAAGAAGCAAAAATGACAAAAAGAAATTTCCATTCACCTTATTAGGAGAATTCTTTGGAAATATCCTAATAATGTGAGTTAATATAATATTAAAAAAAAAAAAAAAGTTTTCACAAATTGTATAAGTAAATGCTTAACTTTCATACACATGGTTTCAATTTGGAATTTGATTCTCTTTTCTACTGCTCCTGTGTTAACTTAGGAGGATTTTTCATGAAGCTAGGCAAATCACAAGGCTGAAAACTGAAGTAAATGAGAGAAGAACTAGGTCCTATGTTCATAAGCTTTGACTACATAAGATTAACTGTTAATGGAAAGTGATCCCAAAAGAAATTCAAACAAGTAGTACTTGAAATTAGTTTTCAGACTCAAATGAATTCTGACAATTTAGTATTGCTTCAGCTCTCCTTCTAACAACTAAATGACAGTGACATTTGTATTAAAGTCACCTAATGCTTCTCATTAGAGTCTCTCAAATCTTAGCTATCAATGGCTTATATTTTTTAGTAAAACTTGCCAGTCATGTTAATATATCCCGCCTTTTATCAAGATTTTCTTTTTCCTCCCTGACACTCCAAAAAGTTTTGTTAATAATAAATGTCTCTTTCAAGTGTGAAATACAGAATATAGGGAAAGACTCAACACCTTTGAATATATTTTTTTTTGATCTATTAGGTAGGATTTTGGATATAGATAGTGGATTACTGAAGAAGCAATCAGTGCCCTGTGAGAACATGAAATAGAATCTCATTTTCTTTTGTGGTTCAGTTTGCTACAAAATCAAAACAATAGGTTAATGGAATAGTCCCCTTGGTGAAAGAAATACTTAAAGCTAACACAGTAAAAAAATACTTTCCTTCAATGTGAGAAGAGGTTGTTGATTTATAATATTTCCTAAGGTGAACTGCAGTCTACATGCTATTAAAGGTCTGTCTATCTATAGCTCTTTTTTATTCTGTGCATTAGGCAAGTGGTATTTCCAGTATTTAAGAAGTGAGTTTTGTGTAACCACTTTTGTACACAAATTATTTAGAAACGCAAATATTTCCCTCACGTCAGCTGACATGCAAGATCGATGTAATTAATAATCCATTATCTCAAAATTGTTTAAAGCAGCTGGAACAGTAGCATTGAAAGAAATAACTGGTTATTTTTCAAATTAGTATGAAGTCATTCTGCTCAGCAATTCTAATTATATGTGCTGCTACAAGTGCTATATCCCTGTTCTTTCTAAGAGGCTCTTCTGAAATGCCAGTGAAACTGGTATAATTTTTCTTCTATTTTGTGCAGATTTATTTTTTTCCTAACTGCATTGTGCAAGGTAAGAAAATAATTTGGAAGTAGGAAGAGAGTAAAATATGTTATGGTATCTTTTAGTGATTTTATTGATCTATATATCCCTATATAATGAATGTAAGCTTGTTCCCCTTGGTCATCCAATTCTTCTTAAACTTTGCATGGTGATCCATCAGATCCATTGATCTTTAAGTGTCATGCAATGGCTGACTGAAAACAAAAGCTTACAGTAGCAAGATTATCTAATAATTACAGTTGAGCCACTATGTATTGACTTATGAGGGTGAGAGGGCAGGGGGTTGGACTATATGATCACCAAAAGTCCCTTTCAACCCCAACCATGCTGTGATTCTGTGATACAAATAATAGTTATTCTTTTCCATGCTCCACCGCAGGCATCTTTGAAGAATCAAGATTTTTTTTTTTCTTTTTTTCTCCCCTTTCTCTGTTTCACAGAATTACTAGATTATTGATAATGTATGCCAGATACCGTTCTGGGACATTGAGGTGTTGCAGATACACAAAGCAGGCTATTTTGATTCATAATAACTGAAAAAATAAACTGGCCAACTCTGTATGTCAAGTCAGTGCTACAAAGAAAACATCGGGTGGGAAAAACTGCATGAGGCTTATGAAAGTGTTCTCAAATCCTATGCTCCTGTTTCAACCACAATAACTTCCTCCTAGTAATTACAATTTCAATAAATAAAGAATATGTTTTCTTACTCTCTCCCCATTTACCATTTTAATGCACCAAACAGTAAACATTATAAGATGATTTGAGAATTATATGTGTGTATTTTGCCTGTATTAATGTCCACTTGTAAAATGCAAATATATACTGGGAAATACAGCCTTGCAGACTTGTCCAAAATCTTGAACAAATTTGAATACAGTAAGATGCTATAAATATGCAATATTAATAATGTATATTTCTAAAAGTGAAACAGAGGTTTGTGAATTTTGTAAGAAAGAAAATAACAGTTTGTTTAATATTTTCTGAACAGTCTGAGTCTGCTTCAATCAGAAAACTGGAATATATGGCTTAGAGTGAAAACCATAGCAGTGAAGTCCTCTACCATTATGATTTACAATGAGATTTACATGTGCAAGCTTTTTTTAAATGTGGAGTTCCTTTTTATCCCCAATCAATGTACTGGTTTTCACTTTGGATTATGAGAAATTATGCAGCATAGAAATACTGCTTCCTACCTAAATTTCTTTGATATTATTTCATTGAGACATGACTTTAAAGAGTTAAGATTTTAGCTAAGGGTTAGAATTTATATTGATCAAGATATAAGTTAGATTAGTAAATGGTAGGTTAATGATTATTAGATGCCCACGCTAGAGCTAACTGTTATATTATGAGCTTGTTTATAGAAAAGTGGAGTAAGTGAACTGTCATAAGAACAGATTGAAACCACTAAGAACAATGGCCAGCACCTGGACTTGGTATCAATCAATCACCAAGCAGGGGACCTTGGACAGTGCCAGAGGGTCACAGAGACCTGATGAAGACTCTCCTGACTTCATCCTTTGAGACCACTGACCCAATTCGAGACCACCGACCCAATTCAAGAGAAGAACCGTGCACGTGTGAAGGACTGATAGCCTCATTTTAATACAGAGCGGGGATGGGAGGTGCTGGGGTTATGCATATGTATTGTATGTAAGATCTTGGAAAATAAATAGAGAGCAAAGAGCCTTGTTCGGGGCGGCCACGCCTTTGGGAGATGACTCCTGTGCTGCCTGCCAGTGAATAAACATACCACTTTCTAACTTTAACTAGTTAGAGGGTCTTTGTCCGTGACTATATCGGTTTTCAACGACTCATCATCACCTCTACTTCTTTTTCAAAAGAAGCTGAGTTTGGAAGGCAGCCCTTGAAGTTGTTTATTATCTAACCTTCCAAGTAGCTTATAGTCAGTTTGCCTGGATTGTGTCCACCATCTCCTAGGTGGGAGTTTTTACCACTTCTCTGGGTAGCCTGTGCCCACGCTCAGTCATTTTCACAGTAAAAAAAGCATTTCCTGATGTTCAGAGGGAAACTCCTGTGTTTCAGCATGTGTCTATTGTCTCTAGTCCTGCTTCCAGACACTACAGAAAATAGCCTGTCTCTGTCTTCTTTGCACCCTGCTTCAGGTATTGATGAGCTTTCCCCTGAGCCTTCTTTTCTCTGGGCTTCTCCAGCTCTCTCAGCCTTTCCTCATAGGAGAGATGTGCAGTCTCATAATAATTTTTGTTGCCTTTTGCTGTAATTTCTCCTGTATGTTCACATTCCTCTTGTACTGGGGCGTTCAGCACTGGACACACATTGCAGGTGTGGCTGCACCAGTGCTGAGGAGAGGGAAAGGATCACCTCCCCTGACCTGCTGGCAGTACTTTGTCTACTGCAGCCCGAGGTCCATTAGTTTCCTTTGTAACAGGGGCACACTGCTGGTGCAACTTCAACTCAGCATCCACCAGGATCCCTAGGGTCTTTTTCTGCCCAGCTCCTTTCCAGCAGGACAGGTCCCAGCATGTTCTGGTGTCTGGAGTTGTTCTTCCCCAGGTGCAGGACTCTGCATTTTTCCCTTTATATGGTTTATTTTCTCCCTTTTCTCCAGCCTGTCAAGGTCCCTTGGGGTGGTTTCATGACCCAGTGGTGCATCAGTCACTTCCCACAGCTGGTGTCATATCAAACTTGCTGTGGATTCACTCTGCCCTTCCCTGCCCAGGGGTGCGTCGGTGGTTACTGCCTCCTACAAGAGGAGGCACTGATCACCACCCTCTGGGCCTGGCCATTCAACCAGTTTTCAGCCCACCTCAGAATATAACTCTGATATGGATAAAATGTTATGATCAAGGCACTTACAATTTATAATTTCTGAAATAATTTATCAGTTGTGTAAATTAAAAATTAATAGTTTTATGTATTTGCATACTTTTTTTCCTGAATATTTGTCTGAAATTGGATATTAAAGTTTCAATTCATCTATTGTTTTTTATTGATTTTACTGATCTATAACTCCTCATTAGTAATGACACCTAATGAGGCATATATGTTAAAGGAGGATTAGGTCCTCATTATGGATATATTTTTATTATGTAGAAACAAAGTATAAGAAAGTTATTTGGTTCAAATTCCCTAATCTACGCATAAATATTTTGTACTGCAAAAATCTACTTGTATGTGGTGACTTTTAATGTGGTACTAATTTATATTCATATCTGTATGCTGTTATAACCTTCAGTGAAAAAACGTAGAATAACCTAACAAAATCTTTTCCTTAAAATGTTGAATCCCATAATTTTTTAAGTTCCATTTCCAACATGCAGATTGTCAATGACATGACATTTTGTATGCCTTTTGAAATTTCTGGAGGAATTTATAAATGTTAAATAGAGATCATAAGGAAAAGCAGAACATCACATTGGGCACAGCAGTCAGTGTTCTTGCCCATGGGTTGGAGAGCACAATTTTTTGTTACTAACAGATGTCTTGCATAGTAGTACCCAATATTGATTATGACAAAAAATTATAGCCTACCTACTTCTTCCTGCAGTATTATTCCTCAAACATGCTCATCATAATTTCTTATTTGAATTTTTTCTCCTCATAATCTCCTTCCTACCTCTGTAGTTTTCAGTCTCCTTCTCACTTCTATTTACCTACACACCTTTCCCTCCTTCTCCCTTTTTGGAACTCATCTACCTCATTTCCCTTCCATGCTACAGTGTCCCAAGTCTTCATATTGAATTCTTCATGATTTTTTTACCCTCATTATTCCCTTAGGCTATCTTGCTGTGACTTTTTAAGAATAATGTTTCTGTCTCTTTGATGTGAGGCAGTTAGGGAAGGAAGCCTCTGTTCTTTTTTCTTGGGAAAAGCAGAATTTAACATGGTTACTCAACAGGGCACACAGAAAAATACCATCCTAAGAAAAGTGTTGATTTTTTTTTTTGGTCTTTCACAACATGCTTTTCAAAATCTGTTTAGTCAATCAGTGAAAGAGTTAAATTCTGGATTGACAGAAGCATCTGTCAAAGATGAATAAGAGGTGTGAATAGAACAGCTATTTTTATGATAAAGAAAAGTGTTTTCCCCAAGAATAATAAAATATAGTGATATAATCTGATACTGTATCACATTGCATTCATCTAGACAGTTTACTCATGTGGCTGTCCCCCGACAAAATGCCACAGCAGTGGAGTTGAAGGAAAGATGAATGCTGCAAAATGACCTATCTAAGCAATCTTTATATCCTTGGACATCTTCAAATATAAACAAAAAATGCAACAGAGGCTTCAAGATACCTCAATAATCTTAATTAGTCAATAGCCAAAGATGAAAATCCATCCCTTGTATGTATTATCATCTATCATGTGTAAAATAAGTACTATAGCTATAAATAGCTAAGCCTCTGGAAAATGTGCAAGTCCCACATTTTTAATAGTTAAGTCAGTCAAATTTAGGAAAAATATGCCTAACATAAATAATTTCTCTTCCACATTCCAAAGCCCAAATAAAGCGAAAGAATATGGCAGGGAATGGTCGTCAACAATTTTTGTTTTGCTGAATACAGACAATACTTTTTGTACTGTTCCCTAATCCCTTTCCTGAAAGGAAACAACATTTACAATATATTATCTGAAATGTAGAAACTGAGTATAAATAATCATAGTTGAGTGATGTAAACTTGATAAGAGCAGTATTCAATTTAAACCGAAGTCTGTGCAATATTGCCTATAAGACACACTTAGCCACTTTAACGACATGTTCAGGCCAGGCTATTGCTGTCATAGAACACCAAATTCCAAATAAAAATTACTGAAATTTTAAATGTGGATTAATGATGTGGCCTATAAAATTCCAGATATTTTAATTAGGAGGAAGATCTCTGAAGTTGGTTCTTCTTGTCCAAAGAATAACTTATTACCATATTTCCCCCATGAACTGAGAATATTCTATAAATTAATCTTGAAATTAATACCATAGTAAATAATCAACAGAGTAAATGGCCTATTATAAGTAAAATTTTCTGTGATAAAATTCTGAGAAAATATAGCATTTAGTAATTATTTTTCTGTAATGTTTCAAAACTGCATTTTTATGATATTTTTCTCAGATACTGATTGACCTATGGAGTTTTAATCCTTTCAGCTCTGATAGCTCTTCAGATTAGAAAGACTCTTACCTTTGCATTTTCTATTATGCTAAATGTGTTTCTTGGCCTGTAAATGCCTTCTCTTGTTCAGCATGTAATTTTTCTTCCCACTTTTTTTTTTTTTTCTTTTTCTTTTTTTTTTCTTTTTTTTTTTCCCCGTTTGAAATATCTGTTCATAGTCCTACCAGCATTTCAGATAATGTTTTCATTTTGTTCTTAATAAACTCCAAAATGTCAATATCAGAAATCAAGGACTATTGTTTTTAATATCAATCTTGATCATCTTGATAATATATGTTGCTGCCAAGATGTCATTTCAGGATGAGAAAGTTCAAGTGCCAAGAGATAATGGGTTATGATTTAAGTGACCCCTCAGTTTAACAAGAATTTTATCAAATTGTAACTGTCCTTTTCATGCTTGATTTCTCCTGTAATCAAAGTACCCTGAAGGAAATACCATATTTTTTTTCTAAACTAACAAAAGGATGATAAAAACAAGTCAGAGAAAAGGAGCACAAAGCAAACTTTGATGCATTATTTTTTGAGACCTCTGTGTCAGGTTTTCAGATAACTTCCATTTGTCTTTCTCAACGGTTTTAAAAAATGAAAATTCATGATTTGCACACTTTTGCTTCCATCTAGAACAGCCACAGAATATCGTAGTTTGGCATGCTGACAATACCACACTCACTGGAGAAGGCTGGTTCTGCATAGCTGTAAGTTAAACGGATTCATGTTTGCAAGGACATAACATACTTCTGTAAGTGTAAAAAATTATAAAAATTTAAATTTGAAGGAGGAAAATAGCCATACATCACTGTGTTTCTAATGGGAAGTTGGCACAAAGTTATCAGCTTTAAAAGAGTATTTACCTTTAATAGATCATTGATTGATATGACAGATAAATTTCTGCTATGAATACCCCTTGTGCCATCTCATTATGACTAATGGAGTTGCCATACTTTAACCTAAACCTAAATCTGAGGCAGTATGAAAAGGAAGACTTCAGTCCCTTTTTTTTTTTCATTTAACAAAATATCACAGCAGTCTAATCTAACTTCCCTGGTTCCAGTGGCACAGGTCTTGATTTTCACCAGTTTGGTAGATTAAATGAAGGAGATCTGAGTAATTGTCATTCTGTGGAATTTTGTAATTTGAAAAAATGCTTTTACACATAAATTGCCAAGGACATGGCTTTGTCCAATAAGTGTATCAGCTCTGAAATAGGCATTAAAATAATTTATGCAATTAAACATCTCCTTACCATTAAAATGTTTTTTAAGATCTGTCTGTTATGAATATTGGTTGAACTTAATTATTGTTTCAAACAAGTAAAAAGAAGACAAACTTCAGAGCTCCTGATATGCTTTGCTTAAAAATTGTGAGGCATGTTGAATCTAGCTTTTGAATACAGAATTGTAGAATCACAGAATCGTAAGGGTTGGAAGGGACCTCTGGAGATCACCCAGTCCAAACTGCTGTCAGGGCAGGGTCACCTACAACAGGTTACCCAGGAACGTGTCCAGGTGGGTTTTGAGTGTCTCCAGACAGGGAGACTCCACGAGCCTCCTGGGCAGCCTGTTCAGTGCTCTGCCAGTCTCAGTGTAAAGTTCTTCCTCATGCTGAGGTGAAACTTTTTGCTTTTCAGTTTATGGCCACTACTCCCTGTCCTGTCACTGGACACAGCTGGAAAGAGCCTGCCACCATCCTGTTGACATCTGCCTTTGAGATATTTATATATATGGATGAGATCCCCTCTCAGTCTTCTCTCTGCTAGACTAAACAGGCCCAGCTCCTGCAGTCTCTCCTCCCAAGAGAGATGCTCCAGTCCCCTAATCACCTTCGTGACCCTCTGGTGGACCCCCTCCAGTAACAATCTGTTTTTCTTATGCTGAAGAGACCAGAATTGAACACAATACTCCAGATATACCCTAGAGGTGTTGAAATTTTTGACAAAATATAACAGGAACTGATACATACCCACCTCACCTTGGACAGTATCCAAAACACAGATCTTAGCATTTATCGAATGTTGCAGAAGCAAACCAGTTAATTTTGAGTATAATGCTACTTTGATTCACTGAGGCAGCGCTGAATTTTCACTGTATTAAAGCAAACTGATTAAAGCAAAACAAAACTTATAAAAAAATCTCTTACTGGAGAAGTTCTCTGAGAAGCTCCAGAAGCAAGATGCAATTGCATAAATAATTATGAATAAGTTGTCCATCTCTATGACCATATTTTGGGAGCACCATTTAAACACAAACAATAGTTACAGCAAGAAACAGAGTGGTTGATATTCATTTTAATTTCAAGAGCCTGACATGGAAAATAGTGATTAAAATAATTAAATTGGCAGAAATTTCAAGGTAGGCTTGGAGATATTAACAGCCAGTTTTCCACAAATCAAGACAACATTTTATATTTGCTTATTGCAACAGAGAAACTTCTCAGAGGTATACAATAATCAGACGGTATGCATGATATTCACAACATACAGATTGAAATTTGCTTATGTACAGTTCTAATTATCTCATTTCCCTAGAGGTCTGTGTTACTAACAGTGTCTCTGAATAACATTTGCAGCACTAAATGAGAAGTTTATGTGGATAATAAGTAAGGCTTTCTATAACAGATTTTGATCTTCAGATGTAGCTCCCCTCTCGTAAGGGAAACAAAGAGAATGCAACGTTGTGCCTGCTACTATGCATGGGGGTTTGAGGAATTTGCACAAGAGCCTGCTCAGTTTATTATGCTGATGAATTACTTGGAAGGAGTGAATAAAATGAACACATCTCTTACAAAAGATACAGTGTTATTTAGGATAGTCAAATCTAAAGCAGACTGAAGATTATCCCATGATAATGAGTGGCAAAATGAGGAGACAAATCATTGCTAAGAACTGCACTTGAAAAAATGTATTCTAAGTAGATCAGTATGTTCTCAGTTATTATGCCGTTGTCAGATTTCTGAGAGTATCAGCTCAGTGTTGCATGATAATCAAAATGGCAAATAGATTATGAGAAGTTGTTAAAAATGGAAAAGAGAAACAGAAAATATCACACTGCTCTGATATAAATGCACAGTGTACCATTTCCTTTAATGCCATGTGCGATCTTTAAGAAGATACACCAAAACATGAAAGTGGATTAAAAAGGTAAATATATAGAATCACAGCTACTATGAAAATTCTGAAGCCCTTTTCAACATGGAAAACAAGAAGGCTAAGGCATCAAGAGTAATATAGCAAAAATAGTTTCTAATGTTCACATAAGATTGAATATAAAACATTAAAAAAATATCTATTTACTTCTAGAAATTGGATTGGATAATCTTGTGTCCTTTAAAACTCAGCCTATTCTAATCTATTCTCATAATAAAATAATGTATACAAGGGGTTTGGTTTTGTTTTAGTCTAATATTGTGACATGAGTAGAAAATCAGAATTTCTGATAGGGATCTAGACCCTAGTGTGGCAAAATTAGTGTTTGTTCTGTTTAGGGTAGCCCTGCAGAATACTTTTTCTCTTATTTGTCTCCATTAAATGACTTTAAAATAATGGAAGTTACTATATACTGAAAGAAGATATTCAGACCAAGAGAGAATCATATTTTTCATGGAAGGCAACATGGCACATTTTGGGGCTGTACAAGAAAAGAAAAGACAATAAAGTTCAGTGGTAGGGGATGAGAAGAAAATATACATTAATGTAGATACAGTCATAAAGGAAGTTAAAGATGTGAGTTGAGCCAGAAAGTCTTAGAAGTTGAGAAGGTAAGCCATGGGACTGACAAACAATCTAATTTGTGTAGAAAACATAATTTCAGTTCTTATCAGAGTAGCCAGAAGCTATACTAAAACTTAGGCAAAGAAATGTGTACAGTGTTTACTTAGCTTTGTTTTAATCTGTGTGTCTCATGCATGAGATAGTCCATTGCTTTGGAATTCAGACCAATAATAGTAAAACTGTAAGCATAGTCTGTAGGACTCAAGTTCAACAGGGATTCCAGTGATTCCAAACAGTGTTTCAAACTCAGTGTTTCAAACAACATCCAAGCTCTTGGATACAGAGGATCCACACCCAAAAAATATGCCTTCAGGCAAGAAACGTCATTCTGTTTCTAGAGACCTAGGACCTCCACCTCTACGGATCCCGCTGGCTGGCAAACACGGCAATTCTATTTGGGTATAAAATGAAAACTCAGATCTGAACATCTCTCTGAATAAGTAAAGGCTAAACCTAACTAACAAAACAATACCCAAAGGGTTTTGCATGCAGTCTATTATGTCAGCTGAAATAAGTTCTGTTATTTCAGTTATACAGCTCCATTACTCAGTATCATAGGTACCTTAATTGTATCTTTGCTAAACAGAAGTATTAGATATAACTCAACTCCATTTCTATTAGACTGCTTCCAAAAAAACCTGAAAACCAAACAAAAAAACCCATCCACTCTACAGATATTAGAGGAATAAAGAGCAAATATGTCATCTGTTTTCCTCAGATGCATACTTTGTAGTGTCTTTTAACCCAATTTGCCTAGTTTCTAAATGGCAAGCATTGATCCATGTACTATTACAAACTGTGACCTCGCCCATGTTTCAGCCCACTGGCTTACAATGAGCAAACCAAGTAATTGAATGCAATCTCAGTGGCAAAACAGCATGAAGAACATTAGAAAAGCTGACCCCTTCTCTCCACTCTCACCTCAGCAGTCTATAAAATTTATAGAAAAGCTCATCAACTTCTGCAGTGCATTCCTCAAGGAGCACAAGGGTTGCTGAACTCTGTCTGTAGCCACTGGATGAATTCTGAGATACTCTCCATGCGAGTTCCTCTCCTCTGTCCTACTTGTTGAAGCATGCAACAAACCTTACCCTGCAGGGGTTTGTGATGCTATTGAACCACTGTTGTGTAGTGGAGCATTTTGAAGATCTAAAATGCAGCCTTAAAAAAAAGTACAAACAAAAGGCCTCTTGGTTCTGGAAGATTAGAAAAATTTAAGCTGAATTGACTTACTCTTCATGGCATTTGTGGAATGCAGGCAGACTTACAATAAAAGCTCCATATAGTTAATAGGGGAAGAAAAGCATGAAAGAACTCCATTTCCTAAAGAACAAATAAAGGTTAGCCAACCAATTTATCAATATTTTTTGTACCTGCTGTGAGCAATGTCCCCATGCACATCTCTGTAATATTAACTAAGTTTTATTGTGATATTCCAAAGGCAGTTGATCTACAGGCACTGTATTTTAAAAGCAAGTGATACTACGTAAAATACTTCTGTATAGTCGACATTTTCTGGGATTGAAGAATTAAAAGGGCAAAAGTCAGAAATCTTTACGGAGGACCTGCTCTTCTGACAGATATTTTTTGTCATTCTCCTCAGCTTATAAGGATTCCCAAACTGTATCTTCAGTGGGTGAGTGCAGGGAGTCAAAGAGAAAAAAGGGTCTTCCTTTTTCTTTTTTTTTTTTTTTCTCTTCTCAGCAGCACCTTTTCTTAGCTTCACTGGGAATGATGTACATAAATATCCATGAAGAAATATAATGTACTCCATTTTTTCCACCCCTCTATTTTATTTTCTGCTGTCAAATTCATATTCTAATGCTCTTAAACCACTGACATTAAATAGACACTCACAAACATTGCTACCAGACCCTTCTCCTGCCCAGACTTGGAGCAGGATCAGGAGCTACTAGTATTTCCATATGGCAGAAAGTCACATCTAATTAGGTAGTCACTGTTGACTGCCCAGTAAACTCCTCTGGTCAAGAGCTCTGGTCTGTGCCATCATTAAAAATATGTTGGGAGAGGGTAGCTCAGTAAATGGTATGTGAGTATCTGATGTTCATGAAAGGCTGTATTTTCCTATTTTCTCTGCTTGTAGTTGTCCGGGCTTCTTTGAGAATCAGCCAGGTAGGATGAGCTGGTAATTTGTGTGAGAGACAAAGGCTAATTGCCCAATTATCCTTAGGAGGACAGCTGGGAAACTAAGTGTCCAGAGCCAATTGGAACCAATTTGTGTTTAAGAACAGATTCCAGGCTATTATGTTGGATAAATGCTCTTTCTTGAAAAAATTTCCTTCAAATTTCCACAAAATCCATTTCTTTAAAACGTAAAATGAAAAAACACAAACACTAAAACATTTACAAAACTTAAACTACATTTTGTATAGGTCAGTTACTCTTCTGTGGCGGGTTGATGCTGGCTGGACACCAGGTGCCTACTGAGGCCATTCCACCACTCATCTCCTCGGCTGGGCAGCGAAGGGAAAATATACCAAAATGCTTGTGGGGGGACATAAGGGTAGGAAGAGATCACTTACCAGTTACTGTCAAGGGCAAAACATACTTAGCTTGGGTGGAAAATACTTTATTATCAAGTCAGGAATGAACCCCTACTCACACTCTTCCCCTCTGCAGTGTGGAGTCACTTCCACAGGAGATAGCCCTCCACAAACCTGTCCAATATGAGCCCTTCCCACAGGCAGCAGTTCTACATGGACTGTTCCAGTACGGGTCTTTCCATGGGGTGCAGTCTTTCAAGAACAGCCTGGGTTCCCCATAGAATCATAGGTGATGCCAGCAAACCTTCTCCAGTGTGGGATCCTCTCTCCATGGGGCCACAGGTCATGTCCAGAGCCTGTTCCAAGCACATGTTTCCCAAGAGGTCACAGCCTCCTTGCGTCATCCACCTGCTCTGTCATGGGGTCCTCCAGGAGTTTTAGGGGATCTGTCTTCTGGTGTCTGGAGCACCTCCTTCCTCTTCCTTGACTGATCTTGGTGTTTACAGGGCTGTTTCTCTCACATTCTCACTCCCTCCACAGCTGTTCTGTGGAAAGTTGATTTCTTTCCTATCCTCTTCTCAAATCTCTTATCCCAGAGGTGCTACCACCATCATGGATGGGCTCTGCCTCAGCCAGCAGCAGATCAGCCTTGGAGCAGGCTGGTATTTGATCTGTCAGACAAGAGGGACGCTTCTGGCAGCTTCTCACAGAAGCTGCCCCTGTAGTCCCACTGCTACCAAATCTTGGCCATGCAAATCCATAGACTATCCTACAGGTTTTGTTATTAAACTATTCCTTCAACCAAAATTCCACTTTTAAGAAATCCAGAATACAGATACATTAATGTTTTCATAATAATTAGGAGATTGCTTTTGAAATGAATGTTCTGATTTTCCCCCAATGTAGCACTTTGTGAAGCACCCTGAGAACACGCAGACTGGATATGTTTCAGATTAAACTAAATTGAAAGATGAACTGCAGAATTGTGCTTAATACCCTCCAACTACTAAGAGACAATCAAACTCAAGGCTAGGCTAGAGATACCGTGAAATAAAAAACTATATACATGTGTATACTGTGAATACCAGGTCCTCAGCACCAATTGTTCTGCTGCACAAAATCTACTTGTACTTGTAGGACCAAATGGTGATGTTATTTGCCAGTATATACAAAACATCAGATACACTGAATTGGTTTCCTGTTCTTAATTGTCTTCTAGAGTAATCTTTTGTTTCTATTGAGATTCAATACCATAAAGGGAGACAAATCTTAGTAGGCTAAAATAAACCTGGGTTTATATTCCTATCATTTTTTATTATTAAAAATCACTTTCTATGTTTTAGAAAGTTTTATCTCTTTTTATAGCCATTTTCATCATCAAATTTTCTATTGTTGCTAATTATACATTACTAAGTTGTTAATACTATGTTTATATGCATAGATATAGGTCCATCTATTTTATATATCCATTATAGAAGACTTGCCAAGCTTATTTTAGACTTTGAAGCTCTTTTTTATGACTTTCATGACAAAATTCATGCACATATTTATCTAACAAAAATGTGAGAGACACACATAGTAAAAACAGGATGGTAGAAGATCAGTAGTAGAGGCCTAAGTTATTAATTTTTAGTGGTAAGTTTAAAGTATATATATTTTCTAGCCTACTGTACATATTTTAATCGGGTTTGCAAGAATACGCTGCTAAATTTTATTAGATAGTTACTTTTTACATTGCCTGCAGGAAATCTTTATGAAATATTACAATAAAAACATGTTTCTTCAAGAGGCAGTAATGTAATAAAATGCATCACTAGTTTTGATTGCATTGATAGCTTGTAGGAAGAAAGGTCCCTTTAGGGAGATGTGCTTTGTGTTCATAAGGAAGACGAAAGACTGTTTTGTAGTGCATTAAAACCATGGGAACCATTAAGTTTGTATAATAAAAATCTTGTAAACACTGATAGTTTTACGGTTAGTTTTTTCAGCAGCTGTTTTATATAAGAACCTGTGGATACTTCAAGTCATAACACTTTACAAAAGGGTCATATTAACTTTTTTTTACTCAGTCTATATTTTCATTCCCCTAACTTGCATAACCATAAATTGTGTCCCAATTTAAATCAATTATAATAAAAAAATTATTTTCAATTTTTTGCAATTAGAAACAATTTTGGAGGGTTCATTGACTTCAGAGTGTGTACATTATTTTCTAGTGAGGATACAAAAACAAAAAGCTCTTCTTAAAGAAGCAAAATGTGAAAAAAACCCCCCCAACATTAAAAAAGCAGAAAGAAATTTAGTGTCACCTGAAAGGAGATATACATGATGACTCAAGACAGTGGGACAGATAAAATGGAGATGGATACAGGTAAAACAAATTGAGTCATAGCTGTATTTAAGTGCTCATCTGCAGTAAGTCCTATAAATATATGAACACAAGTTGAAGGGCATCATTCAGTGTAACTTGAAATAGTTGCCTGATTTGGTTCGAAGATCAAAGGCATCTTTTTTCACAAAAAAACAGCATGATGGGTATAAATATGTTCAGAGGGATGGGACAATTTTATTGGAGAGGACAGAAATGTATTAGAAACCTCAACAGAAATATAACTCAATGGTTTTATTTAATGCACTCAAGGCTGACACTCCACAGGAGTAATTCTTACATTTCCATATATTTGAAAAATTATTGACCATTTTATGTCGTTTATTATTTTCTTTCTTTTTCCCATAGGATGAAATTTTAAAGTAAAGCTATTGAAGAAAAAAACCTGCCTATTCTTCTATAGTAAAGATGGATCATCATTAATTAAATGGAGCACAAAGGACTGAAATTTCTCTGTAGAAAAGAACTGCAATGCTAACACCCATGGACCAATGATTGTATTTGAGTTCTGTAGTAATAAACTAATATTTCCTAACTTTTCCAAGGATAAACATTCATATAGTTCAACTTCTTGGAATAATTCCAAATAGACCTTTCTTGGTCTTTGTGCCTTGACTAGGTACAAAGAAAGAATGTAATCACTCTCCTATTATGATAATTTTCCTTTATTATAACATTATAATATTTTTATTTAGAAAAACAAACAAACGCCCCCAAACCCCCACAAAACAAACAAACAAACAAATCAGAAAACCTAAAATATCAACAATTGAAAACAAAGAGAAAATAGAGGTGTTAGTATGAAGTCATCCAAGGAAAATGCAGGTTCATTTGTTGAGGATTCTTGATGAAGAGCATTTTTAAAACTTCTGTCTAATCTCTAGCAGGTAATCCCACTGGTGTCTTCTCGGACCCTAAAGGTTGTGGTAGCCAACCACCTTTCATGTGATCCACCACATTTTATCTCTTGTTTGTTAATCTACCACCTTAATTTTTTTTCTTACTCTGCTCTTTAAAAATCCACTGAAAAAACCAAAAAGCTAAATAAGTTCCTGTACAATGTTTAAAAGAATGGGTAGAATGATAAGGGAGCTGTATCAAAATATTTCAAACTTCATTTACTTAGGTAAACTAAGGCCTTTCTTTGTAATCTTATTAAAGAAGCAAAACAAAAACACTGCAGTGAGAAGGGTGTTAAATTAACTTCTGAGTAAAAGGCCTGTGCTTACAGACTTGGTGTTGAATGTCAGCATAGGAAAATTCCTGTTGGGAAAGAAACTCTCTGGAGATTAAGCCTTTTCTCCTAAGTGCTGAGAAAGCCACTACTCCTTAGTATCTCAGCTATCAATATGACCAATTAATGCCCTTAGCCAAATGAAAGGTTTTGAAAGCCCTAGAGGAAGTCTTCACCAAGTTTTACACTCAAGCTTTCACCCAAGTTTTACACGTGGAATTTCCTTCAGAAGGTGTTCAAAAGCACCAGCTTTTTCAGGTAATTCAGTGCACTAGGAGGAAACCAAATTTTCACCAGAAACTAAGGCTGCAGGTGTAAGTTGACTGTTTAACAAGCATGAACTCAGATGCAGTTCTACAGTAATCAACAGTACTACATATTCTTGTGCCTTTGATTTTACTATTATAAGTAAAAAATTACTGAAAATGTGCAAGATCATTAATTTAAAAATCTCCATTTAATTACAGCTGCCTTTCTTCTTTCCTCTCCTTTAATTCACCTCCTCATTTTTATAAGTCTTTACTAATTTCCTCTCATTGAGGAATAAATGCTGTTTTTCAACACCTTCTCGTTTGAAACCTTAAGCTGCTGTTAAAAGGAGACTTCATGAAGCAAGCCCTAAATAAAACATTCACTCTATTTGCTGGTGTTTCAAGCATTAAATTAATATTCTCGAAGTTCATTCATTAAGTCTCTAACTTGTAATTAGGATTCAGGCCATGCTTCTGATTAGAGGAGAAAAAGAAATCAGCCCACAGAGAAAGGCAGCTTTTCCTTTGAATCCAATCAGGGAGAGCAAACACACTCCAAAAAGGGTTTCTGTGGTATATAGATATAATTATCATGAAGTAAAATGGAAAAACAACTCAGAACCTTAATGAATGTGAAAGAGGGTGGTTTAGCCTTGAAAACTCCCTGCAGCAATGTTACTCTTCTTAGCATCAATCCTATTGACCAAATCTTGGCAACAGACGACAAGAAAGTTTTCTCATAATTAATCTAGTGTGCTTCATTATATTCTAAAATGTCTGAGCTGATTTAGAACATCTGGTAGATCCATGCAAATGAAAGGAAAGATGGTATTTAGTATTTACATGCAAGCAAGCAAAAAGATCATGGCAGCCATATTAGAAACCAAACCGATCCCACGCTCCGAGGCATTATAGGGATGGAGGTCATCATTAGAATGGCACCCACTGGCACTGTTGGAGGTAAGATCACAAAATATTTCCAATACACAGCATGGAAAAATGAAAATTTGTCTTTGCTACAGGGAATACAATTAAGCTAAGTTATGTATGAAAAGGCAAAATCCTGTTCTTAGTTAACATAGTTCTCTTAGTTCTTTGAACTCTACTGATATCTGAGAGTTGATGAAGTTTTTTTATAAATCAGATCACTTAAATGCTAGATAGTTTTAAGGAACTAATTTTAGGCTACAGGAATTCTGGTTTGGAATATAATAGTGAAGATTGCATAGCTGCTGTTAGCTTGTGAACTTCTCTTTGTCCATAGATTTTGTCAATAAAAAGCAAAATAATTAATTTTGACAGAAGAAGGTGATGTGCAAAACTAAATCTTTGCAGTAGTAGCCAAAAAGCTAAGTCTTGCTTAACAGATTTTAGAATTTGTATTAGCAGTTTCTTTTAGCTAGTTGGTTCACTAGCTGAAGTAGTAATTTTTAGGTAATGCATATTGTAAAACATAACCGAATACCAGGGATCCTGTATAGCAATGAGTTTTCCCAGCCATGTTGCCCCTAGGGATTCACCTCTTCTGCTTTCCCACATGCATTCTCTCTTAAATCCACCCACTACCCTGCTCAGTAGGACTGCAGACATTTAACCAATATTAGCTGTTCTGAGAAAAGCCCACAGTAGGGCTAAAATAAAAGTAATTTACCTTGACACTATATCCACTTCTAGATTCTAGTGATTTACTACTTCTTAATATCAAACCAAAAACAGAATGGCCAATTATAATATTTACAAAAAGCAAAGGTACTTAGTTAATACAACTTTTTTTAGAACTTCCCATACATATTTATGAATAATTTTGTTGTCTTTATAAAGTCAAATTTTCAGTCATTAAGGTTAAGAAGTAGTTATGTAAAATCTTTTGCCAACACTAAGGTATTTCTGGTTCTGGACCAGTGCCTGCATTACAAGCATTTGGACCAGTAAATAATCTTTTGTCATTACTAATAAAGGCCACAGAGTTTCTGTTAAACTCACTGCTGAGCATCTTATGACTTGTTTAAGGTTTGAACCAATCTTAACTTATTTTAACAGTCATTTAAAAGTAGTTACATAACTATTGTCTAACTTGTTTTATCTCAAGGAGATTAAAAAAAAATTAAAACCTTCTTGGAGTTGATGGGACAATCATTATGATTGAAAACCAGTATGGACAGAAGAAAAGTAGTGAGACTATTTGGTCCAATATGAAGTATAATTTATAACAGGTAACATAAAAATACAACATTAGTATAACATTCTGCCCTGATCAAATATGGTCTATGGTTACACGGCATGACCCTGGGTCCTTCCCAGTAGCATCCAAAGGAACCCTGAAAGTCTGCGTATGTATATTTAATCTGCTGAAACATATCACATTCTTTCAGATCTGTATGCAAAGCAAATCTACCACAGCAGGGGAAAAAAATAATAGTAAAACTGACTCCAAGTGTTGAATTCACAATGTGAGAATGGGAAGAAGAAAGGAGATGGAAAGACAATACAGAAAACAAATTCATTGATGGGAAATAATAATAGAGAGACATAATTTTTCATCTACAGCAGAACAGATATTATGCAAAATTAACCATGTAAAAGTGGGAGAATAATTATCCCTTTGGAAAGGTTAAGTTCATTAAAAGAAGCAGATAAACTGAAACTTTTTATAATACAGAAACTGATAGCCCGTGCCTACTGGAGTGTGCTGGTTTCCTCTGGAATCATCAATTTGCTTTACAGTAGCTAGTACAGCTGATTTGAATTTGTGCTGTAAGCAGTGTTGATAACACAAGCATGTTTTTTTGCTTTTTGCTTATTGCTGAGCAGGGCTTACGCAGAGCCAAGGTCTTCTGTGTCTCCCGCCCCACCCCACCAGAGAGCAGGCTGGGGGAGCCCAGGGAGCTGGGAGGGGACACAGCTGGGACAGCTGGTCCCAACTGGCTCCAGAGATATCCAACACCTTATGACATCAGGCGCATCACATAAAGCTGGAAAGAGGAAGAGGGGGGATGTTCGGAGCAGTGCCTTCCTAAATCAACATTCCGTGTGATAGGACCCATCTTTCCAGGGGATGGCTGCACAACTGCTTGCCGGTCAAAAGTCTCAAGTGAATTCCTGGTTTTGCTCTACTTGTGGGTATGAATTCTGCTTTAAAATCATTATTAAACTGTATTTATCTCAACCCATTTATTTTCTCACTTCTGCTTTTCTTCCTCTGTCTGCATCGCTCTGCCACAGAATGAGTGAGAGTCTGTATGAAGTTTGGTTGCTGGCTGGGGTTAAATCATAACACTGTGAGAGCAAATGTACTTTAAAGATTATATCTTTGAAATTAAAATTTTGAGTTTGGGGAATTGAATGCTAAAAAAAATCACTGAGGATGAAAAAACAATGTTACTTGAACAATTATTTAGAATGTAAATTTTCAAATGCATCTGAATTCTGTGTAATGGCAACTTTTGTTCAGGCTAGACATACTGCTGCGAAAACTAAGGAGAAACAGAAACAACTTGAAGATTATCTAAGTATGCAATAAATAAGAACAGTGATATAATGGAATGTAGTAAAATGGGAACTTGGTATAAATTGAACAGTAATATTCTTGTGTTTCTATACTGGAATCATAGACACACCAGAGAGAGGGTCTACTTAGAAATTTCAATATGGAATAATTATCTGACCATAAAAGAAAATTAGTTTGTCACCTTAGAAGTGAAAGAGTTTTAAAGCCTTGATATTTGTGTGTGAAAGCTTAGGTAGTTTCAGTTTCTACCACTATTAACATTCAAATAATTTCAGGAAAAAAAATAAAAAAAGAAAAAATTAAAAACTGTGTTTGTAACTTACTTCTCTTGGAAGAAACTCAGGTAGATAATTAATTGGTTTATCAGTTAATAAAAGTTCCTAAATACTTTTTTTTTTTTTTTTTCCCTCCCTAAAAAGACTACATTTGTAAAGAATTTCTTCAAGGTTTAACATTTGTGACTGATACCTTATAGAACTAGTACATTTGCCTTATGAGTACTCCTCATATATTCCTTTTTGAAAGCTGCCGTGATAAAATCATGAGGACAGCTCTTAAAGGAGTTTCACTGGTCCTTTGAGAGCACATACAATTCTGTGAAGAGACAAGGTTACTAACAAACTAGAAAAAACAGTTTAATAATTTGAGGTGATCAAGAGGTGGGTCTCAAATATTGTCAATTTTTTTCTAAATGATGACTGGTAGAAGGACATGTTGTAGCAATTTAAAAACATAGAAGGATATAAATAGCAAAGAGAAATTATTTGAAAGGGAAAGGAAGAGTAAAAATGGAAAGTAATTTCAAAAGCTGAAGGTGATCCATAATTTCAGAAATCATTTCTGTCCCAGCATCTCTTAAACATATTTCTGTGTGATGAAGCAAATGAGGCTTGGCTTGTGATATTTATGATACCAGAAATATTCTAGGTAGTACAGCATTGGATTAGTGGGGCAAATTAGAGAGCAGAGAATTCCAGAGAGCAAAAAATAGACAAATTCTGTTATTAATTTCTCAATGTTATTCCCAGCTGAATTCTAGTAAAAGTAATATGGAAGATGAATGATGCACTTTTACTAATTTAAAAATACCACAAACAAAAAAAATCAAAACAAATCAAAGGTTTTTTTAACTATAAAGAGAAAAACTAGAACACAGAAATATTTCAGGACAGTACTCTGTATTCTGTGGGAGAGAGGGGACACTTATATAGGTAGGACAAAATTTATATCTCCAGGAATTATTGAACCTGTGACTTCTCTTTAGGCTGACAGCAGTGCCTTAATTCTTATTAATGATTATAAATTACAATCTTATCATCATAGGTTTCACCTGAACCATTGATATGGGTGAAGCTTAGAGGCATTGTGTTTTAGTCCAAGTATCCATGCCCACAAAAATTATAATTTTAAATTATTGTGATCATGACAGAGACATTTGTAATGAAGTAATCTAGATATATATATATTTAAAACCTCAGTGAAAAAAAAAAAAAATCTTTTTCTTCCTGATGAGGAAAATAATGAGTATCTTAGAGAAGGAACCTGTAAGTGTCAGAGCTAGAATACATGTCTATGCAGAGATTCATCAAAGCAGGACACTAGGCCTGGAAAAAGGCCTGGTGCTGTGTACAGTCCATTGCTCAGAATAATCAGGAACAGAAGAACAAGCCAAAAACAAACAAACAAAAAGCCTGATAGTGGAACAACTTGAAAGTGAGAAAATGAAAACCTTGAGTCATTTATGTATGAAAGCTTGGTATGTTGTTTCTTTTATTGAAGTTTTCCGTAGCCTCCTATAGATACAATTTGAAATACTGATACTTTTTAGCATTTATTTAACCTTCCCAGCAATCTGTTTTCACTGTCTTATGCCTTTATTTCAGCTGAGTCTTCTGAAGTCTTTGATAAATGATTTTTTAGGTTTTGTTTTGAAAACAAGGCTATTTTTGGCCCTAAATGTGTTTGATTAGGCTGATCCTGTCAGTGCAAATTTAGCATTCCAGAAAAGAAACACATTGCAATTACTTACAGAGTACATTTAGCAGTTATATTTGGAGTTCATAGCTTTAGTGGTTAGAACAAGGAATGATAAGAATAATAATTAAAAAATCCAATTTCTTTTCAGATGTATGATTGTTAAATGTGTTTAAGGAAGTTATATATACAGATTTGATAAAGGTTTTACCAGCAAGCTTTGCTCTTTAGTCCTTGAAGACAAACTATAAATTTGGAATAAATGTAGGAGAGGTTGAAAGGCTGACTTCGACAGTAGAGTTAAAGGAAGAATTCACAGTCCCTGAGTCCCTGTGAGTGTTTTGAAGTGCATCCTCTCCTATTTAATTTCCTCTTCCAATGGCAGGACTGCACAGGTTCTCTGCAACCATGGATATGCATGAAGCTGTAATTGTGGCAGCTACTGGCTAAGGAGTTTAAATAATTCATATTGGTAACCCTTAGAAATGAACTGTACATAGGACCATGACTTCTCTAATGGCTTATAACACAAAGTGACAGGAATATGAATGGGTGTAGGGAGAAGTTTAAAATTTTGGGGGTGATTTTAGAGTTTTGAAAAAAAAAAAAAAAGCTATTGAACATCCTGATACTGCTGAACTTTACCTGTCATTTAATTATTTTTTACCTAGGTAATATCACAAACAGGATACTTTTTTCTATGCAGTTAAAGCCTAAAGTTAAAAAGGTCAACAATAACTGAACAATGTGTCACTCCTTGCTATAGCAGGATTGACTTTTATACCAAATAATAACCAACTTTTCTGAGCATTCAAATACCCTTCATATCTTATCTCACTGGGATTTTCTCTTCGTATCTTTATTTCCCCTTAAATCACATTATACGTGATTTTTCATTTCGTGAATTTGATCAACTTGGAAAAAAATTATATGAGACTGAGCAAACTGAGAGGTCTTAAAATTACACTTCAAGTGCATAAATATGAATGTTGTAGCCTCTTCTTCCTCCTCTGCTCTTTCATATGCAAAAATGCAGTTCTGTCCACAGTTGAAATGCTAGTGATGAACACCCCTAGTGTGCTGCCAGAGAAAACCACGATTATTTATCTTCTTTTCTACTTCAAACGTCCAGTTTAAATAGCCTTTCTTAAAGGCATTTCTGAAGCCCAGCACCAAACCAAACCAAATAATAACAAAATTATTAATCACCATAAATAATAATAACCACAAACAAAAGGACGATTGTTTCTTCCTTGCCTGCTTTCAGCTAGGATTGAGTCAATTTTCTTCCTTGCAGGTGGTATAGTGCTGTGTTTCAGAGTAAGGATGAGAATAATGTTGACAAGACACTGATTTTTAGTTGATACTGAGCAGTTCTTACACTAAGTCACACTTTTCAGTTTCTCATCCTGCTCTGGCAGTGAGTGGATATCCAGTGAATAAGGAGTCAGAAGGGGCACAGCTGGACAGCTGAGTCCATTTGATCAAAAGGACATTCCATGCTGTATGACACGTTCAGCATGTAAACTAAGAGGAAAGGTAGCCAGTGGGGAGCACTGCTTGGGAACAGGCTGGACATGGGTCAGCTGATAATGAAAAACTGTTTTTCATTTACATAACTTGTCTTTCTTGTGTTTTCATTTATTATCATTGTCATTATTGTACATTATTGTTTTTAGCTCATGAGTTTTCTTACTTTTTGGCTTCACATTCTTTCCTCCATTCCACTGTCTTTGTGGCTTAATTGCTGGCTGAGGCTGAACCGTGATGTATTTTCCTTTAATCTTCTTTTGCTTTCTAATTCTTGGGTAAATTTATTTGTTATTTTCACACATGGAAACCTTTGTTTCAAACAAACAGTTTTGTTTTAGGCCTCATGTTTAATTTATTTCTCTATAATTTTTTTTGTTTCTCACTCTTGGTCATACATTTGTAGATTAGAGATTAAAAGAGAAAAAAAAAATGAAGTTTTTGGCTAATAAGCAGATATATAATATGTCCACATTCAAATCAAGTCATTGCATGAAGGGTCTTAAAAGAGGGCATGTTAGATTTGAAATAATGTATAGATTTTCTTCAAAAAAAACCCTGAAGCTGGAAAGATTGGAAGTGGATAAAACCCAACTGATAGTCTATGTTAGAAGGAAAAAAAATTAGGCAGATGGGATTAGTTAGAAAATATGTATTAATTAATCTTATTTCAAAGCTTTTACTCTTCAATTTCATATTTTTCAAGATGCAAGAGTTAAAAAAGGTCTTAATGACAATATTTTTCTAGGGATTATTTGTGAATTCCATTGCTGATCAAGATGTAGTGCACCCATAATAAGTAAAAGTGTGTTGCAGTGCACATATATATTCCATGGGTAAAAGAAAAAAGTTGTGTCCCTAAGTTGAAATAATACAAGACTCAAAAGTTAATGGTCTGGTGTGTAATTTGACTCTTTTGTTACTGTAGTACAAATTCTGTTTAAGGGTGTTTTGTGTCATCTGCAGACTTGCTGAGGGTGCACTTAGTGCAGCCATACAGAAGGTCACCAGTGGAGACAGTAAAAACACCGGCCCTTGCATCCTTGGAGTACAGCACTAGTTACTGGCCTCCAGCTGAACTCTGTGCTGCTGATCACAGCACTTTGAGTTCAACAGCCCTTCAATTTCTCTTACTCATACTTGATCTACTTCTCTGTAAAAACATTATGACAGATGGTGTGGAAAGCCTAGCTAAACTCAAGAAAAATGATATCCACAGCTTTTCTGTCAGCCACTCTCCTTTTCTACATCTTGGATGCTGCACAGACCACTGTCTCCCTCCTGGAGTTCATTCTCTTGATAGAGCAGGTTCTACCAGCACATACTTCCCACGGGAGAGGAGTCTCCCTACCTCATGCCAGACTCAACAAGGGGCACAAGGCAAACCTACAGCCTTCCCTTCGGAGCTCACACTGGGTGGAGGCCTCTGATGGGTGCCAGGGGCTGTTTCTTCAGGGTTGGTACTGGTGACTGTGCACTGTGGCAAGTCACTGCTGTTTTCCAGGCTGTGGTCACGACTCTCGGCTGAGCTTCTGGCCCTTTTCTGCACTGACTGTGTGTTGTCTGACTCTGACAGCTGCACCTCTAGCGTGACAGAAAGAGATCATTGTCAGTGGACCTGGACATTGCAGTAGCAGGATGCTAGGTTCGATGCCCTTCCCAGAGCTCCATGGCATTAAATCACACCCCAGCTGCAGAAGAAATGTTGTTCTGTTGCTTGGTCCATGTGTCTGGAATGTTCCTTCCCACTCAATTCTGAAAACAAGATAAACCTGAGTATAACAAGCTTTCATTTTCATGTGAGTCTTATCCCCTAAGCAGAAGTTGCAGCATGTTCAGAAGTTAACTAAAATACTCAGAAGCCAAGTAAAGCTGACCTAAATCTAAAGCTGAAAACAAATGTTTACCTTGAGTAAAAGGAATTTGAGTAGAATGATTTAGCTATAGAGTTCTACACAAAGGAGTTCTTTTGCACTATATAAGGTTCTGAATGTACCTTATGATTCAATGACAATTTCTTTCTCTTGGGGTAGCATATTAAGGATATTTCTCAAAACAAAATGTAAAAATTGGAAAAATTTGAAATTCTGTCATCTTGCAATGGAAATTACAAATTGTTTTTACTTCATCTGAAATTTTCTTAAATACTGTATTTATCTTTCTCATTCCATCTCCCCCTGAAAGCGTGTGCTTCACCTGTGAAAAATCTAAGAATTCTGTTTTTTCCTCAAACTCTGTTATTTCTTCTTACCTTAATAATTTTATTTTAAGCACAAGATGCTACATACTGATACGAAGCAGTTAGCAAAAAGAAACATGTCAAATAAGTAGAATGTCTTTTCTATTCCTGAATAGTTATTTTGGTTTTATTTTCTTTTGTTTCTCATGACACTAGCAGAGTGTCTAGACAGAAATGGCATTTATAAGAAAGAAAGAAAAACAAATACAACTTCTTCCTTTTGGGAAGAATAAAATGAAATTATTTTTCATGAAGTGAAAAGATATATTGAGAGCTCTCTCTGCCTTTTCAATAAGGTTATTTGTAGCAGTATTTGCAGAACTCAAAAGTGCCATTTGCCTTAGGACTGCAGGAGCTATTTGCTGTACCTACTAAACTGTTTCTTGTACATTCTGCTACTGGGCAGCTGATTCCATTTGCAATGAGAAATTTTGCCCCTTAGCATACCATATCTATTCATTGTTAATCAAAGAAAACTTCCAATAATAGAATCATGGAATGGTTTGGGTTGGAAGGGATTTTAAATATGCTCTAGTTCCAATCCCCCTACTCTGGGCAGAGATGCCTTCCCTGCTCAAAGTTAAGATGCTCTTATGCTGTGGTTTTTTTTTTTTTTTTTGTTTTTTTTTTTATGCAGGACTAGGAATTTTGAATAAATTAGGCAATACCATGCTTTATGAAGTTGTGAACAAGGAGAAATAAAAGACTTCAAAGTATTTTCCTCAAGGGAGAAATATATCCATCTCTATTTATGCAGGGTATCAATTGAAAATATTTCCTGTGGTAAGCTGTTAGAAACTTAGCCTTTGAATACAGAGAAATTTCAATGACAGAAGTTGAAGTTAAAATTTTTAATAGGACACCTGTATTGGTTACATTAAAATAGAAATTGAGACAGGCACACAAATAAAATCAGACATTTAGCAATTATTAAAATATAGCATTTTTCACTAGCTCGTTGGTAGCTTCAGACTGCTGCAAAGGGCGACACTGTAGGTCAACAGTCTCTGGAGTACTTTATTGTGAGGAATATGACATGTTCTTCGGTTGTGGTTTTCTTCTTATATACTTGGCTTACACTTGGGGTCACTTTTATGTTTCCTAACATGCTTTTACAGCCATCTAGTACTTCATTGGTCTATAGCTCCAGGTTATATGAGAATTTTATGCCTTTTACTTTTTATATACTATTTATTTGTTCTTTTTTACTCTGATAACTGCTTTTGACTGCTTCTGGGTCTTCTTTAAGAAACAAAAAAGCCAAAAAAACCCATAATCAAACCCCTGAAATCATTAGTAGATGTTTTATAGCTGTGGGCACAAACCAGTGCCTTCTTTCTTAAGTTCCCATGGCCATACTCCTTTTCCCTTGACACTGCATCTCTATTTTTCAGAGCCTCCACTGTTGTGCCTGGCCTCTATTTCTCTGTCCTGATAAAGCCTTTTATGGGAAAAAAACACATAGAGAAAGCTCAGAAAGCAGTGACAGTTCACACATTGATGGTTTTAGAAAGGTGCAGTTGCAGAAAGTGCCTAAAACAGTACAGAATTGAAACCTTCCTGATCGGGCAGATCGATCTGAAGGACAAAAAAGAACAAAAGGGAAAAAAAGAAAAAAAGAAAGAAAAAAAAAGGAGGAATAAATATTTGTCAGGTATACTAAAAATCAGCTAAAAATACTACTTAAAAGAAATTATTTTCTATGGTTTACAGCAATATGTATTTGAAGTCTAAAGCAATTCTAATAAAAACTTTCTGTGTTTCTGCCCTTAAACACTTCACGTTTCATCAGGAAAGCAGCACCTTTGTACAAATGCCCATAAGGCTTCCTTTCCATTATGGAGATTTTGATACTCACTTTAAATAATTTTGTCATTAATTATGAATTTATTTATATAAAGATTACTTGAGTGTGTAGTTTTGAAAAACAATGAATGGTGTAGTAATCAAGTTACAATTTCCAAGCTAGAAACCATATAAATGGGAACATTTAAGAACAAGTATGAGCTGGATGTCAGGAAGCAGAAAGGATGTATGACTTCTTGCTGAATCTGAACATTATTTCACTTAAAAATCTGTAATTGAATTATGGAGAAAAAATACTTCCAGTGATGGAAAGATTAAAGATTTAGTCTAATGGACAACATTTTTCTCATTTTCACAGTAAGATCATAATTGTATTTGATATTACTTACCTTCTATAAATCTAGATTCAGGCTTTGATTTAGGAATTTCGAATAAATGACTGTCAGGGTCATTGGGGTCTTCTAAAAAATGTCCTAATCGCCTTGCAAAATATTGAACTCTGCTCAGGGGAAAATACAAATTCTAGTTTGCCTAGAAAAGAAGGAAATGCTTCAGGATTCTTCATAAGCTTTCTTTTTAGCTCCATAAACACACGGAATTACTAAGATATAGACAACTACATGCCTTAAAGCATGTTATCTTACAAGATTCCTGAAAAACTAGTGCTTGTTTGCATTTCCTGACTTAGAATATCCAAGCTGAGAATAATTCAATGTAGTTCTGCTTCTGCAAAGACTCCTTAGCTACTAGAGTGTCATGGTTTCTGTTTTTATTTCTGACTGACATATCTGCCTTCCACGAATTTAGTCTTCCTTTACAAAATTTCTCTATTGTTTCCTTACTTCTTTCCTTGTAATTGTTTTTCTTTCTGTATGTCTTGTCTTTACATTACTTCTTCTATGCATTAATTTTTTCTGAACCAAAGAAAAATAAAATACTATACTGACTTACAGTACACTGGCAAGACTGTGAAAAATAGTTGAATGGGAAGTGGAGCAGGCTGGTCTGTGTGGGCTTTGTTGTTTTGGGTTGTTTTTTTTTTTTTTGTGTGTGTGTGCGGGTTGTTTTTTTGTTGTTGTTGTTGTTGATTGGTTGGGGTCTTTTGTTCTGTTTTGGTTTTGTGCACGTGTGTGTCTTCTTTTTATGATTGTTCAAGTATGCAGAAAACTGGTTACGCTAGCTAACCTTATTTGCTCTCAGGGAAAGTATGTGCAAAAAAGTTTTTGAAATCCTAGTATTGATTTTGCGTCTTTAGTTGTTTGGCAGTAATGAAAGAGTCACACATGACTACTTACCTTTATATTTCTGTAGTGGAAGAAGAAAGGGCATTTTTCTCAATATTAAACAGTAACAACAAAGTCAGGAATAAAGAAGCTGTGATTCTTTTCTGGAGAATAGACTGCTGACTGTTTTTTTGGCAGGGCTCAGACTTCTAATGCAATGATGCAGATACTTAGTCATTAAACAATAAGTTGATGGTGTTACCAGAATAATTTTTTTTCAGTGAATTGATGAAAAAAACTGTGAGTAATTAAAGCTCGAGGGATATATTGGATTGATGCCTTGGAGTGACTACCTAGAACAGACGCTAGACAGAGTTTAAAGCGGGTATTTATTAAAGGTCTTCAATAGATACACCTTGGGCAGTCAAAAGCCTTCCAGAGGCTACACCCAAGATGAACAGGGGTCACAAGTTCTTCAGACAGATATAAGTTTGGTCTGTTTGCATATCGGAGGTTAATTGTCTGATTATAGCTTCAGGTAATGAAGTCATATTCCCCTGTTTTGCTTTCACCCCCCTCCCCGATTCACTTTTGTTTATCCTTTTGGGCCTGAGGCAGAGGATGTCATTGGTTCTCAGCCCAGGAAGGGTTGTTTTGTCGGACCAAAATGTGAAGAGAATTTACTAACACTCTATGTGGAGTTCAGAGTAATACACTAATGCAGTACAGGATCTGAAAAATATCAAAGCTAAAAACTTAAGGCATCATTACATTTTAATTCAGATATGGGAGGGTGCCAAGCAACTGTTTCTAATATGTCAGGTTATGCAGAGATTTCAGTCTTAATCTTACAGCGACTAGCCTCCCCCCTAAAGGATTTTGGGCACTTAAAATACAGAGATTGTGAGGAAGAAAATAGAATAGTATACCAGCAAAGTGAGAAAGATAGGGATGAAGCTCCAGCAAATTCCAAGACATTTTCTTGAAAGAACATTTGCAATTGGTGTCCTGAATTTCATTTTGGGAGAGTGAATATGTGTTGATGCTCCCACAATTGACAGTTCAAAGAAAACAAGCAGCTTTTTCTGACAAGGGGGGGTTTAAATTTTGTGAATATGCTGACTACTTTTCCCTTTTTCTCCTGAATTTGAAACTCAAGCTTGGTATTCTCTCAGTTATATAAATTTTATTGTAATGAGTTTCCCTAAAACAAATGCAGGGGAAGATCCTTCTTCTAACGACCTAATCCCCAATTTTGCAATGTGTTGCCTCTTTTTTCGTCTTTGTAGTAGTAACAATAATGAAATGAGCCCAGTCAGGTGATTCTAAAATTGTAAGACTGTTCAGAAATATTGGTTTTTTATAATATTTTCTTGAAATGGGCTTTAGGAAAATGAATGCCTGTTTGTCTGCCTATCAAAATAGGAAGCATATAGCTTAAAATGACAATGTTAATACGTGAAACACTGCCACCAGTTATAAAAGATGGGAAGTTTTATAAACAATGAGTGAAACAAAAAATGGAAATTCCTGTGTAGGGAAAGAACAAAGAGGTGATGTTCTCATCACTGCTCTCTGCTGCATGAAGGGTGTCCACATTTAAAAAACATGTGAAAAATAGTTATTAGTGTTCTCTGAATCAATGGTGGAGAAGTCTAGTTTCAGTCTCAGAGGATAAATAAGGTACAAAATCTAATATAGAAAGTAACATCTTGTAAACTAAAATTATAATTTCTTGTCTTAGGTTTTCTTTATACAGTTGCTTCCATTGTTTGGGTTTTTAAACTCTTACCTAAATTAAAGAAAACTGTTATTTTTCTAAAAAGATGATTCTAAATAAATAGAGCCTGAGTCCTGTGCTCTCATGACAGGTGATGCAATTACCTTCCTCTTAGCGTTTTTGGGGATGACATGTTACCTGGAGAAAATTTGAGACATCCCAGCATCATTAGGGTGCAAGAATTTCTCATTAGACCTCTATTCTCACTCTCAGCATAATGCATCTACAACCCAGAAATTGAAGAAGTTCTCATTCGTCTGGTAGAGCAATCAAAGATAACATTTTACTTTATGAATAACATTTGATTAGTGCTTTCACTGAGGTATTGTACTTTGGCAATAAAGAGAAAGTGAAATCTGAGGAGTTGTTTTGTTTTGTTTTGTTTTGTTTCATTTATGTCTCAAAAGTAACTAATTTCTTCTCTTTCTATCCCTCACCTTTTAGAGAAGCTGAAAGCTGGTTATTTGAATGAGATACACATCAATTAAAAAGACTGTTCTACATATTATGTTTAGGCTATAGGCCTGTGTGCAAAGCCATAATATTAACAGAGAATCTGGACATACGTCTAGAATTAGTCCTGACAACTTTTGTACTACTTTATGCTTTAAAGATTTAAGACACATATTTCCCAAAATTTAATGTTGAATATCTGGGTAGTTTAAACTTCAGAGGCTTAAGGAGACACAAATCACATTTTGATAACCATTGGGACAAATGAACTCATTGTAATGTTCATATTTTACAGAAAGGCTGTCCAGGAGGGAAACGGGGGTGTTTGAGAGAAGAAAGATGACAGCCTAATACCTCTTTTAAAGAAGAAAATGGAAATGACACAACTTTTAGACACATGTATGGACTAATATTCTAACTTGAAGATAAGCAATGATCACATTAACTATGGAGTACTTGCATGACCCGATATCGCAGTAATTCCAGTTCCTCACCTCAGTCTCTGGGAAGGTGACGGATTACCTCATTGTGGAGACCATCTCTATCCACATGGACGAGAAGAAGATGATCAGGAGTAGTCATCATGCATTCACTAAAGGTAAATCATGCTCGATCTACCAGATTACCTTCTACAATGAAACTACTTCCTGGATGGATGAGGGAAGAGCAGTGGGTATTTTTTACCTCGACTTCAGCAAGGCTTTTGACACTGTCTGTCACAACATCCTCATAGGCAAACTCAGGGAGTGTGGACTGGATGAGTGGGCGGTGACATGGAGCGAGAACCAGCCAAACAGCAGATCCCAGAGAGTCATAATCAGCTGCACATTGGATAACTTCATGGAGAACTGTATCTTGTGGGAGAGATCCCACAGTGGAGCAGGGGAAGGACTCCTCTCCCTGAGCTGTGGGAGAAGTCACGGGTGATGAGCTGGCCATAACCTCCATTCCCAGTCTCCGTGGGCCACTGGGGGATGAGGTAGTGCTGGGAAGGAGGGAGGGGTGGGATGAAGGTGCTTTTAAAGTCTTATTTTACTTCTCATTATCCTGTTTTGCCCTTGTTCACAATAAATTCATTTAATGTCTCTAATGTGAGCTTATTTTGCCCATGACAGTATTTGATGAGTGATCCCTCCCTGTCTTTATGTCAACTTGTGAACCCTTCATTATATTTTCTCTCCTCTGTCCAGTTGCATAAGGGAGTGAGAGGGCTGCTCTGGTGGGTGCCTGGAATCCAGCCAGGGCCAACCCACTACAGTCTTTTTGGTTTCTCCCTCTTGCTCTACATTGGGTGCCAAAGAGGACTGTAGTGTTGACCTTGGTTGGATGCCAGGTGCTCACCAAGCTGATTTACCACTTCCCTTTCCAGTGGGACAGGGGAGATGAAAAAGAGGATGGAAAACAGCTATCAGGTTGAGACAAGAGCGATTAGTAAAGCAAGGAAAAAAAAAAAAAAAAGTTTTTGCACATAAGGAAAGCAAATACAACAACAGAAAAATGTCTACTTCCCATCTGTGAGTGATGTTCAGGTGCTCCCAGGGAAGCAGGGTTTCAGCACACGTAGTGGTTACTCTGGAAGGCAAATGTAAAATGACAAATGCCCCCCATTCCTCCTCCCTCCCTTTTCTTTTATATCTGAGCTGATAGATATTCATATGGTATGGAATATCCCTTGGTTAATTTAGGTCAGTTGGACTAGTTGTGCCCCCTCCCAGGACCTTGGAGACACATTGCTGGTGCTGTTCCAGCACTGCTCAGCAGTAGCCAAAACACTGGTGTGTTATCAGCACCTCTACAGCTACTAATGCAAAGTGAAGTACACTCTGAGGGCTGCTAAGAGAAAATGAACTCCAGATCAGCCAGATTCAGTACACTAAGTCTGCATTCTTCCTTAATAAATCAGTCTTGTGCTGCAATGACAAAACATCACAGTGAATAATATATTTTTACTTGTCTAGTTTATGCCAGGGCATAGATAGTTTTCTGAAACAATTATATCTGTGATAAAGATCTTTTCTTACGCTGACTGTACTTAAACATCTTCACCACATGTTTGACAGGATTTTTAATCTGTGAAACTTCCTAGTGGGACATTGATGTCATTCAGAAAGTGACATGTAGCTGGTGAAGAAGAGAGAGAGCCAACTTGCAGTTTAAGGAGAGTATTGATCTGGAAAATTCTGATAGAAATAAAGGTAATCTTTATCAAGGACTTGTTTGCTCTTTGCAAATATCTTTGCTTGCATTTTAAGACGCTCAAGCAGTATTGGTTGGAAGTTATACTACATAAAATAAGTGATTGCCACCAACTTCTTTGCATCTGTTCCTTTGCTCTGACGATTTCCTGTAGCTTCTTAAATAGTTTCTAAATCATTATGTGTTTTCAAGTCAAGATGGTTTGTAGGCTGCTGTTTACAGACTGGAAACAGCATTAGTTGCAAGGTCTTTTTAAAGATAGGTGTTAGCTTGCTTTGAGCTTTGCACAAGAACCAGAATTACGATGCTTAAGATTGGGTTGGGAAGAAAATTAAACTTACAGCTCATTTTTCATTAGATTTTGAGAAGCCTATCACACAAATGTTATTTTGATCAGATATAACATGGAGTTTGATCTGACAAAGACTTCAAATCTTATTTGTTTTTAGGCATTCTAGGCTTCTGCTGCATCATCTGTTTTTTTCTCTCTGGAGAGCCCAACTGCTAAATCATTTTGCAGCAGTAATTTGCTGTAATGTTAAGGAGCCACATAGAGAGGAAATGGTTTCTGTGCTGTTTGTATTTATGAGAGATAATATGTCAAAACACTTGTACGTGTTTGGCAAAAGCAGACTTGTTGGCCTTTTCCTTATTAAGTGAGCAAGAGATGACCGAGTTTTTCCACTGCAAGAACAGCTAGCGCAATTCAGAAAAATTTTGGAAGACGTTAAGCTCTGATTGCACTAGTTGCTAGTATTGTACAAATATTGTTGGATGATCAAAGTCTGTCCTGTAACAAGGTCAGAAAACTTTGTCTGCTCTTTGGGTTCTGGTGAGCAGGGTGGTATTCAACCAGGTGGCATTTTCTGCTCTTAACAGATTTCCACAATTCTCACCTTTAACTATTTGTGCAAAAAGTCCTCTATGTGCATGTGAGCAATTACCGAATGGCAAGTTTGGTGAATTTTTGCTGAGTCTCATCACAGAATCTGTTCAGTTCCAGTTCTGTTAGTTGTCAAAATTAAGTTACTAAAGTTTTCTGATTCTTTTAAACTGCGCAAAACTTGGTTATTTTCTATTATTATCCTAGTGGTGTTTGGGGGCTGATTGCAGATTCTATGATAACTTGAGCACATCCTTCTCAAGGGGGCTCATGAGGAAAGGAATAACTTCCCTCACTATTCTGCTTTGAAGTCTTTTGCTTCTGTGGTGGTATTTCCTGACAATAAAACTGAGATAATCTCTGATATTTTCTTAGGTATCAGGAGCTGGGTGCACTTTTGGGAATCCTGCCTTTCCTGATTGTTTCTCAGCAAAGAAGATGCTTCTGAATATGATTCAATAGAGAATTAAGTTTCACCAAAGCAGAAGAAATATTTTAATTAAACACCACCAGCTGTGTTATCTACACTGTATTTTAGGAATTTTAAATTGCTGACAAAGGCTTGATGAGTGAATTAACAAACAGAATATGTATTGTGCTGGATATCTATTTTTGTGCACTGCTTAGGCTTTAAAGTGCTGTCTTAACATATATTTTTAGACAAGTTTTTGTTGTCTTTCGTCTGTTACTATCTATTCCAGAGTAGCCAGTTGTGGGATAATGAACCTAAGTACAGTTATATATACTAACTGGGTTTTGTTTCTCACTTCATGAGAATTCTTCAGTTGCTGAGTATATCCTGTAGATTTGCAACATTCCCAGACTTCCACTTTTTATGAAGAATAGATGTGGACACCCTCTGATTGTAGGTAGAAAATTATAATTCAACTTAGCAATCTCCAAGTGAGGCACTCATATTTCATATTCTGTAGAAACAGAAAGTAAAGAGCACTACATCTCTTCAGTATGACTGAGGTTCTTAGGCTGTTTCCCATGCAGCTCAGAAATAGTTTACATGTGCTTGAGTTAATGGTGATATTATGCAGGCCTTCACTTCAAAACAGATTTATGTTTACTCACTTCTAACCATATATAAAACTGTATTGCTGTTCTGTCTTATTCCTCCTGCCCCTTATTTCCTTTAATATTTAGTCTGCACTCTAATTTCTCTACTGCCTACTCTTTGAAACCACATCATTTTATTGGTCTTTAATCACTACTTATAGCAAGCTGAACTTAGGTAAGAAGCTGAAATAGGACTGGAAAATTCCTTTTTGTTTAGAATTAATGAAATTGGAAGAGGTCTCCGGTCATTTCAGCCCCCTGGAAGAAGCACTCCTCACCAAATGTTTGTGCAATGGTGCTAAGAAGAAATAAAATTTTATGTCTAACATAAAAAAAAAAAAAAAAAAAAAAAAAAAAAAAAAAAAAAAAAAAAAAAAAAGAAGAAGAAGAAGAGGAGAAATCCTGTAAAGTGATTTTTGATGTGCTATTTTTTCCCTGATAATCCTAGGCATGCATGCATCACTAAAATTAGGTGGAATATTCAAAAATCAAAGCATGAATTTGATAAATGACAGTTTGGAAATTGCTTCTGGTCTATTGTCACAGTTAAATTATGCAGAGAAAGCTATAATACCATAAGATATTCCAAGGCTTATATAGATTTGATACTAAATAATGACTGCTGTAAAGCATACCTGGAAATACATTAAATTCTAGAGGTATTTTTTAAAAAAGCTACATATAACAAAGTTTAATTGAAAGTTTGAACAACAAGTTAAGAACTCTAAAAGATTGATCAATTTCTTTTAAGCCTACAAATTAGTCATATTAGTCACAGTTTCTGAGACCGTCAAGCAAAATCTGCCTGCAATTCATGTAACCACCCACAGCAGTATTAATAATCATAAAATAGAAGCAGAATTGCTTTTTAGAGAAAGGCCCTCTGACACGGGTGTTATGAGATGATCTGCAGAAAGCCAGTCACCCCAAATTGTATATATTTCTCTGTTTCTTCCTGTGCAGAGGTAAATTTCCCTTCAAATATGAGATGCGCTGTTTGTTTCTAAACCCAATCCTAGAGCTGTTGGGTTTAATTCTGAAAAGACTATTAGCAAAACCTATGGGTTTTAAACTTCACACTGTGTGCATAAATGAACATTTTTAAAACCTTTTGCAGCTTAAAATAAAATATATTAATGTGAAGCACTTTTGGCTTGTTAGTTGATTGGGGTTTTTTCCCAATCTTACATGTAGAATACAAAGCCCATTTTAACTTATTTGAGGACACCAAAACTGAAAAACCAACCAACCTGTCAACAAACCAACCAAAAGACCACACACAAAACACTTTAGAAAGGGGAAAAAAAAATCAAAAGAAACCATGAAAACAAGTATGTAGAATTTTATTTTGTATTTTGCTCTAGTTTAGCAATTATAAATGCCACTTTTCATTACCAAAGTAATTTTTTTTTTTTTAATGGCTTTCTTTTTAATTCCCTTGTCTAAAAATTCTTGTTAAATAGAATTTTTCAAAATTATGATTTCCTGAATCTTAGAAATGTGCCCTTGGTATATAAATAACCAAAGTTTATATTAGGCTAGCCATTTTCAGCCTTAGATCATTCCAAATCTATTTTAATAGGAAGACATATTTCCGAAGGGACTTTTTTTTTTTTGCATATTCAGGAATGTGTGATAAATACCTGTTGAGAGAAACTAGGTAGAATTAAAAATCTTAATAAATTAAAAGGAAAAAAATTACTCAGGTTCTGAGAATGAGTAATTTTATTGCTAATTATATGTAAATTTTAAGGATTTTTAAAAGAATACTAGCAGGTCAATTTAATCACCAAACTTACTATAAGGAGCCACCTAATGCACAAAAATATGAGGTGAAACTGCCTTCAGCTCTGTTAGAGTTTTGGTTTAGATTAGAATTGCTTTTTTCCAGCATATCTGATTCAGTCCTCTGAGATTAGTTTAATCACTTAAAAGTTTAAAGTGTGCAAAATTGATTGTTTTCAGATGAAACTGAACCAGAAGTATTAACGTGGTCCTAATGGGTTTTCAGTCCACATGGCCACATTTCATCCAGTTGAAGTAGAATGTCTGAAACACAGATAGTGTGGGCAACAGGTCACAGAATCACAGAATCACTAGTTTAGAAGAGATCTTTAGGATCATTAAGTCCAACTCATACCCTAACACCTCAACTAGACCATGGCACCGAGTGCCACATCCAATCTTTTTCTAAACACATCCAGGGATGGTGACTCCATCACCTCCCCTGGCAGGCTATTCCAGTACCTTATCGTTCTTTCTGTAAAAAGACATTTTCCTAATATCCAACCTATATTTATTTCCCTTGACGCGGCCTGAGACTGTGTCCTCTTGTTCTGTCAGTTGCTGCCTGGAGGAAGAGACCAACCCCCAGCTGTCTACAACCACCCTTCAGGAAGCTGTAGAGAGAGATGAGGTCACCTCTGAGTCTCCTTTTCTCCAGGCTGAACAACCCCAGTTACCTCAGCCATTCCTCACAGGGCTTGTGTTCCAAGGCCCTCACCACTGTCATTGTTATCTGCTGTTTTGCTCTATGAAACTGCTTTGATTGTCCTTCAATATTTATTAGTCTAGAGACAATTCATGATCTATATAATGACTTTACTTTCACACAGACTTTTTTTTTTTTTTTATATATATACAGGTTTTCACAAAACAATGTAAAATAATGAGTAATAGGAATTGTAGGAATGGATGGCTTAAGAAGTTGCATATCAAGAACAAGGGTGATTTGGTAATGAAATATGGACACTTCCACTTGAAGCTTAAGAGAAGCTTTCAGCTTGCTGGCATAAAATTTAGTGAATTTTATGAGAGGATTTTGTCACCCCAATGAAAATGTTGTATTCAGCTGTGTAGTAAAGAGACTGGTACCCACTCATGGGTTGAGGTTGAATAAGAATGGAAAGTGATATTGTCTTTATCACCAAAGACAAAGATCAGTCTAGGAATATACTGAAAGACAAAGCCCCTGTTTTTGTTGTGTTTCTCTTTTTTCCTGTGTTTGACAGCATGGACAGTGTTGAAATTTCAGGAAGCTGCAACCCAGCTAACATGGATTTTCTTTTCTTTCTTTGTCTCAGACAGAAGAATTCATTGAGACTTAATAACATCAGTTAAGGTAAGACACCGAGTGAAAGGAAATGCAGCATAAAGGGCCAAGAGTTGATAAGAGGAATGAATGATGAATGGCTGTAGGAAGAAAAAACAAAGATTTAAAAAATGTCATTTTTTATGTAGATAGATTTTTTTTACTGATATATTAAACCTGTTTGACATTAACAGTTTCTCATGTAACTGCCAGAGAGGTGATAATTCAATGAAAAAAGTCAGTAACGCTAAACCCATATAAATATTAAAATAAATGTCTTTGGGAGCTAGGTGGTTTCAGTATTTACGTGTATTTATGTATGTAATTGTGTACCATTTTACATTGCTGGTTGTAGTTGGTTCCAAATGGCTGCATTGCACTCAACAGCCTCCTCAGATTGTGTTTACAAGTACTTGGCCATTTGCTTGACATTTAGCAAGGAGCTTTCTTTGCTCGTCTGCATTTGATAGAGATTTTATGGTTTCAGAGAAAATTGGCATCAAGAGAAATTCATATTACCTTTTATTCACGGGCAATCATTTTTCACTGAAGATGTATTGCTCTTAATATTAAAGCATGCACAGCTTTTTAAAGTCCAAATTTGTTTACTCACTGTAGCTTTAAATGTTAAGCACTTCATGTTTAAGTCTGGTTTCCTACAGGGAGTTCGAAAGGTACGGTTTCTACAGCATGGAAGTCTGCTGGACCATAACTTCCACATTTCCAAAACTGAACTCATATTTCAGCTTCAGTGGAATTACTACTGTAAACAAGGCTAGTGAAATCCAGTTATAAGCTGTAAAAAATAATACATTTTTATTTTCCTTCAATCACCCTTTTCTGTGAATTTACAAACAGATGTGAGGATCACAGCCTACTTCCCATAACACTAAGTGTGCCAAGATCTTGTTTCTGGCAAGATCCTGTGTAGAGGAGCAATCCTCTACAGACTACATAGGAAAAAAATCAACAAGATGCTTTGCTATTACTCCAAAGAATAAAATATTATTATTTTTGCTTTTTCTATATAGCAAGACAAAACAAGAATATTACCCAATCTACTGTGAGAAATAAATTTGGATGATGAATCGTGCAGTGCCTTTATGACTCTTGTGGACCTTATCTGAACATCTCTTTTAGAAATTATTACTTATTTAGCTCTTTTTTATTGAGTACAACTTCTCTCAAGAGAGATGACTCTGTTTACAATTCTCACTGCAGCTGAAAGACACTGGGGAAAAGTTAAAAAAGAAAGGTGTTAATTATAAAATAAATAAATATGTGAAATACAGAAAGTTTCCACTATTCTATAACATTTTGTAGAAGATAAAGTAGGTTTTCCCATCATTTTTGCTAGTAAAAGTTTATATATATTTGACTGAGTAGTAGAAATCAGAAAATAATATTCAATTTTATTTCTTTTAGCCATCAAATGAATGATGCACGATCCAGCCTTATGTAATCAAACAGAATTCTGAATTAGTGCTTATGTTAATAAATCCAACTTGAAATATATATATATTTGCAAATTTGTAACTTCATGGTTAGGAAATGTTGAGTTTTCTGAGCGGATAAGTTAGGCAAATGCCCTGCTCTATATTTTGTCTGGTTTTCTCCCTTTTAGTAATAACACATAAGCATAAAAAAACAGTCAAGTAATACATTAGATTCTTAGAGCTTGAGAACGACCTTTTAAAACATTTCCTTCATGGAGGTGCTGTGAAGAGGTGTGAGACACAGCAGTGTGGGGCTCCTGCCCCAGTGGATCACAGTGTAAGTGTGAGCTGGAGTAATGGAGGTTGAGATTTGAATCCAGCTTCTGCTTGAGGCACTGTTCACCTCCCCATGGAGTGTTTTAACTTTCACACCATCCTGCTGTCTGAGCTGTTAGAGATAACTGCAAATACTCAAAATGGGCCCTCTAGCCTCTAGGGTTGCACCTAAGTTATTTACCAGCACAATTAACTATACTGTGGGTTTTTTTCACAGATGCAGGGAAATTCCTAATGTGGCTTTGCACAAGGAACCATGAACATGTTCTAAACCTTTTTTTTAGGATTTGGGGGAATAGTCTGTCTTTAATAGCAGTAGAAGGATATACCTTTCTGTTCTTCCCTGTGGCTCACAAAATTAATCACAGTGTTGTGCTTGTATCTTCTTGCTATTCTGCTCACTGAATTTTTAATTCTTTCAGGCGGACTTTCCCTGTTTAATGCTACAGTCCAAAATGACTTGCAGGAAAACTTCCTTTTGAATCAGATGGGCTGAGGGAGGAAGGATTCAAATCTGATTTACCATACTTCAATTTAGAAATTTTACTCAAAACCTGAGTCTGAAAGGATCACTTTTTCCTGTTCTGTGACCTGAGAAGGAAAGGATTGAACAAACTGACCCTATTAATCAGATTTTTCATGCCTCAACCCTCTGACACCCTAGAGCCTTTCAGGATGTGTATAGATGATTCAATACAGCACTGAACACAGAGAAATATACTACCACATATAGAAGTGGCAGTGTAGCTCTGTTGATGTTTCTACTTCTGACCAAGATATTTCAATATATCGCTCTCAAAGAAGAAAATTTTAAACATAATAGTATTCTTGTTTATATTGAGGTATCAAAGAAGATTTTATCCAAAATACCATAAGCAAATTTAAATTATTGACCTTCCGGTCTTTGAGGAGATCAACTTCCAGGTAATATGAATTCAGAAGATAGTCCCATAGTCCAGGTTTTCTTTAAAAACACTTGAATACTCACCCCTAATGTTCTCTGTTGAGGATGGTGCAAGACCCACTGCTTAACATACATACTATAGACTATATATATAAAAACTGGCTCACAACTATCTCTGGTACAAATATCCCATATGCCATTGTGTCTGCTGTCCCTGCTCTATTTCTGAAATCTCTTGAAATTATAGGTTCAGCTTCCATTACAGATGTTTCCAGTAAGCTCATTATTGTGGGTTGGCTGGTTGCAGTGCTGATGGATACAGAGCTTGTTGGCTCTGGTACAGGACAAGGGGAGTGTTGTTAACTGAAGCCATTCTTCTGACTCTGATGTGTTGTTTCCAGGCAGAAACACTGGTTGGGAGATTATTTTGAATTGTTTTATTATAATGGTACCTTTCACGAGGAATTAATTATATAGAAATAGAGCATTGATGATACGTGACAGTAATGGCTGCTGCAAGGCTGCTCCATTACATCTTGTTTACAGCAATGAATGTGAATTGTGTTTGTGCCAGTTTTTCTGTCAGACATGAAACTGGCTATGGCAATGGCAACAGTCTACAATTTCTTTTTAAATTCAACAGTTTTGAATGTCCTGAAGTTTCAAAGTTTTCATGTGTGAAGAGAGCAGAAATGAAAGGTTTTCTTATAGATAGCTACAGGAAATCTCTGCTGAGCCAGGGTACACTGAGACAGCAGATAAGACACAGATGTTTACAGAATGTGACTTATCCTAAGGAAGACAAATGGACATCTTCTGAACTGGACATCTGGCTCAGATTTAAGAGACCTGGGTTCAGTTCTGCTATGTATTTTCTTGAGAAAATTGTTTAGTCTCTGTACTTTGGTACCTCATCAGTTAAACAAGGTAGAATGGTCCTTTGGCCTGACACAGCTAATAGCTATTTAAGACTGAAATGGATTCTTGTTCTGTGTTCCTACAGCAATAAGCACATTAATACCCGGGTACCTGTGGGGCTCATCACATTCTGCTGCAACACAAATGAGTGCTAATTTTAAAGTTATGCAGAATATAGTGATAATTAAGTAATGTTTTTCTTTTTCAATTTGTTTCATACAAATAATTAGCAGAGTATACTGCACTTTAGAAGAGGGAAGTCTGTGTCTCTGAGTAATTTATTAGAGGAGATAAGGGGAAATAGCTTAGTTAAAAAGCTGGAGACAGAGTATGCCGTCCTTTATGCTGAAGCTGTTGAAGAATTGAAATTCAGAAGCTTTTTAATGGTGCAGTAATAATACCTGAAATCTGGAGCTGGCTAAAGCCCTAATCTTGGATTTCTGCCCAATGGCATACAGAGACAGCTATGACACAGAAAGAGAGGCAGGGAAGCTTTGTAGAAAAGAGTCCTGTATTGCACACTGTTATCACTGCTGGATAGATCATGGGCCTGCTGGCAGACTCAATTGAGAAACTGTTAAAAACAAACTAAAACCACAGCATTCAAGAGCAGGGAAACTGTTTGCCTTACAGGGTAAGCTTTAATGCAGTATTTATCAAGAGAGGCAGGAGGCTTGGGAGAACCAAGTGGCATAATTTTCTGCTTTTCTGGCCTTTTTCTTTGGACTATTTCTAAGAATCATTTATAAAGTGCCACAAAAAATCATTTGGATTCAGTTTCAGAGGACTTCATTGAAATGAGAAAGTCTACACAGAATAAGAAAATTTTCTTAAGAACATATTCACCTAAAATTTGTATGGATTAAATTTCAAGAAGTCAAACTGTCATTTATCAGGTAATGAAAATACTGAGGAGAAAGAAGAAAAGTCTAAAACCTGCAGGATCACTTCTATATGTAATAGAAATCAATGCTGAACAATTAGAAGTGGGGAATGCATTATTTGCTTCATAAGAGCTTGTCATCATTATTCAGGAATCTGAAGTGAAAAAAAGAGCCTCTGCATTTGCACTTTTTTTGTGCTCTTAGAAGAGATTCAGTCATGGCAGACTAGTGGGATGTGGTGTCGACCAGTAAAAGTAAAGGAGAAAACTGGTTGGTAAGTCATGATAATGCAGGTTATTTCTAATGAGGTTTTGTCTCTGTAACTCTCCACCTTTCAGCCTGAACACTGAAGCCATAAATACTTCTTTAAGAAAATATCGATATAGTACAAATCAAGGGTGGATCCACTTTGTTACATTTTAATTTATCTTGTGTAATGTTAGTTTTTGTTTAGTAAGAAAGAAGAATCAAGATTTTAAAAATTTATTAATTTGCTTTCTCTTGCCCTTTATACTCCTATTTAATTGCCCATGTATTAAGAAGAAGTAATACAGGAAGTGTATTTGTTTAACAGAAAAAGAGAAGGTGCATTTTTTTTCAAATATTTCCATAGAAAAAGAAAGATTTCTTTAATTATTGAAAAAGGAACAGGAGTGTAGGGCAGAAGGTTTGGGGTTGGTTTGTTTTAAAATTTGAATAAATTTTTACTAGTTTTAATTTTAAATATCTCAGCAACATGAGAACTCCATCTGTCAATTTGGAATCACAAAGAAAAAGGGAGCAAAGTTAAAAAGGAATCTTTAAAGCCGAAACAGTACAAGGCATTACTGACTTTCTTTGAAACGGCTACAAAAGTTAAGATTTAAAGTTTGTTCAGTAAGTTTATGCAGATAAAAACCACTTTCACATATGGTAGTTGGGAGAAGAGGAGGGCATGGATGATTCCCATATATAGTAAAACACTTAGGCCAGTATATCCACAAAGCTGTTTGGCTACACTAAATATTTGGAAATGTAAACAGCTACAAGAGAAAATATATGTACCCCAATGCATATGAAATGTTATGCCTCAGGGGAACTTTAAGTCTGGATTTTTGCTAACATAGGTAACCTGAGTATATAGCTGGAGAGATATAATGTCTAGTTTGGTTTAAATGCTGGTCCCCTGCCCAAACATACCTTGTTACTCTGCTACCTAGACAGTATGCAATATTTCATTAAAATGTTTTCAGAGTACTGGCTGACCCTGAAGGGCCATATTATTACTAATGCACAGTAAATCCCTTTCTTTATCTCTTGTAATGTTAGAGAGAAATACTGTCATGTCTCTAAAATCTTTGTGGTGTAAGTCTCAGTTTCTCTGCAAGCCTGTGTTTAGAGTGAGAAAGCCTGAGCAGGTTTTGAGGTGACAGACATAGCAAGTGCAGGTAGGTAATGCTGCCTGCCCATGGGGCTAAATGCAACCCTGGGAAGCACGTCTCAGTGAGGAATTTTGGCTCTTGGTTCAAGATTCAGACAGTAATCAAGAGCATCTACTTCTAACACTGCCTAGGTCGCAGTTTCTTGAGGCAGAAATTGACTGAGTGCTTAAACACAGATTTAGCTGCCCTGTTGAGAAGATAACGTTCTTCTTCCAGCTGAGTTCCCTTGTTACGTGACTTTAGACAGATAGCTGCCCAATTCTGTTTAAATCCCTAAAGAAGTCTACAAAGCAGGTCATTGCGCTGGTCCTCACAGACAGCTGCATCAGGCAGTGGGTGGTAGAAAGAAGCAGAACAAAGTGACTTTTACAAATATTTCAGTGCCAATTTTCCTCAGCAGACCCATCTTGTTCTGAAATAATTTGACTCTCATACAAAGGGAGACAGGCTTCAGCGCCAGGATTGTGGGGTATCAGAGACATGTAAATGTTTAACCCTTGGCTTGAAGTTGTGCTATATACAGTGAAAAAAAGATGCCCTGTAAGGAGGGCTAGCCAAAGAGATGTGGATGTAAAACACAACGAGGCATGAGGTCTGGAGCTGAGTTCTTCTCTCTTCCAGGAGACAAGCAAATTATCCTTGTTCACTTGCCTTCTTTCCCTCTGACTCTTAAATTCTCAGCTGCAATTTTCCTCAGGTTCAATCAGAGAGATGAAGAGTCTTCCCAATATTTTTCCAGCACATATTACAGCCCTGTACTAAGAGCATTCAGGACATGTAAGGTCAAATTGTCTCCCAGGTGAGAAAAGCCCGTGATTTAATTCTCCCTTAATATATTTTTCAGTACAGCAGTAGATTAAATATAGGAACAGACCTCATTTGGAGGCCATGACAATGCTTAACGGCTGAGCTAGCCATACTTACTTCAAACAACTCCAGAGAAACTTTTTAAACTTCCGTGTTTAAAAGATGTTGGGGGTTAAGTTTTGCTGTGGAATTCCCCCCCCCCCCCCCCCCATAAGTTGCTAGGAGACTAAATACTGATAGTTAAAGGGTGCTTAACCCATACAAAAGGTGTGGATCGCTTAGTTTAGCGGGAGGAAAAGGCTCCCGGGAGCTGAGGGTGGTGGTGGTTCTTTTTCGGCTCTCCGTTTTCCAGGGAGGACGGTCGGGCGACTGGTAGCTGCTTGGATTCCACAGTTAATGGAGGGGGTTGGTCCTGGGAATTCTATCATCTGTTGGAGCGCCCAGGAATTGGGAGTTCTTCGCCTGCCTTGCTGGATTTTGGGTCAGCCCGGGTCCAGCCGCTGCGGCTTCTCCAGCACTGCTCACTTTGCCTGCCGGGACACCCCCTGCCTGCTGGGGACAATCCACCGCTTCCAGCCATCAGCGCCGGAGCTTCCACCGTTTCGGTTTGGTGCTCTTGGGATTCCAAGAGATGAGACTGCGGGGCTTGTGAGACAAAGCCCCTTGGGGTTCCCGGTTCTGTTTTATTATTATTATAATTGCTGTTGTCGTTTGTCTGTCCTGTTATATTTACTAGTAAAGGACTGTCATTCCTTACCCCATAGCTCTGACTGAAAAGTTTTTTTTTAGTCTTCCAAATTATAATAACATGGAAGGGAAGGGATTCCTAGAGAGGCCTGCCTCTCCCTAGCAGATACCTGCCTTTTTCAAACCAAGACAAAAGAAAGGTGGAGTGTTGCGATGACAAGCAAAAGGAAGTGTCCTTAATAAAATGCTTATTATATCTTCTGAGAAAAAGTACCGCACTGATCTGTCATCAGAGTACAGCAATACAGCATTTATTTCCTCTCTCCAAAGTGTCAGGGACAGAGCATCCGCTGTGAACATCAAAATCCGTGGAAGTGTATGAGTTTAAAATTCATCTAAGACTTTGGCCCTTTATTAAAAGTGTTAATAGAGCTCTCTTATTTGCAGTTATCCTTCAGAAAATCTGGCAACCTGGGGTTAACATTCTGTCAAAAAAACTATCATTTTCCTGCTTCCACCATCCTTCTTTGCAGAAGCAGCCTGACTTGCTGTACAAATGTCATCAGTTCCACAGGGAGCTTCAGACCTTTGAATGTCGCAGAACAGTCTATTATTTAGTACTGCTATAAGATAATCTTTTCAACTGCTGTTTTCTAGTGAGAAATCTCAAAGATGAACCTATAAATAACTGATGCAAGTTTTTAGTCACTCAGGAATTCTGTCAGTTAAGTGACTTTTACCTTTATCCACTGGGACTTTGATTTTTAGACACAGATATCAAGCTTAAAAAAACCATACTATCACAGACATGTTTCATAAAGATTTGTTTCTTTTTTCCTTTTCTTCCAAATCTTACAATTCCAAAAACACCTTGTGCCTTCATCTGTCTATATTTTCTGGGACAAATGTTGCAAAAACAGTTATAAATACATTCTTAACACAGAGCTGTAAGCAACGAAAAATGTAAGCTGAAACAGGAGGATTTCAAAATACATCACAATTTCCTTTTCTCCTTAAATAATGCCATCTATGTGCAAGAATTTTAAGGTTAATTTTGTCTGCAGCAAATGTTCTTTTTGTATGATGTGTTATAGTAACTTTTTGAGTGGAAGCTCTCTTTTGCAGACAATAAACTCTGGACACATCTATACATGTGCAGTTTTGTCCTTGTTTAGGGCAAATTTCGGGAGGAAACCCCTGAGTGGGGTCTCTCTAGAAAAGCAAATTCAAGTGGCCCCCTCCTCATTGGTTTAGGAAAATATTTCCTTGGAGAAAAGTGAAAAAAAACCCCAGTTTATTTAACAAGCAAAGTATTCACAAGCATAAAAATTTAATAATATTAAATTATAAAACCTCTTGCTGTTTTGAAGAGACAGCAAATTCAGAAAGTCCTTGTCATGGGGTATGGCTCAGTTTGCTTAGTCTCCTATCAGTCCCTCCGGTGCTGAAAAATGTTATGTCCTGGAGCCTGGTGGAGCCAAGGAGGCAGCAGGGATGCCCAGAGCACAAAGGAGATGGTGCACTGTGTCCTCACCTCTTCTCATAGCAATATGGATATTCACAGGAGTTTGCCATCAAAAAATACCATACATGTAATCTCTGTCGAGAACAGGAAATATGCTTTCTTCAGTAATTTTTTAAATTTTAAATGTGAGTTTTAATAAATTTTCATCCAAGGAAAGTACAAGAGAATGCTACATGTTGTTGGGACCAGTGTTTTCAATAGGATGCAGTCTCTCTCAATATGACTTGCATTTTTAAAGAATCTTAATTTTTGTCATACAGGAAGTTGAAATTCTTACTTAAGAGACTGTACCCTACACAGTCATCTACAGATCATCTACAGAAAATGATGATTTCAAACAGCCAGGGCATATTATCATCTCACCTACTGGTTTTGTTGTTCTTTATCTCTGTACATCTTGTTACTATGAGTGGAAAACCTCTCAATTCAAAATCCTTATTGCATTTGGGAAAAATAAAAGTTAATGCTTAATGTAGTTCATAAATCAAAAACCTTGCTAGCGATACATTCTCTTTTAAATCTATATAATGGCAAGTCTTGCTACAGCTTTAAAAATAGATGAAAAAGATTGCACTAATATTTCAATAATCTAATAATGAAAGTTAAAAATCAATGTGCACTGATTTATTTTTATTATTTTTCTTAAGGAACTCAAGACAATTATGGAAATTATTACAGTCAAATACATAAACTATTTTTTTTTTTTTTGTTAGTTTGTCTGTGACAAACTAATTTTTCAGATTAATTTCTGTAGTTTATTTCCAGGGAAAAGAAATACTTGTACATTTTATTTTGAGATCTCAATGGTGCTCTGCTGGATTTGGAAGCAGTGTTTCCAGTGTTATGTTAAATATGTCAAAGGAGCAAATACTAAATCACCGCACTAATATTTGACAGAACTAAAAACTTAATATTTGACAAAACTTTTCATACAAAGACAGACTTCTTCACTCGAGATATCTGGACATTTAGTATTATATGAATATCTCCCTCTTCACTTTGTAAATCACTTGGTTTCTACTTCTTTATATAGAGGCAATCAAAAACCAATGCCATCTGAAATGGAAAATCACATTTAATCTTATTTAGTGAAACATTTTACCTGCTTAGCCAAAACACATTTATTAGAGTCAGTAATTTCCACAAAGGACACACTTGTAATAATATGTGAAGTTTGAATAAGACCCTTTATACCTAGACCCTGGTAGTTTTGATGTATTCACGAAGCAGTGCAAAAGAGAAATGAATTGTGCCATCAGACCAGATTCACTAGTAGGTTAACAGTTTCTCGGAAAGGTATACATTATTTTATGGTGAAAAAACCAAAATCCACAAAACTAAAGAAACAACAAAAAACCCCTCCAAAACAGGAAGAGGCAATTCTCTTCCTTATAACTACCAAAATAAAGTTTCCTTAACCACTTTTCTGAGCAATTTTTTACTACACATCTTATACCCAGATACATTTCATATGTCCAATTGAAGATTAAGTTTCATTAGAGGTAATGTATCATGTTTAACTGCACGAAAAATCAAAAAACCCAAAGAGTCAATGTGTGACAGTTCACAGCCTTTTCATCTTAATATGAATTATTGGGGTGCTTTCTGCAGGCTTGAAATACTAACATTTTATTCAACATAAAACAACAATCAATTTGAATGACAGTGAAAACCTCGTGTAAAATTGTTGTTACTCATAAAGTGGCAGTGTGATTTTACAGTGATGCTATATGTTTTTAAAGAGCTTAATAACTATCCGTTTCATATGATCTTGACTGTGTTTTGTTTTGTTTTTTTTTTTCTGGAAGTGAGCCATTGTTAGCTTTATTAACTCTTTAGACTCACTAAACAGACAGTTTCTGTCTAATTTCTGTCTTTTTAGATTTACTAATGAGTATATTTTGCCATTCTATGCTCTCCTAATTGTGGATCTGCTGAAGACCCTATTTGCTTCTGCATTGATCGGTTTGTATGTCGCATTTTTCATTATCCTTCCTTATTCCATTGTAACCTCTTATTTGTAATCCCTTGTATGCAATTTAGCATTTTTAAAGGCTGCACTTTGATGTTTTCTGTCACCAGGAATAAACATGTTCAGTTGCTATTCTCCTATTTTAAAAAACATGTTCCTAAATTATTCTGCCTTAGATTCCTTTTCACAGATGTCTGTAGAACTAATTATGTCATATAAAAAGAGGTTTAGTTCATCAGCGAGACTGGCTCTGTTTGAGTTTTACTATTATGTTCATCCAACTATCTGTGTGTTTTTGAAATTTTAAGGAATACAAAAAAATGCTACATTATAAAGAATAAATATATTTTACAAATGAGATGGAACTTGAAAAAAACTTAGTATTTCCTAAATCCTTACAAATACATAAAGCAAATTTCTTTGTCACTGTCATCCTTCATTTTGCTAAATTTTCTGTTTGGAGTGTGCTAGGGAGGTTTATCTTATAAAGTATTCTGTTTGATTTTTTTTGACTTGTGATAGATTTGCTGTAATTTATTATTGCACATGGAGCCAAGACGAGGTAAATGATGTGCTCCAAATACAGAAACAGAAAATTATTCTCCAAAGAAGGAATAGCACAGTCATCTGAAAAAATCAAAACTTCTGTGTCTAATACTCTTCAGAGAGGGACTCCATGCTTCAGTCTTGTGTTCTTGGAAGCAGAAATTTTCCAAAAATCATTATATTCCACTTTAAATTTTCCTTTCTCAAGAGAAATCTTTTGTAATGAGTATTTGGCAGTGGTTTTTAAGATAACTTTACTTTTGAATCTCAACCTCTACCGGTGCAACTTGAGCCCATTTCCTGTCATCCTATCACTTGTTATTTGAGAAAAGTGAAAAACATTTCTTAGAACTCTGGTGTGAGCGAAACCAGTCGTTTTCTGACCTTCTTCTTATAGATTCCCTTTTTCTCTCTTTGGCTGTATGATCCATCTTTCATGGTGGTAACTCAGTAAAAGCTATTTAGACATTGGTGGGCATGCTGGCACACTCACAAAATGGTATAAAAGGAAAACTTACTTTATATCAAGGTATCAATAAAGGGATGACAAAATAAAAATTATGAGGTACCCGCACATAGAATATTGATTGAAGATTGGTGTGTTTCAAGGCAGCTATGGCAGAAATCAAAAGGTCAAGGGAAAGGCAATTAAAATGATTAAAAATATCTAATTTTCAAAGGGATGCCAGCCTGCAAGACTGTGATGCTTGTAATACTCACAGGCTTGCTTCGGGCTAGAGATCACAGAAATTAATCTGTAAAAGAACAGATGAATGACTGGCAACTAGCTAGCATTAATTTTCACAACATCACAAGCAATCTTCAGTCAGGAGCTGATCCAGTTTCATTCCTCTTATATAAGACCCCTGAGCCTGGAGTTTCTTGTCCCCAAAGCAACTGTAGACATCTGTACATGTACTTGTAGAAAAATACATATTTCAGATGTCTGCAGTTGGAAGTTTTCAGTTCTAACAAATAAGGGTATTATTTTTATGAACAAAGAGCACTAAGAAATCACAGAGATTAAATGATACAAGTAACAATTTATTCTGCCCAAACAAGTAGTGTTACATGTGGGAAATATTAATAAATCAGTATTGATTACACTTCTTCTAACTAATTAGACCTACACACTTTCAGTTAAAATGTCATGAGTGTAACAGATACAAGTGCCCTGCAGGGGTTCAGGGATTTACTTTATTATGTTACCTGTCCAATGAAAATTTCTTTCTTTGGAGAAGCAAACTCTACTGCCTCAGGTGATAAAGCAACATTACCATACTCCATTTTGTAGCATTATGCAGACCATTATTCAAATGGACTTATTGAATGGAGAAAACCCATCATCATTAAACATTAAAATACTAGTGAGGCTCCCAGGTGTGAAAAGGACAATAATGAGGAAAAAAATGAAAAGCAGAAAACTTTTATTCATAGTGAGCTGTGCCTGACTCAGCATGCCTTTGAAAGATTTCTTTGATTAGGAAGGGAACTTGATTTAAGATATCAAACTGGTTGAAACATTTCTCTTCCTATTTGTTTTGAGGTAAGTTTTAAGTGTTTTAATATCTTTACTGTCCAAACTGTGATTTGCTAACTGCATTGATTCTGACTGCTTTATGCTAGTTTTTCTAATTACCATTTGAAGGTGAGTGTTTGTTTACATATGGAAAAATATGTATTCCTTGATGTATTTAAGGCATAAATTTTAGAATCCCAGAAGAGAATTTTTCTTTTTTCTTTTTCTTTTTTTTTTTTTTTTTTAAAGAAACTTGTCACTATAAGGAAAATAAAAGGAAAAAGGAGTGTATTGCTGTCATGAAAAAGAAAAAAAAAAATCAGGTTAGAAAAAAGATAAAGGTTAAACGACCATTACAGAGGGCTGAGAAAGAAAGGTAAGAGGAAGAAGAGCAAATATGCAGAAGATTCATTAAGTTATAGGAAATAAAAAGTTACTGTTTGGGTGGGAGCTCTAATAGACAAGTAACTCTAATAGACAAGGCTGAGGAGTGTAGTTTGAAACTCATTTGTAGTAAAGTGATTATCCTTCATTTAATGAGCTGAATATTCTAAACTTAGATGGTGTTTTCCCTTTCTGGGCACCAGATGACTGCCAAAGCTGCTCTATTGCCTCCCTCATCAACTGGATTGGAGGGAGACAATACAATGGAAGACACATAAATTGAGATAAGGGCAGGGAGAGATCACTCAGCAGTTACTGTTATAGGCAAAACAGACTTAGTTTGGGGAAACTAATTGAATTTATTACTAATTAAATCACAGTAGGATAATGTGAAGTAAAACAAACGTTCAAAACACCTTTTTCCCACCCCTCTCTCCTTCACAGGCTTAACTTTATTCTCACTTCTCTCTCTCCTCTGCCCAGCTGGCACAGGAAAATGGGGAATGGGTATTCTTCTCCCACATTTCCACTGATGCTTCTTCCAAAGGGGGAGAACTCCTCACACTCTTCCACTGATGGGCCCTTCTCATGGGAGACTGTCTTTGATGAACTTTCCCATGGGTGGCAGCTCCCCACAAAGTGCTGCAGTGTGGGTCCCTTCCGTGGGATGCCATCCTTAAGGAATGAACTGCTCCAGCCCGGCATTGTGACCCACCTCTGAGGCATGGCAACTAGGGTCATTGTTAAAGGACAGGTGGATTAAAGCAAAATGATGCTAAATAACGAATATAAACAATTCTACTCAAATTCTACTCATTCCTATTCAATGGATTCTAAAAATAATTCAACAGGGAGTTTTTAGAGGAAGAAAGACAGGTTACTGGTTTTGTGATCTAAATGAGATTATTGATCTATATTATCTACTTGTAATATCAAAGCAAGAGTAAAAAAAAAAAATTAAGCATGAAAAGAACAGTCATTGTAGGACATACAGGAAAAGGCTTGGACAATCTTCACAGTTAATCAGCTAGTGTGATCTGTTTGTGTGATGTCATAGCAAAAAATATCTGACATTAGGTATGGATTTATTGATGCAAAATCATGAAGACAGAGCTGCCTGTAACCTTTGAGAGTCAGATAACGTGAGGTCAAAGGTAGGAACCACAAATCAGAATATATCACACAATTTAAACAAAAATTGTCTTCAATAAATGAAGCACTTTATGAAATGGTGAAGTAAAGCCTACCCCCTCCTTCCCTTTCAGTTTTGAAGTTATTAACTTGTGAAATTGTGTCTCTCTGAATACACCATTTATTTCAGGTACAGCTCCTAAGCCAGATAAAGGAATTACTGGGTGAATTTTATGCCTTTTGACTGAATCAGCCACACAGACATATGTTCAGTAACTGTTCATATAGTCAGTTTACTGAAAACACTTTTTTTTGCGTTTATGAACTAATATTTCAATTTAACATAAGGTGCTTAAAGTGGTAATTTAAAACTATTTGATAAAAATGCTGCAGTTTTCACAAAATCTGAAGTCTAAGAAAAGCCAACAACTGTCCCTGAGACTACATTTTCCCAGTCTCTGATGGAAAGCATCCTTCAGACAAGTAATTCAGAAGAATAATACTGTTTCATCATTCTAGACTATGTAAATTACAAGTGGTTAACAGCTTGTGGTTAGCAACTGGGAGACAGCATGCAACTTTTCTTTGTACTTATTGTTTATTTATATTGCAGTATTACATACTGTTGCTTAAACCATAAAAGATTATTAAAGATAATGCTGCTTTCTTCATCTTCACCTTTGATAACAGCTGTTTTAAAGATATAATATCACTATTTATGATTTCCATAGACTAAATTTGTATTTGTATAGGGACAATACATAAGGTTTTTCTTAGTTCCAGCTTAAAGGATTTGATACTTTGCAATTCATATTGTCACCTCTAATGGTACATTCCTGCTCACTGATTTCTTATCTGGATCACTGAATAAACCAGGCTACTTATATGCAGAAATATTTAGTCATAAATTATTATTTATTCTCCGAATTAATTTTCTTTTTCAGTAGAGTACCCTAGCAGAAATTCTGTGCCTCACCATTTTATAGATATATACTGAAAAAAAAGCATGTTAAGATTAGTGTCAGTGGTTGTTACTGAAAGTTTTTAATTATTTTGGAAAAAAAAAAAAAAAAAAAAAGAGCTATTATTTCCATTCTTTCTTCTGTATTTTATTTTGTAACTCTTACATTGTAGGAGAAACCATCAATATTTCATATTACATACTCTTGAGAAGGATAGGTCGAATTTTTCAAGGGAGTGAACATTATCAACAACCGAAAGTTGTTTTTATTTTAGTCTGAAATGGTTAGTCCAGTTAAGCAATTTTTAATAATATTGTTTGAATTCATTAGAAGGAAATCCCTAACCACTTAGGAAGATAAAAAGTTTTTTCCTATCTTTTCTCTTTCATTGATGACCACTGGATCATCTCTTCAAATTTTGAAAATTATAGTTTCTCATCAACAATTGCATTTCATATTTTAGTAGTTATGGTCTCTCAGGAATCCTGCTACAATGAGAATTATATGCACCATCACAAAGAATAACACTTTTCTCCACAGTAAAACTACCCATTTTAAAATCCTGTCTGATTTTTTCTGCACATAAATTTTAATATATGAAGATAACAGTTAACAGTATTGACTGGTTTTTTTTTGTTGTTGTTGTTTTGTTTTCTTGAGAATCCATATACCATTAAAGTACAGTATTGATCTTTGCCCAAAGCAAAATCAAGTAAATTGATTTCACAAGCCACAGAATCTATCATGATGTTAATATATTACTAATTGAAGAAGTTGTTAAATAAGTGCACCTCACAGTAAACTCAAGAGCTCAATACACTTAAAATCCAAAATCTGGTAAAAGAAATTTCACCAGCAAATTTAGTTTTAATACAGGGACAGCATTATCCATATATTGGCTAGGTCAGTGTAAAGAGCACAGTATTGTCTCAGTATCATAGATGTTCTCCCTCAAAGTGAGGGTTAATATGTGGAGTGTGACATCTCTAAACTTTGACCAGAAACCACTGAAAACTTAGGTGACAGTGAATATAATATCCTACCAGCTTCTCAGATTACATGTAAAGGTGCAACCTTTCTTTCCCCTCTCCTCAAAGATGAGCTGCGAAGCTCATCTTTGTCACCAGGTCATGGTAACGAACACTAAACAACATCTGATACAGAATGATGGTCTTACAGATATTCTCTCTCATTCTAATCCAATATATTCCATAGAAAATTTCTTCTGAAGATCCCCACATTTTCTCTTCTGCCTCATGCCAATATTTTAACTTATCTAATGCTTAAAATTATTGATAAGGTATGAGAATCTGAGTAGGTTCACACAGCTGCTCTAACACAAAAATAGGTAAACTAACATGTAAAGCCTGTGGTGCAGGAGTAACTTGTGTGTCTTTCCTGGACTCCTTGCCTGCATGCTAATTCTATCACTTGGGCAAAAAATCAGAAACTTTGCTTTCAAAAATCCTGTAACCTTCATTGTTGCCTTGAGTAGCAGTGAAGAAGTTGACAGATTGCTGGTTCCTATTTGTAGTCAGCAAAACTCCTTTTATACCTCATTCTCTGCCAGAAAAGAAAAGGAAGCCCCTCAGTCAAGATGATATAGTACAGCATTCAGGAAAGCAGAAAAAGAAGTGAGAGACAAAGGGAACTGATTGCTGGAGTTCATTATTCCCAAAGAACTGAGTACAGAGAGAAGTAACTAGAGCTCAGGATAGTCAGAGCATGTGAAGGAGAATCACAAAAAAGCATTATTTATATTGATAAAAACCCTCTGCAATTAATGTCAATTTCTCTTGCTGCAAAAGTGAATCTATCTTTGTCTTCTAAATACTGTGTGCTTTTTAAAATCAAACTCTCATTTCAATTTTTAAATTTCTTTCTCCTTTTTTCCCCATGATTTTTTAGAAATGCATCTTGTAGCATCACTTTCATGCCTTCCTGACTTGTTGCATTTCTTTCCTTTTTTGCCCTATAACTTTTAAAATATCTCCTTTAACTTCAGAAGCATTAGCCACTGTCAAAATTACAGTTCTACACCAGATTTTTTGTCACAGAAACAAAATAGAGAACTTCAGTCCTTGTTTAATAAAACCTCAGCTTCTACTCAGGATGAAAATCAGCAAAGAACAGTTTCCACATCATAAGGAATCTTATACATATGTAGACCATTTCCTCCCAAATTTAGAATGTGACATAAAATTTATCTGTAGAACTGAAAAGACCAGAAGAGACACCAGCAATGGGAGGTTAAAGGAATTTACGCACTTCTGTATGCTCACAACCCCTTGTATTAGGTAAAATTTCTTTACCAAAAGGGTTGTCAAGCATTGGAAGAGCCTTGCCAGATAAGTGGTTGAGTCACTATCCGTAGACATATTTAAAAGATGTGGAAGGGGCACTTAGGAGCATGGTTTAGTGGTGGACTTGCCAGTGCTGGATTTACAGTTGGATGCATTGATTTGAAAGTCTTTTTCAGCCTAAATGATTCTACAATTCTACTCCCTATCTCCTTGTGTGCATTGCTTGCTTCACTGAGACCGTGCCAGCTAAAAGACCTTTACTGACCTAGCCAATTTAATGCATAGTATTCCTCTAACTGGCTAAGGCCCTACATGATAGCAGTTATTGCCTCTTCAGCTCTTGCTTTACTTAATTACCTCAGTCTCCTTGAGAGAGGTTTACATAGCCTGCTAACACAAGGCTATTTATTTCCTTTCTTCTTCCTTTCTGTCCTCTCCCATTTATAGGCCTCAAACTTTATTTGATGTGTCTTGAATGTTAAATAAGTTCTTGAGTATAAGACACATGTTGTCACTATGACTGAATTTCATGAAATGCATGTAATTTTGACAGAAAAGAGGCCAAGTCTGAAACATTGTAGATTAATATTTTTATCAATATAATTTGTGCTATAATCTGTCATACATAGATGTTATTTTTCATTTGTTTGTATGCTAGTACATAGATGTTTATAATATATAATAATATGAAATAAATATTTTAAACAATTGAGCTATTTACCTTAAAATAGAGGAAAATTCAGAAGATATATGCAAAAAAATTCAAATTTATAAAAGCATTTTTAAGGAGGTAATGTCTGTCTGTTCAATGAAAATGTGGAAGACAGAACAAACACTAAGCTGCTTACATTTCACTGAATAACATTTAGTTTAGATATCAGAGAACCTGTTGGAGTCCAGGGCATTCCTTTGGTTGCCCTGGAGGGTCAGGGACCTGGGCAGGGGGGTCTGGGACCCCAGCCCAGAGCTCAGAGAGACACTGGCTTTGATTTCAGTCCATGGGAAAAACTTCCTACACTGAGAGAAGGTTTACAGGCCACAAGAATGTGAGAAATAGTAGTTTAGCTTATCACAGGATGAGAAAATAGTAGTTTTAGGTTCCTAGCATTGAAGTGAATGGGGACAAGATGGAGAATCTGGGGCATTGTCTCCTTCTTCTTCTCCTCCTTCTTCCCTCACTCCATTGCTGCATTGACGTGGCACAAAGTAGTTAGTGAGGATTGGGTCAAAGTAAAGATGACCTTTTTAGTAATAGTGATAGACATTGGTAAGAAATAGTAAACAAGAAATACGTAGTAATTAGTATAAAAGATAAGGACAGCCCAGCTCGGGGGGAGACGTGAGGAATCCATGCAGCTGCGAACATCTTGTCGGACTCCGAGAAAATTGTAAGATAAGAAACAATAAACGAAGTATGCAACCTTGAGAAATCTAAACCCGAGAACTCCGTCTCTTCCTTCGGCTCGGCTCGGAGCTGTGCAGGGGAGCAAGGACCCTGAAACCACCTCAATGTTGGGGTAAGCCCCCGACAAGAACCTTTTAGTAATTTCAAGCTTAGGGAAGCAGCAGAGTTGCCTGGGAAAGTTGTGAAATCTTACATGGGTCTTTATAAATTCCATGCTGAGCATCTGCTAAAAAGCACATAAATATTGTTGCTCATTCCTAGTGTCATACCTTGCACTAGTGACCTCCTGAATTCCCTTCTAGTTCTGTGTTACTCATGTCCTATTTAGGGAGGAGGAGAGGGGAGGGGAGGGGAGCTACAGGAGTCACTTCTTTGAGAAGCTTTCCCCATGTCCAACAGAACCAGTTCCAGATGGATTCAAGACAGACCTTTTTGCAGAGGCAGAGCACATCAGTGATGGTGGCAGCACCTCAGGGATAACTTATTTAAGTGAGGAGAAAATTGTTCCACAAGAGAGGAGTGAGACACAACCCTGCAGACACCAAGGTCAGCAAATAATGAGGGCAAGAAGGTGCTGTGGGCATCAGAGTGGATATTCCCCAGCAGCGCATGGTGCAGAGGGACCATGGTGAGGCAGCTGTGCCCCTACAGCCCACGGAGGTCCACTGTGGACCTGCAGCCAGTGTAGGACCCCTGCCAGAACTGGTGGATGACCAAAGGAAACTGTGACTCCATGGGAAGCAGGTTCCTGGCCGGACTTTTGGCCCCATGGAGTGCATCATTCCTGAGGGACTGCACTCTGTGGAAGGGGCCCATGCCTCCAGCCCATGGGAAGGATCCATGCTGGAGGAATTTAGAGGAACACTTATGAAAATTATTTTGTTTCTGTCTTTAGTTGTGATTAAGGCTTTTCTTTTCTTTTTGATTAGACTTTTCTAACAATGTACCTTTTTGCAAAACGTTAAAGACATTTTCTTCAGCATTTCTTAGCTGTTTCAGTTGTTTCATTTATAATGTTGTTCTGCAATGCTGATCCACAACTTAAATGGAAGTTAAACACTAAAGATGACTTAACCATATGTTAGCTAACCTGAAGCTCCTACACTGCAACAGTTAATCTGTTGTGCTTTCTTTTCTTGTTTTGTTTTGCTTTGTTTTGATTAATGATTGACTTCTATTTAGGTCTCTTTACCAGTTTTAATAGTTATATTTTTACTGTGAAGTATACAGTTCATTTAAGAACAATTGGCATCATATTCCACACTTGGTAGGAATTTTCACAATCACATCTTTTGATTTTTCATCCTATATATTTCACAATCATAGATGAGCTTAAACCATAAGACAGTACTTCCACTTAATCTACCCTTACGTAAAACAAAAATAGGAAGAGGCTGGCTGTTATTTGAGGACTTAGAAGGAGCTGGAATAAGTGGCAATATGTAAGGGAACAATTTGAAGAAAATTTTTCCTCAAACATCCTTCAGGCTGAAAGACAGTTAAGTCATGACAAAATGCAAGGAAATTTTCTGAAAAAAAAGTTATAGAAGCATGTTTTCCTATGAAAATTGTACACAATTTACTAGTTCTTCAGCATTTTTCAGCTACTACAGGATAAACGAAATCTACTTTACATACCATAGGGCAAAATAATTTGGGGATAGGGAAGAAAGTTTCAAACTTGGAGGTTTTTCCAGATGGATATAACCCCCCAAAATGGCTGCAAAGTGATTCTCATCTTTATTCGTGTTCAAGTATGCTTAGAGTTATGAATTAGTCATCACATAAGACAATCAAAATTCCAATTTTTTGCTTCCATGGCACCAACATAAATTTCAGGGCTGCTTAGTTAGCCATGAGGAATAATCATTTATGAATTAAATCTATTGGCTAGAAACAAGGTAGTACAGACATTCCCTGTGAATGAACTGAATCGCATTCAAGGAATATACAGCTCTTTGGCATGAGTTTCTGTTTTCAGCAAAAAATAGCCCTGCAAAGCTTATAGTAACATTCTTAACTAATTGCTTAGTTTTCTAATTATCAATATTAGCTAATTGCTTTGGCCTACAGCCAATACTAGCTGTTTTTATCATTCTTCACAGTCTTGTGAATAGAGTTGTACTCTTTCAAAACTGCCTACCGTATCAAAATCCCATAAGAAAAACAATGCAATAGCTTCTTTTACCCTACTCAGCTTCACTTCAGAAACAAATATATTTGTCTGTGTGCTTACAAGAGGGTATATCTATAAAATTCTCTCAAAGCTATACCCATGGAAATATTTTGTTACTTTCAGTTGAACCCCATGACGCAAATTACTTGTCTCTACTTTTGCATTGCCTACATGTCTCTTCTAGGCCAGCCAAACAGTAAATATCTGAACAGACTTATCAGTTCTTCTCATAAACTCCAGTGTGCTGCATTGCTGGAGGAATTCCAAATACATTTGATTTTCAAAATGAGACTTTCTTCCAACTTTGCAAGGAAGATAATTTTTATATCTTAGAGTAATTGCTCACACAATTGAATAGTTGAATACATCTATTCTTGTTTTATTGTCAGCTTAAGTATCCAATTATCCTAAAGTATCCAAAGCATTCTACCAATCTTCTGTAGTAGATTTACTATATTGTAATATTAAATTTTATGTAAATAATTTTGAAAGCTTAATGTTCTTTAATTTATAAATTATTTTCTACTATTTTGAGGTTTTGGGGAGCAGTTCAAGTGTGATATTTTCTTTGCTGTACATTGATTAAATTTTTGGTCATATACATATACGCTCTTGTATACCTTTATTTTACATATGTGGTCTGCAAATATTTTTACTTAGGTTTTTTTTAAGCTAACATTCTATCTTTTTTCAATGTTCTTTCACATGCCATATAGTCATTATTTTTAATATTTCTGGATAAATATCAGCAGAGTATAAGCAATAGTAAATCAGAGAGTTGCTTACTGTCATGAAGTAGTGTTGGTCCAGATGACATACTACCTGGAAATACTAGTCTATAGAATTCTTCCATGACAAAAATTTAAAGAGATTTTTAAATTTTTATTTAATAAATGATTCAATAAATGCTGGCCACTCAGTGTTCCCATTTATTTATATATATATATACATACCAAATATATGTATCATGTTTGTATATATTTGTGTGTGTGTGTATAAATTTGAAAAAGTGTATTAAGTAACAACAACAAATATAGAAAATGTTTCCCACTTAACTGGTTTTCCCACCTTAATGGTTTTCTTCTAGAATTAGAGCTGTGGTGAACTTCTGCATTGCATCTTCAAAAGTTTGAAATATTCCGATGGTGGGAATTTTTCCTTCTAGGTCTTCTTCTGAGCATTTAAAGTAGGATTCATTTCACATAGTATTAGATGTTTAATATACAGATGTGTGCTTCCAAGTGAATCAGTCTGAATTCACTTACAGTGAAAGACACAATTAAGCTGATTAAGTTAATATTTTCTCTTATCTGCTGTAGGCATCTTCAATAACGTGAGACAAAATACTCTCTGCCAGTGTTCATCTCTCTAAACTGTCTAAAGGCAGACCACTGGTTCAACAATTAGACAAATACTTCCTTGAAGTTCCCTTTTTGGTCTTTCTAAATTGGTGAATTCTTGCAAAAAAAAAGAAAAAGAAAAAAAAAAAATTGGCCAAATAGATGTAGCAGTCAGTATGAAACACATCTCTCACTACTCTCTGCACTAGTGAAGCAACTGCTTGCAAACTGCTGCTCCCTTGCAGTGATACCCCCTCAGACAGGGACTGATCTGGACTGACAGAACCACTGAGACAGGAGCTGCTTCCCCTCGTGTGCCTCTCTTCTTCTCTCTGCACCAGACCCACAACCTGATCCTTGTCCCAGTCTGTGCTCTCCTTATCTGCTCAGCAATTGCTGGACTCCCACCAGCAACTCTAGGCAATTGCTGCAATATTCCTGCACAATTTCTTGTGCTTTTTCTCAGGTTACAATAAATTTATTATTTATGACTAGCAGTTTATTGGAAAAAAAAATTAGCAGGCTTGACTGTCTTGTATTTCAAAGGAAACTAAACTGCAATTCCTCATCAGAGTTTAAAATGCTTTCTAAAAAAGTCTCTGATCTGTTTTCCTTCTGCTCCAGACTCTCACTTCTTTGTTATTTGGAACCCCTTCCCTTCTATAGGAAGGCATATAAATACCTGCCCATACTTTCACATATCAAGACAATTATAATTTTTTTTTAAAATAAATATACATCTTTTTTTAATAGCAGTGCCCCAAATGTAATGAAGGAACACATGGAAAACAATATTTCAACCCCACCTTTTTTTTTTTTTCTTTCTTTTCTTTTCTTTTCTTTTGTTACCTTTCTCTCCAATGGATATCACCAGAGCAGAATTTCTTGGACATAAGAAATTGTAGAGAAGGAGCATATGGGCAACCTGCTTTGTCTTCTGGGCTTTAATGACATGGATTAAATTTGCTCATTACTTTAGTCAAAGAAAAAATCATATAAGAATCTCTAGATGGATGGCAGTCATTTAACCCAAAATTTATAGATCAGCACATTTTCTTTTCTTTTTATCTCTCTCTGTATATTTTTCTATTTTTTTTCCTTTCCTTTGGCACTGTTGCTATTGCACAATGTCAGGAAATAGTCTTCCCATTCAGCACAGAATATTTTCACTGATCATTGAAAAACAGCTGCTCTTTGGTTAAGATTGGGTGTATTCCTAAAAATACCAATGTGCAAACAGCACTCCACACCTAATGGCATTTCTGTTTGAATCAGATTATATCTTTAGAGGCTCAAGTTAGAATTCTAAAAACTAAACCAAACCAAACATGAAAATCAGAGCCAGGATGGACCAAACTTTAAAAAACAACAAATAAAACCCCACACAATTCAGTAGTTTAGAAAATATAGCAGGTACTTGTTCTTGGTGTGGGGTTGTTGTTGTTGTTGTTTTGTTGGTTTTTTTACATGGTTTAACCACTGGATAAGTTGGCAAAATAACAGGAACTATGGGTTATATTAGATATATGTTTAGAATATATTTGGTAATGTTTTGAAGAGTAGCAGAGGCAGATGACATATAGTCCCAATGATCAGCCTTGTCTTTAATGACATCTACATGACAGAATTGGGAAACTTAATAGAATCCATTGATGTTATACTTTCAGGTGGGCTGAGATAGTTTGCACAGAAGATAAGTTCTGCCTGAAGAAAAAGAAAACTTTGTCTGCATATATAGTGAAAACTATTTTGAGCTATATTTTCTTTCCTAGAAATGCATTCCACAAATGCACAGTAATGAACACAACAGTAGAATCATGAAGTCATAATTAAGAGGTGTATTTTTGTTGTATGTTTTTCACGTTCTATCAAGCTGTGGAAGGTTAAGACCTTCCTTTATGACCTCTAAGTGCAGTGAGTAAAACCTTTCACTCAACAACATTTGAAATTAGCAAAATTATTTTGATTGCCCTGAATTTTTCTTCACGTTAATGCTATTTTTCTTCAACAGCATGGAAGTTGCTGCATCAAATCAGTACAACTGTAGGAAACCCGGTCACATTTGGGTTTTAAAATAGCCAGATCAGACGTAATTGGTATATTGAATTATCTGAAGATTGCTATAGTTGAAAAGAGAATAGTTTATCTTGTCATAGAAAAAGAAAGTTTCCTCATATCTGTGAGGAAAGCCTATACTAAGGAGAGAGTAGCTGGCCACTTTGTGGTAAGAAAAAAATATTCAGTGTTTAAGGACAGTTTAATTTTGCCAGACAGGAGCTGGCAGAATGACTCACAAATTATGGTCATGGTAATGTTTGCTGTCAACAGACTTGACACTGCAGAGGATGTGACAGTGATTCTTTGAGAAAGATATGTCACGAAAGTGAATTTTCCCAAAGTAAAGGTACTTATAAACATTTATATTTATGCATCTATGCCTGTGTATGTATTTTTAAAAAATATATTATTCCTTCTTGGAAAGCAGAGATGAATAAAGCTAAAATAGAAAGGGAGTGATTGCTCCCTTCTCCCTCCCCTGCCCCAGGCACTTTGCTTAGCCCTTGAAAGCATCCTTGGTCAAGTTTCAGAGGTCATGCTGAACCTTGAGAAATATAAAATTTTTGTTTAAGTGCTGTTTATTACAGCTAATTACAGCCAAGCAGTCATCTTTCAGAACAGTCTTCCTACTGGTGCTGGTTTTCTAAAATATTTTCTAATAGCTTTGCAAAATGACTACACCTCACAGCTACTTTTCCCAGAAACCCATTGAGAAAAAACTAGCCTCTGAAGAACCAAAATAAGCCCTATTTTTTTTATTGACTTCCAGTCTACAAACACAGATTTAGAAATACAAGTAGAACACAAACCACTTTAACCCTTCCTGCAGTAGTTTCATGTTTTTTCCTGTTTGTGAAATGAGTCTGTTCCACTGCACAAAATGATGGGGATTTCCATTACATTCTTCCCAAACAGAATTAAAATTAATGTTAATTTCAATTGTTTACTCCATATTAAATCCTAAATCTTAGAAGTGTTTGAGAACATATCATGCCCTCCCTTTTTCCTCCCCTTGAAAAGAAGCTATGCTTGATGCCAGAAGCCATTCAAGGTATACCCTGAAGGGATTATTTTGGATTCTAGTTGCTGAGGTGAAAAAACTTGCACATATCTTCCTGGAAAAACAGGTAAGGTGAGAAACGCATGACAAACATAGATTCTACTGCTGCAAAACTGGGAATGATCCTAAAATGCTCTTAATAACAATTAGCATAAATTAAGGTGCAATTGCATTAAAAAAATGAAAAAATAATGATCAGTTCTGACATCAGCCTTTTGTAGTGATTGAGACAGAAAGTGATTTTCAAACAGAGTACCTTTCAAGGCTTCGCCAATATAGCATTATCCTGTTTCTTCTATTGTTCTTCCCTCTGCCTCTTCCATTATTTTATACTTGAATAGTCCACAGTCCCCTCTTATTGCAAAGAAATACAGTACTAATTTAATATACAAACATATTTGTGCTAACTTTTTGACTGCTGATTTCAATATCAGTTAATTTTACGTTTAACACTTTTTTTTCACCATAATAACTTGTTGAATATGTTCCCCGTGAAACAGGTAAACATGGTTAAAAGCTACAGCAGACAGAAAATTTTTTTTATCTAATATTTTAATGGATTGACACTGTGAAAATCTGCATTATATAAATTGGGAGAAATGAGAGATCCCAAGGTGCTACCTTTATGAGTCTAGTCTGTTTATTGTCAATTATTGGTTGCTCGGATCCTGTGTATTGATGTTATATGTATAAGTTACCAGTTCGATGCATTGATGTTAACTGTTCTCTGTATCCCAGACCCCAGTTCTGCGTATTTCCACAATTGCTTCCCAGTTCCAGACAGTCCTAACACCCCTTTACCTTATTATAAGTTGAGCCCCATTACTCCCTAAGTAGCCTAAGCCACCGCTGCCTCGCCTGCTACTTTGTTATCAGCTCCTCCCCACCTGCCTGTCGACCTAGAGGCTTCGCCCCCTCCTCGCCTGCGTCTAGCACCGCCCATTATGGAGATCAGGCAGGACAGAAGTGCAGCAGACACCAACAACCCCTGAGAACGACGAGCCAACTCTAGCCTCGGGAAAACAAAAAGCAGCGTCGGGTGAGGAAAGAGTTCAGGTATCCTCTGACATCCTCTAACCACTTTCGGGAATCTCGCCATAACTTAGGAGACCCTCGTGGAGAGACACCCCCTAAACCCAAGGAGCCTGAATCGAGACCTATGGACTCCCGTGAGGCGAGGCTCCCGACTCTGCGGCTGCGTGGCAAAGTTGACAAGGACCTCCTCCTCGGTGGTGTCTGGTCAGAGCAGCGGTGGCGTAGGCATCCCTGAGCCCTCCCTCGCCAAAAAGAGCTGGAAATAAAGGCATTGAAGGAGTTAACTCAGTCTCCTGCCCAGTTCATTTCCAACATAAATTAATATGGTTTTCCTCTCTCTCAGACTTTAAAGATATTTCGTTTTCAGTGTTCAAAATTCTGCCCATGCTGCACTGACAGTCAAACAGGGCCTACCAAAATCATTCCAAAAGATACATGTAGGCAAAAGCAAAGTGAAAACTGTTTGCATCAGACAAAAGGAGGACACACACCCAGTCTTTTTTTACTTAATTCATCATTCATATTATGATCAAAATTATGTAAAGAAATTGCTGCTAATGATACATGCTTCAGAAAAAAATGTCCGGAGTTAGCTATTTTTTCCTCACAATCTGCTTTTTTGTAAGGGTTGTTTATTATCTGTGTGGTGGTGCAGAACTGTTTTATTAGGTTTTTATAAGAAGTTTATGTTATGGTTCATTTTACTGTATCCCCAATTCTGTATCCCTTTTGTGTTGTCTGTATAATAAGGTTTGTGTCAGTCCTCCCACTCCTCACCTGACTTGTAACATCCCCTCTGCCCCAACCCCCCTGCTCTAGGGCAGCTTGTCTATCACTTTGAGGAGCCCTCCCAGGCTGCGAAATCTCAGGGAGAGGGCTTCAGGTGACAGGCCCCCTGGGGGGAATTCCTTTAGCTCTGGATTTTAGTGGTCCAGGGCTTGGGGGTGGGCACACCTTGTTACCCCCTGAATCCCCTGATTTGTTATCTTGTTGTAACCCCCCCCCCCCCAGAACCCCTCCCCCATTTATAAGGTGGCAGAGAGACTCTCTCAGCCTCTCAGCCGCTCAGCCTCTCAGCTCCTCAGCTCTGCTCTCTCTGGCCTCTCTGGCCTGAGGTTTGGACCGGCTGCGGACTCCCCACAGCCCAGCCTAAATAAATATCTTTTAACCTGCAAAGCTGAAAGCCAATCTTTTCTTACTGCCGTTGCTGTCACAACACTATTTGGTCCAGCTGCTGAGAAGCCGACCCAGCAGGTAATAGCCTGCGTGCCCCCCGGACTGGGACCTTCTGTGGCTGTGCTCACCAGAGCTAGCCAGAGGTCAGCTCCCGCCCGGTGCGGGGACAGAAACAGACACAAATCTGTCAGCTTTTATTTTCAAATTTTACCCTCACACATGTGAAGTATCAACTATTTGGTATATTTAAATCTACACCACTGCTCTAATCTTTATGCATGTAATTTTCCATTTAAAGTAGTATGACATGAATGTACCAGTTTTCCTGAAGTGTGTTACTTCTGAACACTTCAATATTGTGATAAAATTAGTACTACCTACTAAATTTCCACTTGCTGTTTCCATATCTTCCCTACTGGAAAGAAGCATGTCTAAAATCAGTTGGTCTCCACAGCTGATGATTGACACTGTGAGAAGCTGGGTACATGAGAAGGGCAAATATTCACAGCAGTGAATTTAAACTCTTGCTTGTCAGAGGACTACCCTTGGTATCAAAGTTACCTCGAGAAAAAACACCACAGAAGGCAGGTCAGATTGAGAGAGTTGTTAATCATTATGATGGCCTGGACAGAGTTCTCTTAACTCTCACAAGATTTAATTCCCTCTAAGCACCGTGAATTTGATATAGCATCAACTACTCTAGCATTGCTGAGAAGGTGAAAAACTAACAAGGTTTTTCTAAGAAAATAATCTTGTAGCAGGGAGTCAACCCAACGGAATTTTCATTAAAAAAACCAGCAAGCAATTTATATTTGTGGAAGGTGATTATGTAATCATCAGAAAGGCAAGCTATGTGCATCACAATGTGTCTTTGTCATTGTCCAAGGAAAAAAGGTGGATATACAGACATGCAAAACCAGCTTTCAGGTAAAGGCAGTTCGACCATATGTTTTGTTATACTAGCCACTTCAGTTAAAAAAAAAAACAAACATGGGGTTTGCAGTGTCTGCCACAAAAAGAGTATTTTTTTTTTTTTCTAAGGGAACTCTAAAGAATCCGCATTAATTGTCAACAAACCCTGCCATGATCACTGGAGCCTAACACAGGATTCACTAAGTCTACCTAGACTGCTTTCTGAACAGCTCTCTAACAGCAGCCTCAAGGCCTGACTCTCTGCATGTTCATGGAAATACCCTACAAGCATTTTCTTTGGTATAGACAGAGGTTGAAGCATCTGCGCTTTTAAAATTCATTAGTATGGTGCTAGTCAGTTTGAAAAATTAAGTAAAATAAGAAGAACATGTTCTGAAACAGACATTCTTCTGATTTTGTATTAAAAAAAAAATCTGATTTTGTATTCAAACAAAAATTTAAGTAGTAGAAAATTTTAATTAATTAACACTTTTATTTTTATTTGGGTAAAATCTCACCGTTTTCATATTTTCTTGGATATGTTTATTTTTGGGCATTTTTCATTAATTTGATTTTTTTTTGTTTTTTGCTGGCTTTTTGGTTTTTTCTCTTTGCTTTTTCTCAATATTTAACCAAAACCTTTCTTGACCTCAATGGCTTGTTTTATCTGCTGCTAAATCAACACCACTTTTCTAATGAAACAACACGTTTGGCCAGATATGTTCCAGCAAAATAGTTCTAACAACACGACATTTAAAGATTGTTCACATAGGAAACCCCTATCATATGATAAAAAAACATCATTATGTTCTTGTTCACTCACCCCTTTTCTGCTTTCAGTCACATCATGGTTGCTATCACTGCATTTCTCTCTTGTTCTGGTCTGAGTGGCTCAAACTCTGCAACTTGGTATCAGTCAATACTGTTTGGAGATTGGGAGCTGTTTACAATACAGGATTAAATCAAATATCTGTCAGCAATCTGAAATTTCATGCTCTAGCCAGAATGATTCACCTACATGGGTGTATGAGACTCTGAAAAAAGTCTTATGCCAAGGCTATGACAAACTACTTCAGCGCACCATAGTTCAATTTCTAAACTGAAAAAGAAGTTAGGCTCCAAAATGCAATTGACTCCAGAATAATGAATGTGTGGGGAAGTAATAGGTGTTCAAGTCGAATATGGAAGAATTGTTTCTTTTGGTGAATGTTCAGTACAGTCTTCATTGCTTATTCCACCCCTGGTATCCTGAGATGAGTCTTCTTTCAGAGGTGCCAAATAAATTGAAAACGACTTGCAGTTTTTTAGGAAGCAAGTACCCCTGAGTTGGGTTGGATTGAACTAAAGCAGAGACGCTGAAAATAAACACCAAGATGTTCTATTAACATCTATTTCCTGAAAAAAGTGCCCACATTTATTACCAGAAACTTATATATTTGTCAATTTGATCCTTGGACTGCAGAATAAGCTTAGGTATATTTCTGGAATTTGTGAAGCAAATTGTAATGCCCATATCTCAGCAAAATATTAAGCTGATATGCAGGAGAACTACATATTGTGTGCTTATTAGCATCAGCTATAATAAAATTAAACCCACTGAAGGAAACCTGGTAGGTCTAAACTGATGTCTGTTTTTCTAAACAGTTTGAAGGTGTTGTTTTCAAGTCTATTAAATGCAGACCCTGTGTTTTAATATGTGGTTAACCCTCAGACAAAAAGCAAGAGCAAAGCAAATCCTCTTTTCTCCTCTTTTCTCTTCTTTTCTCTTTTTTTCTCCTCTTTTCTTCTCAGGAATCAACTAATATCCATTCCTTCCAGATCAATAGCTTCTCTTACTGGAAGAATGCATGAAAAAAGAAAATTGACAAGCAGCTACGTCTTTTGACTGAGCAACTCAGTGAGCAGATTTCTAGGCATACTTTTTTGAAAACATGTATATAGCCTTCATAGTGTGGTTGGTTCTGCATGGACAAGTTCCACTTCTGCAGGAATTTTGTTGCCTTCTAGGTTTTTAGAGATAAAGAGTTCAGACAAGGCTTGTTAGTGTGCCATCAGAGCTGTAATTGCAGAAGTGGGTTTTTTATTTTTCTCTCTTTCACCCTCTATTTTTACAGGAACATAACCTTGCTTGAAACACTTGTTAACCAGAAAGCTTATCTTCTGTGCTTTAGCACTACAGGACAGAAATTATTACACGAGGGAACTTGCAAAATTGGTTGGAATACCTTTGAAAATACTGAAGCTGGTAAGACAGGGTAACACCTGCAATTCCATGTCTGTATAATTAATCACGTCTGAGGGAGGTAGGTAGATAGCTAGACAGATAGATGTAGACACACATAATTTCTAGGACTTTTTTTTTTCTCCTTAGTTTTTCTTGAAAGAATCATTTCATGTTATAACAAATGAGCATATGGAAATTCCAAGAATCTTTCAAGAAGTAACAAGACATTCCAGGGTAATGACAGTGCAGTGAAAGCTCGTTTTGACTTTCAATTCTCAGTAAGTTGCTCTCTAACAGATTTACGTTTAAAGATGTCATTAAAAAGATGATTGTTTTAAATATATGATAGATAATGTTCTCTATCTAAATAATTATTTTACAGATTATTTCTTCCTAAATAATTTTCATAAGGATGATTACACACCTATCTCCTCTCAGGAGAAAGAAATAGATATGGATTTACAAATAACAAGAAAAAAAAAATCCTGTTTATTCTTGTAATGATTTAATTTCAGTTTCATCAAAAACTTAATAGAAATACATTCTGTAGTGGAATTATAGATCAGAGAATTATTGCTTTAGGTCACAGTACTAGCCAGAGCTCAGGAACTCCAAAACTTTCATCTGTTTTTTTGCACATGCTTTGAAAAAAATTGTGCCATTTTAAGGACATATCTCTTAACCCATTCCATTTTTGCTTTCTGAAGTCTACTTCATTGCAGGGTACATCCAAAGAAGGGTTGCAATAAATGAAAGAGGAAAGAAAAAGAAAACTTATAACTTTTCTGAATTACTTTTATGATTACACAAATAATAGTGTTTATATCATGAAGCTGATTTAGGGAAAGTTTAGGCTAGACATTAAGAACAAGTTTTTCTCCCAGAGGGCGGTTGAGCACTGGAGGTCCTCAGGGAAGTAGTCACAGCACCAAGGCTGTCAGGCACATGGTGTGTTTCTATGGATATCCTGTGCAGGGCCAGGAGGTGGACTTGATGATCCTGGTGGGTCTCTTCCAACTCAGCATATTCTGTGATTTTATAGTAAGCTAGAATGGCTCTTGTGCATTTACAGTTTTTGTCCTCAGCCAGTGAATCCAAAAATAAATTTTGTTATCCAAAAACTAGGGAAAAACAGGGAAGTTATGATTAGAACCTATTCCATATGTACCTCTTCAATGCCAAAAAGATATGGGGAGGCAAATACATTGCTACAGTAGCTCTCCATTATCAGACAATCCCCCCTTTACTGAACTAATCCTACTGTGCCTTTATGGCTTTATGGCTTTAGTATACTGGAAAGTTAAGACAAGTGGGAGTCTGGAGATTTGGAACAGTAAAACCTTTCAAATGGAAAAGCTTCTATGATATATCAGGTTCTCTCAAGCAACACACACAACCTTTTCAAGAGAGAAAAAAAAACCCCAAACAAACCCTGCACCCCCGGCAAAGAAACAAACTAAAAACCAAACCAACCACAAAAAAACCTAAACAAACAAACAAACATAAACACCCAAAGTGAGAGAAAATAAAAGCAAAAGGGAAAAAGAAGACACTTTGTATTTGATTTTTCATTTAAATCTTCATTTCACTTTTTCAGCTGGAGTATGTGATTTAAAACTTTGGTTCAGTAAAAGAAGTCACTAGGGAGAAGGGATTTTCTCAGACACACTCAGAATGGTTTGATCATCATTCAAATACTGAACTAAGAGTGTTTACTTGCCCACAAAGAGAATATTTTGGCATTCACCCAGTTCTTAAAAAAAAAATTATTTAGAAAAAAATTAAGAGTCCTTCAAACATGGGAATGAGTGTGGCAAGGGTAGCAAACTAGATTCCAGTTTGCATTTCTAGAAGTAGCTAATTTAGATAGAATGCATCTTTGAACTGTTTTCAATAGACTGAAATTTGAATTTTGAATTTTAAACTTGAAATTTCTGTTAATTTCTTCCATGGGATGAGCCTACATTCCTCTTATAAGCACAATACTGAAATGTACAGAGTTATATCCAAAGTTATCACAAATTAAATCTAAAAGGAGTCAGTCCTGTGTGAATCATACAAGTTATAGCAAGCATGCACACATTTGTGTCTGTCTGTGTTGTGGTTTTACCCCAGTCATCAACCAAGTTCCACCATGCAACCACTTCCCCCCTCTTCCACCAGCAGGACTGGGAGAGAATCAGAAGAGTAAAAGATAGGAGACTTGTGGGTTGAGATAAAGACAGCTTAATAGGGAAAGCAAAAGCCGCTCATGCAAACTAAGCAAAACAAGGAATTAATTCACTGCTTCACATGGGCAGGCAGGTGGTCAGCCATCTCCAGGACAGCCAGGCCCCATCAGGCATAAGATGACTTGGGAAGACACAAACCATCACTCCAAATGTCACCCTCTGTCTTCCTTCCTCCCCTAAGTTTATAGACTGTGCATTATTTTATACTGTATGGAATATTCCTTCGGTCATTTTGGCTCAGCTGCCCTATCTGTGCCTCCTCTTTTCCCCAACATGCATTCCCCATCTCCTTGCCAGTGTTGCAATACTAAGAGGAAAAAAGGCCTCAGCTCTGTGCAACACTGCTCAGCGGTAGCAAAACCACCTCTATTATTGACCCTGTGTTCAGCAAAAACCCAACCCAAAACATCATAGCAGCCCTTGTAAAGAAAAGTACCTTTAACCCAGCAAAACCCAGTACAGTGTGTAAAATCTTCTATTTCTATTTTGCACTGGGATTCTGTTGTGAATCAATGAAGACTTTTGATGGATGTCTTTGTCAAACATTGAATTCAGCTCATCTAATAGACCAAAATTCAAGATAGTGGTCTGTATACAATGTAAGAAATCCACCTACTCTTTATTAAGTAATAGGCATATTCAAATTTAAAGCTTGTATAGAATAGTTTTAACAGATTTAAGTACCATAATGATTTGTATAACCTGAAGGACATTTCAGGGAAAGTACCCTAGTAACCAAAAGAAGGAAAGAAAGTCCCTCCCCTATTATTCATTGTGAATGAGTCGTCATATGGGTGAGTTGTTGGTCATTGTCCTTAGTGCATCAATAAAGCTTCATTTTATGGCGTTGTCAGAGTCTATCACTATTTGGATGACACCCCAGTGAACACCATGACTGAAAATATATATACATATTAGAAGACTTTCTCTTTGCATACTGTACTTACATTTTAAATGGAATCAAATGCTGGTGAAGGGCAGTTTTCAAACCCAAAGCCTCACATTCTCATTGTTATTTTACCTTGCTATGATAAAACATGCATTTATGGGTAATCAGCTTGCAATGCATATCGAGCTTCATATCTTTGCATTCGTGCTTAGATTACTGATACAGTTACAGCTCTAAGATGATTATGGTGGACGGATAGTTCAGACATATATGTGATAGCTTTTGTGGATGAACCCTAGTCAGCCACTAGGTGCCATGCATTGGCTTGCTCACACCTCCCACGCCCCGGTGGGAGGGAGAGGAGAATCAGAGAAAGATGACACCCATGCGTTGGGATAAGAATGGCTGAATGATGGAACTACATTAAAATAAACTAGAAATAATAAATACTAATATTAATAATAGTAATTGCAATGAACAAGAGAGAGAGAGAAATAGAAATCAAGAGATCTACTTGTCCACAAGACAAGTGATCCACAATACTCACCACCCACTGCCCAGCCCATCCGGTAGCAGTTATTGGCCCTTTCTGGCCCAATCTCCCAACTGAGCATGAAGTTCTATAGTATGGAGTATCCCTTTGGCCGGTGCAAATCAGCTGTCATGGCAAGGCTCTCTCTCAGCTTCTTGTGCAGATCTGCATGGGCAGAGCAGGAGACACTAATAAATCCTTGGCTTAGGGTAGGCACTGCTCAGCAAAAACTAATCATCAGTGTGTTATCAACATTATTATCATGCTAAATCTAAATCATAGCATTTTTATCAGCTACTAAGAAGAAAATTAACTTTATTTCAGCCAAAACTAGGGCAAAAATTTTGCACTAAAAGCTCACTAAACACTCAAATAACAAATGTGTAGTCACTTTAAAATCACTGAAACTGGAATAGGTAGTTTAACATTAGCTTCAGTACATCAACAGAATGCTTCAGACATGGTGGCGTAGGAAGGTGCTTTTATACATAGTTTATGATCACGGCCACTCCTATTGATCTGATGAACATGAGCTGAAAGCCTGGGGAAGAAGGAGCTTAATGTTTCCAAATGAAATATTACCCCATTAAAAAGATATGGATCAAAAGTGTTACTTTTAAGGGGCCTTTGCATATTTCTTTCTGGATAAAGTGCAGACAGAAAAAGTACAAAAATCAGAGAAATTAATAATGTGACCTAGATTATTAAAAAGGTGTTATCAAGAGTCATAGAATATAAAAATGTGCTGCCCATCTTACCAATACCCCGAAAAAAACTACAAAAAATTACTATAGCTATTCTTATTTCTCTCCTCTAGTGATAACAAATGCAGATTGATGCATTCTATTCCTTGTGATAAAAGCAACAATATTGACTGTAATGGTCAATTGTTAAAGGTACCATTCATCAGGTTTGAATTCTAAGGGCCAGCGGCCTTTGTATCTGACAGAGCCACTCTGCAGTGCTGGGAACGAAAAGAGGTTGTGGTCAGCAGGAGGAGCTGCAGCATCAGAGGGGAGATGGTGCCCATGGAAATAAAATACGCTTGTAGGTGTCTAGAAAGAGCAGTGGCTGCTACACTAGAGGAAGGTGAGAGGGAGAAATAAGCTGTAGTGGCTGCGAAAAAGCCTGACCTGTGAAGGGTATGGCAGGCATTTTGTTTTCAGGTTCATTCTTTTTCAAGAGAGGGAGAGAAAAAAGGGCTAAAAGTGAAATTAAATTTAAAATGTCTCTCTTTCAGAAAATTTGGACTTGGCAATATTTGCTTTCATCACATTTGAGTATTACTGGAGGGAAAGAAAATTACAGAAGAAAAAGGAGAAAAACCCCGAGTATTACTGGCATCACCCATTCCTTTATGGTGGACATGTATCAATGAAGAAATGAAATTCTTTCTGTGGAACAGTGGAATTGCACTGTGATTATAGAACAGGCAAAATGTAGCTAATGACTATGCCAGATGGAGCTTCATCTACTGGGGATTCACTTTGGAAATGAAGAAATTATTGGTAAATACGGGCTCTGTCTTTTTAAATTTAAGATCTTGGGAAATACTGACATCCAGTTTTGATGTTTAGCCAGGAGAAACAGTTATCTTGAGGAATAAGGTGATAGGAATGTTAATTTGAGCAGAGACATCAAAAGCTATTTGCATGCTAATCAAGTCAGCATTAGCAAAGCCTCCAAATTCAGTGTACATCAGCTGAAGTTCTCACATAAACAAGTTTCTGCCTCACGAATGCTTGAGTACAAAGCTGTACAAAACTATATTATTTGAAACATAATCTTGCATTTTGGCACTAAAGTAGAAGAGGGAGGTGAGTTATTGAGTAATAGATGGATCCTATCCTTAGATAAGATAGTGTTTCTGGGAGCAGGAATACTTTCAAAAAACTTCAGTGCCAAGTAAACCATAGATTAATTACTGAAACCAGCTTTTCTCGACAATACAGTTTAGCATTGACAGAATGCGTGGAAGGGAAAAAGCCCACAAAATCTTTAAATGCCAATAGATTGTTTGCTAGTATCAGACTCAGTCCTGAGAGTCATAAATCTACCACTGACTTTCACTCAGAAAGCCTAGCAGGAGCAGGGGAGATTAGATTTAGTATTAGGAAAAAATTCTTCACTGAGAGGGTTGTCAAGCATTAGAACAGGTCACCCAGGGCAATATTTGAATCACCACCCTGAAGGTATTTAAAAGACATGTAGATGTGACACTTGGGGGCATGGTTAGTACTCGACTTGGCAGTGCTGGATTAATGGTTGGACTCAATGATTTTTAAGGTCTTGTCCTGTCTAAATGATCCTAACTGGCTTGGTGTAATAGAACTGGAGAGTACTCTAAATGTTGTCATAAGAGTAGGCCTAGAGTGTTAGATTGGCTGCAACCCTTGTAGCCTTGCTGGTTTCAACACTGCACAATCTCCTGTTGTCAGGTTTTCCTGGAAACACGACTCAGTGCAGCTCTGGGGATGGGGCATTCCCATGGGGCTACACGGGGTTTTTGCTGCAGCCCCCACTTTGTGCTCTGGGGCAGTTAGGGCTAGCTCGTCACACTGGAGGGTCTCTACAGGAGTGGGGAACAGAGCCTCTGTAGCAGCGCCTTAGAGAACTCTGAACCTGATGAGACTCCTGTGACCCAGGGGTTTCCACAAGGACAAAGACAAAGCACGAAAGGAAGACTCTTCTTCTAGGATATAGCCCACGAGGTATAGTGTAGAGGGGATCTGGAGAGGAAGAGCCCTGAACACGGGGAGTGCTCAGGATTAAAAACTGAGGGGGGGTGGTGAGGGGCGGATACAAACAGATAACCAATCAAGTACAACTGGGGAGGAGAACAATAACTGGGTAACCAACAGTATTGCAGGGTAGGAGGGATTACATTGTCAAGTCCAATAGGGCATTGAGGGAGGTTTGATGTACACAGAACATTCTGGGGAAAAGGGAAAGGTTTACAATGATGGGCAAGGAGGGTAGGCAGGGTTTAGGTGACTGTTGGGGAAGGTGCTGGAACAAAAGGTGGGGAATGACCATATAGGGAACGAAAGGGGGTAAACAGACCTTGGGGTAAAGCATTAACATACAGAATATGGGGGAAACTGGAATAAACCATCATAACAATGCAACACTCATGCACTGACATATGACCTGAAATTTGCTTGACATGACAGGTAAATTGGGTAGCAAGTGAGTCCTGTTCTAAAACCCAAAAATGTATGCCCGAATCAAACTGCAAGAAGGTGGACCCAGGTGAATAGGGCACTCTTATTTTCAGATATGTCATGTCTGCACCTGACAGCTTGGCCATTATATGCAGTATCTGGTGCACAGGTGGTAGCTTTTACAAAGCATTCAAAAGCACATTTGGTATCTGTTATACCATGAGGTCACTTGACACGTGTTTTAAAGAGGCTTAGCTACCGCAGTTCCCTTAGCAGTGAATGGGAGGAAACAACTTCTCAGGAGGTTTAACAGCAAATTATACTGGCAAACTACAGGGAATAAGGTACTTGGCAAATTTTAAAGCATCTGTCCTGGGGTGACTGTGTATCCCCAATCGTCTGTTGGGTGCAGGGGGGAGGGCAAGCGCGGTTTGTTTTTCCCCAGGAAAACTCTGCTCCTCGGAGTGACCTTGAAGCGGGGGAGTTGGAACACGGCAAGACGAAAGAAGCTCTGTTGTTTTTTCCCCGGCAGTTAGTTAGTTTAGTGCTAGTGTAGTTAGACGCTGTAGAATAGCTGAAGCTTTTTGCCTTTTTTTTTTTTTTTTTTTCTTTTTTTGTCCTTTTTTTTCCTTCCTTTTTGCTTTTTTTGCCCTCTCCTCGGAACTGTTCTGACCTCTCCGGACTAAGGACCTGGGGAAGCACCGGGGGCCTCCACAGGGGACCCACCCCACCAAGACCAGCCCTGCACATCTCCTTTTCTCCCAACGTCAGTGGAGACGGAGCGGTAGAGCACAGTAACGACCCTCAAGAGGAGACTTTCTTTAAGTTTGTTACCCCTCCGTAAGCGGCACGAAGCTCTTGTCATCGGGTATTGTGCTGAGAGTGCTTTGCCTGTTTAATAAACAGGTTTTTTCCACTTCTCTCTAAAGAAGTCTTTTCCCGAACCGGTTGGGGGAAGGGAGGGGGGCCCCTTGAGAAGATTTCTCCCAAAATCTGCCTGAAACCAACACAGCATCATACAGTCACACTAAGGTACTTCACAAAGCACTATGAAGTCTAACCAATCCAGCTTTAGGTTACCCAGTTTGCAAGAAGAGGAAGATAGGAGAAGAGAGAGAGAGAAAGGAGAGAGAAAGATCCATAGTTACAGTCCTGGATCCAGTGAGGTGTCAGCTGACGAGAAGTCTGAGGCAATGGGGTAGGAGAGACCAATGTCATGGCCTTTGCTCTGGTCTCACCCCCAGCTGGTATTTTAATTGTCTCACTGGCTTGGGGCAACTTTGGGGCTGGAGCAGAGGCTCTGGTGTCTGGGGTGTGAAGCAGTGCTTTGCCCCACCTATGCAGAACTTGCCCTGCCCTCCCCCCATAGCTGTTTTGGGCCAATGATAATTTCTCTTGGCTCCTACAGAATCCTTACTGAAGGGGTTATTATTTCAACTCCTCACTGTTTTCTTTATTAATTTTTCAGAATAAGTCACATGTATTCATTAATCACAAAGCCTCAAGTCAGTCAGCACTACCATGGTTTTCAGCATCTCCTGTCGAAAAATGCTACAAAAAAGAAAATATTTCTTTTGTTATCCACTTTATTCCAGATGAGTCAGAGTGGTCTGAGATGCACCAATGCAGTCAGGTAGCACCTGGCTGGGTGATGCCCAAAGGCAGGCTACAGCCAGGGACAAATGACCACTAGGAGACTGCAGCAAGTACTGCTTTCTCATCTAATCACCTCTCTGTTTCTCAGCAGGCATGTACCTTCAAATAGCCACAAGCATCCTACATTCCAGAGCATGCAAAGTAGACTCTCATTTGTGTCATATGAAGTATGCTAGTAGTGATCTTCAGCTAAGCTTCACATTACTTCAGAAATTTCAGAAAAGGGCATGCAAAAGCAGTAATTTTGTCATAAAGTCACAGGGGTTATCGCACAGGGCAATGATGCACAGTGTGGATGCACTAACATGGAACACAAACCCCTTTCTACCTCTTGATCTAGACTCTCTCCATGTGGTAAATAGGGGATGTAGACTTGACTCAACGCTTGCAAACATCAATATTTTAAAAGAAGTTATTTTTCCGTGCAGAATAATCCCACAAATTTTCCCTCATTTGCTTTAGCAGATCTTCATTTTCTTTTTATTGAACTCTGCCAAAAGGGAGATCACTTGGTAGGGCCTAAACATTGATGTACTTTCCAATTTAGCAATTTAGCTAAAAAAAAAAAAAAAAAAAAAGAAATTCCCCTAGGTGTAGTTCTAGATGCAAACATGAGATGATCTTTCTTCATGGTCATAATTGACTAGCTGTTTTTGTTGCAAATGAAAGCCAAAATGACAGATTAATGTAGAGGAAATAAAGAAAAATAGGAGAACAACTAGTGAAAAGACCAAAAAAGTTTAAAAAAATGGGGGAAGAAAAAAAAAAAAAACAACCCACAAACCCACAAACAAAAACCCCAGTACATTATTTGTATTTTTCTAATGTGCATATTGGAACATGGAATCTTTGAAAAAATGTGGAGTAAAATTTACTTGGGGTGATGTCACCGTGAAACACAAAGCAATCACACGCAGACAAGAGATTTTTGCAGAGGTTCCTCTGATCCAGCTCCCAGGTGAAAGAGCGGAGAGAAGAGACCCCTTTGTTTATTCTTTTACTTTTATACATTTGTGGGTCTAGCAGAAGATTGGCTTTTTGGGGTTTCCACCCCTCAGCCTCAGTGGCCAGACGAATTGTCAGTTACAATTGTTTTCAGGTTAGAAATATGCAAACAAAGGACAAAGAATGAAAAACAAAGGGTTTGTTTATATTACTTCTGTGGGAAAGGTAGAAAAACTGCTCTAATATTCTACAGTAACTAAAAGATCTGACTCCATTTATGAAAATCAAAAGGCTAATAAAAAACTCAGAAAAACCAGGGTAACAGGGTGACAGGTTTAGTCAGTAGATAGCAATTCCTTTTCTATAAAAGGATATCTATAAGTGATGTCCTGAGCTGATTTTGTATTTTTTGATTTGAAATGAGTCATATCATTAGAATTTTATAATCATAATTTTACTCCATATATATTCAATAGCTCCTTTCTCTTTCTACATGATGTATCAATATCTATGTCTCTATCTATAGCTGTACATAAAAAGAAATATCTGGAAGGAGAGGTTTTTTCCATAATAAACAATAACTAGAACCACAGCAGTATTGTCAATTTTTTAATACATGCTTTAAATATTGTTATTTTCCTATGAATGATCTTGAAAATTTTAACAGTCCAAGAATTTTGAAAGATGCTGCCAATACTATGAGACTTGTATGCAGCTTCAATGGCTGGAAAATCTTAACACTCTTCCTTTTAGGAAGATATTAACACTCTTACTAAGACAAATAAGTTGTTGTTTTTTGTGTTTTTTTTTTTTCCCCCCCCATAAATAAAAAAAAAAAAAAAAAAAAAAAACAAAACAAGAAAAAACAAACAAAAACCCCCAACCAAAAAACCAAAGAAAAATTGAATTTCTGCAAGTTGGTTCGTGAGTTAGTCATTAAGTTTTTCAGGCACATTAGGTTTTGTTGGAGTCCAGGGCATTCCTTTGGTTGCCCTGGAGGGTCAAAAACCTGGGCAGGGGGGTCTGGGACCCCAGCCCAGAGCTCAGAGAGACACTGGCTTTGATCTCAGTCCATGGGAAAAACTTCCTACACTGAGAGAGGGTTTACAGGCCACAAGAGTGTGAAAAATAGTAGTTTAGCTTATCACAGGGTGAAAAAACAGTATATTTAGGTTTCTAGCATTGAAGTGAATGGGGCAAGATGGAGAATTTGGGGCGTTGTCTCCTTCTTCTTTCTTCTTCCCTCACTCCATTTCTGCAGTGACGTTGGCACAAAGTAGTTTAATGGGGATTGGGTCAGAGTAGAGATGACCTTTTTGGTAATAGTGATCGGCATTGGCAATTAATAGTAAATAAATAATACATAGCAATTAGTATAAAAGATAAGGGACAGCCCTGGGCGGGAGGAGTCGTCAGAAGTCTAAGCAGCTGCAAACATCATGTTGGACTGAGAGAATTGTAAGATAAGAACAATAAACAAAGTATGCAACCTTGAAAAATCTAAACGTGAAGACTCCGTCTCTTTCGTCGGTTTGGCACAGAGCTGTGCAAGGGGGCAAAGGACTCTAAAACCACCTGAATCTCGGGGAACAAACCCGACAAGGTTTCAGTATTTTCCCCAGTCAATATACACATCTTAATAAGAATTTTTTTGCATAGTTCAAGAGATTTTTGATTAGTTATTGATGTATATTAGTGGGAGTATAAAAAGAATCTAGACTACATCAAAACAGGCCTACTCTGTCTCACTATTATAAAGTTTAGTTCTTTAGAAAATTTATGAATGTAATTTGACTAAAGCATATTCAAGTACAAATGTTTCCACATGTAAAGAAGGGATAATGATGACTATAAGTCAGTATTCAGGGAAAAAAAATTTCTTTTTGAGACAAATACAGTTAATAGTAAATAAAAATAGGTTCTTATTGACTATTATAAATGATTCATGTTCCTATATATTTCTTAATTTCTTTTTAATGGTTTCTGTATCTTTTTTAAATATTCCAAATTTGCTGAAAAGGGAGCAAAGAGAATTGATGATGCATATATCTGCAGGGAAGCATAATAAGGATCTATTCTGGGGTATTGAGAGAAGTAGATGTAGGTGCCTTAGGGAAAAAAGTATCAAGTAGTTACAAATCTGAATGCTGCGAGTTTGCAGATTTAAGATGTTTTTAGCAAAAAAACCCTATAAAATAATTTCTCCCTAAAGAAAAAAGGCATCTCTATACCACTGAGATTTTGGCCAGAGTAGGACATTAACAGAGGTGACAAGTACATTACCAAATCTAGGCCACAAGCCAAATGTAACTTTTTTATGTTTTGACCGACAAGTAGAAAGTGTTTCTTAAGCAATTCTTAATTCTCAATGCTCCATCTAAAATGTCTTGTCAATATCTCCCACTATCTGTCTCCCACAGTGTACCTTGGGTCATGGGTATGAGTCTCTGAGATCACAAGGTTTTGTATGTTCCCAGCCTCTTTCCAACGTTGTCAAAAGGCACATCTGCATATGAAAAATAAATGTTTTAAATTAACTTTCTTTTTTCATTACACACTCACAATATATATTTTTTTTATTTTAAGCCTCTTGAAATAACACAGAATATAAACAAGAAACTTGAAAGACTAAGTAGAAAACTAGGAAGGTTGAAATGCATGAGGTACTTTTGTGTGAACAAATGGATTAGTGCATGGTGACGTAGATGGCAGCTGATGTAGGGCTGTGGTGCGAGGTTTTTATCCTCACCCCAGATGTTCCCAACTGACTGCAGAAATATACTACTTATATTCACTACCTGTCCTAACAGAGTTAGACAAATGGTCCTAAAAACAACTTCCTGAGTTTTTTGAAGGTTTGTACAGGGGTAAGACCACTCCATTCTGTATTTTATGAGTGGTGAACTCAACAAAGTGCATGAAGGTATTACATTTCAAGAAGCATGTGTATCACATCTGTCTACTCCCTCACATCAGAGAAAGAAAATGTAAAGAAAGAGCTTATATTCAAAGATACAGAAATTAAAAAAAATTTTTACTCACACCTTTAAATTTTCTACCTGTAATAAGATGCAAAGATAAGGTCTATAAAAGTGTTATACATATTTTATGTAAATTAGACTAGAACAAAAGATATAATGGAAGAGACAAAAGGTTCACAGGTGTGAGATGATTTTCTCTTTTTCTCTTTGCAATTTCTAATTTCTGACCCTAATTTTCTAACTCTCTTTTTATGGGCTGGCTTTTATCTCTGAATGTCATGAAAGCTTCTAAGAGCTATTTTATATTTTCAGCATGTGGAAAGCCATGAAAAAGGGAAAATATTTTAGCTAGTATTTCTGAACATATAGTACTGCTGATTCTCTCTTCAGATCAAGCATTCACATAAACAAATCTTGTATCTTTTTCCCAAAGTAATATGTACTGTGTTCTTAAAACATAAGGCCTAGGAATATATATTTACTGATCTCATAGCAGCAGCATTCGGTTCATAGGTTAAAATGAATGGAAGTATTTGACAGAGAAAGTATTAAAAAAAAAAAAATAAATAGAAACTACATGTTCTAAATGATCACTTTTTAAAAACACCCAATTTTCTCCTTGTTTCTGCCTTCTTTCTTGACTTTGGGATTTGATACTTATAAATAATCTTCAAATCATTGTTTAATGAGAGTTATTCCCAAACTATTTGGGCATTAAATAGGTCTCCAACCTTGTTAATATGTGTTAACCTTACATGTGCAATAGTGCAAGGCTGGAGCCTAATTATTACAGAAATTCTGTATTTCCCAAAAATATAGGTATACCAAAGAATGCCCAAAAGTAAAAATCTGCAAAATGGCAGGTTAGTTTCCTAGTGCCTATAAACCTTTTTCAGAACATGAAAAGAAATTCTGAGTGAAATCTTATAAGCCTGGGCATGACAACAGAAAAAAAAAAAGTGTAATCTTTACAAACTGAAGTGGAAAATTGGGGTGCACTCTGTTTATTTTTTATTTTACTATGACCATATGTGGTTGTTTATTTAGAATAAAATTAAATAATATGATTCAAGCCAAGCCCAAATAGTTCACTCCATGCTGCAAAGCCAGACTGATTCCTGGTGAACCCTTTAGGTGGGCGAGTCATCACAGCCAGGCTTCAGGAGTCAGGACAGGGGAACCTAGGTTTCTCTTCTTTTTAGCATGACAAGTTTTGGATGAAAAATAAGAGACAGATGGCTGGTAATTTTATCTGATTGTGAGATTCACGTGTCAGTGTCAGCTATGCTTTCTGAATGTGAATTGCCATAGGCAAGAAAACATCTTTTGAGTCTGCACTGAGGGCAGCAGTGTGCCACTGTGCTCGGCCACCTGCTGCCCCAGCACAAGCTCCCTGGTTGGAGAGCCAGAGGCTGGCAGTAAGACACAGCCCATCTAGCTCAGCCTTTCACCACTTCATAAGTCCTTTTGAGCCTTATGAGCATTAAAGTAGGTCTCATACTGATAACAAAGGTTAAGGCAATAATCTCTTTCCCTTTGCAGATAAGGACTTGAAAACTGCCTTTGCAGTCTCTCTCTTGTGCCGCACAGAGACATTTCTGCAGCCTGCAATTTCCCTTGGTTTAAGCAGTATTTATCAAAATGAAACATATGTATACAGTAGGTAAGTAAATATTTGCCACAGTTTGAAGAAGAGCTTATTTCACTTTTGATTTTGCTTTTTTTCCTTAGCAGAATTATTCTTAAAATATACAGAGGAACAAAAACACGATAAAGGAGCTTAATAATTTCTGCTCCCCTTGAACCATAAAACAAATGAATTCTTAATCATGTTGCTTTATTCTTGCTTGTAGTCCCTACTGAGAGAAGGATGGAACAGCCTGAATTTAGACAATGTTGTATTGTTCCTCACTACTGTTTATATATACTGAGATTGTAAAACAACTTGGGGAATAATTTTTAAAAAAATAGGGAAATTTTGTATATTTCCTAAGCAGAGTGAACTAGACCCTAACTAAATTTGGCATGTTTAACTCATACTTTGCAAATCACCTGTGTTTGTAAAAAAATTTGGGGATGCTTTTTTCATGTGTGTTTGTGGGGTTTTTTGTTTGCTTGGTTTGTTTTCTGGGTTTTGTTTGTTTGTTTTGTTAGGTTTGTTTTATTTTGGTTTTTTTGTTTGTTTTTAATGTGTGTATGACTGTCCAAGAACTTTTCCCAAAATTTGTGGTAACATTTGCAAGACTATGCTTTTATTCTTCTCTGACTTTGCCTCCAACCTGTTGTTCTTTTTTCCACTTTTGAACCATGGTTTATTTTTATAACTTCTTCACACGTACCAAGTAAAATATAAGGAGTACATCAATTAAATATATTTTAAAAACCCTCCAAAATTGTCCATATCCATATTAACTTTAAATATGAGGCACCAGCTCCTCAGATCCCATTTTTTTCAACAAAATATGCTCCACTGAAATGAACTGTACTGTTTAAAATGAATACTGTATGTATAACTTAACAAGTACAATCACTGCTTCATTATTCACCTCAAATAATGGCCCAATGTTACTTTTTAAATCCTGCAAATTTATCAGCATATATTGCTTTTTTGAAACTTCATCTCTAATTCATCCTGCCCAAAATGTTATTATTCTTTGCAAGCTTTGGGAAATCTTATCTTGTGCAATTAGATATAAAATCAAGAGTAATTTGAAGGTACAGGCAAAGAGCCAGCCTAACTTATTTAAGATGGTGTTGTTTTTTTTCCCAGCATGCACATTTTGGTACATTTCCATGCACTAAAATCAAAGGAGCCCTAACTAACATTCTGCTTAACATGTACTGCAGGGAATTAGTATTCCTTTTGTAGAATTTATTTATCCATTGTGTTAAGGTGAAAAGTTGAAAGATGCATCTAACTTTCTCTGATACATTTTAAAAATCAGGTAAGAGTCACATCTACTTAGTACCATTTTTGAGCTCATCAGTCAGTTTTAATTTTGTCAAAGATATAATTGGGTTAGCATTTACTTAAAACTGCAGGTGGGGAAGGTAACTGAATACAGAGAAGTTGCACAAAATTCTACAGCTTTCTCCACTTATATCAAACTATATAGCTCGTGTTAAGTCTCCTGTTACATTAATCCAGTTTTGAATTATGATAAAAACAGAGACTGAACCTGAATAAAACCTATATAGTGAATAGAATTCTCTTCTATAAATCTAACCACACTCCGGAAAAAAACCAAACCAAACCAAACAAACAAACAAACAAAACCTGAAACCAACAACAACAACAAATAAAACAACCAAAACCACAATAAACCAGGAGAAGACATTTTAACAATTTTTGAATTTTAATTGGCATTCAGGAAATTGATTTAAACTGCATCAATGAAATAACTCTTTTCCCATTATATGCTCAGATTCCACAGAGTAGGGACTCTCTTGCTATATTATAAAGGTTCTTAAATGGAGAAAAGCTTATGTGAAAACCAATGCAGTACCTTGACATTTTCATTACTTTGTACACACATGCATGCAAAATTTACAAATCATTCTTAATTTGTTTGCCAAGATGTTTTTGGTAACAGCAGAATGAGTCAGGCAGGAAATAAACGTTAGGAATCTAATTAAATAAAAGTTTAACAAAGGAGGGTATATTTTTCTACATATATATTGCCCTGGTTCTGAAACAGACATTGGAATAAAACCAAATTATTTCAGAATCCCACCACATACATCTGAGATGTATCTTTCTATTCTGGCTTTCATTTGTATTCCAAGGTCTTTTTGACTGTTTCTATTTCTTGATTTTCTGTCTGTATCTTCTGGTGACTTGAGTCTTTAGTCAGAGAAGTGTTGAAGCCAGTATTCTGTATTGCCTGAAAAATTAAGACAAGTGTTATTTAGGTTCTGAATTAGCCATTTATTCCTTCCTGATTGTACCAGCCTTTTTAATGGCAATGCTCTTACAATTTTGCCACAGAGCTCCTTCTACTTGTTTTTTCAGGAATTCAATGTCACAGATTTTGTAATTAAAAAAAAAAAAAAAATTGTGAAAGCTTCCTATGTTTTGGCCTTGTGGGTGGGTGTTGTTTGGTTCATTTGTTGGGTTTGGGTTTTTTTTAAATATGAGGGTGGTCAAACACTAGAAAAGTCACCCAGGAGTCTTTATCCTTGGAATTAATAAATATCTGAGTGGACATAGCCTTGAGCAAACTCCTCAAGCCGACACTGCTCTCAGCAGGTGATGGGTAAGACAAACTGCAGAGGTGTCTTCCAGCCTAGGCCATCCCCAGATTCTGTGCTTCTGTATTTGAATAAGGAACTATAGGCCACCCATCCTGAACTCCAGCTCTAGCCAAAATGATGGTAATGTTAGATGATTCAAGAAAGTCTTAAAAGCGAAGCTTGCAATGGATTGAGAAAATTAACACAAAATTTATTGTGGTGAGTTGTTGTAAGGCAGCCCCCAGCCCCGAGTAGGTATTTCTGTATAAGGAAAAGGGTTTCAGTTTACCTGAAACATATAAGTGTCGCTAGAGGACATGAAGAAAAATGATACTCACACTCCCTGACTCTAAAGTAAAAAGGCTAACTTTATTATGATGACTTCACATATATAGATTGTGGACAATGACCAGGGATTGAAGAACAAGGTTACCACCTCTACATCCCACTGGCCAGGCTAGAAGTCAGTCAGTTATCCCTCATCAGAAAGGAATGTGAAAAACAACTCTTGTTTATGTTACAAGTGTGAGAAAACTCAACTGCAGAACTGTAAACCTCAGATGGCTAACAGAATATGACAACATATAAGGAAACCAAACTAGAAAGTTCTGTGTCTTTTTCTTTGTAAATACCAAGAGAGAAGCACCTGTTGGACCTTGTCACTGTCCTTCAAAGCCTGTACCTTTCCTTATTGACAATTTGTCAGTGGAACCCACTAGAAAAAGAGATTACACAAAAGAACCAAAGGGCTTTTTGGGACTGTCAGAATGGTCTCTGCACTGTGTTCGACCTACATTTTCTTTATTTGTTTATGTTTACTATATTCCTGTTATTAAAACCCTTTATTTTACAAAGCATGTCCAGAGAAGTTGTCTCGCCATGTGATTTAAGCCATTTCTCTGAACAGGCTGGACCCAGGGAGGTATTGGAAACTCCAATAGTAAGTTAACTAAACTTTTATGCCTCTCAATTATTATTTTAAGGGTTACTTACTAAAGAATATTTTCAATAAAGCAGCAAAAGAACACTCTAGATAGGTTAAGAGTAGGGGATATCTGACTCTCAGAGTATAACCTCATCTAGAGTGACATACAGTGTCTGGAATGAAACATTGAGACTGACTAGATGTTTCCCCCTTCTACAGCGACCTCCATTCACTATTGCAATTTTTTTTTTTTTTTTTTTTAATTAAGCAGAGAGAAATGCTATTTACTTAGCTAGCCTGTTGCTCTGACTTGTTGCCAGATTTTCAGATTCTCATTTCTTTAACTTACTTCAGGGCACCAGTAGTTATGCCTCACCCTGCTCCTTACATTGCTAACCCATCCCATTCCCACCCCTTGGATTATGTCACCTTACAATATATTTTTCTACTTTACCTTATGAAAAGTAGCTTAGAGAACTAATGCTTCAGTCACAGGAAATGTAACTGAATTCCTTTCTCACTTAAAACATAGAAGACAAAGAGGTAAATATACCTGTCCTGATGGATGCAGGATACATACCCATGTGTATGTAGAAATTTAATGTTAATTTGGCTTCCCCTGAAAGATTTTAAAGCTAATGTTCTTTTCCTCCTGCTCATTATACCATCAGTACCATCTGATTTTAATGTAAACCTGCAGCCTAGAAGCCCTAAAGGAACACCAATATCCACAGTTCTGTGCCAACCAGAAATTAATAAGTCTATTGGATGTAGATATATCAAGAGTCCCATCTAATAACAAACTGCATTCTCTTATATACAGTGGGTAAGTCTTACATATTTAGAGAAGTGACAAATAAATGAGTGCCACAAAGGAACTCAGGCTGGAGTCTGCCCCTAGTCTATTTCATGATAGTTTCATGCTGATGTTACCACTTCAACATCTAAGACTCTCAGAGCCTGGCATTACCTCTCAAAATAGTACTTTTGTCCCAGCATATTTCTGGCTGAGAATGCCTAAAATTGAACTCAACAGTCCTGCTGTGCACTCTTCCTGCACTATCCAGGTTTTGCATTCTGAGTCTCAATAGTAGTGCATATGTCCTTTACAATGCCTGGGAATGTCTCCCCCAGCCCCATTTTTAGCAAAATCTGCCCATATTTTTTAATATTCCTGACATACGTGTTTACCATGTATTTTAAATTGATAAGCAATAGTTTTTATTTGCTTGTTTCCCATTTGTTTTGCATTGATTTATCTTTCTACATGGAAGCACAAGAAGGATAGAAATAAAGAATGAGGCCATTATCCAATTTGAGAGAAAAATCTTTGACTAAAAGTGCCAAAAATGGCTCAAATTCTTGCTTCTGGATACTCTTCACAGATTTAAAAAAAAAAAAAAAAAAAAAAAAAAAAAAAAAAAAAAAAAAAAAGGAGGCAATTCCTAGAGTGGAGATCCCATAAGAGGAATTGACTAGAATTGTACGTATGCTCCAGAAAGAAGGGCTTAGACAACACATAGTCACACATTTGCAATGTTTTAGGAATATAATAATGGAGAATAATGGAAAAGATGTGAAGGTAAAATAGCTTGGCAAGTCTAACACAGTCAGGATTGTAAAAGGCTCACAAAGCCAGTGTGTTTTGAGTTATGCAGCAACTTGCCTGTATTAAAAATCAAACAAGCAAAAACCAAAACAAAACCAACCAAACATAAAAGGAGAGCTGCTTACAGTTTCTACTAGCTAAGTGTCTGTGCTCATACCTTTTTCTTGGGCATATAATTTCTTATTTTGCTGTCTTGGACTGTTAATAAGCTTGTGAATTCACTCTTTTCATCCAGCTACACTGTTGTATCCATTTCTGTTCTCTGAACAATATTTTTTGTTTCTACTTCAGTGAGTTATTAAAAACTATATGCTATGACTCTTACATAACAACAGCTGAATAAACAGAGAGTAGGAATAAAAGTAGCCATTTTAAATAACTTCTCAGCATAATAAGTCATGTAAGAGTAATCTGATGATTCTTCTCCAGGCATACCATTGATATGATGTGAGATGTGTGAGCCTCCTAGGGCAAAAGATTATGATTATTACTATCATCATTATAATTATTTACTGTGTTTAATTTTTAACTTCTGTCTCATTTTAACATATGCTTGGAAAATCCTATTCCCTAGCCATTGTATTCACTTAGCCTTTATAGCAGGAAATTACATAGACTTTCTTACCAATACAAAATTTTATTAACTTTAAGAAACATATAATTTACTTGGGAGACAGCATAAGCAGAATTAAGTAAATATGCCTAAAGGACCCCAGCTCATGGCAAGAAGGAGAAGGATATCTCCTACCCTAAAGATAAGGACTCTAGTTTCTTGATATCTTAAAGACAATTATGAATATTAAAGGGTGCTCCTAGGCTACTGAGATATATAAGCATCCTAATCTCTCCAACATGTCTGTGAAACCCTCCATAGACATCTTATTCAGCAACACGGACAGTGGGACTGAATGAAATTTAGTAAATTTTCCAGCGACATTAAGCCGTCTGGTGGCATCAACCTGCTGGAGGGAAGGGATCGCATGCAGAGAGGTTTACCCAAAACACGCCCCATTTTTAATGGTTATTTTAAAATCCAGATTCAATCAAGACAAAACCAAACAACTAACCACACAAAACACACCAAAACAGCAAACAAACAAAAAGAGAAAACCTTGCAGGTTTTCATAAAACTGTTTCAACACATTAAAAACACCTTGATGAATGAAATTTCCATGCATAAGCAGCATGTTCATTTTTCATATCTCTATATTTAATTACACTGAGATAATGGTGCAAACAATGGGAGATAATAGCAGTACTTGCTGCAAGACGAAGACACCATTTTTCACTAAAAACAAAGTGCCCATTCTGCACAGGAAACTGTTTTTTGTTTAACATAGGGATTTCACTGAAACACCATTAAAATTTTTTAACATTGATCATAAATGGGTCTAAAGTTAGCTTATGGAATCACTCATCAAAATTAGGAAGATGAACCATGCACCTGCAAGTATCTTAAGTTTTTCGATATATCTCCCTTTTTCTGTTTCTTTACTTTTTATCAGAACTGATCATGATATTTTATGCGATTTGCAAGTGGCACTCAGAGTAGTATCCAAGTATCCTCACCTTCCTATTTCTGCACCAACTGCACATCTTTGCCTAACATTGTAAGAGTAGTATTACATCTATTTTATGTTCAGTGTTTGCCTGCTTACTCTTTCTTCAATTGAAAGTTTTGGAGTCTTTTCATTTTTCATCTTTAATTTTCTATCCAGTCATTTTCACATCTGCACTTTTTTTTTTTTTTTTTTCCTCCTTAGTATTTTTCATTTACCAGTATTACTGTGTTTTGTATTTTCCTTCTTTTTATCATTTGGATTGCATGCTTTGGAACATCTGAAGTTATGTCTCTGGCAATGGCAACCTACTGTGTATGCAGGATAGGCTATTTAAAATACACTGACTGTTGCCTGGTATTTGTCTGAGGACTTTCCTTATTTTTGAGTAGGCTGTAAGATCAACTTTATAGTGCCTATAAAATCTGCTTATTTTTCTTTTAATTGCAATATATGTTTTTCTCTCTGAACAGGATTGTTGAATATAATTAAAATAAAGAACAAACTCAAATCCAACTGAAAACTCTCTTCTATTTTAGTTATTGGCTGCTTTTTTTAAGGGAATGGCAGAAGAAAAAAAAAAAAAAGAAAACAGGGAAATTAGAAAGGGAGTGAGAGGAATAGCCGATTCAGAAATAAAAAACATGTCAAAAAATGTTATTAAAAACAAATCACCCACTCATCGATCTACTTGGTCTATTTCTCCAGTTCTTTCTATTTTAAAATAAAAAAATAATCAACCAACCAGAAAACCAGAACAGACTGATTCTATCAGAACTGGGTATAAAAAACCCAAAAGCCATTGTATCAAACAATTTGTATTAAAATATAAGTCATAAAGTGTTTAAACCAAAGGTCTTATGTTTTTGACAAGATCAGAAGACATTTGCAGTGTTCACCTCAAAAAATGGGAATGCTGTGGACAGTCAGCTCCTCCCAGAGGAGAACTGAAAAGGCTGTATGGACAAGAATTTTTTTAAGACATGTAGTAATTTGTGGTTCAGGAAAGAGATTTCTCAACCAGTTTGACTGAACAGACAACTGTTCAAAGCACTGTTCAGGTAGCCTTTCTTTATGCAACTTATCTTTTATGGCAGTTGAAAGGGAGGGAAACTGATACTTTAGTGAAGCTCTTCATTCAGCATAAGGAGACAAGGACTACTTGATGTCCCTTATAAGTACATTATTGAAATCCAAAATTAGATATCACGGGGCAAAAAGCAACTACATTATTTTATTGACTTGACAGGAATTTTTCCCTTGGCTTCAAAGAATGCAGCTGTCTTGCCAAACCTACCTGAAAGAGATTGAAGAAGGCTACATGGTAAGGCACTTTTTCACCAACTATGACAAATATTTGTAAAAGTGCAGTTTATTTTGTGTTTAAAAGACTATGGTTCACAGAACTCTGGGAAATCATTAATGATATATACATAGGTTATAAAGAGTTACTACAATTGAAGAATAAAATTTAGTTACAAACAGATTGCTTCCCTTATTGTGATACTTTCACCATAATACAAAATGTTAGACTTCCATAATTAAATCCTACTTAAAATAGGACTTTTCTTTTATATTAAAAATATAAAAAACAACACCTTAATTTGAAAGAAAAAAAAATCCAGTGAATACACCATAATATTTTGTATTTATTTCTGCTGGTTTCTTACTGTGATCATAAAAAATTGCTTATAAATTTTAAATGTAGTCAAACTTTGTCCAACAGTAAATCCTAGTACATTAATACATATGTTTAACTATTGAAACAAATATCGTCCCTTGCCCAAATCTTTTTTCAGCACAAGTACTTCTGGATAAGGATCAGGTTACCCCATGTCTTTCTCCTGGCTAATGTTACCTGTATGTTTTGGTGTTTCTATCTGATATTAATAGGAAAGTAAAAGTTTAAACAGTAAAGAAACTGTAAATCCCCATGAAAAAGGGACTCAACTTTATGGGGAAAAAGTCATTTAATTGTAAAACTGGATAAGAAATCTTACCAAGTTTCAGGTCTTGGATGTGATTGAGACCAGACACCATTCTGAGTAGGCAAAATAACTTGTTATTTCTCACATGCACTATTTATAAAGTATTAATTTATATGAAATAAAAATAGATAATTTCAACTTGGATTATTGAAGAGAAGCTAGTTAATGGAAAAGCGCTCATGAAGACCAATTAGGGAAATTAAGGTAAGCAAAAGAATACCTTGAATTTGTTATATGGCAGCTCATACCCTGCATTCACTGGGCAATTAAGCCCCACACAGCTGTTTGCTCACTTGCTCTCCCAGTGGGGGAAAGAACAAACAAGGTAAAAAAAAAAACCTAGAAAATTCTTGGATTAGGATAAAGACAGTTTCATAGGTGAAGAAAAAGCCATGCACATAAGCAAAACAAAACCAAGGAACGAACCTACCACTTCTGATTGTCAGGCAGGTGTTCAGCCATCTCCAGTACATCTGGGCTCCATAACATGTAACAGAAGGTTGAACAGAAGGCTGGGAGGACAAACAGCATCCCTCTGAACATCCCTCACTTCCTCCTTCTTCCCCCAGCTCTATAGGCTGATCATGTTACTCCTTGGTGTGGGATATCCTTCTGGTCAGCTGGGGTCAGCTGTCCCAGATCTGTCCCCTCCCAGGTCCTTATGTAAAACCCCAGCCCCCTTACTCAGTGGGATGAGGAGAGATGCAGAAAAGTCCTTGCAGCTATGCAAGTGCTGCTTAGCAGCAATTCTAGTCCTGTTCACCATGGGGTCCCACTGAGCTCACTTGCCTCTGTGTCCTTGCTGTGTTGAGATCCCCAATGCTGTAGGCAGCATCTATACTTGCTGACTGAGGAGTGCTGCATTTCATTGAATGCATCCTGAGTTACTGTTAGTTGCCATCCCTGAGAAAGCTCATTGATGGCTCACGTTTAGTCTCACATATGCTAGGAACCCCATGCACTTTTCAGCAAATAGGTGTCCCAGCTTGTCCATTATGTATAGTTATAATTTAAAAGTCTATATATTGGCTATTATGAGATAAAAGGGTGTTAAAGAATAATATTTTAAAATTGCTTTCCAAGGTGACATTGCATCTTGCTAGCTTTTGTCTGGTTTCTGATGTAGCTGTTTTGAACTTGGAACCTATCCTTGTGAGAACTAGTCTGCAGTGCTTTTAATAGAGAGCTATAATTCATAATTTGTTCAGTTCTATTCAAAAGAAGTCTGTATAATATACTTCCTTTTTTCTTAATTAAAAAAATCAAAATTAAAGGCACAGAAAATTCTAAATATAGAAAATACTGTTAGACATAAGTGTTTTTTGATCTAAGGCAAAATCCTTATAGCATTGTCTTTTCCAGAAAATTTCTTCCTCCTGACTTACTGGTTTGGGGGTGTTCTTTTGAGAGACCTAGATGGCCGTCGATGGCAAAAGGCACAGAGCCTGCTCTCTGTCCGGGGGGATATCACGGCTTTATTCTTAGGTGTCCTGCCCCTGCCGGCCTGAGCTCAGTATTTAGCTCCTTCCCAGTCCCAGAGAGCCCAGCCCCACCTGTCCCACGGCTTTTTCCCAGGGGGGAATAGGGACGGCCCAGGGGACAGGCCCAGAGTCAGGGACAAGCCACTGCCCAATCAGGGATAAAGTGGGAGTGGAACAGAGTTGGGTTACATTCCAGTGCGGGAGGATGGGCGTAGCAGAGCAGGGACAAACCGCATGATAACATTTTCCAAGGAGGGACAGGGGATAATATAGGAAAACATTACAAACCCCAATATAAAAATGAAACACAATATAAAACAATTAACACACTGTAACATTGGTTCATTTAAGTGAATTTGAGAATTGAGAGTTGTGAGTAGGGATGTTTTCATGCATATTTTTTATATTTACTGAGAGGGTTTATAAGCAGTTTATTTTAGCAGTTGTGTTACATGACAAAATGCATTTGGTTTCAGATTACAAGTTTTAGGCAGTTTATTCTTGTAGTTTGTATCAGCTATTAATGATCTGCTTTTCTTGTTTTGCTACTTTCTGAGAGTTGACTTTCTTTTCTTATGGTAAGTAATGTAATAAGTTTTTACTCTCGCATAATACCTGAGATAGTCTTCTACATCTGTAGTACAGCACAGTTGTGGTTTTGGCAGGGTTCTTTTGTGTCTTTGAACATAGATTTCCCTATGCTCTCCTGTAACTTCCTTTGCTGTGTCTTCTCAGAATATACAATTAAATTCTTAGGAGTGTTTGGTGGTTTTTTTTTTTTTTTTTTTTTTTTGTGTGTGTGTGGGGGGGGTGTGTGGGGGGGTGTTTTGTTTTGTTTTTTTTTAAGACCTTGCAATGAAAGTATTTGTCCCTTTGTTGATTGTCATCTCACTGCCAACAACTGCAACAACCCAAGCTTTAAGCCATTGAAATACAGGGAAATATATTTGCCATGTACTGGAAGCACAGCAGAGAGCACAAAGCCTTTGGAAAGTGCAGACCTTGCAAAGGTCTGCATGTTAATTGACTGCATTTCTTTGAATCACAAACTGCATCACGAATTCTTGAAAACTCATAGTAACCAGAAAAGGCTTAACTATGGTAGAAGGACTACATATTTTAAGCTTACCCCCAAAGCCATTGCATTTTCATCAAATGAAGAAGTTGATTTTTATTTTTTTTTAACATGATTTGTCTATGTGAAATTTACAAAATATTATACCACTCTGCAGAACACAGCAGTGTGCCTGAGGCTACTTCACAGAAACAAGCCCTCCTCTCCCTCCAAAAAATTACCAGTGCCAAAAGTTCACCCACAGGGGTGTCACCTGATTTGCCATCTCCAATACAGCATGTTGAAACTGAGATAAATTTTTATGTGGCATACTTCTATCCCATAGTTACTCACCCAGTATTTCCAATAGAGCAAATTCAGCAGTGAGAGGCACGGCATTCTGCTGCAGATGCTGCTATATTGGAGATACTCAGCACATTTCAACCTACTTTAGCATTCACAACCAATCACTGCTATAATGTGATCTTTACATGATGCTGGTAGCAGTCATATAGCTTGTTAAGGTGCTATTTACAATCTAGGCACTCTTGTCAGATCACACCAGCATTTCCTAGCTGATAGACAAAGACCCCTCACATCTGTAGTCTTATCATCCTTCCTTTTCCTCATTCCTTTAATCTTAAAAGACATTTCCTCATCATAGAATAATTTGTCTGATTGCAATACTTAGAGGATGAATCCTATTCATCAGCTTCATTCCTCTTTAACAGAATTGTTAAGCCTCCAGTTGCATTTATTACTGGTATCCAGACTTAAGATGTTCAAACTGAAGTGCAGAGCCTATGAAGAAAAATGATCTGATAGCTGTCCAAGTGGTACTTGTTAAAAACCTTGTCCCAGTTTTTATGTTATTGTTGACACTGATGCACTGATTAATTTGCTTCATTTGACAGTTCATCAACATTTGCTGAGCTCTTACCCTGCTGTTTTCATTAAGACATTTAAAAGCTCATTGTAAACATATTGAATATAAAAGTAACTCCCAAATAAACCGGCCATTGATTATATATGTGGAATTTCAAATAAGGATTTGTCTGGGCCCCCTGGAAATTCTGAGTATATTAGCTTATTTGTTAACAAACTTCCACTCACAAAAAGGAAAAGGAAGAACTACTCCTGATTAAGTACTTAATTTCCTTTTCCACACTGAAGAGTCATTGGCATAAAATAATTTATAGTTCTCTTCCCCTTAAGAATCAGAAATTAAGAGCCCTTGCTGCAGAAGTACTATCAACAGGAGAAAGGAAGTTTACTACTCTTAGCTCTTTAATCCTAGCAGTTACTTAAATAATCTGAACCAGACACAAGTATTACTGCAGAGAATAAGGGAGCTCTAGTGAATAGTTGTGCACAGTGATGCCATCAATGAAATAAGCTTTAAAATTTTCCACAGAAGCTTACATTCCCTAAGCCCAAGTGGTCTCCTAGAGAACTATACCAGTCCATCACATCTACATCTCTTCAAGGGCAGTGTTGAATTTTCTCTCTCACAGTCACTTTGAATTTTTGTCCCTGCTACTGAGATTTTACAACAGCTCCAAACCCACACTGTATAAAATTCTGACAGAAGAAATGTCACTGGCTTCAGTTACTTGGTGTGTGTTCAGTGTTCATGCAGGATGCTTACAGAGAGATGCATCAAGGAGAGGAGTATGAAAGGCAGAGACATGAATGTGAAATGCGCTGGAGCAAACACTGAGATGCCAGAAAGAAGCAAGTGGTGTCATGGTGCTGCTGTGTACAAAAGACCAGTGGTGTTTGTAAGAAAGGAGTCGTCGTGGGTGTTCAGGGTAAGGAACAGAAGGCAAGAAAGGGAGGCTATTTGGAGACAATTTGGAGAGCAAGAAGTGAAGGAGTGCAGCAGAGAAAAAGATGAAAGGGGCTGTTGGGGTGTGAGCAGGGGCCTGTCATCCATGTGCCAGCAGTGTCTGCAGCAGACAACACAGCATTTCCTGCCTCATCATTAAGCTCCCTTTTGAATGTCTTTTCTACACAAAGGCTCCTTGAGGAGCGGGAGGGCTGAACACCTGCCTAGTCATAGGGCTAGAGCTGTGGGGTAGGGGGCAGCACCAGATGGACCCACAGTGTGCAGGGTATGGGTGCATGTGTGGGGCTCTACCTTTGTTTGTGCATGTAAAGGTGGGCTGTGCCAGCAGCAGGAGTGGCATAGGTGAAGGGAATACAAGGTAACCTTGCCTCTGATAAGTAACATCTATGTTAATTACCCAATTCAACCTCGCCCCTAAAGAGACATAGCTATATCCAGTAAAGATAAGTGTGATAAAAGGGAGTGGGTTAGCTACTCAGGAGCTTCATGAAGAAGGAACCTTGAGGAAGAGGGAATAAGAGGATCATGAAGAAGGATCCTGGGACGAGAGAGAATCACTGCTCTGAGGTCAGTCTATGTCTTCAGTTAGATGTTGTTGAAACCAGCAGCCATAGTCTAGCTTAGGTAAAAGCCTGCAGTCAGAATCTGTAAACCAATACATGCAGTTGTGGTTTACCAGGAAATAACCAACAGTCAGAGGCTTCAAGGGAAACCTCCAGTAGGAGCTTGCTGGATTAGGATGGCTAAGCTGTAAAGAGGAATCAAATCAGGACCCTTTTCATGCTGTGATAAGTAAGACATCTGCATCTTGGCTCATTTCTACCTTCTAACAAGCGGGCTGCTGCAACAGAGTGGTACTGCAGCTAAAGAAGTTTGTAGATATAGGTGCCAATAGGATGCCAGGGATACCTATTGTGTAGATGGTCTTAAGTAGAGTTCCTTGATAGTCCTATATTGTATAGATATACATGCATTTATTTTCTACATATTTATATATGCATTTATTTTCTACTGATGGACCTTCCTCCTGACCAGTCAGTAAGGGGAACAGGAAGAGTGCTTTGGTGTGTTTGTTTCTATGAGTGTCCCTGCCCACATTTCTCTCTATGGTTTGCCAGTAGTGAAACCCTGGGTGCTGGCTATACACATTCAACCCCACCAAGATGGGACCCATGACCAGCGAGCTGTGCAGTCTCACCTCTCTCCTGCTACCTGATTTGGCTACTTGTAACAAACATTTTTTAAGAATATTCTATAGTCACTAATTTCACAATCTAGCTAAAAGGAAAAACAGGCTCTTCTCAGTGATTACTGAAAATTGAACCAAGTCCTATCTATGTGTCTTACTGCCATGGTTAAGATGCTTAATCTAAATATGGATTTAGATATTATAGTTGGGTGACTTTCACTCCTTCATGCAAGCAATAATTTTTATTTTCTTTATTCATTTGGCTGAAGGTACTAGCACAAGTATACCTCTTCTTCCGTAGGTATTGAGCATATATTCTAATTACTTACCCAGGGCATTTCTGAGTATTTCTTCAATATCCATTGGCAAATGACTCAAACACAGACAAAATTGTCAAAATGCATGAACCTTAGCCATAAATGTAAAGGAGGACAAACTAGAGGAAATGAAAAATCTGCAAGGGTCACCAAAATAAACAGGATTCAAGTAAAATTCAACAGATTACAGCTAACAGTGAAGGGGTTTTTCTGGTATGCCACTTTGTGAATGTTGGGCAGTGAAGCTGGTGAAAGGTCTAGAGAGTAAGTCCTGTGTGAAGCACCTGAGTTTGTTTAGCCTGGAGAAAAGGAGGCTCAGGTGAGAATCTTTCACCCTCTGTAGTTGCCTGAAAGGAGGTTGTGTTTGGGTGGGGGTCAGCCCCTTCTCCCAACCGAGCAGTGACAGGACAAAACAACATAGCCTCAACCTATACCAGAATAGGTTCTGGTTGGACATCAGGAAGAATTTGTTCACTGAAAGGGTGGTCAGGCCTTGGAATTCACCAAGGAAGTGGTGAAATCACCATTCCTGAAGGTTTTCAAGAAATGGCTGGACATGCCACTTAGCGCTATAGTTTAGTTTACATGATGGTGTTTGGTCAAAGTTAGGACTCAATGATCATAAAGATATTTCCCAGCCTTAATGACTCTATGATTCTGCAACTCTAAATGTGGCCAGAACAGCAATCCTGTAAAATAGAAGTGTACAGGTAGCTGAATATAAAAAATAATACAATTGTGGTAGAATGATAGTTGTGTCACTATGAAAACATGGTGAAACAACTCTCATTCAATCACCAGTACTGTATTTTTGGATGCTAAGCGGTACTCTCGAGAACTAATTCCCAATGTCTTTGCCTCAGAGGAACTTCTGCACTGGTTACAGAAACAGCTGTTTAAGTGGCATGGGAGGGAGAGCCACACAAATTACTTGATTAGGTCACTTAAATAATCCCTAACAAAGTTGTCAGCAAAAACAGGTTTAATACAAAAATGAAAGCATAACAAAATTTGCTGGCAATGTTCATTCTACTGCTTATAAATGGTTAAAGCACACAGTGGAAAAAGCTCTAAAATCATAAATGAATTGGCCTAAAACTAAAATCAACACAAAAAAATTATCTACATGGAGGCTGGCGTGAGCGGTGTCCAGGAAAAAGATAAGGATATAAAGAAATAAAGGGGACCCTCCTTGAAGGCATAAGGTTCACTGTGGCTTTGATCAACAAATTAGGCCTAAAGGTTTTAACAGTACTTAATCGATAACCTAATAAAACACAATTAACAGAAATTTTTAAAGCATTTTCTGTATCACAACAGTAACTCACTGCTAAGTTTAACTTACTTACAACTCTCATATATGTAAGAATCTAAAAGACCAGTGTTTGCAGTAGGTTTGCTATAGCTTTCCCAAAGACCATTGCCCAAATGAGTATGGCAAAATTATACCTGTGAAAATTTTCTCCTAAATTCAGTGAAGTACTCCTTTTGAATGCATTTGCGTATTTTCAATGAATGAAGGGTTGAACTAGAAACTGGAGGTATCAGCCCAGGCTCTGTTAGTGTTCAGTAGTGATCCTCCAAGAATAGCAAATTTGAGCATTTGCTGGCTCTGAGAGATGTCCCACACAGAGGGAGATCATTGGTTGCATCCTGCTGCTGTCCAGGAGAGCTCAAAGGATCTCACTTAGGATCACCTTTATAGACTTGTTAAATAGGTCATTAAAGTTGGCTTGACTCATAACTTTTCATCCTGGATGCAATTTGGGTTGGCAGATTTCTTTTAAAGTTCAACAGCAAATTATTCCACTTGGGTCATTATTTTGGCAAGAAAAATAAGTTTTCAAAGATGTTCATTAAAAAACAGAGCTTGTTAGCATAAGTTCTTATGAGCAGACAGTGTTTCTGATAAACTCAAGAGGAGCTTAGTCTGGGTGTTGTTGATCAAGGCCGAGGCCTAATGAGTGTTTCTGAGATCACAGAGTATCCCAAGGAGGAAATGAGGGAATGCACCACCACAGGGAAGAACACTTTCTAACGATCAAATATTTTGCATTTCTTACTGGTCCAAATCATACTACATAGCATAACATCCACAGAGCCATGCAGTTTTTGCTATAAAATAAAAGATGTGGAAGCATGAACTAGTACTTCCAAACATTATTTTCACACACAGGTGGGCCTGAAAACTAATGTTTCATTGTGGCTCCAGTTATTGCATTTAAGAAAGGGCTTACTGGATTCGACAGTCAGCCAAACACCTGGAAGCACTTGAAGCATGTGATATTCAGCTGTCCCATGCTCAGCTCACCATAGAATTGCTTTCTATCACCTGCACTTGAATATTTTCAGCACAATTGGATATTTACTTTGTTCTGAGATTGTATTTGGAAATGCACTTCACTTTTACAATTCTTATCAACACAGGATGCTCATGAGCACACTTCTAGTGAATCAATTCTATAGATTTATTCTTTTGTTGCAGTGTATTTGTGACATTACTGAATAGAAGAAACATTTCATGGTTAAGAATTAAAAGGTTCTGGTACTGTACTTAAAAAAGATACTAGATCAACTGGTAAAACAAGGAATTGTATGAAATTTAAACAGAAATTAAAAATCCATTGAAGCAGATCTACAGTTAGCAATTCTTATGAAAGAATCTCATGAAAATGAAACAATTAATTTGAAGACTGAGAAACTGATAAAGGTTCCCTCCCTCAATATTTTGAAGTGAGGTGATGACATTTCTTTTGCAGTGGACTGTTCAGCAAGCCACGATTGTAGACATGGTGGAAAAGTCTTTTTTTTCTCTAGATAGTCCCAGTGAAGATTGAATCTGACAACTGTTCTGAGAATATTCAAACACGTGAAGAGTTCCACAGCAAGAAAAAAAAAACTAATAACCCCTACATTTCCTATGAACTACACCACCTGGAATAGTAGAACAAATGAAACAGATGTTTAAACCAACAGTAAAACAACCCTGGGAAAATAACCAGATGAAAAAGGACAATTGGGATTTGATAATTCCCTTAGTTCCAGCAGCTCCTCAAACTTTCCTTGCTACTGACAGAAACTTCCTTTGAGGAGTTTTAGGCTGAAGTATACACAAGACAGAACATCTGATGTGGTACAAGCACTGTCAGATACGTGGGTTAAATCATTATGTAAATATTATGTTAATTTTTGAATCAGACACATTTTTAAGTAGCTACTAAATTACAGAAATCCAGGACTAGAGCAAAAGCTTGTTTTTACAAATTTCAGCGAGAGAATACCTGGGAGGGTGGAGATCTGGGGATGCAATTAGCCTATGCAAATCTTGAACATAGGCTGTGTCACAAATGCAATGGGCTGTAACCAAACTACAGGCAAGGTCAACCCTTTTGCAAATTGAAGTTACTGGAGAGAAGAAAGCAATAGATAAGTTTTACCATTCAAGTCAGCTGAAATTGTGCAAGCAAGGAAATTTTCATGACTGTGGAGACCCATCTCTGGTGTATTCATGCAAAGATGGGTCTCTCAGAAAAAAGGTTAATTTTTGCTTCTTTCTTCTGAGTGGCTTTTAGACAGCTGGATTTTGTCCATAGTAGTTCTTGTAAAAGTGGAGGCCAACACATAGAATTACTGAAATGATCATTGTAAGAATAAAGAAAGCTGAAGTTTCTAATTCACAATGATACTATTTTAGGAGCGCAGTCTTCAATTAAATCTGTAGTTTTAAAAGATTAGCTTCCATTAGAGAAGTTATTAGATTTGTATAAAAGAAATTTTTCAAGAAATCTCAGACAGTTGTGTAAAAATGTGAAAACTTTCTATGCTTGAGACTTTATGCGATACAGTAAGTCTGATTTGGGATGCAGGTTACTAACACCATTCAGAATACAGAAGAATCTTTCAGACTCTCATGAAACACTGTGGCCCAACACCCTTTCTGTTATAACCTATTTTTTTATGCTACAGGCACAAAAGAAAACTTAAATGTGGTCACACTTGAGATAGTAGAATATCAAGGAGAATCAATGGGAAGGATTGTAGTGACTAGCTTGATCAAAATTGTATTTGTATGCTCTTATCTAAAGTTCACTGGCTTTTTTTTTTTTTTTTTTAAGAGTCTATTGACTTCTGTGCCCTTTAAAAGGGGTTTAAGTGCCTCTTTCTGAGAGATTACTGCAGGATATTTTGTTCCCACATGGTAAACTGTTCGATTTTTCATTGAACAGACTATTGCAACTGGAAGAAAAAATCTCAAGCACTTTCAGCGGCATTATTTTAAAGCAAAAGCTTTGTTCAGAATAATTCATTAATGTAAAAGCTAAATTTTAATTTGTGCATTGGTGTTTGGAAACAAATCAGTCAATGTTAATATCTATCAATTCCAGGTAAAGAAATAGTTTCTGAATTTCATGTTTTCACCTGGAACCTTTTAATGATTTTATGATTACACACAAGAGGTCACTTCAAGATGAACTGATTACATTTCTATTCACCTATCATATTCAAGACCATATAGACATGGTTCATTTATTTTTCATACAAATAAATTTGTATGCATAAAGTTAGATAAAAATTCTTGATAAACATTTTGCATAAATGGATTTGTGTGTTATTGAGCAGAAGATAAATACAGTTGAGCTAATATGATCAGTTGCCACAGCTCTCATTGGCCTGTGCACCTTAAGATGCAGCTGGGTTCAGGGGCCCTGGCTGCTGCCACTCCTCTTCATCTATAGCTCCTACATCAACAAAATAAATACATACAATCAAAGAGCTACTTGCACTTCTGACTGGATATGAGGTATTCTCTTTCATCATTCTGTGTGATAGATTAAAAACTCATTAATCATGAAAAAAGGGTTTAAACACACACACAAAAGGCCACAATCTATAAATATAATTGTTTAATAACTTTCTAAAACATTTCTGTAATTAAAATTTAAACAATCTATTTCTTCTGACTTTATCTTTGAACTTTTGCTAGGCAAGTCAGTGAAGACCTAATCCTAATGACAGGGTAATGTGCACTAAAATAAACAAATTTTCAGGGTGATCAGATACCTGAGATAATACTATGACATTACATAATAAGTCTCATTCTCCTTATTTAATGATTAAAATTTGTTATAATAGGATATAAGATAGAATGATAATGTTTTAAAGCTTTATGGTTCCCCAAAAATGTTTTAAAATGCCAGCACCTAAATTCTTCAGCCTTCATTGAAAATCATCCTTCAGCCCAGAAGTAGAAGATTCTTGCAAGTAAATAAACACACCCCAATGTTTTCTTTATGTTGTGCAAGAAATGGACAAAACTGGTATTTACATAATTGTGATCTTATTTTGGCATGCATGGACCGAGTATTGGACATTGCTGTCTGAAAGATTTTTCTAAAATGGTGTTGTCATCCTCGTAATCTTGAAAGACTCAAATTTTTATAAGCTTCTGTGTGAGGCACATGAATGTAAAGCAATATATGAATTAGAGAGGCTAAAGTTGAAGAGGCACAAAGTTCAGTGGTGTCTAGGAAAATGGGTTTACAGTTCCCAGGTAATCAGTCTTAAACATGAACTTTCGGCATGTGGATGCCTAATTAAGTTTTCAGTGTTAACCTTGATTTTTTTTTTTTTTAATACAAATAAAAGGCTGCTTTGTGAGGTTGGTATATTAACCTTTAGCATTTAAATTTGAGAAGTAGCATGTTAGTAAATAAATAGTACAGAAATTAAAAAATACTACTTATAGACTGTTCATCTACATAAGCAAAAGTGCATAAAACTAGGAGTCTGAAAATTTATGTATTCAGAAGTGTCTTCAGTCTAAAGCAGATATTTTGCTAGCTCAATTTAAAACTCATTTTTCACAACTAGCATCAGCTTTCATCTATGCCCATATGGAAGAATACAAGCACTGTCTGGTTGTGTTAGATCATTTAAGCGCTTCTGATACCTGTGATGTTACTGGCAAGCCTGTGAAGGCCTCTAAGTACACACACAGACACACATCATAACCGTAACATTACAGTCTTGGGATTTGGTCCATCTGGCAGTAACTGCACGTATTTTGATGTAGCTCAAAGTTGTTCACTAAGCAGTAATTCCTTTTGCTCATCTACAACATATGCAAAGCCAAGTTTTAAGTTTCTAAGTTGTCATGTCTTTGTTCCCATGTTTAAAAACAGTCATCCTGTACAGGTAAAAGATTACAAGATGAAGTGGAAAAGTTAAAGACAACCCCCCACACGTAACATAGAAATATACAAATTAAATGAGATCTGTGAAAAATTTTGATCATCTGGAAGGTCATTTGACATGCAGGAATTTTATCTTCCTACTAGAGGTCAAAAGACCTCTGTCAGAAACAGCTCTTTTGTCATTCTATTGTGGGTTTTTCTGTGACCGTGGTCCGTTCTTTGGGCCTTACTGACAAAATTTTCTCATTAGTACAGTTTTAATAATGTAGCTATCTAGCAAGAATATCCTAAAGCATTCACTAATTTTTTTCGCAATGCATAGAGATAAGAAATGATAGCCAGATGTTAAATATTACCCACACCACTAATCTCCATTTGATTGCAACAATGAACAACTAAGTGCTATAATTAGAAGACAATAGTTTTTCCTTCTTTTCAAGTCAAATGGTATAGTGAGGGTAAAAGTTCAGTCTAAAAGTTGTGCATTAGTTTTTAGCACAAAAAGTGTTAAGGCAAGAAAGTCTGAACTCCTCAGGTCGGATCTTATTGTGTAAGAAAGTTAGTGTCAGATAGACTATGGAAAAGGGCTGAATAGTTGTGTTAAATTAACTGCTTGCAGCCGAGTTATGGAGTGTTGAGGTAACTGAAACAAAGTTCACCCTAGTTGCATCACACCAAGATATGTGTGTTCTCACATCACCCATGTGAAGCGGCACAATGTAGCGTGAGAATATTAGAACAATAAAATGTTCTACATAGTGCCTGAGAGGTATGATTCATACCTGTACTTACCATAGGGCATTAATAAAGATACTTAGCTGGGAAAGATAAGCTCTTGAGAAAGGTGTTCTGAAAACAAGGCAAAAGTTGGAAATCTGCATGAGGAGAGATCATGTGCAGACTCTTAAAACAAGCGTTGTTTACAGGATCACAATAATAATGAAAAATGCAGGCTGGGACAAAAATAAAATTTATTAATGAGCATATATTATATAGAAACACAGCAAGACATAACAAAATAGGCATAATGATTAGTATGCTTACTTGGAAGTCACCATTCAGGTGGTCTCCTCTTCAGCAGCAGGGGACAAATTGGGTATTTGCTCTTGATCCTCTCATTATTTTAATGTGTGTCTCTGTGTAAATACTGTCATATTTACTTGTTTATTTTCCTTAGTATCAACATGGCCAATGCATGGCAGGCAAGACAATAAAGTCACCTTAATTTCACGTTACCCTGTACTGGTTTTGATTTAAAGTTTTCATATCAAATTCAAATTAATAAAAATAGTAATTAATACAATTACGACAAGTAATAAATTCAAATAATCATATTTTCATATTGGTTTCAAATGAATATGAATAATATAAGAAAATAAATTACCAAAATTCAGTCTGATATTTTAGAGCAGAGGAAGCTGATATTTCTTTACAAAATTTTTGAGGGTTAATTTCAGCTATCACACTCTTTCTCACCTGGATTTTGTTCATTCACATACATATTTTTGCACCTACAGAGTCAAGATCATCAAGGTATGTGTGTTCACATTGCCTGTCCAAGAACACCTGTGTGTATTAAAGAGGGTTGTCTTGGATTCTTCTTGACTGACAACAATGAAGTTTTTATTTTTTGATGGCATATTAAATACTCTGCAAAAGTCAACAGGTGTTATTAGGCAGTCCTTTGCTTCAGTATGTTACTTATTCCAGCCTCCATAAACCTTACCCAAGGTTGTTTTCTGAGGGTTTGTTTTCTGCCTTTTTTTTTTTTTTTTTCAAATATATATATATGTTCAGTGTAAGTTTGGAATCTGCACATGTATCTGGCTATAGTTTATTTTGTATAGTATATTTATATAGTATATTATGTGCTATAACCTCGCTTTCATCTTTTGTCTGTTTAAGGTGAGTGATTTCCTGCTGATGAGTTGTTCCTCATGTGGTCTAGTCAAAAACCAGACCTTATTATCTTGATGAAAAAACCCTCTGTTTTTCTTGATTTTATTGCTTGTGGTGGTATTGCTTAGCACTGCATTAGAGTGGCTTGTGCCTGTGGAAGTCTACATAGATGTAAGGCAAAGACTTGGCAGCATTACAGCTGGTTCTGGCAGTGTATTTAAATTGTATACCAAGGGGAATTTTATTAGTATGGGGTTTTTTGGCTGCTTCAATTAGATTCTTATATTAGTAATTATGATTTAGAATAACACCTGGATTTTTGTTACTAATAGCAGCTTAATAAATGGAAGATTTTCTAAAAAATATTGATTGTTCCCCATATCTTCCCCAGTTAGATCCCCAAGGAAAACAGCATTTACAACAGCAGCCATTTGTAGACAGTTGAAAATGTCTGTTTCTTGAAATACCCTAAATGATCAAAGTACCTAATTGGTCTTTGCATTACAGTAGTCCTGAAATCTTTTTCCAGTCTGTGCTACAGAGCAGCTAGCAGTTAATAGGAGAAGAAAACTCTGTAATGAGCAGTAACCAGCACAATCCTCTGCTAACTTTCTTTTGCAAAAACTGACCTTTTGCTGCTCTTTCAACAAATCTCTTTATGTATCAAAATTTGAGTGTTAAACCACAACTTATTTACAAATTCAGGCCAGCAAATTAGGACCAGTTTCATACAAGAGCACTGGGAATTTTGTAGAAAGGTGTTGGAGTAAGTTCTGGACAATACTGGAGATGAATAGATATAAAATTTAAACCATAATGAATTGAATAGTGAGAATATGATTATTGGCACTTAACATGATTTACTGAAATATAAATAATGCAACGTAAATCCAATTTCAATGTCAGCCTTCATAAGATTATAGATTTGGTAAATGGAGTTAAAATTACACTAAGTATTTGACTTAATACCATATAAGGTTCTAATGAAAGGAATCACACAAGTAGATCATCAGATGCCTTACAGACAGGAGAGTTACTACTCTGTTCTCTATCATGTTCCACAAAGATTTGTACTGGATACAGTTCTGTTCAACAATTTCATCGATGACTTGGTAATAAATATAAATTAATACTGAACAAAATGCACTGGAAGGAAGACACACAAACCCTACCAATGGGATTACAGAAAAATCACAGTTGACTGAAGTTAAAACATTGTCTTGGAGCAAAGTAGTAACAAAAATGTACTGTTTGTACTAGTAACTGTGCAAATAGCAGAAGCAGAATAGTAACTACTGCTGAGATATCAGATTTGTGAGATTCATATTACTATTTCATAAGATAATGCTTAAAAAGTTTTAAAAGGGGGAAAAGTGATACATTTGACAGAAATACAAACAACATTAATGACTGTGAAACACAGTATTCAGTCTGGCAGTCTTGAAAAGTCATAGAATGATAGAATCATTTAGACTGGAAAATGCCTCTAAGATCTTCACTCCTGTTAACCCAGCACTAAGTCCTCCAATAAACTGTGTCACTAAATACCACATCCTTTGAAAACTTCTGGGAATGATGACCCAAGCACTTCTCTTGGAAGCTTGTTCCAAAACTTAATGACTCTTTTGGACCCCACCTCCCTCAGCTGCTCCTCATAAGATTCATACTCTAGATTAATTACCAGCTTTGTTGCCCTTTCTTGGAAAATGCAAAAATAATGGTATTGAACAACAAGGCCCGGGAAATTTCAGAGACTTTGAGTCTACATTAATGTTTAGATTTGAGTCATTGAAAACTGATATAATCACGGACAAAGATCCTCTAACTAATTAAAGTTAGAAAGTGGTATGTTTATTCACCAGTGGGCGGCACAGGAGTCATCTCCGAAAGGCGTGGCGGCCCCAAACAAGGCTCTTTGCTCTCTATTTATTTTCCAAGATCTTACATACAATACATATGCATAACCCCAGCACCTCCCATCCCCGCTCTGTATTAAAATGAGGCTATCAGTCCTTCACGTGTGTGCAGTTCTTCTCTTGAATTGGGTCAGTGGTCTCAAATTGGGTCAGGGTCTCAAAGGATGAAGTCAGGAGAGTCTTCATCAGGTCTCTGTGACCCTCTGGCACAATCCAAGGTCCCCTGCTTGGTGATTGATTGATACCAAGTCCAGGTGCTGGCCATTGTTCTTAGTGGTTTCAATCTGTTCTTATGACAGTTCACTTACTCCACTTTTTCTATAAACAAGCTCATAATATAACAGTTAGCTCTAGCTTAGACATCTAATAATCATTAACCTACCATTCACTAATCTAACTTACATTTTAATCAATATAAATTGCTTCTAACCCTTAGCTAAAATCTTAACTCTTTAAAGCCACGTTTCAGGTTGCTTTACAGGGGGCAGTTTTAAAGTAAATCTCTTGATTCTGCTCCATCACTTTGCTTTAGATTGCACCACAGGGCCATCTCAGGCTGCATGTGGACAGACGTAGTGATGTCCATTTGGGCTGGGAGTGCAGTAAGTGTGCTAGATGTTAATGGGCACACATCCAGCCAAGAGCTGACTCAGTGTAAAGTCCTCCAAACACTTGATGACCCTCAAGAAGGTGTTTACCTGTAAATCTAATCCTATGTTCTACAATAATGCGAATACAGCCAGAGTTAGAAATTATTCAAGGACTTCTTTCTGTTTTATCAGACCTTGTTTTCCACCCATAAAACTAAAACACGCTTTAAAACCTCCCCATAAAAAATGGTCTCTTCTCCCAAGTTCCCAGGTTTTTATATTCATGCCAAAGCAAAAAAATTATATCTAGTTGCTAGATTGAAATGCTAAGTGGGATATGTTAAATTTTCTACCTGTAGAAAAGAACAGTTTTTTGAAGACACACTTTACAGGTGCACTTTAGACATTTATAAAGTCTTTGGCTCAATATTGGAAAAACTGCTATGTTGGCAAATATATGGCTTTCTGGATAAAAAGGGTCATTTTCTTGTGGGGGAAAAAAAGCATTACTGTTGGAGTTGTTTATGTGGAGATAAACCTCTTTTTATGGATAAATTTCAAGGTTAGACCTTTTGCTCCATATTATTACCCTGCAATATGACTCTTTAACCAGCTTTTTTTTTTTTTTTTTTTTTTAATTTCACATTATTTTACTAAAACCTGTTTGAAAATATATATTTAACTGAAAACTAAAGCCTTTTTTTCCTTTTTAATCTCTTCACAACACGAGTACTATAAAAATGTATTTTTCAAAAGATATTGAATAGGTTTGTTTCAGTTTTCCTTTGGATAAGGTTTCTCATAGCACTTGAATACAAATTAACAGGGAGAAAAACAGGTGGAAAAAGCCTGACTTTTCTAACATTATTTAGTGTTCTGGACAGCAAGTGGTGCTACTGTATGTAGAATACATAGTAGATAAAAAATCAAAAAGAAATAAGATTCATATCAAGAAATTATTATCCTCTGTCTCAGACAGAATGCATGTCTGAAACATACGTATACTTATCTAGAATTCTGCTAGAATTGTAATATTTACACTCTTCTTATATCAAGCACTTAGTGATATTACAAAATCTCTGCCAGGAAAACAAAAATAAATTAACCCTTTTGTCTGATTTACTTTAAGTTATTTACAGTTGATTTGTGAATTATTAATATTTCTCATGTTATTCTATGATATATGCAAATTCTTAAGCAGCAACAGGGAGATAATAATTATCAGCTTACAGTTTCATTAGGCAAAAAACCAGCTTCAGTGGTGAAAATAGTATTGTTGTATATTTTTATAATATTTTAAAATCTCCTATATTTTAGTTTTAATAGTTCAAAATATTACTCATACTTGGATAATTTAATATTGTGTTTTTTTCTGGTACTTGCATAAATGATTGTTCAACATCTGAAACAACTCAGTTTCTTTTATTATGTTCTTACTTCCAGACACAGAACATTGGATTAAAAATTATGTGTGTGCGCATATATATATATATATATATATATATATGCACTGAGTTTTTCAGAGAAATAGTTTCAGTAGCATCAAAACAATTCTCATACAAAAATGTGTCCTAATAATCACCCATAGTACTTTGGTGTCTTGAATTCCATAAATTAACATAGTAAGGTATCAAATTCCTATCTGAAAAAGTTGTTATTAGTCTGGTATTTGTACAGCTAGAAGGGTAGAAGATTTCTTTTTTATTTTTGTCTGGACAAAAAATGAAGTGCATGATGTTATTCTCAGTTGTCTAAAAATGTTATTTCTTCACATACAGATATATTTCGGTCTGTGTTATTTCTACTCAGTAAGTTTCGGCGCTTTTTTTATCCATCTTTTTGTTTTCTTCCAATCTACCAAAAATTACAAATTATCTGGACAACAGAACATTAAGCACAGGAAAAAAAAGCTGTTCCCCTTATATTTTAGTACTCTTCAGCTCCATATTGTCTGCTCACTAAAGCCATCAAAATTAATTTTTTACCTCTTGTGATATATGTCCTAAAGTTAATTCGTGTTAAAAGATATAAAGTGTAATATCATCCCTATAAGTAAAGTTTTGTTTTAATCCAATATGCTGTGAGTTGACTCAGAAAAAAGCAGCTCAGTAAAAGTGCAGGAATTTCTCTCGCCTGGAAAGACAAGGGGGGGGGGAGGCACGAGACACAACATGATTAGAATTTCCAGGAGAGAAAACACAAACATGCCTTGGCTACAAATCGTTAATAAGGATTGTAACATCTGGTCAAAAGTTACTTCATGTTAATAGAATATAAAATGTAATACCGAATGTATAAATATGAGTTCTGTATAAACTAGCATGTTAGAAGTTAAGTTTTGTTTTAAATAGCAGTTTGTGGGTTAACTTGGGAAGAGGAGACTTAATAAAATGCAAGAATGTCCCTAGCCTGAAAAGGCATAGGAGGGAGACGAGGAGAGCTTGATTGGAATTACCAGAAAGGAGGACAGAAGACTGTCACTGCTAGGAATCGCTGAAAGGAAACAAAAGGCAACGGAAAACAGAGATGATAGCCCGGAGAACCCGATGATAGTTCAGATCCGTATCTAGATGGTCTCCGTCTGGAATTAACCTCTCCACACCACACCTGGAACCGACCATTAACAGCATTGTCCTCCTCCGCTGATCCATTCAGACTCTTAGAACTGAAACCTGCATGTTTAATGAAGATGCCTCGGAGAGAGGACTTTCGACATCTCAGGCCTCTCTCCGCGATCCAGTGTATAAAAAGAGACTGCTGCAAACCACAGATGTGAACTTGGGGATAACAGACTGGCAGAGTGTGTTATCGTTGTTCACCCGGCGCCGACCCCGGGCTTGACGCTGTCCTTTTAATTGTGGCTGTCCGAGACTGTTATTTTGTCTCTCAATAAAATTCCAAATTTTGATTTATCTAATTTGGTCTTCTCATTTATAACACCTCTGAAATGGCAACAGATGGAGTCTTTTCAAAAACAATGGGGAAAGAAACGTGAATACAATTTAAATTTTTTATGGCGACTTGAATCAGAGCCATCAGGAAAATGGAAAACACCACAACAAAGAAATTCCAGGGAGTATTACATCCCAATGAGGGGGAAGTTTTCCTATTTTCTGTTGGACTGGGCACTGGTCACCAGAGCAGCAGGTAGGAGAAGCTGTATGGTACCAGCTTCCAAGCCAGAGATCGTAATTGTTATGTAACTCTTAGAAGTAAACTTAGCAAAGTAAATTTCATAAGTAAACTTAGGAAATTTAGAAGTAGAAATGGAAAATATTATTGTTTTTGAACTGCACCCAGAGATGCAAGAAAAAGTGTAACACTCAACCCGAGCAGAAGAGATTAGGATTTACTTCTTCAATGCCTGTAAATTAACATCTAGATCTGCTCCTCTGCACTGTTTCTATGCACGGCAAAATATTTTCTTAACTGGAAGCTGTGCATTTCTCTTGTGTGGTATAGAACAGGTATAGAAGCTGTTCCTGAAGAATATTTCCTAAACTTCAGCTTATGGGACCTCATCCTGAAGATTTACTTTCATATTTAGCCTGCCTGTCCACATTATATGACTTTCCTGTGTTATCTTCCTACCAAACTCTGAAAAAAGGATGTATCCTCAATTCCTTGAATTCCACTCTACCTGATTTTCCCCTTTGAAATTGCTTTCATGAAAGGATACCAAGCTAGCAGAGAAAAAGGCCAATATGAATCCATCAGTTAAAATCCTTTATCTCTTAGTTATTCATCTGATAATACCACAGAACCCCATTTTTTCTTTGGATATATCATCTTGGGTTACAATAGGAGGGACTGGTTAAAAGAGATTAATACATAAAAGAAAAAAAAAACACCACCCCCCAAAAAAACCCCAAAAAACAACAAAACAAACAAAAAACCAACAGAATAAACCCACAAACCTGTACAGAGTTTCTGCAATGTAGATAGATTGTGCTTAATGTTAATAATCTTTCATTTATAGACAATTTCTTATATTTTCAGAGGAAAAGGTTGAAATATCTCACTTTGTCAAGATGCAAGGTTTTGAACAGAGAATGTCTCCCAGGCATGTTTAGGTATGTTGGTTGAATGAGCAGATAAGTAAATGGAAGAAACATTTCACAAGAAAAAATATAAACAGAGTTGACCAAAGTTGACTGCTAAGCCTTTTCATGAATAAATTACAGTCAAAGTGAATTTTTACTGAGGACGCAATCTCTAATCAGTTTTCAGTATACTAACTTGTGCCTCATTTCATTTGCTGACTTCTGCTTGTTTTCCTTTTAAATTTCAACTATGAATCCTTCCACTAAGAGGTAAATAATGAAATAGGGGTAATGAATAGTGGAAATAATTCATGTTCAGTGTTTATTCTTATTGAATTGTTGCAATATGATCTTTTTTTCCAAGTACCTTTTAAGAAGTAACACAGCCAATTATCCTAGGAAATTATTGATAATGGACTTCTCCCTCTCTTTTAAGATATTTCTAACAGGATTGCTTGCAAAACTCTGTCATAAGGCAGGAAGTGTCTCATTCCATGTTCCGTCAACCTTTGATAACTATGATAGACCTTACCCATACTTTACCACAGAAAATTCCAGAGACTAACAGTAGCTCAGGATAGTTTTGACCAACATCTAGGTGTTGGAAGGTAATTCTTTTTCTCCAACCCATTCTCAAAATGCTGAAGGAAGAAATTCTTCTGGAATGAAAAAGCAGGAAACTTGATCATGACTCCTTCTCTTAATTCCTCCAAATATGTTAATAATTTCTCTGTTGTGTTAAGGGAGAAAGAGAACTCAATGGTCAGCATAAAACCAGAAAACAATTCCAGTCACAGGGGGGAAACTCCCTCATACTCAAGAATATGAGGAAACCCCTGGGTTTTGGCTCTTCCTGCCATGAGCCTAAGGACCAGTCTGGGTAGATTTTTGTAATCTTTCTTAAATGATACTTGGAAGAGGTGGAATATTGAATAAAGGCATAATTATTATAGCAGGATAAACAAACAGTGATTGTTTATTTACAGCAGTTTACATGACAAGGATACAGCTAAATTGCAATTTAAACAAATTCCTTAAACACACTCCTTGAAGGAAAAAGAGAAAAAGTGAGAGAAAATATATTACCCTAAAGTGGAAGCAAAACCTGTTAATTAAAAGGAAAAGGAAATTGGGTAAAAATGAGAGACTAACATAAACTGAGCCAGAGTTCTGCATGAATAGGGGAAAAAAAAATATTTAATTGTTGGTTTACCTTATTTGAAGACTGCTATTCAGAACCACACTGTGTATCTTGTAAGGATTATTGTCCCAATGGTTTACAGGATTAAGACTTCTCAAGTCTCACTATCCTTATTCTTGTGAGTGGTGTGAATTTTAACAGAATAAGATGTCTCCTCAGAAAACACTGAGTTGTGAGTGGTTGGCGTCCTCTGATCTAAGGTAGCCACAGGTAACATTTCATTTTAGTAATCACATATATTTTGACCACAGACACTATTCATTATAGATAAATTCTAAAAACTCTCAAGATAAAGAATGAAGTGCCTAAAACAGGCATCTGCACCATACAGAGTACAGAATTTCACTAAAAAGTTTAAGAGTCAGAGTCATGTTTTCTAGTGCAGCTATTGTGGGCTATATGATTTGCTCTGGAGATATGAAGGACTGGACACGTGAGTAAACCTTCTGATAAAGTCTTCTGAAGTTCACTATTTCCCACTGGCAGATTGATTTGCAAATTTAAATAGAGTCACTGTTTGATGACAGATGGAAAGAATACTATTTATTATTTTTGTTGGGTTTTCTTTTTTGTTTGCTTGCTTGTTGGTTTGTTTTTAGCCTCTGGCTCTTTAACAGGTCTGTGAGAAGATGTTGAGGATTCTCAGGGCCAGTCTGACAGATGAAGGACAGGCCTCTTTAATAGATGGTGAAGAAGTGTTATAGATCAGTTCTAACTGCTATTATTTCTGTCTGACCTTATTTTGAGTTGTGCCTCATCTTTCTTTTGAACTTTTACATGTCACAGGGTTTTGCATAATTACATGCATTTCTCATACTACTTTTTTATGTTGTAGTAGGACCTTGATATTGCAGCTAGCACACAACCCAGAAGGGTAGGTATAGTGCTATGAATATTAACACCTGCATCAAAGTTCCCTGAGGGACCTGTTTTGACGGTCAGAAAATTCTTTCATAAATATGGCTTTCATGAATTATTTTAAACTGTAGTTCATAATCAAGTCACTACAGCACTGCTTTCTAAACTAACAATGGATTGCAATAAAAGTTGGTATAAGGTCACCTGTTATGTGAAGTAAGATCTAAACACCAAAATCTTTGAAAAATGTTGTAGGTGCAAGATCCTTTGTAACAAATTCTAGCTCCGCTTTGTTTTATATACCCGTCTAAACCAATTACTTGGTGTAAAAGGTCATCAGCAAAAGAAACCATTACTTGTGATTTTTGTCATGTTTGATTTAGGTTTATATATAAACATGAGAGTTGAGAGGGAAAACCATCCTTTCCCTCTCTAACTTTCAGGTTAAATCTGATTTATAAAACTTAATGTGGATTTATTTTTGCCTTGCAACTGCAATTTAACTTGAACAGCAATCATATAAATACAGAAAATGCTCAAGGTCTTAATTCCAGACACAATGTAGCTGGAATGATACAGAGATGCTTCTGAGATGCAGGGACTCTTCTGTTGTAGGTTGACACAGGCTGGATGCCAGGTGCTCACCAAGCAATAGAAAGTATCTATTACTTCCCTTTCTCAGCAGGAGAGAGTGGGACAGACAATAAGATGGAAAAATTGTCATGGTTCAGGATAAAGGCAGTGAAATAAAGCAAACTGCAAGGGTTAGGTGCATGGAAACAAAGAAAAACAAATATTTTGTTCTCTATTTGCCATCAGCAAGTTTTGTCTGGCTACTTACCTTGAAGCAAGGCTTCAGTACCCATAGCGTTTGCTCCTGAAGACAAACATCACATTTCTGGAGACACTGAGCATCTCATTTTGCTGTGTAACTGTCCTGGGTACAGGGATAGAGGTGCATTGTTGGCCCTGTTTATACCACACACATCAGCGTAGAAAACTAGGAGCAGTTTTCAGCAGAGAATGCTGAGGCATCAGGAGGGGAACATTTTTCTTGCCTATTCACAGAAGGGAGTATTTTTCCCCTCTTAAAAACCATGGAGAGATCCTTTTGCTGGGCTCACTCAGGAGCAGCAGTCATCCTGCAAGTCTCCCCAGACTGCCTCTGCTGGGGAGCTACCTCTGAGATCGCTGCCAATGGGGGACAGCCCGTGCCGAGTGACGTGGAACGAGCAGCTTGGCAGCAAAACTCCTTTCAGAGAAAATAGCTTTACAAGTTTCCTTCGTCCCGGTTTTCCCTGCTTTCCCGACTGGGGGAGGGTGTTAAACCATGAAAACTCATTTGCAACATTGTTTCCTTCCATTGCTCTCTGGTCTAGTGAGGGACCCTTCTGCCATCTTGTTCCCCAGGGACCCATGTGGCACAGTTGTAGCCTTCCCCAGGAGACTAGACGGCTGCCAAAGGTAAAGGAAGAGTCTTGACTCTCTGACCTTGGGTTGGGTAGTTCTGATTTATTCTTATGTCCTGCTCAGCTTTGGAGACCTTCCCAATGGAGAGCCGATGCCAGAGAGTGCTGGCCCCTCCCCTGCCATGGCTTTTTCCCCCAGTGGGCAGGGGGAATACCCAGAGGCACCACCCAAAGAGTGATAAAACAGGATTAGGTTACATCTCAGTGAGGGGGGTGGGCACTGCTGGACAGGGACAGATAGAAAAGAACATTACAAATATAAACCAAATTAATGCATTACAACAGCACAGGGAGTGGACACCTTTTTTATGAGTAAACCATCCTCTCCATTGTTCAATCTTTTATTAATTTTGTTGTGTTTATCAAGATTTCTTCAGTAAATTGTGACTCCAGTTTAAACCTCTCCAAGTATGTTTCCTCTACTATCAAAAGAGGGTGATAAGAGTGGATTTAATTTTCCCATTGAGTTTTAAAAGGAGCACAAGAACATAATAACATTACAAAATATTTTGATTAAATTGTATATAAGTGGCTTTTATTCTGTAATTTACTTGCTTTATACTTGCCCAAAACTTGATACAGCTTTCTGTGGAGAAAAAAACCACAAACCAACATGCATATGATAAAATAGCTATGCCTTGTTTACATACAAGGAAGAAATAAAATCAACACCACCATTAACACTTGAAGAGGAGATTGTGTGTTTCAAAATTCCCCTTACATGCACTCACTATAACTGAATTTTACCTCCTTTCCAAGGAGAGAGAGATAAAGGAGGTGATAGACCTCTCTGTAAACCTCATCTCTTGGTTTCCTGCCTGGCATGGTCAGCTGCATGATTTGGGCCTGTGTTGCACTACCACAACTTCTTTTCAGATTTCTAGGGGGGGTAAAAACAAAAATCAAAAAACCCACAGAAAGGATTGCTGTGCTTAATAAGTATATCTGCCTTGTCAACAACAGTTCTTTTTGTACTCCTACCCTTGTCTGCCCTGTCAGACAATTGGCCTGACACAAGACTACTGGGGAGGGCACAAAGCAAGGAGGAGAAAATGAACACTACCTCAGGCACATCAAGGCTGTCCTTGAACAGGATGGAGGTCTATGCCCACAACATTCATTAATATAAGCTCAAGAGGTTTGAACATCATGGTGTAGAGAAAAACTGATTTATGAGGTTTTTTTCCCTTGGAGGCCTGTAGATGTGGATAAATTTTGTCTGAAGCAGACTAGTTTTACAGATGACTGTATTCAGAGCAAAACTCTCTGAAGCATTTCTATAATAGCTTTACTTTGTAAAATGCGGAATTTTTCAACAGAATATGCAGTTCGGCAGTGTGAAGATTTTATTGCTGTGGGTTTGGTATGAACTATGTAACTCACAGCTTCACTATTCATGATGAATTTACTGACTTATTTATGTACATAGCCTAGGAAATGTTTAGGGTTGAAAGATTCCTTAAAAACAAATGCTATGAACTTTACTTGGTCATATAAATTACAAAGGTAGCCAGTAAAGCAGAAGTTACTGAAGATTTACCTTTTGTAGGGGTCAGACCTGTGCAGAACTGCTTCATGACAAATAGCTTGCAATAAAGGGTTCAGTTTCAAAGAAGAAACAACAACAACAAAAATCTCTGCTCAGCAGAGATGAAAGAGAACACCATCTTTTTGATGTATTCCATCTACCTGGCAACTGCATATAAATCCTGTATATAAATGTACTTTTTAGACAAGTAAGGTAAATATTTGGCTCCTGCTTGAAGTCATATATATATATAATATTTATAAACCAATATATGTGCAGGTGTAGGAGGCCTGGAGCGTTCAGATACAGCATATTATTTACAAGGGATCTGTGCCCTCCAGGGCAGCAACTGCAGGCTGGCAAGGTAGAGCAAGGCATTGGAAATAGCCTGAACTACAGAGGAGACAACTGAAGTTGAAACATGTATCTCCATTGACAAGAATTTGAGGTGAGGCAGCTAGTTCACATATACATTCTTTTTGTGCTTTCACCTTAAAGCACAGTTAGAATCCTTAGTCTAAATTTTGGATTCTACCAAAACTGGGGATGAAAACTTTGATGGTGGTTTCAGTTTATTTTGATTTATGTTAAGTTCCCTATATTGTTAAAATGATCCAAGATAAATCAGGAAATTTCATCAACATCAGAGTTTGGCCCAGGGGTTGCATTACATCATGAAATTAGTAGAAACTTTGTAGTGGGAATTCTTGGTGCTGATACACTGAAAATTATGATTAAACACACTACAATCACAACACTCTCAACAGCTACATTTTATCTTGTACATTGGACAGAATATTTTTTTAGTTTTTTAAGCTTTCACGAAGGATATCTAAGACACAAACGCCTAAGACACATATAACTACTTCTTGTACTTACATGTGCCAGTAATGAGAATAATGCAGCATTTGAAATTTTGACTAATTGGTGTCTGGTATAAAACTTATTAACAGCTTGGGCTGTGTTTTACACAGGAAATTTAATCAAAGTTTCTGAAAGTATTGCATTGTAAAACTGTTGCTTTAAAGGCAAGCTGTGATCTTAGTAAAGTTGGAATGACAATGACAAAACCAGAAATGTTCACTAAGGCTGCAGACTTTCTAGAAAACTTAGTCCATAGTATTTCTCAGTGGTGAGTAGAATACTTGAAGTGTTGTCTTTTCTTTTTTTCCATAGTGAAGAAGAACACAAGACTTTTTGGCATTCTTCTTCTCTGCTCCTCAGTTATTCACCCTGAACATGGAAAATGCTTGACAGTACAACTTGGCCATTGTTAATATGATGATGAAGCATAACTCCACAAAAATTGATCAATTTTTTTATCTTGGAATGTAAAATTAGACTCACACCAGTTGTCACTGAAGATTCTTATGGTTTGAAACATGAAATATTATCCACAGTGTATTCAAGGAACCTTAACTTCAGATTTTACTTTTATTAAAACTTCCAGGTTATTCCTGTGGGAATATATATCAAAGGAATTATTCCAAACCCCTTTGCATTTTTCCCACTCCATGTATGCCCTTGTCCTACTTTATTTCAAACTGTTCAGATATTAGTTATAAAGTTAATAACTATCTCATAGGATTTTCTACCATGATGTCACTATGGATTTTCACAGCTTCATAGCTACTTAATAAAGTTTTCACAATGAATATGGAGATAAAATTAAGGAATAAAAAAATACTCAAAAACATTAGCACCAAAACTGTTCAGCAAGCTTCAACGTCTATGTTCTGATTTTTAGATTATTCTTTTGGCACTTTCCCTTCCCAAAGTATTCCCTACTAAATGGCAGCTGTTGCTACTAAGCATTCAGCATGCCTGCTGATTTGATTCTCAGTTCTCAGTGGTATTCAGAACATGGAAAATATAGTTAGTGTGCATCTGAGAAAATGTTAATTTACCTGACTTGCCTGTCATCGTAGAGAAAGACCTGAACTGAAAGAACCAGAATGGTAATTACCTGGGCAAAGATCCTTTTTCCTTCTGCCATTCTTAGTTCATTCACTGCACAAAATCCAGTCTCTACAGCAGTTGAGATGAAGATCCTAGTTTATTTCACAATTCAGTTTTGGTATCCTGACAAATACTTTGTGCAATTACAGAGACACAATCTGTGTAAGAATACCAAGTGACAAGGTAATTAAAGACTTAATCTGAGTGCTTATACAAAACATATTAAATTAGATTGTCACCCCTTGTTACCAGTATGAATGGGTTTAAACTATAGTCTGTGCTTTCCTATCCCCTGATTGGATGCAATCAGATGTCATGAAACAGAAAATTGCAGCCTATATTGCTAAAGTTTGGCCAAATTACAGTAAAATGCAAGGTATTATGCTAAATTAAAGACCGCAAACACCGCTTAGAATACTAGTGATTTTCCAAGGACACAAAATGAAAGACATTTTCCTAAAAATTTTTCCACCTCAAAATCTGATAATATACGTCTACTGTTCTCAGGTTTACATTTAGGAAGTTGTTTTATCTCTCTACCTGTGGAAACCATGATTCACTTTTCAGTTGGATGTTGTCCACTATGTTTTCTGATTTTGCCTATAATTCTTTTTTCTTATATCGATTTTTTGAGATTTTTCATGGACTATGTTGTGAGCTGTAAGGCTTCTGTGGTGGTGTGTATCTCATGGAAGGAACACATTTGGGATCAGTGAATAAATGTCATTTTATGACTCAGAAGTTTGGGTTTTGTTTTTCTAACTAGAAAATAAGGTGCTGTACTTCTCTTTTAAAGCACTTGCAAATATTCTAAAAACTATCATGGCGAATTTTTGTTGAAATATAACTAAGATGCTAAAACTTGCTTGTGATATTATTCAAATGTACATGCTGAAGAAAAGAACCATCTCCTTTCTGAGGTGCATCATCTCAAACAAGGTGAAAGATTAAATAGCTATACTGGAGATATATGTGCATGCATGCATATATGTATTTAATTGAAATACTCTTCCACTGATGGACATAGATACTTAAGAACATTAAGGAATACATCTCATTTCAAAGCCATTCAGATAGGTTAGTATAGGTCTCTTAAACTTTATAGCCAAATGTCTATAATGATACTGTTGGGACATCTACATATAATTAGTCCATGATGAACAATTAATGATTTCATTGTTCTACTTCTTGCCCGGATAAGTCTATCCAGATCTTTTTTGTGTTTTCATTTATTCTGTATTGTTTCCTTTTTCCTCTTCTTTTAAATGAGAATATATAAGAAAATTCTGTTGACTTAATTTAAAAACCACTTCTTTAATTGCTTGTGTATTGCAATAAATTAATTGAAATAAAGTTTATAATACCAGCAAAAGCTAAATGAAATTACCATTGGGAAGAGGTAATAGCAAAGATGTTTCTAGGTCTTTTTGCCTTAGAATTTCCTTAATAGTCAGAATTCCTGAGGGTTAAATATATACATTTAAAATACTGATTATTATTTGGTGTAAAAATGAAAGTAGGTGCTTGTTCACCACTGATCACTGGCTTTGCGCTACAGTTGTCTCCCTTTCTAAACTAGTTCCAACTTCACAGAAATACATTCCGTTTGAGGTCTGTCTCACAATTCCTTTCTATTGCTAGCTGTAGGAAATCATTATTTGACTTGTGCATTTTACTGGAATTTACATGGTATATAGAACTGGTCTTCTAGTCTTTGGTGCAACTTAAAAGTACAGAGGTCTCTAATTTCATGAGATTTCTGTTTTTCTATTGAGCTGTTCTCACATTTAGATCCATGGATACCTTCTTTGATTCCTACTCTCTGAATTGCTTAGAAAGCATGGACATAGTAAAATTGGGGTCAATTCTTCTTTATCCAAATAATGGTGAGGTGTTTTTCCAGACTGTACATGATGCTTGAGGGGAACCTTCCATTTTGATCTGTCTTTCATTCTAGGAAAAATAGTTATAGTAACACCACCACCCCCCCCCCCCCCAAAAAAAAAAAAAAAAAAAAAAAAAAAAAAAAACCAAAAACAAAACAAAAAAACCACCAAAATAACCCAAACCAACCAACCAACCAACCAACAAAACCAAAAAACCCACCAAAAACAAAAAAAAAACCAAACCAAAACAACAACAACAACAACAACCAGAAAAGAAAAGAAAAGAAACCCCCACCAAACCCAAAAGAAAACCCCACCTTATTAATGTCTTCCAGGGCAGACAACCAACAAAACCTTGTCCATTGCTCTAATAACTCACTTTATAGGAAGATCTGCTGTGGCAGATCTGCTGTGGCAGTAAGGCAAGATTTATTCTTTGAGAAGAAAGAAACAAAACTGTAGTTTAGGGAGACACTGACAGTGTACACTGCATTGCTCTGTTCTCTTGTATTTACAACAAATGTCCAAGCAAGTAGTGGTTACACAACTTGTGGTCATAGGAAACAGAGTTATTATTTGTAGGAAACAGAGTTACTACTTAGGTCAATATATCAACTTGGAAAAATGAAACAGGAAGAAAAGAAGGTAGCCCAGCTTTTATCCGGTCCATGGGGTATCATTATGCATCATAGATATTTAATATGTTTTGATGGAAATGCAAGGGAGTCCTGTTAAAAGACAGGTTAATTTTTTGCTGTTAGTTTATGGTTTCAAGTTTGAATGTCATTGGTCTTTTCCACTTGTATATTCTTTTTTGATTTTATCTATGTTCTGTGATTTTTAATCACTCCTGGAGTGGCTAGAAACAAAGAATAGTTTTTTAGTGGTTTTATATTTTAAAATTTTATTTGACAATGTTTTTTCCACTGCATTCCAGGAGAGAATATTTTCTATAATAGTCACTGTTGTCACTGTTCACTGTTTGCTGTCAAACAGACAAATTTTTAAGGGGGGGGGGGGGGGGGCGGAGAAGGCTGAGGTATAAAAATAATAAACTGAGTGCAAGTGATCTGAAAATAATAGGACAACTCTTAATTCATCAGTCATTGTGAAGCACTTTTTCCTTTAAGGGGACTTATGTTTTTCTTGACAAAAGTAACAGAAAAATGCTAGATCCTTCTCTTTCTGTTATCAGCACTTTTTTTCCACATCTCTATTTCCCGACCCTTCCCACCCCATCCCAACAGAGATACACGTCTTTAGTGTGTCATTTTCAGATTCTGCAACTGCTCTCAGAGGAAGGCCAAGATACCTACAGAAAGTAACATGGAAGGAAAATCAATTTTATGTAAAAGAGATACTTTTGGTTAATTTGAGTCCATATAAATATAACAGGGGAGAAAGGAAAGAAGAAGAAAGCAGACACCAGTAGTGCATTCAGAACAGTGCATTTCCCAATGGTTTGCTAATCCAGTCACTTCTAGCTATTGATATTCCTGCATTACCTGATGGAGCACGATGAACAGAAAGGTATGCTGTCTGTGAGCAAGTCCACTGAAGAACCCTGAGTAATAGCTCTTCACCAGCACAAAGTGTTAATCAAATCTCCCTCGGAAAATGGTTATTGGGCCAAACAGCTTCTGGACTTGCTTTTAAAAGTGTTGTGTTATACTGCCAGATTTTATCAACAGCCTGCACATATTTTCAGTTCTGCTGGCAAGACCTCAGGTTTAGGTGACCAATACTTGCAAAACTTGACTGAACATTAATTTTATTGTTTCTACTAGAAGAGAGTTATCATAATAAAGTTAAATTTATTCTACTATGCATTGCAAAACCTTTTCATAAATTGACCTGGATGGAGATGTTCCCTTAAGTTAGGATAATGAGAGGCTCAGAAATGTGTTTTGTTTGTATTTTCTTTTAAATAGAGAAGGAGGAGAAGCTGCACTCAGAAATGGTAAGTGGAATATGTACTTCCTTTTGTCTAATAGTCTCTCATGTTCCTAAGATAATTTATAATGCAATAAGTATTTAAAATTCAAGAAGCAAGTTCAAAGTTTTAAAAAATACAGTTCATTAAGGAACTTTTTTAAGGCCAGTGGACTAAATATAACATCAATATATTCAAGTTTTATTGGCAAGGAGTCATATCCAGTTGAATGAAAGACACACAATTGAATGAAACTCTTAAATTCTGAGATTAATTAATTGTTAAGATGTGCTTAGAATTTCTTTGGATAAAGAAGATAAAAGAAGAAATCAGAAAGCATAGAAAGAAACTAGAAACTTGGTAGATTTTTGAGCAACAATTTTAGTTAAACAAAAGGCTGCTGCTCTTCCTAAGATGATAAAATGGGTGAAGACTTTGAGAGCAGTGAGGTGACTAATTAAAAAAAAAAAAAAAAAAAATGAAGCCACAAGATCAACAGCGTATTCACCCCCCTTTGAGAATATCCAAAAATGACATTGATTTCAATAGTGTTTTAAGGCCCAAAAAACTTACTTGATGAAGCTTTTAAAAGGGCTTGTTCATGTACTCTGGTTTAGATGCAGAGGGGAAATGCTAAGAAGATATTCTCAAGAGGTCAAAACAACAAAAAAGGCTTTACTGGCAAATAAAAGAACTTTGGCAAAAGATTAAGAGAAGCATTCAATCACCACAGAAATCTTCTCAACACATTATCTTAGTCCATTCAATTTAGAAAACTTAAGCCAGTTCAATTTAGAAAACTTAAGCCAGTTCAATTAAGCCAGTTCAATTTTAGCTACTCAATATTCCATGAAGAGGGAATTAGAAGAGGAAGAAAAAGACAGAAAATATATAGAAAAGGACATACATAGCTACAACTCCTGGGTTCCAGTGATGTTTAACCGATAGAAATCCCGAGAGGAGGAAGGGTCAAAATGTGGGCTTGTTGCATGTTCAGCCTTAAATACTCCTTAGCATTCCTGGACCCTCTTGCCACTTGGGATTTCTGGTAATTTGGCCCCTCAGGAGTTGGGTTAGGAGTCTGAGACAGGTGTGGAGCATTGCCTCCTGTGTGCCAGTAACTGGCAGCCACTGCCAAACTGGGATACAGGCTGTAGGGAGCTTGAGGATGTGAGGCAGTCTTGCGGGCCCAACCTGCCCCTTTCTCCACACATACTCCCCAAAATATCTTGAGACATCAATCCATTCCAGTCTCAGTCTCTTACAAGTGTGGCTGGTGATAGCCTCATGATATGATATCCTCATACATCAGATACAAGAGTAGTGTTTTGTTACAGCATTTTATAATTTCATTCTCAGTATTCACCAAATATAACCATATTGTACAGTAAGAAAATTGAGATTTTTCCATCTCTGAAAGTGTACACTGAAAAATTAAACACTTTCTTAATACCTGAAGAAAAGGCATCATTGACTGTGTCATCCATGAAGGCTGATGGCATATCTTTCATTATGTAAAAATAAAATTTTCATACTTCATCAGTCATTCACATCTCAGAATGAAAATGTATTAGAGCAGCCAGCATATCTGACACCAGAGTTTAAAGTCTGTGTAGCAGAAAGTTTGCATAGATATCCTGATTCACAATGTCAAAGGAATAGAGTTCACAATTTAACCTCTCTCTGCTACTTCCTAGGCACCTTTTTTCAGTGGGATGGAACACTCAGATTAAATAATCTGAGTTATTCTCAGTTTGCAAGCAATATAAACTCTCAGGATGGAAATTATACAACCTTTGAGTCTTTAGATTTTGATTCAGCACTCTGCTTTTAGACAAAAATTTTGTGCTCAAGGATGGAAGTGGAGGCTCAGATCAAATCCTAACCTGGATAAAAATCTGCTGTATTCTACAATTGTTAAAGGCTCTACTTCTTTCCTGTTGGCAGCTGTAATTGTGGCTGTGCTTCTTCCGCACCGGGAGGACGCTGACCCCTGGCTGGCTCAGATCTGCACAGCGACCAGGACGTTTTCAGTTCGGATGGGCACGCAGGTTATCTTTACCTGCAGGGCTCGGCTTGTCAGCAGCAGTTGGACCAAGTAGTGTCGTGACAGCAGCGGCAGTAAGAAAAGGATGGCTCTCGGCGAAGCAGGCTCAAAGATGGTTTTATTCAGGCCGGGCTGTGGGAAGTCCGCAACTGGTCCAAACCGCAGGCCAGAGAGAGTTTGGATCTCGCTCGCTTATCTTATATGTGGGACAGGGTTCAGGGGGGTTACAAGAAGACAACAAATCAGGGGATTCAGGGGGCAACAAGGGGTGTCCACCTCCAAGCCTCTGACCGCTCACACCAAGAGGAAAGGAATTCCCCCTGGGCAACCTATCACTCGACGCCCTCCCTGGGGATTTCCCAGTCTTGGGGAGGGGTCCCGAAGTGATAGACAAGATGCCTCAGAGGAGGGGGCGGGGGGGAGAGGGGATGGACATGGATAGGTGAGGGGTGGGATGATTGACATACAACACCTTGTTATACAGAAAACTCAAAAGGGGATGGACTGTTACAAAACTGGGGATACAGTGAATTGAACCATAACATAAAACTTCTTATAAAAACTTAATGAAACAATTCTTGCACTGCCACATGTAATAATGTTGGTTGCTTGTTATTTTCCTTTTGATAACAGCATTAACATATTTCTTTGATCAACATGATCATGTGCCTGCATTTCAATTTACCTGAATTTAACACTATAATTTGTTGTATTTTCTGATTAAGTAATTCATGTTTTCTCCACAAATGAGGATCCAATCACTTCTCAGACATACTGAATAACAATAACAATAGCAACAACAATAATAATAACTTTGAATTTTATTCACTGTTTTGAACAGCTTAGCAAGTTTTATTCCTCTGCAGAGAAGCTTCAGTGACTAAACTGGAAACTGCTTTAATTTTTATTCTGCTTTATTTTTCTTTCCTCTGTATTATTTTTTATATTAAAACCAAACCAAAAAAGATAAATTAAGGAACACAATTAGTTTCTGAAACTACTTTTTTCAATAAACTTTTCCCTCAAACCTAACTGTAAGAATCCTTTGTTTTACATTATCAGTCTATGTGAGATTTAAAGTCTAAGAGAACTAGACTGGTGTGTGCATATTCCTTTTGGATTTTACCTTTTATCAGTCTGGGCACATTTATCTTTTTTCAAATTTTAAGCTGGTCCTATTTCTTATCATGACTTCTTAAGCAGAACATGGGTAACAAACTCCTGCAACATCTATTTTCAGGGGGAATTTGTCAGAGAATTGCCTGGTCCTGTTTTGGAAGCTATGAAATTGTGGTGAATTAAGAGGAATCTATTATTTTCATCAAAACCTGATTGTTTTGATGAAGAATATTTGTTTTTAAAAAGTTTTTGGCTATAAAAATACCATAAAAATTTGTATTAGGAACATGGAACAAAAACATGGAGTAGACTAGTAAAAACTGATATCATTTGGATTGTATCAAACGGGTATTTTTATAGCAGAGGAAGAATTTAAAACATATCAGCTATTTTGAAAAGAATAATAAAATTTTCTGCCTACAATATACATATATAGTATATTAATTTTTTTCTTCATTTGAGTTTGCTACATAAAGAAAAATACTGTCTTTGGTTTGAAACACTATCACTGGATAGTGAAAGTATTTGAAGATATGATTATGTCTCAATTGTCTACTAGGTCGATCAAATACCATTATTGTCATAGAGTCATAGAATTGTTAAGGTTAAGATCACCAGGTCCAACCATCACCTAGCACCATCACCATGTTCACCATTAAACCACGATCTCAAGTGCCATATGAACACATTTTTTGAATGCATCTAGGGACGGTAACTCTCTTACCTGGGTAGTCTGCTGAAATGATTTACAACCCTTATTGTGATTTTTTTTTTCTTTTTCTAGTATCTTATCTAAACCTCACTTGGTGCAACTTGAGACCATTATTTAACTCTGTATAGAGAATGGCTGAAATAAACATGAATATTATTTATCATCTGGCCTTTAAATTTTGGTCTTTTTATTTATGTAACTGTATTGAATCATCTTGGTGATCAGAGAAGGGGCCAAGAGCTCCAATTATATTTTCTGACAACTAAACCTATTTCAAAGGGTTTGTGCTATATTGCATTGAAAGTATTTTTGTCTTTCTCATGTAATTTATAAATTTTGCTTTCTATAACAAGCAAAATTTGCATGATCCTTTTAAACTCAAATATTTTTGACATTTGTGAAAAGGTTATTAAAAACTCTAGTTTTGGGCAATATTTCATATTTTCTATTTACCCTCTAGCCAAAGGCAGCCCAGGAGGATGTGGAGTTTGTCCTTCTAAAACAAAGATACTAGATTTCTGAGGGTAGTTTTTTTTTTCTTCTAGCTGAATTTGTCAATCTCTTGTACTCAACACAATGCAAGCAAATATTGAGACAGGTTTTCATGTCTTTACATGGAATAAGGCACATACTGCTTAAATAGGAAAATTAACTACTGTGTATTTTATACTGGATTTATTTTTCTTTCACCAATCCATTCCTATCCTGTTTGTAGGAAGAGCAAAATATATGTCACCAATATTTTAAAGTCATGGAAAAAAATCAGAGAACTGCCATTAAGAAGTTCTATCTCCTTGTATTTTCAAATAGGGCATTCATAAGTGTTGTCTTTTTATATTAATTACTTTTTCTTTAATATCTCTATTTATAATTTCCATGAAGACTTGTATATTTCCTTTTTATTTCTTTTCTCATTGTGTATCTTTTTTTGACTAATAAGGTTTCAATTGCTGCTATTCCCTGGCTTTTGTTCTCACCTTCTCTTTTAGGATGAAAGAAAAAATGATTAAAGAAAAATGTTCTTGTGAGAAATGTACACAGAAAATGCACAATCTCACTGTGAGCTGTTTGTCATATTCACAGGTTTGGAGAGTCTACAAGCAACAGAAATATAAGAAATTAATTTTTGATAAATGAAAATATAAAGAAGATTTATAAAAGCTCTAGTCTACTTTTAACTTTTATTATTACCCAGAATTTTAATTCTTCTTGCCTATGAAACACTTTAAAACAGCATAGACCTTAGTTTTTAAAATAGGCTTTAAAATAGTTTTTGCGAATAACTGCTTTGTGTCTTGCTTTCTTCACTGTAATTCTTTAGAAATATTTGAACTACATATTTCTTTTTCTTAAGTGAAGCAAAGCACTTTTCTGCTGTCTTCACTTTCTGGGCCCCATTTTTGGCTGCAGCTTTGAAGAGGCATTGTATCACCTAATTCTCAGGATGGAAAATACAGCATCCCCACCAGTATTTAAAAATTACTAATCCACAATTCTTTCCACTGTGGAGAATGCCCAGCCCAAAGGTGCACAGCATATTCTGAGGCTGAACAAAACATTTCCTGGTCTGCAGTCAGCCACCTTGCTTTAGAGAGTCTGAGGGTTTAAGAGTGTGGGAAGATGACATTCAGTGTCAGCTGACCTAAGTGCCAGAGAACAGCCTGAGTACATTTGATTTACTAATGTAGGCATATCATATGACTCTCACCTTCTAGCTGAGGGAGCTTTCTCATTATACTACTGTCAGATTCTCTTCTGTATTCAGAAATATTACATTCTTGAATATAAAGCAGCCTGAATTAATACAAGGACTGCTTTGGAAATAGGAAGAATTTGGACAATGCTCTTAGTAACATTCTTTAACATTTGGTCAGCCTTGAATAGGTCAGGCAGTTGGACTAGAAGATTGCTGTGGGTCCCTTCTACCTGGAAATATTCTATTCTATTCTATTCTATTCTATTCTATTCCATTCTATTCTAATTGTCTTCACACTTACCTTCTTGGTGTTTCTTGTCAATTTCTTATCACGATTTAATGATTTACCAATCCTCCTCCTGAGTCTTGTATTTTAAAATAAAAGACATTTGTGATGTTTAACTTGTCAGACACTGTTGGATTTAGACACCTAATTTCTTATGAGTGAATTTCCAGACTCTTAGGATCTTTTAAATTTTCTGCCAGAGTCCTTTGAAATGAATGACTCAAAGTTTTTATATGTGTTCCTCTATAAAAAGAGACTGTGTTGATTCCATTGGAGAATATTTATGACCCATATGAAGTTATGTTTTTATTTGATTTTTCACTCTGTATGCTCTCCATTTTTTAAAGTAAAATTAATATGAACTACAATGTTAATGGAAATATTTCCTTGTTGAGATCTACGTTAGGTGTAAGACATCAAGATAATATATACATAACTAGAGATATTCCCTGAATGTACTAGTACAATTGAACAGTTTAAAGCCTTGCAGAAATCCAATATGATGTTCCATTTTCTTGTCTGAGTTCTTCACTGTTTTCATTTTTCTAAATTTTTATTTCTTAAAAATTTCTCCTCTGAGCATTTGTGTAGAATAGCACTCACTTTAGATCTCTTGACATATATGGGCTTCTATAAGTCTCTTAAATGTCAGCATGTTCATGGTCTTTTAAAGGACAAAATGCAGGAAGATTGAGTATGGAAGTCACAGCAGCATTTCAGTAATACTTTGAAGAGTATTTAATATAAAATCAGATCAGTATTAATACACATGAACAGAAGAAAACATACCCAGAGGCTTTAACATAAAACAAAAAAGTTTATATTTGTACAGTAGCTCCAGTTTCTTAGCTGTCATCCTTTATATTTAAACAATCAAAGTATAGTATTCTCTGTGGATGTAAAGTCAAGGATTTTTGTCTTACAGGTAGGATTGTTGTATCAAACCTATTTTACAGAAACAGAGATAAAATAGCTTTATTCCTAGCCAGAAAAGATGTTCCTGTTTATATTCAGAGGGGTATCATACAAGAAATAGAGTTAGATTGAGGCAAAATACATGTTCTTTGAATTGACCAGCTTTCAGGTATTGGGCAGTCATACAGTTCCAGTTCTAGATATTCCAGTCCCTCTATATCATAATTTAAAGTGTAAAATTGCTGGTTTCTTGTATGTTTAGCCTCATTTTAAGGAAAAAATGCATGTCAGGCAATATTTGGCTGACAAATTATGCCTGAAAGTTTTTGGTTTTTTTTTTTTAATTCTAGGAACAACAATTTTTGATCATCTAGAAGGTGGAAGTAGGTAACTGACTAGACTGTCAGTTCTATTCTGACATATATTCTTTAAGTAGAATATGAAGGGTTCAGGATCCATAGAATTGAAACAAGTTGTTATATGCAAGTTTGTCAGTTGACTTCACAATCCTTACTTTGCTAAATATTAACTCAGATACGAATGCATAGGGCAGCTACGAGTGTTACAAGCATAGTCTTTAAATAGTGATTGACCTTTGGTTTTAAAGTCTGGTCCATGAGTCTGTGAGAAACAAACCAAAACTGAACAATTGACTTTTCACACCGATCTGTATGATTTTTTTTTTTCCTAAGTAGTTCGCCAGAGTTAGGAAAGAATCTTAAATATATATATCTTTAATACTGTAAATCTAAAATCATCTAGGTGATGACGGATTTTTGATTGATATGTCCATCTTTTTTTTTCTTTACATATTTAAAACTTCGTTACTATGGTTTTGATGGTGGACAAGCACAGGCTGAGGACTATTTTTCAGTTCTCTAGAATTTTCCAGAAGAAATGAGAAAAGAGAAAAGGTAAATGTTATTAGCAAAAGTGGAAAAGATGTTTTGTAGATGAAAATTTTTCTCCATTGTAATGCTTATCTCTGCCAAGTATTAGAAAAGAGATACAGTAGTAGTATTTCTTAGGCCAGTGTTTTTAAAAATGAAATAACTGACAAAATCTAAATACAGAAGTCAATTAACTCTAAGTGTAACATTAATATATTGCCTCACCTTATCTCAGCTAGTTGTATGATACACTTTGGTCAAAGAGGATAGTTCTCAGAAGGCAAATAGCAGCAGCATAGGGCCATTGCAAATTGCCTTCTACAGAAACTGACTGAAAATCCATGCCACTGGAATTAAAGCATGTGACTGAGGGATTGATTCATAGAATCATAAAACATCCTTATATGGGAGGGACGCACAAGGATCATTGAAGTCCAACCGGGATTTACCCAGTATTGTAGAAAACCTTAAAAATTATCATTCTGTTTTCTAAATTCTGCCCTCTGCAGCAGCATACAGCTCCGTGCATTCGTTCTTTGGGGGTTTTTTAAGGGGTGAAGTGCATAGACTCTTGTGTAAGTATGAATATACCCATTTATGCTGCCAAGTCAAACCTCTCATCAATACTAAGGTCTTTATTTTGCGACGCTCTGTCAAAGTAGATGAGAAGGTCTGAGTTAAACCTTTTATTGCACATAAGTAGCTACAAGTAGCCATTTAGTATGTCTTTGAATTTCCCACGGCTAGTAACAATAATGTACATTGACAATTGCAAATTTTCATCTTATCTTTAAAACAGGACAAAGTAGAGTTATTGATTTTTCTCAAGACATATTGTACTTTTAAAGCTTGCTTTCTAATTGATCAGCAGTTCATAACAAAGTGAAAAAGTAAAACCTTAATGTCAAACTTCTGAACAGTAATCTGACATGAGATCCTAAGGCTACTGCATAAGCACTGCAGTTTGTCTACGCCATTTCTCTTATGTTGTGATTTTTCAAATCCATTTACATTGTATGAGACCACTTTAACCACAACAGACATCTCTTCAAATTATTGAGAGAATCATAGAGTGTATTTACCAATCTTGCTAATATAATTCCTTCACTACTGTTTAAATATGTGTACCATAGAGATTTTTTCTTTGATAAAATAAATAAAATATAGAAAAATATTTTCTTAATTTTTCTCATGTAATGTGTCCTTATTTTAAATAGTATTCTTACTTTTTCATTTGAGAAGTCAAAGTTTTTTTAAAAAAATCAAGTTTCTTGCTTTTTTTGGGCATATATTCACCACTGACTTCAGTTTACTAGAGGTAGCTTGTTGGCTAGATAAAATCTATCTTCCAGGCCCCAAAGCTGCCTAAAGAACAAACTCAAGCCAGCTGGCACAACAGGGATAAAAAAGGGAATGGTCTAGCCTAAACAAAGGTAGTTCAAAGGATTTGCTGTTGCTTTATCAAGGCTCTTTAAAGAAGTAACCTTGCTGTGTGCTTAGAGCTAATTTATGACCCCATCCGAATTTTTACTTCACTTAGATCTGCTGGCAAGAAAGCTTTGAAATATTGTGTAGACCAGTTCAACTAAAAAATAGATATCAACACAGAATACTTGATTAGTTTATAAACCGGGTAACTATAATTAAGTTTCTTGTTTCTTTTGTTTTCTGAAATACAGGAAAAAAGCCCCAAACAGATGAAGAAGATAAACACTGACAACTTCGCCAAAGCCATTCCATACCTTGTATGTTGGCTTTCATCTTGGAAACTTAAGCTAAGTATTCATATTTGTCTTGTACTTCATTGTATTAAAAAGAAAATAGTCAAACTGTCTTTCAAGTATATTGTATCTATCCACAGCTGTGAATAAAGAAAAAGCTTTTTACCCTGTAAATTTTAATTAATAGCATATTTTTAAAAGTATTTGTAAATTAACTGTAAAAGATTCCATTTCACTTAGCAGTTTCAGCTTATGAACCATTGCCCATCAAAGCAGTATGTTTTTGATCCTTAATATACTATATTCTCAAAATATGGATTTCTTTCTTTCTTTCTTTCTTTCTTTCTTTCTTTCTTTCTTTCTTTCTTTCTTTCTTTCTTTCTTTCTTTCTTTCTTTCTTTCTTTCTTTCTTTCTTTCTTTCTTTCTTCTTTCTCTTCTTTCTTTCTTTCTTTCTTTCTTTCTTTCTTTCTTTCTTTCTTTCTTTCTTTCTTTCTTTCTTTCTTTCTTTCTTTCTTTCTTTCTTTCTTTCTTTCTTTCTTTCTTTCTTTCCCCACCCTCCCCCAGGAGCTGTAGGGGGAAAAAAATGGAGAAGAAACACAAAAAAAAATTAGAAGAAAAGAGGAGTAGTATAACAATTATTTCTATAAAGAAATTTGAGGGACAAATTCTGTAGTAAACAATAAAAGATGAAGTAAAATAAAACCACCAAATAAAGTAAATGTTAAAAAGTCCTTCTTGATTGATTCTGGTAGGCACTGCTGCACTCGTCAGTCTTGAGAAATAATTCAGTTAGTGTTTTTATGAAATCATGTAGCGGTGAAGGGGGTCCTCCATGTATGTTAGTATAGCAGAAAGATTAAATACCACTGAGTTATAGAGAAAATAAAAATAAAGTCAAAACTAAATTAAATGGAAGTGGAGTAGCTGAAAGCTGTCTTTCCAGCTTTAAACTTCAAAAATAGGTTGAGGTCATACAAATCTGAGTTTGACTCTGTACAAAGGATTTGAGTGGTTTTGGATGCACCTGTTTTCCTTTCCCTTTTATATTTCTATCCTCAAGCACCTATACAGATTTAAAGAAAGTAATACCCATGTCCAAAGGTAAACAGTGAGGTTCTATAATGAAGATTGCTTTTAGATCAATGTGTCTTTGTGGGACTGTCACATTTGCGAAAGAATAAATAAAAATAATTTTATTTTAAGCAGGTTTGTTTATTAACAAACAAATAATAAATCCCAATACTAGACAGAATAAAAATGGAGTAATTTCAGAATTAGTAATTGCCTGATAATTGTTTCATCAACATTTTGCTCAGTACAGCCAGTGGTTTACTGGAGTAGTTGAGATTACAATAAAGTGATTTCTTGCAGCAGGGTTTTGCTGCTTTTTTTTTTTTCCTCCCCAGATTGAATTTAGAACAAGCTAATGTAGATTTCATTGGACTACCAATTACATTTTCTTTCCAAATGAAATTGTGAAGGAAATTATTTGATTTACTGGTTTAAAACATGAGATGTCATGTACAATTTGTATGTTCCAAGATAACAGCTTTATGGGTACACATAATTGAAATTATAAATGTTCTAATATTGACATTTAGAGATTATACAATGGGAGGACATCAATGACATACATCTCTTTCAGTAAGGTGTATACAAACTAGCTGAAGAAATATAATCATAAGCCCTAAATTAGAAAATAAAGCAAAATAGTCACCATTAGGACTATTAAGATGTGGGTGAGAGGCAAAAGAAATTAAATATTGCTCTCAAGTTTTCTCTTTGAGTTCTGAAGAGCTGACATTGCCAAAGAAACAAGGCATGACTTCTAATGAGAATTTTAAGTACCAGCAGCTGTGAACATTTTTTGATGCCAAAGAGTCCATCAAACACACACCTTTGTCATCCAATAGCATTGGCTTTGCTTCACACATTCTTTTTATTTCTGTGTCCCTCACTTTCACAATCCTTTTTTATTCCTCAGAAGTCCTTCCAAACATCATTAGCTACCTCTGCAGAGGCTCATCCACTGACTTTGGCTTGTGGGATTTTCTGCACTTTCCCTGGAATGGGGATTTTATGTGTTTAAATTACAGAATTTAATCATTGCCTTCTGTAAAAAAATTCTTATAAAAGGCATGAAATGCTGGGCAAGCAAATGTCTACAATTGAAAATAGAGTTTGAGTAGAATAAAAGCTTGTATTCAGCAGTCATTCACAGTTTCAGAAGAACTGATGGTTGATATGATAATGTGCTGATATATCACCCATAAGAGGAAACTTTCATAGTTGAAAGATTCAACTGTGCTTTCATCCACAATTATTAATAAAAAGGATTTTTTCTTCAATACCATTTTTATCCAAGAAATAAGGAATTCACCCTCCCACAGGCAGTGCTTGTCCCTTTGCACAGGCCTATAAACTGAGTCTGACTTCATGAAGGCTGACAAAGCTGGAGATTGTCACAAAGTCATAGCTGTCACCTGGAGAAATTCCCCTGCAGTCATTTTTATGCCAAACTTTGCCTGAAGTGGTGTGTTAAATTAGCCAGAGATGAGGGCACAAAACTTGCTGATTACACATTTTCTGATTTAATGCTAGGTAAACCCAGCTGTGCTGAGCCAGAGGTATGGTATAACTAAGGGACATGGACAGTCAGTCAGCTGCTGTTATATGGTGAGCACGGAAAAAGATAAGTGAATGGTTTAGCTAAAGAGAGGAGCTGATTTTATGCTACCTACATTTATTTGCCTAACTATGTATATCCAACAGGCTATCCTGGTTTCATCTAGGATAGGGTTAATTTTCTTCCTAATAGCTAGTACAGTGTTATGATATAGATTTAGAACAAGAATAATGTTGATAAAACACTGAAGTTTCAGTTGTTGCTGAGAGGGTCTTATCCTCAGTCAGGGACAGACTTTTTAGCTTTCCATGCTCTGCCAGTGAGGAGCAGTGAAACAGCTGTGAGGGAGCATGACCAGGATATCTGAACGGAACTGGCCAAGGGTATATTCCATACCACAGAGCATCAGGCCCAGTATGTAAGCTGGGGGAACTCTATGGGGACTGACCACAGTACAAGGACTGGCTGGGTATCATTCTGTAGGTGATGAGAAATTGCATTCTGTATCTCTTGTCTGTCTTGGGGTTTATTTCCCCCTCTCCTTCTTTCTCTCTTATTTTCATTACAATTTTTATTAGTGTTGTTATTATTCAATTATTAAACTCTTCTCTCAATCCCAAACCTTTTCTGTCTGATTCTCTTCCCCACCAGCTACTAAAAAGAAATAATTTGAGTTGAAACCAAGACACATATTAGATGCATGCCAGCACTGACACCCTCAACCATTAAGAACTCAGGATGATGGTGATATCATATTTGCAGCCAGTGCTTTGTACAAAAACTCAGTATTTGTTGCTTACCAATTCTCCCATCTAAAAGTAATTTGCCAAGTAACACTGTCCACAGAATATGAACTTACAAGGTTGGTGTGTACATGGGGAAGCAACACTGGGTTTAAAAGTAGGCACAACCAAAACAGAGATGCCCAAAAGAAAGAGTCCAGAAACTGAAGGTGAGCCTTCCCAATTAATATAGAACATGTATTCCTAAAATCTTGTTGAGGACTGAAAAGTGAAGGTGATGAAGCAATAGTATTTAAGAAAACAGCCCCATAAATATGCTTAGGTAGGCATTGCTCATGAACTGACTTCATCCCACATTTTGTATGGAAAGCTCTTCAATTAAAATAAGTATACTTAAACACATTAGGAGCTCTTATGGCTTTTGTGATTTTTACTCTAATTCTCTAGGCCGGGCCCAGAGTTAAAGCAGTGAAGTATAGTTGAAGGCCAGTGACTAGTGGTACATCAAAGGGGTAGGTATTGAGTCCACATATGTTTAACATCTCCATTAATGATCTGGATGTTGGATTAGGTTATACCCTCAGCAACTATGCAAAGGACGCAAATCCAGGAAAACTGCCTGATACACCAGAGGGCTGTGCTACCAGCCTGAGGGACCTTTACAGGCTGGAGTCAAAGGGATAAAAGGAACTTCACGGAGCATAGTCCTGCACTGTGTAACTGGATCTGGATGGCCCTGGATGGCCTGAGAAGGGAGGTTGGATCTCCAAAGGTCCCTTCCATCCACAAACTTTCTGCCCTATGATTATTTCAACCTCTATTTAAATTCTTCTTTGTTTATTTTGATTACTTGCTGTTGGTATTTAATACCTGATTGAGATGTCTTGAATCTGTGGTCTGTAAAGGAAAATGTATTAATCTTGGACTTTTGTTCAGTCCCAGCTCCTTTTGCTCTTCTCTCCAGAAGATGAAAATATCCAAAGAAAAAGAGAAAACATTAAGTGCTATACCTGGGCTGCTCACAAGAAATGTTATAGTTCTTCTACAAGAGTCTCTCTCAGGTGTATAATCTCACTGACAAAAGATGAAAAAAAGAGCTAAATACTTGAGATAAAAATAAGTTATAGGCATCAATCAAAGCCTTGCTAATGAGCTTTAAAATGCAAAGAACAGCAACTTCTGATTCCGCATTACAAAGGATCCATTTTTTAAATTCTCAAACCATTTTAGGGAGGCTTTTGGTCCAGCAGCCAGTTACCAAAACCACAACATGCTAGAACAATAAGCCCTTAGAATCTTTTTTGTAGAAAGAGAAGGTTGTATAATGATATTTCGAAGGTGAAAGAGTAAATATAGTTATAAGCCTATGGAAAAGCAAAATACATGCATTTATTCATGAGGTTTAGTTTCTACTGTATTTTCAGCATCAGACTGAAGAAAGCTGGGGCATATGGATGGGAATTTCATATTTGCATTAGGAGGCACCATGAGAGATATTTGATTCTCAAGGGAACATGCATTGTGGACATACTTTTATGCAAAGAAAAGAGAAAAGGAAAAAAGTAATTCCAGTTCACAGAATAATCTGTGGTTTTCCCATGAGCCCTTTATCAGAGAGTGCAATAGCCATGCGAGATTGAATTTTGCATTTCAGGTTTCAAAAAAATTATTTTTTCACACTTTTACACAGTCATTGAAATGATTTGTTTTCACACTGTTGTGTTGATGTGTCCTTCTTGTATTTCTCAGCACTAGGGCAACCCAGCTAGTCTTGCCTAGACCATCCTAAGGTTTATTGCCATGTGCCTTTGGAAGAAAAGCTGCCAAGGCTGTTCCTTTAGTCCAGAATTTTTCCAACTGGAAAGCAAAGATGTCTCTTTTTTTACCTTTTTCTGATCTTGCCTTATTTATTCCTTCTGTGGGAAGGAGATGAGGCTAGGTGGGTTGAGGAAAAGGGCTTCACAGGAATGGAACACTTCTGTTTGTGGTTACCTCTTTGATTTTGGAAGACCATTATGAAACATAGTAGCTTGAAAAATGCTATATGAGATGGTTCAAACCTATTCTGCTGTCACTAGTTAAACCACAAGTGCTGCAGTAAGAGTCACAGCCTGAAGAGAGACAATGGTGGTGGAAAAAAGGTCTTTGGAGTTAGCCATTGTTGTGAACAGTGTGAACAGCCAGAAAGGTGACTTGGTTAGAAGGGGAAAATTACTGAGCAGAAGTTTTCTGCTAAAATAGTGACAGGGAAAACACCTGCCAGACTGGGAACCATCTGTCTAGGCCTGTGAACCAGAAGCAGCCTTGAGAAGTGCAGCTGGCATCTTTGAAATAGATGCTTACTTGGAGACCACTGACATCCTGAGATATCATCAATTACAGCAAATACAACTTTAGTAGAAACTTAAAAAAAAAAAAAAAAAAAAAAAAAAAAAAAAAAATAGAGGCAAAAATGTAGTCAGGAAAGAGAAACCTCCTAAAAGAATGAGACTTGGAAGTTGTCATGGGCTGTTCTAATTGCTAGAACAGGAAAACAGTCTGGAAAAGCAAAAGTTGGTCTGAAAGGAGAAATCAGCTTAATCTCTATGCTGCCCCGAATTAACTTAACCGCACTTGTTGGCTGCTTGAAGTGTTGGTATCCTATGCATTCTTATATGTCTATAATACAAAAAGGACTTATTTGTTATCCAAAATGTATACTCTCTCTTGGAAAACTTCCCATGTGGCTTGTCCTTTCACAAACCGTTTAACTTTCTTCACAAACTTTCTGTGGTATCTTGGACTCTTGCTGGGAATTCATGGTTGGCTCCAAAGTCTGTGGTGTGGGTCATCTCTGAAGAGAGACTGTGTTACCCTACTGGTGCTCCTCTGCGCTCATACTTCTAGGATTTGTTCAGATGGTTCTCCCATTTCTGGGATGGTTGTGTCCCGCCCTCTGGGAATGAGTTATCCTGCTCCTCGAGAGGGTTTGGTCCTTTCTGAAATCTGTCTAATTTTCTTGATAGTGATATTGTATATCTCATAAGTATATCCACAGTTGTATTGTCTATAAGCTTGCTTCACTAGACACAAGTTTGTAGTAAATTATTACAGTACTTTGACATTGCTTTTACATTGATTGTTGGTATAAAATTGATAGTTTCTATTATTGATTGTTTATAGTGACTTATAATTGCTTGATAAATATATATTCACTTTATTAAATATAGTTAACCTTGCAAGTGGTGATTTCTGTGAAAATATATTTGCTGCTGGTGAATTGTATGGCATTTTTTGTAATCTGAAATAAAGCAGAGAAACTTAGGGGAAAAAAGCCTCTGTAGTCTTGTGTATTACAGAATAAAATGAATACAGAATGCACAATCACAATCTTGGAACACCCACAAGGCTGGGCAATCCTCTGATATGATACAAAGAACAGAACAGTTAGCTCTCTGAAAATAATAATTTCAACCTGTATCAGTTTTGCTGCTGAGTATCTTCAAGTTTGTATTCAAAGTTTTGAAGACTACAATAATTTTTTTTATCTCCATTAAAATCTGAGATGATATATATGATATAGACCTGATGGCTAAGGCTTATGAGGTACTCAACCCGCAGCTCTGTCAATCCCTTATGCTGGTACAGAAACTATGCACAAGAATGGTTTTTATAACAGCTTTATTTTAATTAACCTCTTTTGCAAAGCATTTTATTCCCCATATTAACTCACCATATAGAAAGGTGAGGATAAAAGAACCAATAATTTGCTTTAAGCACACCTTTCGGTGAAACCTACCCAGCCTCTGTGTATCTTAAAATAACACAGGTAATGTGTTACACAAGTTAAAATAACACAAAATAACACATAAACCTAAATCATCATCCAGAATAATGGAATTGCAGTGCTCTGTAAATACTTAACAATAACCTAAGTGTGTTCGACCGACATTTGACATAGTACTCTGCCATCAAAGGAACTCACAACAGGTGGGAGTAAGTAATGAGAGCTGTTTTTGTAGAGTTCAGAGAATATTTTGCTATCATGTGCTGCAAAAAACAACTATAAGTTTGTATTTCCACTGTTACTGATTAAAGGAATATCTGAAGAGAGTACACGAACACACGAACAACAGGCATTAGATGAGAATTTCAAGCAAAAACTACTCAAGTTTCAAACTGAAAGCTTATGAGGCATACATAGATTCAGAATAATATGGAAGGAAAATTCGAGATATCATGGTTCTGCTAAGTAAACAATAAATCTCACCTAAATTTGTACACAGAGAATTATCAGATAAGTTTAAAACATTTACTGGCTTTGGTAATTAAAGTAAAATCTCTCACTGATCACAGAAATTAAGATTTATTCTGATCATACTGAACATCAACAGAGAGCCAATGAAAACCCAAAGAGCAGTTCTTAATAATGGATCTGGTAAACCAAAAAAGAAAACTATTTTAGAATTATAGCCACTTGTTGGTTTACTGCTTAAAGTTCTCAAACAACTGAACTGCAAATGTTTATTTTTTTCATTACACACTTGAAAGAAAAATCACAATCAAATTATTAAAATGAATAGTTGCCTATGCAAGCATTGCATTTCAAAGTATTCTTCTTCAGACTTAGCAGTAAATTTGCTCTTATTAATTGCCTTGCAACTCTTTCTTCAAAGCCTTTGAGCAAGGTGTATGGTTACTGTGATTATTCTGGCATTAAAATTCAGTATAATGCAACAGTTGTCATGTTTATATTATTTATTTCAGCATGTTAATGTACTGATATAATCCACAGCCAATTTAAAAGGAAAACTAAAGTTTTGGAATTACAAATTCTGTCCTTAAGTAATATTTAATATTTGGGACATGTAGAGATGATACCACTTCCACAAATTTCATGAATGTAAGGTTGAATTATAATTAAGTCTCTGAATGAAATGAATAATTGGTATTCCTCTGTACTTCCATATTATAATGTAGAACTCGCAAAATTATGACTTTAATATAGTTATGTGTGAGGTTTTATCCTAAAAGTAGAAAAACTAACAAGATGAAGTAAGTACAGACACAGCTAATCTTTTTGCTACCAAATACAATAATTTACATTATTATGAAATATAATAATGATGTACAGCAGTGCCTGAGGTACCCTAGTACCCTGGTCACATTAATGCTAAGGGAATGTTCTTTGCATCTGTGAAACCTTTCAGTTGTGCTGTCATAGCAGTGCTTTACTGGAGCCCCTCTGGGCTTCTTTTTTCTTTTGTTTCCATACTGTTATTCCCATACTGTCAGTCTCATGGGCCTGCACCTGCACTTGTGTTGGTATGGTGAGTTATCGTGGGGAGGGGAGTGGCTGTGAATATAGCAATGACTCCTCTTTACATGCCTATTCTTTCCCGGTGTTTGGCAAATTTTAGGTGTTTAAACCTTTTTTAATCCAGTTTTCTCCAATATAGAGAAAACCAAACAGCATACGGTAAAATGCACAATGGTCTCTTAAATACTTGACTGTTATTGTCCAATAATACTTGTGCACAGAATCTTTAAGAGATAATCAATATTCAATTATCACACATGACTGTCAACCTGTGCTAACATCATCACAAACAGGAACGAATTATAGCAAATAAGACAGAGTCATGGAAAAATTATATAGGTCTAGGGGCTAAACACAAGGCAAAGAAATTATCATCACAGCTGTCATGTTCATCCTCATCACTTCTTTCACTGTAAAGGACCTCCTTTAGAGGATGCTCATCTGGGACTCTGCCAGTGGTTTTCCAGGCCAGACACTGGTGAGTCTTCATTTTCCGTTGCCTTTGCTTCTGCCTAGTTTTCCTCCTTTGCCTCTCTTTCATCTCTTTTTTAGTCTTCCCCCAAAGTAACTTTCCCTATTAGAGTTGCTGTATGCTGTCAATTGTTGCACCCACTAATGGTTAACTTGACCATGTGTGGCTGTGCCTTTCCGCGCCGGGCGGACGCGGGCCCCTGGCTGGCTCAGATCTGCACAGTGGCCAAAGCGTTTTCAGTCCGGGTATGCAAGCAGGTTATCTTTACCTGCTGGACTCAGCTTCTCAGCAGCAGCTGGTCCAAATAGTGTTGTGACTGTGGCAGTAGATGAAAGGATGGCTCTTGGCTAAGCAGGTTTAAAGATGGTTTATTCAAGCCAAGCTGCAGGAGATCCTCAGCTGGTCCAAACTGCTGGCCAGAGAGTGTTTGAATTTCCCTCTCCGATCTTATAAGCAGGGGAGGGTTCAGGGGAGGTCACAACAGGATAGCAAATCAGGGAATTCAGGGGGCAACAGGGGGTGTCCACTTCTAAGCCTCTGACCACTAACTAAAAGGGAAAAGGGGATTCCCCGGGCATCAGCCTATCACTCGACACCCCTCCGGGAATTTCCCAAGCCAGGGAGGGGTCCCTAAGTGATAGACAGGATGCCCCAGAGCTGGGGGAGAGGGGATTGACAAGGATAGGTGGGGGGTGGGATGATTGACATGAAACAACTCAAAGGGGATGGACTCTTATAGAACTGGGGGCACAGTGAAATGAACCGTAACATAAAACTTCTTATAAAAACTTGATAAAACAATTCTTGCACCACCACAACCATGTGGTTGTGGCTTTTAAAATCTTAGACTGTTCTTATGACATTCTGATTTTTAAATCAATGGGCTGCTCAAGGAGAGAAAATAGCTTTACCAGATCTCCCTCCAAATGACTTTTATTTTAATTTTTCATTATCATACTGACTTTGTTAAAACCTCTTGGTGACAATTTCTTTGAACATTAATATATTAGTGTTGAATTAAAGATGACAGATTTTTTTTCCCATAAGACACACCAGAATTAAAGTTTTCCCTTTGATAGTACTTTAAATAAGTTAACTTAATGAAATATTAGTTTCACCTAAAATTTTTTGATAAAGCAAATATTACAATTTGTATATTTTAAGTAAAATATTTTGTGTATTTTTTAAAGTTATAAATACGTCTAGTCAAAACCTAGGGTTATTTCCCTAGATTAAAAATAGTGAAAAAGAAAAAAACACGCTGCTAAGTTTTGGTTGCAAACACAACAACTCAAAGATAATATGAGGATAACCTTCATGTGACCATGTGTAAGAATGTTTGGAGAAAGGCATTAACCCTTGTTCAGAGCTGGAATATTTCATCAGGTACTATTGCTTACTGTTCATTTCCCTGTGTCTACTGCAGGGCTATGGTATAATGTAGGAGGTCCTGGCCCTGTGTTTCTAACGGCACTATCATGTATCCTCTGTGATCAAAATAACTAAGAATAAAATCAGTGTTATCATGTCAAATTTAAAAATTGGTGCATTTTGGCCTTATAAATAGACATATATCAATAAGTACTACGGCAGAGTAAGTAAAAAACAGGAACATGAAAGATGAAAAAGTGATGAGGAGTAAAAGGCATGAATTCACCAAAGGGGAGTCATGCTTAACAAGCTTATTTGCTTTCTATAAAAAAATTACAGGATTGGTAGATGAGGGGAGAACAGAGGATATTGTCTACCTGGAAACTGGTAAGGCTTTTGACATGATTCCCCATAGAGGAGTTGATGATGTAAACATGCTAAGGTGGGTTGAAAATTGGCTACATGGCTGGGCCCAGAGGTTTATGATCAGTTGGTACATCCAGCTGGAGGCTAATGACTAGCAGTGTACCCCAGGATTGAATACTGGGTCCAATCCTGTTTAACATCAATGTTAATGATCTGGATGACGGGACAGAATGTACACCAAACTGTGAGGAGAGGCTGACATGCCAGAGGGTCATGTTACCATTCAGTGTGACTTTGACAGATTGGAGAAACGGGCTGACAAGGAACCAGCCTCTGGCACTGGTACTGGATTTGTACATTCAGCAAATGCTTAATGTTATACACTGATGCATGTGCTTGTTATGCATTCCAGCAAGAAAGGCAATCAGGCTCTCTCAGATATTGATTAAAATGTAATTTACTGGAAATAACAGGAGAAGGAAAAAGGGGGTAACACAGATAATCTTACATTCCTTTAAGTGGTGAGAACCCCAGGTTTTATAGGAATGAACAGTACCCCAGCAGTCAGAGCACCGCAGTCTTCACAGATCCTCTCTGTGCTGTTTGCCGGCACTGTTATCTTTAGAGGTTTTAATAGTATTTCCTCATTAGCAAAAACAGTTCTATTCATCATTTCTGTTGTCAAGCAAAGGAGCATTCTAAGCAAATATGCTGCTTACCCTCAAGATAAGAAGATACATGACATGGCACAAAGGCCAGGAGCCAAGGGAGATGCATGTGGACCTCACATTACAATTAATCAGTGAAGTTCATCCAGCAGACCTCAAGTGTGTACAACACAGCACAGACCCGCACATATTCTGGTCAGCTGTTCAGAGGATGCACAGTAGTGTTCAGGTTAGGAGCACTGTACCCCAGTTTAGCTATTACATTTGTAATAGCTAAGCTGGGGTACATCCCACACTATTGTAAGCACTCTTGACAAAAAGTAGACAAACACTGTCAAAGTCAATCAATAACTTCTCACCATAAATTAGTGTTACAGAGTAACAATATGACTATTTTCAGCAGGGTGCACTGAAAAGATGGATAAAAGAAAGATTAGAGCCAAAGGCTGCAGTAACTCTGAGCAATGGATACTGCAATTCCAAGCTTTCTGGTGCTCTAAAATAAAATTTATTTCTAGATGACATGACTTCATCTCTGAGATGATAAGCTGCAAGGGTTTGAGGAACTATCGTCCTTCTGGACTAGACACATAAAGTAGTTTTGTGTTCATTATCTCAGGCATAATCCTAAAATTTTGTGCATCCTGAAATGATATCTAATTAAAGATTATTCATGAGCTGGAAAAAAGGTAACATTGCATGACAAAATCCTATCAAATTTTCAGGCAGACTTCCTACTTCCTACATTTTAATGTAACAAGGGAGAATGTATTATTAATAATTTAAATATAGAAGTGTTCAGCAGTGGCACAGCATTGATCTGCACATTGTATGAACTACTACAGAGAGCACCTGTTGTGTAAGTGGCACAATTCAACAAAAGAATGAGTGTAAATCATCCTCCCACATGAAGAAAAGAGTGCTGGGGTTAATAAGATGGAAAAAAAGTATGAAATCTATCCAAATTAAAGGTATTCTATAATTAGACACTTTCCTGCTGCATTATTCATTATAATAGAATTAATAGGGAAGAAATGCAGATTTATCTAGATGAAAAAATCATTTTCATTCATTTCTGTACCCATATAAATTATATGACCTATGAATTAACTAATAATCCATTACTTATCATAGCAGTCATGATATTACTCCAGTGCCAGGGTTCTGAGTGCATCACCAGTCCTGACTATCCCTGCCAGCTAGGCTTTGGAGCTTCATGTACCCTGCCTACAGCTTAGGATCTGATTTCAGCTTCCTAGGATTTCCCTCATCCTGTTCACAGGCTGAGCGGGAAACTCCTAGTGACTGGGTAGTACCCCAAATTCAGCTGCTTTGACTTGTGCCCCTTCTTTCTGCTTCACATGAAAGATTTCAGTTTTCATACTGCTGCAAATAAAAGAGATTTCTTTAGCACATCTATTTAGTTAAATGAAATTTCTGACTACCTTTGTGTCTATTTTTTCCTCTGAGTTCCACTCTCATCAGCCAAATTATAACATTATTGTGCAGCTGGCCAAAAAAACTATAATGATGTTCTGCAGTGAGCTTAACATTTTTACCTCCTTCTCAGCATGGCAAATTCTGCATTTCTTTTCCCCATATTTCTTATGGACTGTCATACACACATGGTCTGGACAAGAAGGGAAGGGAAAGGACACGTGGAGCAGTGGTGGGAAAATTCTGAGTCTAAATTGTGTTCACAGTTTCATGGGTATCTCTGAAGCTAGACTCAGGGAGCAAAAAAAAAGAGCTTCTGCATTGCCCCTCTAAGAGTTCATTAAATTCAGAGAAGCAGCATGAATCAACAAACTGTTTAGTCTGCATTGCCTGCAGCAAGAGTCCAGTTTAGACTGCTTACAGATTTCTGGGTAGGGATTCTCTGACTTCGATCTTGCAATCTGGTACCACTGCAGAAGTAAACTATGAATCTTGAAACTATGAATCTATGAAACTATGATTAACATCTGACGAGACTATCTGATCTGGAAACTTTCGGGAATGTAGGAGATTGCTCCTCCTACATGTGCTGGGGCACCTGCGCCAGTCTTTATTTCCTCCTAGTCTGATTGAAGAGCTGGTCTCCCCAGCAGCAAGGCTGAGTGTGTATTAGTAATAGACAGCTTATTCCGTATGCAATATATATATGTATGTACACAGCTGGCCACACAACGAGCACAGGTGCACCCACAGAGCACTCATGAACACCAGCCCCTCTGGCTGAGCAGGAGGAGGGGCCAGTACTGCGTGTCATTAGTGCTCCTTCCCCCTGCTCAGCTGAAATATATGTATGAATATATATATGAAAAAATAGTCCACATATATGTTTGTGTGTGTTTGCTTATATGTAGAGTATAGATCACTCCAGCAGCTTGACTTGGGTTTCTGGTATGCCCAGAAGCTGTACCTGCAACCCAGTCTCCCCAGCGGATGGCATGTAGGGGACATACAAAGTCCACTCTCTTTGATGATAAGGACTATCTTATCCTGCCACATCTGCAAACACACAAAACCACATGCTCCCAAGCCATCACTGGCTGGGACTCCTCTCATCCCCAACAGCAACCTCCAATTTCATGATCTTACCTTTACAAAATTCTTGAAACCCAGGCCACCTCACCTACTCACCAGCTCACCTGGCTTACTCTTCAGCAGTGCCCTCATACTTGTACTCCTGCATTCACTCCAGGTATTTCATCACAGGCACACATGGCTTTGACCCCTGGAATCACCATGGTGCCTGTCACTAGGTCACACTCAAGTGTCTCCAGTTGTTGCCATCATGGATACACAGGTTATCTGGACCCATGTTTTGACTCCACTTGCTGGCACTCAGATCCCTCATAAACACATACACACATGGGCTTAAGAGACTATTACTGGAAAAATAACTGAAAGTAGAACCTAGTGAGAAGATAGGACAGACTGCAGTGATCAGGTGCAGGATGCCTCTAGATTGTACAGAAAAGACTCAGATTGGACCTTTTTATTTCCTTATCTGTTAATTTGCCCACCATAGTTCCCTCCACAAGCCATGTAGATCCTTCCCTTATGTCACCTTTGGTTCCTCCCACATACATCCTATAACAACTCATGTAATCCCAAAATTCTGTTCTCTTGCAACCTATGTTGTGTCTAACACCTACAGGCAATAACCATCTCTTAGTCCAAAAAGGTGTTGTAGAGGGTTGCTCTCATTATCTTGACAGGTTTTACACCTGAACATTGGATCTGCTGGTCCTGGAAAAGTCCTGTGAGGAGTCTGGAACAGATGTTCCTTCTCAGGATTCTGTAGTTTGGGTTCCTTTGCCTTTCATACTGCCTGTGTGCTCCCCTGTACCTGTGGAGATGGGCCTTTGATGGGCTGGTGGTCCTCCTTTGACAAGCTTGAGAGCAGCCAGGAGAGGTTAGTAGTTAATTTGTCCTACTGACTACTCAATTTGTGTGTGCAGAAGAGTTGCTTATCACTTTTAACACTATCCTTCACTAGGACTCTAACATTTGAACATGAAATCTTGTTTATTACACCTGATTTAGTGACATAAATTGTTTATGCTATAGGCTTATTTTGGAAGTACAAGTCCCTGTGTTGTCTTTGTGGAGTGCATTTGTAAAGAAATGGTTCAGCTACCATGTTTCCAAATCACTTTGTGTCACCTAAGATTCAGAGAGGCATTCTACGTGAGTACAATACAGAACAGTTTTAATTGAGGTATTAATCAGTGAAGGATCATTAATTAAATCTTTATTTCTTTAAGACTATTTGAGAGTATTAAGAACTACACTTGGGAAAAATATGTTCTGGAGAATAAATCCTACCTTCATCTTATTTTATCTTTTGAGTTTTATATATTGCAGAATAAAATTCAAAGACTACAGACACTTTTTTCCCAACACAATGCTTTGCTTTTGGGGAGGTTTCATTCTGAGCACAGAATTAGTGAATCATTGTAGAATAATGCATTTTTCTATGCTGCCAATAGAGAAAGATTGATAACTTGCTTAGGTTTTCTGAATTGCTCCCTGGAGATACCTAATTTTCCTTACTGAGTGTAAGGCATCATTACTGCCTGCTACAAGAACTATGACTTTACCAAGCAGGACAGACTCTGCTGCCTAGGAATTGCAATACACCAGTTAGGCACCCATAATACAGAATCTGACTCCAATTCAAAATAAAGAGCACCTACTCTGAGCTTCCTGAGCCAGGAAAAATAAAAAATCAATTACATTATCACTATTTTACAGTTGAAGCTTTACAATCTTCAAATTCCAGAAATGTTCCAGTGTTTACTGATGATGAAATTGCTTCTTCAGAAGTTGCATAAATTTCAAGTGTAGTCTTCACTGCATTAAAGAAGTTAAATTCCTTCATTGAAGATTTCTATTGATTTGGATAGGGATTTAGGGGAGAAAAATTAATAAAATCAGAATGTATAGAAAGTTCATGGGGGAAAAAAAAAAAAAAAACCAAAAAAAAACCACACAAAAAAACCCCCAAAAACAACAAAAAAAACCAAAACCCAAAAAAACCACAACCACCCTCCAAAAATTTCTATGGTCTTGTGCCTGTAGTGAGAGAAATATTCCTCAGGTTTATGGGTTAATGACATCTTTTTTTTCAAATATTATTGCCATGTCCCACTCCTAAGAGGAATGAAGCATCCAAGATTCATAAAAGTCCATGGTAGAAGAGGAACAGCAAATGTCAGAGGCCAAAATAATCTTGCAAATTTTTTTTAGTAAATTATGCACTTGTCATTGAAATTGATACAAGTTAGTCTCTTACCACCTAGTAGTAAGAGAAATACAAGGAAAAAAGATAAGGGACAGATATTAAAAGGAGAGAGAGAAAGAGAAAAGGAGATCATCAGTCCTGGGTGTGATGTTGATCTAGCCAACAGGGTGTTCAGGGTTCAGGAGGTCACCACCCAGGCTTTGTAAGGATGCCTATTTATGGATAAGTTTTCTCTGTCCCAGGGTTAAGGTTCACACTTGTTATGCAATAGCTAGCATGCGCCATCTGTTCTTCTAGACCTATCTGGAAATTTATAGAAGGACTTTGGGGATCTTTGATGCTCTTGTTTCCTCTTTCATTGGTTTTGCTAGCTACCAGACTCTTTCCTGATCTTGCAGTGTACTTTGTTGTACTTATCTCCAGGAGCTAGGACAGGCTACTTGCCACAGGAGAGTGCTGTCCCACCTCCATATGCCCCCCTTCTCCAGCCATATCCTGTTCTTTCCTGCCTGTTTCCATAGCATGTTCTTATGCAACTGTCCTTGGTTGACTCCACAGCTACTGGTGTTGGAGTCACATACATTAGCCCCTTATCTTCTGGGTTTCTACAGTTATGCAAATGAAAGTGAACATTATTTTATGCCATAAATCTGCAGATTTCACAAAATTGCATATTCATTGTTGCTATTGTGACCATAAATGCTGAATAAGTGATATACACTTCTGAAAATTTGACAAAAACTTCCCACAAGTGTCTTAGTATCTCTTGGGAAAAGTATCAAGTCAAACCTAAATGTATGTAATATACTACAAAACATATATATATATATGATATCCCTCCATAATCTTTTTCTCCACTGTACCAAAGCCATAATAGATTTTTTGGAGTCTACTCCAGAGAAACTTTCTTTTAATCATTCACATTAGCTAGAGTAATTACAATATTCAGTACCTGACACTCCTAGACCTCCAAATAGAATTACCTTGAAGTGTTATTTGTACTGGCATCTTAGTATTCAGAAGATGCTGTGCAATTTCTGCCAAACTCCTGAGTTTTGATAGCTGTAATGTCTTTTATCTGACTTCCACTTTCTTTCAATAAAGAAAGTGAGGGCGTATTTTCTTTGAGATAAACCTATCAAAATGGATAACATCTAAGAAACAGAGCACTAACACTAATAAAAATCAGAGGCTGTGTGATCAAAATTTGTCAGACATCAATCTGTCGTGTACATTACTAGTTGCAGAAAAACATCTCAGGGTAATAATTACTTCTGATTGTAAGAGTAGGATATTACATTGGACATTGAGGAACATTGAAATGTTGAGTTATTGACTATAATTCTGAGGTAACACAGATGCTTTCAGTATCAATGTTTACAGGAGACAAATACGTATCTATCTTTGAAATACAGTCACCAAAACATTAATCATGAACTTTTTCTCTAGTGTTCAGTTCTTTCTAGACTGAAACATTATTATATTTAAACTGATGAGTCTTTTGTGTTGTGCCTATTCCCAGATAGAATGCTGTAATGAAAATTCTCAGAGTTGCTTTGTCTTAGAGGAATACCTGGAGACTTGGTTCACTGTTCTGGTTTGTTTATCTCTGCTGAGGTCATGATGAAAGACAGGGGAAATGTAGATTTGAGTTTGGACTTGGTTGTTTATTATATTTTATCTATTTACAGTCTCATGCGGCTTGAGCTCTAACTAGGAAGTTAGAGAAACAAGGTAAAATGCTTCTATATCTTCCGAAGGCTATTTAAGTGATAATTACCTAATAACAAGGTGACACCTATATTATTTATACTTTTGACCCAATAGTGACCACCCAAGGCCCACAATGCGGACCTTTTTTACCAAATTACAGAAAACTACCCAAACTTATAAAAAAGAAGGAAGGACTTAGACAACGCCTTAAATCTTTTATCTTGGCTTGCACACATTACTATATATTAAAATCTCAAATTTAAGTTTTTTACCCTGTGAGATCACACAATACTATTCAAACTACACAGCCACAACCCCCATGCTATCAGTCAATCTCAGAAGCCTGTTCCAAGGCTTCAAGTTAAATGTGGCATTTGCTTGAGGGTCAGCACTCCTCAGCTCAGAAGGCCTGAAATTTTCAGCTTCCAGGGTTCCAACAATTCACTTACTACACTAAAATGGGTAATGGGGGATTGGAGGTAGGACAGAAGTCACAGTCTTATCTCCTCAAAATCTCTTCTGCTTTAGATGAGATAAATCGCATCGTTCACTTTGTAATTCCCACTATTAACATTGTCTTTTTCCTATGCCTTCACTCCATTTTGTAGCTCAGTCCATATTTTATGAGGGAATTAAACATCCTTCCACAACTTTCTTGGAGACTTTTAAGGTTTAGTCATAATATATCATTTAATGATTGTTCAAAGGATGACAATTTATGTGATATTGTAGGGGCAATAAGTTCTTTTTTTCACATGTTCAGAAAAGACTTAAATGACATAATTTCTTTTGTGGTTAACTTCCAGACTATCCTGCAATACCATTATATGTTACACTGGGATTGCAATAGAGAGTGACAGGCGAGGAAGGAAATCTAATTCTCTCTCAAGAAAAAATCCAGGCTTTCAAACCAGAGATTAGGTTTGGATTTAGGCCATCCTTCTTGGGTAACGGAATGAGTCAGAAGCATCGATGAGAATTACACTGGGAATTTGCCAGAACTAGTCTCATACATGTTTACATAAATTTGTATGTGCTTTAAATGAGAGGTGTATGATCAATTGCTTTCAATTTGCAATGTTTTGAGACTTTTCTTTTCATTGTCTACCTTACCTGGTGAAGATGTGTCAGGGGTGAGTAGAAAAAAAAATAAATTACGGAAATAGCATATGAACTTTTAGACACTGAAGTGTTAGTTACCTACTTGTCTTGCTAACTTTAGAGATTGTCTGACATCACTTGTTCTGAATATTATATGGCCATATCTGGAATTACAGTTTTATTGCTCAACATTTCTAAAAATAAACATCAAAGCATAGTGAAAAAATAGGAGTTTTTAATATAAATCCGGACAGCTACCATTAAAATAAATATTAATATACATTCAAAAACTTTTTAAAAATAATTCTTTTTTATTTATTGACAGGTCCAAAATCTTATGAGAAGTGAAATTTATATCCTAGAGGAAAACATTTGAGAATCATCATATTTTTTCTCTCTGTTTCTATTTTCGTAAGGTCTTTACTTTGGACTGCACAAAAACTGAATACCTGAATTAGATTTCAGATACTCCTGACATTATGAGGTTTAAAATTCTAGTTTGAACTTCATGCACATTTGAATTAACGATAGATTACACTTGAATGGAAAAAAGCATTGGTTTCCTGTATAGAACAATTTCCATGCACAAATTTAGGTATAAATATTTATCATCTTACCATTGCAACCCTTCTCTTTTAAGGTTCATAATTATGACCTTCCAGTACCTGAAGGGAGCCTACAAGGAAGGTGGAAAAACATTTTGCCTACAATTGCCTACTTTAGGTTGCCTCCCATGCAAATAATTTCTGCCAATAAGATATTCTCATTGGTGAAAGTTTTTATTGTTTCTGAGGTAGTTTCAATAAATGTCATAAATTTCATTTTAATGAAAGGTGACCTTCTAGAACTTGTTGAATATACTGAATGATCAATAGAAAGAATTTCCCACTTTCTGGCTCTATAGCTGTGGAACACCATTGTTGTTCCTTTGATAGGGACTATCTCATGAACTAATTGCGTATAATTATCACTGTTTTTACGTTATATGACAAGAACAAAATGTTTTACACTGTAGGAATTTAATGTGTCCAGTTTATATCAACCTCCAAGTACTTTTCTGTGGAAACCTGGAACCTTGGGAGGAGAGATATTAGGAAGATGCTAATAGAGTAAGCCCCATTGGTTCAAGACCTTAGACTCAAAAGACCAAGCCCCTGCCCTGTAACCCTGTAACGATTGGACTCCGGCACCAGGTAAAAACCTTTAAATTGCCAGGTTAACTGCGCCCCCTGGTCTTTGGATGTAGCCTACAGTCTGATGCACTAAAAAAGATATTTCTGGGCTATCCATTGTTAATTAGCCCTATTCAACCCAGCCGAACAGGGATTATCCCACCTGTTCTATACCACCAGTTTTACCGGGTTCACAAGATGGTGCCGGCCAGGGCATCTTGGATCCCCGGCTCCCCTTTCCCCCCTCCTCCTCCCCTTCCTCTCCCCCAGCTGCTCTAATCACCCATTCTCCCTCCTATTCACTTGTTAATGAGGTTGCTCCTGCCTTCCAACACAAACCTGCTGAACCTGTTGGGCTGTCTCAAATTCCCCCACCCTCTGGTTCTGTCTGCCCTCCCACCCCTCTCCTTGAGGGGCGCAGGGCCCGTTCCTGCCCCCGCTCCGCCCCTGCCCTGCCCCCAACCACCCCATCGCTACCCCTCTGGGCGGGGAGCATGGGGCCCACTCCCACCCCCGCACCGCCCTCATCCTTCCCCTCTGGGGCGGGGAGCATGGAGCCCACTCCCACCCCCGCACCGCCCTCATCCTTCCCCTCTGGGGTGGGAGCATGGGGCCCACTCCCACCCCCGCACCGCCCTCATCCTTCCCCTCTGGGGCGGGAGCATGGGGCCCATTCCCACCCCCGCACCGCCCTCATCCTTCCCCTCTGGGGCGGGAGCATGGGGCCCATTCCCACCCCCGCACCGCCCTCATCCTTCCCCTCTGGGGCGGGAGCATGGGGCCCACTCCCACCCCCGCACCGCCCTCATCCTTCCCCTCTGGGGCGGGGAATAGGGGCCCACTCCCACCCCCGCACCGCCCTCATCCTTCCCCTCTGGGGCGGGAGCATGGGGCCCATTCCCACCCCCGCACCGCCCTCATCCTTCCCCTCTGGGGCGGGAGCATGGGGCCCATTCCCACCCCCGCACCGCCCTCATCCTTCCCCTCTGGGCGGGGAGCATGGGGCCCATTCCCACCCCCGCACCGCCCTCATCCTTCCCCTCTGGGGTGGGAGCATGGGGCCCATTCCCACCCCCGCACCGCCCTCATCCTTCCCCTCTGGGGTGGGAGCATGGGGCCCACTCCCACCCCCGCACCGCTCTCATCCTTCCCCTCTGGGGCGGGGAGTAGGGGCCCATTCCGCCCCTGTTCGCTGCTTCTGCTCTGCCCCCTCCTGACCCCAGGTCCCCGCTCCACTCCGCCCCCACCCGCCCCTCCAGCCTCTACCCACCTTGTTAATTAGCCACGCTCAACCTCGCTGAAGCACGAATGGGGTCACGGGGACTTCCCCCCCACCCCCATGACACGTCTCTGTAACTTTGTTTTATTTACCAGGAAAAACAAACAAACAAACAAAACCGAACACACACACACACACACACACACAAAGCAAATGTTTTTAACAAAACACTAAAACACACTGACTTTGTTTGTTGTTCAGAAATGAAACAATAATTTCTATTTGAGAAAATTTAACACTCATTGCACTTAAATGGAATAAGTATATTTAGAAATAATAAGATCATATTTAAAATAAATTACATATCATAGAAATAATTAATCCTATTATTTTAAATTATGTTCAATGAGTTTGATAGAAACAACAGGAAATACATTCTGACTTTGTCTAGATCTGTTTTTTTATCTTAAAACTTACACATGAATGAAGGCTAAATATGCAGTGGAAAAGATAAACATCTAATCATGTTAAAGAAAAAATAAGTCTAACTTAGTTAAAATAAATGAGATCATTTTTTGAAAACAAATTATGCTCAAAACTAGTGATCGCTCAAATTTCACCAAGATTACATACATTCAATTGAGCATAAATAAAGATTCTGTAATTTTTAATTTGAAATTTCTTTAACAGCTGCCATGCTTGTTTTGGGAGAGAAACGTAATTTAGCTTAATCTAGTTTTGGCACAATTTCAATTTAATGCTGACGAACAATATCAAGTGTTCATTCTGCTTTATTACTCTAGCCTTTCACAGAGAAATACTATCAGACAGTGAAATCCCAAAGCAGAGATTTTATTAGTACTTGACTATTAAGTGAAACCCTTTCTCCCCTTTTAGTCGGTTTTCTATTAATTTAACAAGATAAGGGAATATTCTCCATAAAAATTCGTTTGAATTTCTGTAATATCAAACTCTGTTTTGATTTAAAATGTTAAAAACTTCAAGTAATTTGATGAAGATTTATATTCAGCTGGAAAAATCCAAGAAATTATCTCAAATTATTAATCGATATTGATTTAATTCAACTGAATTTGTTGATTTTTTGTGGATTATTCAGAATTCATTCTGATTTAATTTAAATTAATATTTGAATTTTAATAATTGTTTCCTTATCATAAGATTATTAATTCAATTTTTATGGCTTATCTATATACAAGTACTGGATTTTTATATACTTCCTGGATTTGAGCAAGACATTAGTCTGCAAATTATTTTCTGCTGTTAATAGCATCATTTAAACTGGAAATAATACATAAACTTAGTAAAATCATCATCATCCTCCCAAAATTATACTGCAGCTGATTAAAGAAAACAAAACAAAACAAACTCCTGTAAAATATATTGGTTCTCAAAGGAAGGAGAGTGTGCAGATGGCACTCATTATCATGGGCAGGTTGAGTGAAAATAATGCCTCCTATTAAAAAAGAAACATGAAGACATTTGAAGTTTTTAATTGTTTTAGGCCTATCCCATTATCAGATTTAAAGCAAGGGATTCTTAAAATATCATATTGGTTATTTAAAGTTTTCACTGTGACAGGTTGCAACCATTCAGTATTTGAAGAGAGTTTCTAAGAAAGGGAGAACAGATGTTTTAGTGGGGGTAATGGTTTTACAATAAAGGAGGCTTGGTTTAGACTAGTTATAAGGAAGAATTTTCTTACAGAGGGTGGTGAAACACTGGCACAGGTTGCCCAGAGAGATGGATGACACATCCCCAGAAACATTCAAGATTAAGTTGAATGTGGCTCAGTGCAACCTAATTGAAATGAAGCATGTCCCTGTTCTTTGCAGGATAGTTAGACTACCTGGCCTTTGAATGTGTCCTCTAACCCAAACTTTCTGTGACTCTGTGAATCTACAAACTTTCAAAAGTGATGTTATCTAAGAAATTTCTGAGAATCTGACTGTTTTATATAAATTTGTGGAGGGAACAAACCAACAAAACACAAAAACCCAAACACAAATTTGAAAGCCAAAACTGGACTGCAAATTTAGAATTTTGCAAGAATTACTGTGCTCTCTGATATCTGCAGCTGAAAAGGATACAGTATGCCCTTATGTGTCACATGTTCTAACATTATATATTGTTCTGTAAGTATGAGAAAACAGAACATAAGTAATCAATGGACAGAAATAAATCAAAATTAAGATAATTGCTACTTCAGTGTAAGAAATGTGTTTTTGGAAGCCACTTGACTTTGCAAATAGTCTGTGTTCTGTAATGTGTTAATGATAATGTGTTCAGAGTTGGCAAAGAACAAATTTGCAGGTCATGTCAAACTACATTAAATTGCTTGTTATGAGCTAAATGAATGACAATAAAAGCTTTAGAATGTTTAATGCTTGAACATATTTTCAGCTAATTTCTTTCTTACATTTCCATCTGGCAGAATGACAATGTAGCTCATTATCCTCTTCCTCATCACCTTTGACTAGTAAAGTGAGAGTGAGCTATTTAATAAAGGTCAAAAATCTAGGACTTACGGACATTAGGACAAAATGTAGATTTATTTGACGAAATCACATAATTATTCTGCAGTGAGATTTTCATTAGGAAAAGTGAGAAGAAAAAGGAAAAAGAAATGTTTACTTAGCAACACTTAGAAGTCCTATAATTTATTACTTTCTTGAACAAGTAGCATTGGGGTAGGAGAGACCACACTACTAGTAATTTAGGGAAAATGGAAAGTGGGCAGGGCAAACTGCACCTCACCTAGTGATATGTTAATTAAATTATCACAGTCCATTCTGAGATAGTGGAGTCCCTGTACAAGCATTATGCAGAGGATACCGTAATTTGTCTGATGAGGTAGAGTACTTCAGCTTTGTCTATACAGAAGTACTGAACATTTCTAACTGTTACAGCAGGAACAGAATGCTAATCACTATTCTATTATCCTACTGGGTTACTGCAATTTATAAAGGAACTTTAGACCAGATGGACAAGATTTGTCTGCTTTTATTTAGTAAGTTAAATAATAATATCTTAGGCACCTCAATTTGAACTGTAAATTTCAATTATTTTTTGCCATTGTTCTTCCACAAGTTTTGGAAAACAAACGCATCTTTTCCCTCATGATAAAATTTTCCTGGCCACAGTAACATAAAGAAAGAGGCAGTCGGTGTGTACACAGCAAGAATAGTGAAAGATTTCATGAACCTCAACTGTTGCATCATTTATCCAGTAATGTTCTACCTGACATCTTCCAGCATGTCTTGTACCAGGAGGACAAAAGCACAGGATTGTTTTCAGATTCCAAAAGAAAAAAGCATGACAGAAAACATTATAATAAAATTGCTTTAATAATAAGATATAGAAAAGAAAGAAACAGAAATAATGAGTATATCTTCCATCCCTTTGGATAGTATAATGCAGAACCAGATGGACCTCAGACAGACAGCCACAGCATGCTGTGCAGAGCCTGCCCATGGGAATTGTCATTTTCCCTATGCAATGGCTTCTGTAGTATAATGAACAAAACCATACAACTTATTTTGACGGAGAATAATGTTATCTCTCAATGTCCACTACAGAGATCTTAGCTGCACATAACTACAACCTATATTTAATAACAGTGAGTATACAGGGTATTTCAGCACAATCTCATGTTCTGATATATATAGGGTTATACTGTGATGACTCATGAGAACATATGGGTTTCTCAAGCCCTAAATACAAAACCTAGTATGGCTATTTCGGCTTGCTGTACATCTCTACCTCCTTAACACTGTCTTCTGCAAGGCTCCTAATACATAACCTCAGTAGACATAGATTTTTTCCCAAGCATCAAGAGCATGTTTTTATTTGAGAGGATTCACACCGTCTTTAGAACATTTGTGAAAAGCCCAGAAATGCACTTTTAGAGATGCAATGACTTCTTTATAAATAGTCCCATTATTATTTATGTTTCTACCACTGACTTTATTCCAGAACTGAAAAAAATCTCAGGTTATTTAGGAAGATACTTCCACTATAAGAAAGAAAGTACGACGAAGCGGAGGAAGCAAAATAGTTTTGGTGTTAGGGCTCAGAACAAAAGATGTCTGCTCATAACCTGTAGAGAAATTATTTATGGAATTTTATTTTGTTTGCTTCTTTGTCTGGAAAGTTGTAATGTTTCTTAGCTTACCTTGATAAATAATGTTATATGGAGGTTAAGTCTTGAAGTTCATGAAATAAGATGTTGTCATCCCTAAACGATGATTGCCGTATGAAACAAAAGCCAAAATAACCTACTACTTATGTTTCCTGTCTTCATAAAATGTGCAAAGTCATAGGAGAGATTTTCTTTGTTCTCACTGACTGTGACCTTTCCCATTACCTGAGTATACAGAGACAGCTGGACTTTTGTTGACAGATAAAAGCCTAAAAAAATGTTATGGCTTGACAGAAGAGCTAACAGATCATCTGCTCCTGCTCTGTCTCTACATTAAATCCTTGCCTAATGTAGATCCTTTCCCAGAATTTTTTCTTCAAGTATCTGTGTAGTATCATCCATTTCTCTCCTCAATTAAAACACTGCAAAAAGCCTTAAAAATGTTCACAGATGACAGAGGATATCAGAAAGCTAGAGAGACTAGTGATAAACGAAAATGAACCAGCCAGGAAAGAGGGACTTCACACATCATTTGTAATAAAGGATCAGCTAGCTTCCAGGGTTATATAGACTGTTTTCAGGGATATAACTTTGCAACTCAAAGAATTGCTCATGATCTATGCTGAGACATTTTCAAGGATATTAATCTTCAAAATAATGAGACCAACCACTCTCAAACTGTAGAATATGCTTTCTTAGGAAATGAGGAGGTGGCATCCCAGCCAAGTAGTTCAAAGAATTGTTTATGGAGCTGGTATAGAGCAGACATTGAGAACTGACAAAACATTTTGGGAATTATTAGAAGATGGTTTTGGAATATATATGTTAAATAATACATCTGTTTTATATACAGTTTATGAATGATGAATGGTGTCTAGAAAGTGATAACAGTAGCATAAAGAATATAACCTTAATAACCATACTGGCAATATGAGAATTTTACAGTGATTTTTTTTTTTTTCTTATGAAATATGATGCATAAAGTCCTGTGTAAATATGGGGGATCACATAATGGAACTAAGTCATACACAGTTTACTAGTGGAATAGACTAGCATATTGGAAAGGAACTATAATATTCATTCAGTCCAATGGCCTGACCAGTTCAGGGCTGACCAAGAGTTTAAAAATGCTGTTAAGGACATTGTCTATATTCTTAAAAATTGACATGTTTGGAACATTGACCATCTCTCTAGGAAGTCTGTTTCATGGTTTATCCACTCTCTGGGTAGAAAAATGGTTCCTGGTACCCAGTATAAACCTCCTCTGACACAGGTTTGAACCATTCCCATGAACTGAATCCAGGACCAGGTGGCTCAATTTCTACTGGTTTTGTTAAAGAGTGGGAAAAAACAACCCCAAACCCACATTGAAGGCCTCTACTTTTTCTCCATACATCTGTTATATGACCATCTTCAACAAGTATTGGTCCAATGTTTTCTCTAGACCCCTCTTGATATTAACAAACTTTAAAAAATCTCTTCTTGTTATCCCACCCAAGACTGGCCATGGCTCTGTAACTTCCTGTGAAGCCTGACCTGACTTCCAGAGATGTTGGCAGAAGGACTGACATTAAGTCTGAAGATTTTTAGTAAGTATGCGAGTATGTAGAAGCAAAGGCGGTTAGTAGTATGCAACAAATACTACACTGCAATAAAGAGAAAATATCAATGTTATTTGAGAAATTTACTCTGGAGAGGTAAAACAAATGAGTATGCTCATATTCAGGTTCATCTTGTAAAAGAGATGTGATTTTTCTTCTGAGAAAATGTTTAAAAACACATCAATGCAATTACTTCTGTGTGGGAGTAATTATAAATATCTCCTAGTTGATATACTGACACAATACTTAAATGCACATATAACAGTTAAAATCATCCTTTCCAATGATGATAAGTATATGCAAAAGCACATAGTCATAGCAAGAGAATAGATTGGAAGATAATTATATTCATATGAACATGGAATGTCACTATAATTGCATATTGCATGATGTTGAAAGATAATTAGTCCAGTGAGGAATTTTAATATGGATTAAATGTGCTGAAAGAAGTACTTTGCCTTAAAGGTAAAGAATGAAGACTGGATGCTCTTTGCCCAAATCCCATAAATCTTCTGATGATCAGTGGATATGTATCTCTATCTTTCAACAGCTCCTCCAAGAAACTAAGCCTAAATATGTCTTGGAGTTTTAAGCAAAGGCAAAAGAGAAACAGTTTTAATCTGACACTCAGAACAGAGAATAAATTATTAATATACACAAGTATAAAGAACTATTAGAGGATAAAGTGAAGGAAAGAAAGCTTTAATCTGAAAAACAAATGTTATTTCCAGATAGTGTTTGCTGATGTGTGAGAGATAAGGAAGAATTTTAAACCTTCACTCTATTAAAAATACAATTCCAGTAGGAAAAAAAAAAAAAAAAATCTCACTGTAGCAATAAAATATCTTAAGTACTGTAACAGGTCTTTCATACCTCTAACTTTTCTGATAATTTGTGACTAAAATAATGTTTTAAGGATACCATTTTAGTTGTACTCATATGCAGTTACTCAGATAGAAAACTGAACTAAGCGATTCACTGCCCCCCATAGCAGACAGGTTGGAACTAGATGAACTTTGAGTTCCCTTCCAGCTCAAACCATTCTGTAATTCTATGATTCTGTTTTATCTGAGATTTCTATCTGTATAAATGGACTAGTATCATGTTGCATCTGTAGCAGGACACTCTACCTAAGCAACCGAAACTATGTCTTGTTTATAAGCTATCAATGGCTTGAGCAAGGAGGGTCTGCTGATCAGAGATAAAATAGAGCAAAAATGATCCCCTGTTTTAGTGTTGAAGAGTGGTATGACCAGTTTGATCAAACTATGAGACCCACCTACAGGACGTGCAGGACAGATCTCCCTGACTGAGGCTGGAACCAGAAGAGATGTTCAGTCCCTGATACAAAGTAAGAGTCGGAAATGTTGAGCAGAAGAAGCCATGGCTGATAACAACTTTTTCAGCAGCAAAGCATATTCTACTGAATAAACCAGACAACACATAATCCTGAAAGGTACGTGACTGACATTTAAACACTATACTACAAACCACTGTTATCTCCTGGTAAGGACTTAGAGCATATCTCTTGAATGTCTGTGAAAATAATTCCCTTGAGTGGGGATAGCCCTCAAGGTTACTTTTTGAGGCCAAGCAAAACAGTTTTATCCACAGTTGTTCACATAGGTGAGTAATATCAATCACTACCTCTTAATTGCTTTGTTAGCTTTAATGCAATTGCCTCAATATAATTTACAATATATTTGCTGCAATATTATTTCAAAAATATTTTATCATACTAGTAGTTACAACTATCCATACTCTTTAGTAAATAATTTTATAAATGTCTTTTGTATAAACATCATCATTATTCTAATCAATTTAAATAAATAAGTATTTATTTCTACATAATTATATCTGATTTTTCATCCTTAATCCTCTGGGACAAAGTTGTTTAAAGATTTAATTGTACCAGTATAATCCTTTAAACATAAACCACTGACTAAGTCTGGGGATAAGACTGTATCCAGCCACACCTAGCTCCTCTCTGAGATGCAGTTTAGAATGCAAGGGAGGCATTTTTGCACCTTGGGACTCAGCTGGAGGGTTTCTTTAATAATTTTTTCTGAAGCTCCCATTCTGTCCATGAGAACACCTACAGTTACAATATTATTAACTAAAGGGCATCCTTATTCCAATATTGTTTTATACAAAGGTTAAAGAATATCTTCTATTACTGTTATTCTGATGATCTGGGTTTCTGCTGTTTTTGAAGTTAAAAGTAATGATTTTCATCATAAATTCTGCTTATTTGCATGGTTAAAACCAAGATATAAACTTTCTGTCCCTGCTTCTAAGCATTGCTGCATCAAACAATGATGAACATACATCAACTGCAGCGAGATAGATATATATATAAAGGACAGACTATTTAAAGCATCACAGAAGTAATTTGAAGTCTTGGAGTAGGGAAATTCAGACTTTTAAGCTCAATTCATAGCTTCACTCTTCTCCTTTTGAAGAGTCTTAAGGAATGCAGGAGAGCTGTCTTTGTAGTCTTCTCAGTCCACAGTGTGTGTCCGTATGGATATTCTTTCCTTTTCTGTAGGAATAGTTAAATGGACTGAAAACTGTGATTGCTGTAAGAATGTCTGCCACCATTACTGGTGGTAAATGCAGTAATATTGATAGTTGCACTTGTTGCAACTTGGGCAGTAATTTGTCAACACAAATATGAAGTCTTTGGCCCTGCTTATATCCTGAATAAAAAAAGCCTTTAGTTTATCAGTGGAATCATCACAGGAAAAATTATTTGCATAAAGATTTTCCAGGAGGAAAGAAAATATCCTTCTTGATGGTGTTAAAAAAACTCTTTGGAATTTTTTAATTCATGTGGTATTGCATTGAATTTTTATATTTTATATCAAAAATATGTTCATATTACTCACTTTGGAGAACCCTTAAAATGAAAGCTTTGGGGTTTTTTGTGGTGGTTTTTTTTTTGTTTTTTGTGTGTGTGTGTGTGTGTGTGTGTGTGTGTGTGTGTGTGTGTGTGTTTTCATTTTTATTTTCCTTTATAAAAAAAAATCTCATTTACTGACTGCATTAGTGCAGGCCTCTCTAGTGAGTCAAAGTAATTACAAATAAACTTAGCCCAGCAACTAAGTCATATTTTCATCTGCTCTTTATCCTTATCAGAGGTTATAAGGCATTACTGGTAGGTCAAGTAATTTTGTTGCCCAGCTGTGTGCTGCAAAGAGCAACATAGAAACTCAACAAGCAATTTTCAGTCAAGCTGAATGACACCTAGCAATGATTGGGAAGGGTATATATTGTATGTTTCATGACTCAAACAACCAGTTTTGCAAGGATGACAAGCAGAAGACAGTGTGTCTCGCAAATGTAAGCAATTCCTCACAGAATGCATTGATTCAGAGAAGCAAAGACCAAAATGCAACTCCAGTTTTCATTAAATCTGATCATCTGTATCCTATAGGCTGCTAGGTGTGCCATAGGTCTTCCTAGAAATAGGGCAGTGCTTAAAAATGTGTAAAGTCCAAGCACTTAAAAAAAGATTACACAGTTATCAATGTCTTTTTTTTTGTTGTTTTGAATAAATAAGTATCCATCAATTATAAGTAATTCCTGTTACTTTATAACTTTTCCATATAAAATAAACATTGTGAACATTTATGCCCACGCCAAATCAGCAGAAAAAACCCCAAAAGATTAAATACCTTATCAGTTTGAGAAAGTGTGTTAATGACATTCCTATATGAAAAGTCAGTTTTATTTTGGTTTATGTTTTTTCCCAATGAAATGTCTCCATGGTCTAGAAAAGAGAACTTTGTAACACAGGCGAGAAACCTTTGGTGCTACTGTCAACTCTGATGAAAGAGAATACGGGATTTCACCTTCAAAGCCAAGAGAGGAATGAATAGGTAGTGATAGCAAGGATAAATGAGAACCCAATGCAGTCATACAAACACTCATCCTAAGAGGCCTGACAGAAGCTATTAGGATTCACCCTACAATTCTCATTTTCACATTAGCAGGGTGAGTGAGCAACAAAGGCTATCAATGCAGCCTCTGGGCATGGGCTTCACCAGTGGCACATTGTGTGTTATGGATTATCATTGTGATGGCCCTGATGCGAATCCCAATAAAATATATCACAAAAAATAACTCAGGGTCTGTGTATGTGTGTGTATGCATCTGCTCCCTTTATTATTCCCATATATCCCCAATCTGTTGTAAAGGATATCCCACAGTAATACAAAATTGTCAGTTTAGATTATTTGATATTGCCTCTCCTCAATTTTAAATAATAATCTTACATCAATACTTCAAGAAAATGCATGAAGATATGCATTTTGGAGCCCAGCTTTCAGCATTCAGACATGTTAAATCAGCAGAAAACTTTACCCTTTGCTCTTAATAATTACTCTACATGGTTGTCTTGGCCTTCTCATGGGATGAGGGTCTTAAGTAGCAACTGTCTTACTTGGCAAGATAGGGATCCTGAAAGATGAGGGAAAACTCCAGAGAATTAGGTTATAAGAAAGACAAGATCTTAACCCAATGTCAACTCAGGTTTTGGGGGTTTTTTTTGCGAGACAAAATGCAACTCATGTACAAGTGAGATTTTACCCTTGGCATTAAATTGCACCAGGGGAGGTTAGGATTAGATATTAGGGAAAGAAAAAAAAAAAAAAAAAAAATCACTGAAAGAGTGGCAAGGCATTGGAATAAATTGTCCAGGAAGGTGGTAGGGTCACCTTCTCTGGATGTGTTCAAGAGATGTCTGGATGTGGCACTTGGGGAGGTGGTCATACCTGACAGTACTTTCAGACTACAGTATGAGAAAACAAACTGACTTTAATTTTTTGCCCTCAGGAAAGTGCAATAGGAATAGTTTGCTTTTACTGAGCTTGTAGCTTCATTGTTGCCCTCAATTCTTTACTGTTGTCAGCAGCCCTGTTTAATTAGATGTCTAAATGCAGTTCCACCCCATTTTTCAAACAATGTCAGATATTTTTCCCTCTGGGATAAATGGGGAAAAAAAGGTAAACCACATGAGTTAAGAACAATTTAACAGTTGAAACTACATATACTACTAATAAATAAACTACTACTACTACTACTACTACTACTACTACGAGAGGAATAAAACCCAACAGAAAGAAGTGAGAGACAATAAAATTGCTCATCACCTGCTGACTGAAGTCCTGCCTGGATATGAACAATGCATGGTCCATTCTGGGCATGATGTACTTCCTCAGCTTTCAGAAGACCCAAGCTTGTCCAAAACCCCCCAATTCTGCACATTAGAGCCATAAGAGCACCCACAGGCTCTGTCTGTCCCTCCCCTGAGGGATCTGGCTATACACGCTCAGGAGAGCTCTGTGACAACCTAGTTGAGTGTCATGGAATCATACAGTTTTCAAAGAGCTGGGGCAGAAAGAGCTAAGAGATAGACAGGGTTTTGATGTGTTCGTCACATAACATCCTTGTGAAGCTACAGAGATGTGTACTGGTTAGTGAAAAACCGATCATCATACTGAGAAAGTAGAGTGCTACAGGAAAAAGTCCAGATGGACATGTGTTACAAATAAATTCCTCAAGTGACACTAAAGGAATGATGCCATTTAAAGGCATAATTAGTGTCAGGGTGATAGATCAAAATGCCCTCTGCAAGCTGAAGTAAAATGACAGGAAACACTAAGAGTTACAATTCAACCTACAAAATTTTCACGGGGGACAGCAAAAGGAAATTCAATGTTTTGCATCTGAGGTATCAGGAACTGTGCTTCTGTATAAGATAGGAACGGCATGGATAAAAATTAACCCTGTAGATCAGGACCTGAGGTTCTCTTGGGACAGCATGTTATCACTGAGCCAAGCGTGAGGAGAGCTAACTGCACATCAGTACTGGGCTGCAAGCATGAAACCAGAATTCTGAGGAAAATTATTATTCCCCCTTCTCAGTATTCAGCACTCACATTTTTCATCAATCATATGATCAAGGTTAAATTGTTTTCATTATTCTTCCTTCACTTAATAGCAAATATAGTATTCCTGAAAGCTAATGAGTTTATTGCCATCTGGTTCTCTTCAAATGAGAGATCTGAGTTGCAAGAGTGCTATAAATGTCCTGATAACTTCAGTCCAACACTGTGAGAGGAAAGCAAATTTTTGCATCTAATTTTGTAACTATATAGCTGAGTAGCAGCAATTAATTGGTTTGATTGACCAGGCCTAATGTTTGTCTGAGCATTAATGACTAGCCAAACAGAATACTGTAAGCACTTTCTGTACTGGAAAAAACATACTTGATTTCTTACATGCAGAAAAACAGCTATTTTGAGTAATTTATCAGCAACAGACAAAGTGTAGATGCAATTTAGAAGTGTACAGTTAAAACTTCCACATTGAAGGTAATTCCTTCAATTAAGAGGCAGATCCTGAATATTTGTGAAGGACAATGAGCATTTTTTTTATTTGACTAATAATGAATATTTTAAATTTACAGTAATTTACAGTAAAATTCAAGCAGTTCAGTGGAGTTGGTGCCAACACTGAGTACTTGAGAAGAATCATCAAGAAATATAATTTCTTTTTATTTCTGGTTGTTGTGGTTGTTATTGGTTATTTTAACTTTTTTTCCTTTCTACAGCAACATGTAAATAGCAGGGAAAAAAAAAAAAAAGGTGCTAACAGAAATAGTTAGAATTCAAATGATATTTCTTTCAATCTATTTATTCAGCACAATGCACTTAAAATAGCCAAGTTTTGATTGGCTGTCCCAGAACTGCTTCATACCCTAGTAGGCAGCAAATGCATGATAAATGAGCTTCAAAACTACAAAATAAACCACTGTCAAAATCAAAATAAACAGGAGAAAAGACCTAAATCCAACAAGGAAATCACAAAACTATGCATCTCTTATCATCATCCTATATCAATAATCAATTTGATAGATGAGAAGTATTTCAAAGTTATTGCAGTGGCAGTTTTAAAGGAAAATTTAGAACTAAGAATACCTTTATGACTACAAACTGCAGAAGTAATCTTAATGAGATGATCACTCAGGAAGGAGCATGGCAAGAAATCAAACAATAAGTTGCATGGGTTTATGAGCCTTTAACTATGGAAAATTAACTTACATTTCTTAACATTGTAATGGCAACAGTATGAAGTAGCAAACACCCTTAATCAAAAAGCTACAGCATTGCACAGTTAATAAACATACAGGCATTACTTTTTTTTTTTTTTTTTTTTTTTTTTTTTTCCCCAAAACATTTAGCTAATTATTCAAATACGTTAATTTTTTTCATGTCTTGTCAGCATTCAGAAATGCATATGGCATTTACTGGTTCCCAATGAAATCAGTAAGAAATGCATTAATTTCACCCTGTGATTTTCCAGTCGCAAGAATAGCTTTTAATAACATAACTGGAAATTTGAAAATGAAAAATATTTTATGTACAGGATAATTACCCAATAGGCATGACAGACAATGTTGTAAATGTTTGCAGACTTAAAGTCTCTAACTGAAAATGCTCAATCTAATGTTTTTATAGGATTGATTAATTCCTTCTGTTTAAGAAAGAATGAATGAGGGAACCCAAAAAGGAACAAAGAAAAGTGCACAACAATAAACATACTTATTGATAATTACAATATTGAATTCAAAATATCTGAAAACATTATCAGTGGACTACTAAGTACAGCCATATCCACTTTCGTGTCATGAGGCATTTCAGATGCTGTTCATTTAGTCTTCACGGTATCGTGATTCCACAGAATACCTTCAGTGTCATGAATGAGCCCTTGTTAAAATGCCAATAGGTCCTTCTACGCAGAGAAGCTTTCCAGCAGGTTGCCACCAGCCAGTACTGGTCCATGAGGTTAACTCTCCCAAGGTGCAGGACTCAGCATTTGCCTTTGATGAATTTTAGACAGCTCTTTTTTGCCCATCTTCCAACCTGTTGAGGTCCTCCTGAAGGGCTGCACAGCACTCAGGAGTATTGTCCACTCTTCACAGCTTTGTGTTGTCATTGAACTTGCTGAGGAGGTATCTTCTCGTTCATCCAGGTCATTGATCAACAAGTTAAACAAAGCTGGGCTCAGTACTGAACCTTGGGGAACAACATTAGTGACCGGCCAACTAGACCCTGTGTCATGTTATGACTCTCTGGGATGGTTCTCAATCCACCTCACTCTCCACTCATCTCACCCACACTTACTGGGTTATACAAGGATGCTGTGAGAGACTGTGTCAAAAGTAATATACTAAAAATATTTCCATGCTGAAATTTAAGGATGCATTTGAATTGGTACATTCTGCTTTGGTACACGTCTCAGAAGGTGGGACAGAATATGAAGGATTTCGAACAGATCCTTCTCTGGCAAGTTTTTTCTTCACCACCTGTGTTATGTCAGAGTTTTGAAAAATTGTTTCTGAGACACCAGATTTTACCCTGCTGAGAAAAGGGAACTTTGTCTCTGAAGCACAGTTTTGAGTGTAAAATATTAAAGATAGAGACTGGACTTTGAAATAATCAAGTTCTGTTACCATAAACTCTTGTGTTTGTGGGTATATAGATCATGATATCTATCCTAAGGGAATGCTTGCTTGCCAGCCAAATTATTCCTAGTTCTTCAAGATTATTTTCCCATCCAATAGAAGAATGTAGTAAAAATGATTACTGAGTGGCAGTTTTCAGTGCAAACAGAACATGAAACAGTGGTATTACTTGCCTAATGTAATTTGAAAGTCTTATCAGAACAGCAATTTTCTATCATATCTTATTAGTCTTGCACTATGTTGAGATAGATGGTAATCTTTAATATAATTTGATATTCAGTAATGGGGCGAGACTTTTCTTTTACCATAACAAACATCAGTGCAACACAGTGGCGATATGAAAGGATGTAAAATTACTGATAATAAATTTATCAGCCCTTTTACCTAACTGAAGACATTTTTGGTACAACTAAACCTTTACTTTTCCAAAATCATATTTCCATGATTGTCAAAGGCAAAAAAAGAAAAATTATTTGCAGGGAGACAGAACTCTTTTTCCTGTTACCCTGTTTTTTCTGAGTTTTTTATAGCCTTTTGAATTTTCATAAAATGGAGTCAGATCTTTTTAGTTACTGTACAATATTAGAAGCAGTTCTACCTTTTTCCCACATATGTAACATAAACAAATCCTTTGTTTTTAATTCTCTGTCTTTTGTTTGCATATTTCTATAACCTGAAAACAGTTGTAACTGACAGTTGGGCTAGCCACTTGGCTGAAAGGTGAAAAAACCCAGAAGCCAATCTTCTGCTAGACCCACAAATGTATAAAAAGTAAGAAATAAACAAAGAGGCTCTCTCCTGGCCTGCACTCAGCCTTGAGCCGGATCGGAGGAACCTCTGCACTGGAAAATCTCTCTCCGTGTGACTGCTTTGCGAATCATGGTAATATTTTCCCCTTCTGATTACTTTTGAAACTCATTTGATGACATCAGTGTTCTTTTCCTAAGGACTTTTTTTTTTAGAGGAAAGGTGTGAGAAAAATATTGATCAAACTGACAGTCATGCAAAGGATTGTGTATCCTTGGCAATGCAAGTACTATTTAGACACATGCACAATTAGGAATGTCTTAGAGATAATTTCTCCAGTACAGAGTGTATTTATTAGTGGTATTCTTCAACCCCAAGTGGAGTCCAACTTTTTCACTGAACAATTCTATAATATTTGGTTTTTGTTTGGCTATTAAATTCTAGAAGAACAAGATTAGAAAAAAGCAAACAAAAAAAACCCCAAGCATCTGACCACAAAAGTAATTCTTTACAGCAGAATATTTGTTCTAATTGTATAATTTCTTACCTCTGTTTTTTTTTTTAAATTTATTTATTTATTATTATTATTATTATTATTATTACCCAACTGCCAAAATTTAAGAGTTATCATGGAATAGAATTCTCTAATGCATTCCAATTATCATACTTACATTATTAAAAAACAGTGTTGCACAGCAATCTTGATTAAGCTTTTCCTCACCTTTGAGCATTTGCTTTTGAAGGTTTATGAGAATTTCTCTAAATAAGGCTACTTTTCTGTGTGTATAATGTAAAATTAATGACAAATTTTCTCTTGGTGTAAGAACCTTTATATCTCAGTAGTACTGCAGAAAGACGTGAATATTTTACATTTTATTTTCATTGCTTTTAATCCCAGAAATAAAAAAATTATCTATTATTATTTATAATAGCAGTGTACAGGTTTTTCTTAGAGAACCATGAGCCTAATGAGGCTAATCAGCGCCTTATCCATGGGATTCAAGACTGTATTTTTACTTTCAGAATCTGTCATTAATTTTCTTAAATTAAAACTAATTTAACAACTATGATCACTTATTTGGTTCACAAGTACCATGAGCTGATCAGAGAATTCACAATGGAATTATTAATTTAACTATCACCTAGATTAAGTCATTATCAAACACCATGCATTTCCAAGCAGGCAGACAAGGATAAAAAGAAGATATTTTAACTTCACCCAAGCAGGGAAAAAAGAAAATTTTATATAACAGGAAAAAGTTGATAGAAAGATTACAATGAAACAGGTTAAATAAAGCAAAAGATAACTTCCTGCACCTTGATGATGTTTGAATATTTGCATTATTTTTACTTTTTATTTGTACCTATACGACTATGCATAACAGGATTTTCCTGATGCAAATATACGTGGAAAAAAAATATAACTAGAAAGTTGAATGAAGTAAGCAAATTTCAGTCAATTTCAGGAATCCTACTAATGCCTGACACCAAATACCCAGTATGTGAAGCCTCAAGCTTACAAATGAGATTGTTCTGAACCATCCAGTATTGGATCTAGCTCAGGCTTATGCAGGGTAGACAACTTGCAAGGGATCAATGCAACAGCTATAGCCCTCATGATTATTTGACCCGTGGAAGAGCACTGGGAAGAAAATTTACTGAACTGCTGCTGCTGAAGAACAATTGTTTGGGCTATTCTCCCTGATGTAATGGTTAGAGTAGGAAACAGAGAGGAGAAAGGAGACTGTTTCTGGAAGGGAAGGCAGTATGAGGAAAGGCAAACCAAAGCAAAAAAAGGAGAAAAGAAGATGAGAGAAAGAGAAGAAAAGTTACATACACTTTAAAAAACTTGAATAAACAGTGTGCTTTCAAGTTTCTTTTGGAGAACAGTACCTAAAGTAACAGCTAGACATCTAGTGTCTCAGACACAAGGTGTTGCTGTAATCCTAACCCATAAATCGTTTTCAAAATCCCACTAGGCACTCATCTTCATCTTTAGCTGCCTACAAATCTTTAACACAGCAGTTTCAGCCTCTTTTAATTGCTCCACTGAGTTTCCTACCTCACAGCCATGGAGACTGAATAAATGTATGTAGGTTTTGAAGCAGTCTGATACCTTGGTAATGAAGTAAGAAAGAGAGCAGCAATATCACAAATGGACAGACTAAAGATAGGTTTATTAACAGCTCCAATGAAGGTTCCTGCTTTAGATCACCAGTATCTTTAATCTCTCAGTGCTGTCAGAAATACCAGTAGCCCTTTTGATCTTGTAGTGTATTCTTAAGTATAGTTATTGCCTAATTATTATTGATGAAGAAAAGTGTAATTTGAAACAGAAGGTTCTGTGTGAAGGATATAGCCAAAAGGAATTATTTCTTCGGGATTTATCTGATAAAAGATTTATCTTATTTAAATTCTGAATGTTTCCTGAAGGGTTTAACTGTACTCTATTCCTATATAAAACATACTGAAATATATTTTCCCTCCAAAAATACAGTTTTGACATGAATTATATTGAAGAAAAAGCAAAAAAAGCAAAACGGTTTTCAGAAGTCTCTGACCAATTTTATTAATACTGAAAAATGCTGTAGAACCAGAACATAAAACCAGCGGGTCACAAAAAGCTTGAAAAGTATGATTTAGCTCAAGTAAAATTTGAACATCTTAAAAGCCAGCCACACCAAGAGGAAATGTGGTAGGAGAAATATGAAATCTGAGAGCAGTGAAACCATCTACTCTTCCTAGACATAAGCCCCCACACCTGATCCCCACTGGAGTCTTGAACTTCTGGCAAATGCTGTGTTGGGAGGAAAGACCTAAAAGCAAAAGAATAGCAACAAGGACAGTAGATTCACTCAAGTGACCTTGCAGCTGGGAATGCCAAGGTCTGGAGAATATCAGTGTGGGAAACTCAAATATTATGCCTACTGCTGTTTATCCTCTGTCTGTTTTGAGAAGTAGAATTTCTGTGTAGAGATAATATAAGAGTTTTGTGAGACTTGGAGGCACTCTCAGGAAAAGCTGGAGGTCCCTGTCTTGGGAAAGAGAAGATCAAAGCTCAGAGGTCATAAAAAGCATAGAGATCACATCATGGTAGTAAACTCCATGTGCAGAGGCTTGTGATAAATTGGTGCAAACATCAGGCCTGCTAGCATTGAGTAAGCTGGGTGTTGTGTTGGGATCCTCCGCTTAACAGGGTAATTAGCTAAGCTAATTTACTCTTTGCATTTCAGCTGTGGTTTTGTGGTTGTTTCAGCTGCCTGCCTATGTTAATTCACACATCAAGGCATCCTAGGTTGTGAGCAGAGTGTGTCTCAGGTTTTCTGAACCTGAAAACCAAATCTGGTGCAGGTTCCTCCCTCAGTCTTTCACAAAGAAAACCAGTGAAGGTTTCCAGGGAGGTGTTTTCATAGACTCTGAAATCTCCTGAAGAAAGGCATAGTACTGGGTTGGTGAGAAGACTGCTGCCCTTCAAAGAATAAAACAAGCTTCTTTACTGAAGTAGCTGAAGATGTGGAAGATATGAGGACTTAAGCCTAGCTGACCCTGGAAAGATCCAAACACCTCTCTCTTACCTTCTGAGAGTCTTTCAAGACATCTATCTACAGAATAGTCTTGGTGAGTGTCTAAGAGGATGATGGGTACTTTGTGTCCTTCAGACTGACCTAGGGTCCATCTGCAACCAAGAATCTGAAACTAATATGTCCAGATGTAAAAGAAGCAGAGAAGATCAGATATTCCCCATAGTTTTTGTTTTGTTTTGTTTTTTGAATCACCTCCATGCATGAAGAGTCCAAGGAGCAGAGAATAGTCCCAAGAACTCCTGCTGTTAGCTTTGTGTTCTAGCCAGTGAGATACAAAAGCACAAGTTCTTGTAGATCCATAAATATATCTTCCACAATTAAATAGATTTTGTTCAGTATTTCATCCCAGTCTCAATAACAAAAAATTTACTTTCCCTTTTTTTTTCCTAAACCCCCCATTTTCCTTTCTTCTTCTTCTTCTTCTTTTCCTTCCCCCCCCTTCTTTATTTTTTTAAATTTGAATTAGAATTATCCCTAATATTTTCACTAGATACTGAAATACAGAGGTTGAAAACAATTGTAGATGTACATTTACAACAAGTTTCAAATAAAAGCTTTTTCCTTATCTAGGAAAGAAAAAGTGTATTTAAAGAAAGGGTTCTGCTCTTTTACAGCCAGCAGCACATAATGTTTTTGTCTAGAAAACTCCTGAAGTAAGGAAACCAGATTTCATCTTTAGAAAAGCCTTATGGAATTTTTTATGATTACAAAGTAAATGAGGAAAGATTTCACACAGTATTTCATGGCTAATAATATGGTAAAAGACCTTGCTGCTATGTTTGATGTTGGTGCCCTGGTTTTGCCCAGGACAGAGTTAAGTTTTTCATGGTGGCCATGAGGGAGTGGAGCCTGGAGCCCTGTGGGCATGTCTGGTTTGTTAGTCTATGCCACTTTGAGTCACTGCTGGGGAAGGAAATAGGGGATTTTGCTTCATGTGGAGAAAAAACATGGTGGAGGGGGAAACCCATCACTTGCTGTTCATCATCACTTGGGGTCCTGGTCAGCATTTTGCATGTAAATCACAATCTTTTCTACACTTTTTTTTTTTTTTTTTTTTTTTTTAATATTGCTGCTTAATTGTTTTTTCTCATCTCATTGCTGTTTCAAGTACATTCTTCTTATCTGAACCCATTATCTCTCTCTTTGGCGGGGTGGGGAGAGAGGGAGGAGAGGGGAAGGGCTTCTGGTAATTTTTTTAGTGGGAGTACTAAATTGGGAAATACCATTCCTAAACCAAACCAGTTGGCTAGAGGGCCTCATTACCTACTCGCCTTACCACCAAGAAATCATCAAACCTTTCAGGTAAAATCTCAATGAAAAGGAAAACATATTGTTACCTTATTTCTAATTTACTATACTGATGCCACAAATATGTAGCTTGCAGCTTCCTTTGTAACTAGGATTTTACAAGTGATAGATTATGTTTTTGGGCAGAAAATTAGGAGATGCTTTTGCAATTCTCCCATCTCTGCAGTAGATCTAGATTGCCTTCGTTAAAAATACTGTTAACATGATTTGCTAATAAGATTTTCTAAAAGTCCTTTTTTAATCTTCTTTGCACGGAAATGAATCTCATCAGGGTGTAGGACAAAGCACTGAAACCCTTTTGGTGGACACTCAACATTTCAAAAGTAGTTCTCAAAGGATGAGAATTTTCTTCCAAAGTGAGGTTCGTTTCTGAGAACAAAATATTTAGAAAATATATAACTTATCTATACTCTATATTATTTGTCTCCTCTCCAAGTATTGCCTTGCAAGAACTGCTTCTATGTTTTATCTTTTTTTGATGCCACTGTCACTATTTCCATTCTTTCTTTGTCTCTCTCTCTTCTATATGCGTTTCCTTCACTCTAATTTTAAAAGTCAATCTCTGCCAAAAGATTAAGCATAAAGATCTGTCCTCAAAGCCACAAAGAATAGCTAGAAACCCTGTGGACTTGGTCTTGGACATAATCTGAAAGATTTAATAAAGTACAGTAACATGGAAAATCAGTATAATTATTCATGATCAATTTTTTTGGAAAGCTCATTACAGATGAAGCACAACTATTTATCTTAATGAAAATCTTTACCAAGTTGAACTGAGTCAACCAAAGCTAGACTAAATTAAATCGACTACTTCAAACTAGTAAGCAAAATATGGGCTCTGCATACATGTAGTTATGTATAAATATATAAAATTAGTATATCAATGTGTATTTATATATAAAGTCCACATTAGCACTTTGCTGATTTAAGAATTACATTTATGATTCTTCTTCTAGATCACAGGAAATAATGTAAACATATAAATGTTATAAAAATAATACCTCTACATCTTCAACTGTGGTCAGCTATATCTAACAAAGCTGAGATTTGTTAAGTTGCAGATTAGTTTTCTGAAGAAAGGAAGGAAATTCATCTTGGGATATGCAAAAGGAAAAAGAGAACAGAGTTGGAAAACAGACTATACAATCTGCCATGGCGTTCAAATAGATGATCCAACTGCAGCTGTGCATTCCAGTTAAAGCAATGTGCATGCTTTCAAACTGTGTACCACCAAGAAATCAAGTATGTGGTGATTCCGAAAAGGTATTTCTGCCCTATCTTATATAGCACAGTAAGGACCCCTGCATTGTTGCACTTTTTAAACTATTTTTCTACGGCTTATTTTGCTTTAAAGAATCTTCAGATGTTCTTTGTTTTCTTCCTGATATTGTGTTGGTGGTTTTTGTTGTTGTTGTTGTTGTTGTTGTTTTTCCCTTTTAGTCTCAGAATGTTTCACTTGCTGGAAAATCAACAACCACCTCCAGATACACATACTCTTTTTTATTCCTAACATTTTGAAATATATTGTTCACAGACTGCTAGAGCCTTCCAGTGTGAGTGGAGCCCATTCAGCACCTACAGAAATCAAACATGATATTAATTTCCCATTTCTTGTGTTTACTATTCCCAGGTCCCAGACTAGAACAATGTTTTCTGGCACAGAGAATATTTGAGATGCTCAAAAAATTCTCAGAAAATTCTTGTGAGGAGTTAAAAGGAAACTGTCCTTTAATTCACCATTGCAATTTTGACTGTAAAAGAACAGTGCTAAAAATGGTGCCATGATCTGAAATAAAAACCTGTGACTTTGTAATTACATGGAGAAATTACATGGAGAAAACAATTTGCAAATCCCAAAGAAGGATCATGTTTGAAGCTGCCGATCAATATTTTGTTCCAGCCTGCAAGAATGATAATGTTCTCTTGTCCTTAAATAAGGCTGGACCTAATGTGTTTTTATCCTTATGTGTACTCAGTTGAGGAGAGTTTAAACACAGTCATTTTGAAGAGTTATGCTTTGTTGTGTGACAGTGATGGAAAACTTACATGAAGACAATTGGAAAACAAGACATTAACTCTGGGAAACTGCAATGTCAAAACTGTTTAATTAATGATTGAATTTAACTATTCTCTTCTTGTTCACTTATTTTGTGGAACCTTGGAACAAAAACATAACCCCCCCCCCCCCCTTTACGTTTTTAATGCACATTGTACTATAAATTTAGAACTGTCTCTTTTAGAAAGCAAGAAAATTGAAAAATATTTTAAAAGCTTTTTAATTTCTCTCTTCAGTGTTTCACTTCAAGTAGAGAATATCATGGAACCCTCAGAAGTCCCTTAGCACATACTTGAGACATTTGTTTTTTTAGGAAACAATTGACAATATCCATAGGATGTCTTCTGTTATTTATGGCAGCCTCTACAGCTAGTATTAACAGAATGCAGCAATGTGCTCTTGAAAGAAAGGGCAGATTGAATTATTATCACTTAAAGTAGTGTTCTCTTGACTTTGGTTAAAATTATTTAAATTTTGAGGATTACCAAGTTGCAGAGGAATGCAAAATGAAGTAAAAAATAAACTTTTTCTGAAGAGATCTTTACGCTCTTATGCAAACACAGTTCAGGAGTAGGAGAAGGCAATTGCTAAAGCTTTATGTTTCCAACTAGTCAGGTTGAAGGCAAAGGGGTCAAATACTAATTCCTCAAGAAGAGCATTGCCTGCTCCCATACATGTATTGTTTACCTTCGATACTTTTTACCTTACTTTCTTTTTCCTCTGCAGCATTCTTAATCTTCTGAAAAAGAAACACATATCACGTTCAAAATGCATACAATTACATAACAAGGAAAGCAAAGAAGACGTGTGTGTGCTCAGAGCCCTCTAGTTGAGAGACAGAGAAGTAAACTTTTTTTCAAATAACGTCTTAGCACAATAGGCGCTGAGGGAGTTACTTTGAAGTGGTATTGGTTCCCTAGAGGGTTAGGTGTGCTAGTGCATATTTCATTCTGATCTCTCTTTGGGACTAATTCACACGTATATGGTACAAGTATTTGGTGTCCATTGGTAGGGTGAAATTCCCCCTCTCTTGACAAGAAAGAATGATGGACTCTAGTTAGTACAGTCTCTTTGCTAAAGATTCTGCGAAAGCAGAAGTGAGCCATAGGAGAGAATCACCCACGTGTGTTTTAAGGCAGGTTATTAAAGTTAAAAATAAGCTGCCTTTTTTTTTTTTTTTTTTTTTTTTTTTCTTCCTCCCTGTGGGTGACAACAGAAGAGATTTTGAAAATGCACAATCTCTGTTTTTAGATTCCAGATATCCAATAGCATGGTGGATTATTGAAAGAATGCTGATTAAATGTATAAACAGCTTCCTCCTGTATTCCTGTGCAAATGTCAATCTGTACTACAAGACAGTAAGAGAGAATGAGTCTTTCTGGCAGCTATAAGATATTGTCAATGTATTTTAAATACTCTGTTTTAGGGATTATGTTTTAAAGCAATTCAAAGTTTTTCTAAAATTATCTGACTACTGAGAACAAATGAAACAGAATCATTTGTATTCATATAGGGATGTCTTACTTACGCTGGCACCATTTATTTCTTGCAGTAAAGCATTACAAACTGACTACTGTGTTTTTTTTCCCCAGAAACTTAAATCCAGAATTGTAGATAGAGCTCTGCTGGGGATTATCAGTGGGATGGATGTGTCTGGCATGAGTGTTATTCTTGGTTTGGCCTCATTAAATGAGGAAAGACAAGTTGTTGAACACTTTTATTGCTTTCTACCTTTTTCTCTATCAAAGCAATAATACTGTTTTGTAACTTTGGCTATAGCACTGGTTCTAAATCTATTTCATGCCTTTTGGAAAGAGTTCATTAGCTTTAAAAATGACAGGGAGGAAAAGTACTCTTGAGCTGTAGAAGTGGACTTCTGTTGTTTTAGAAATATCACTATCTTCTATTCTATATGTTGATACATAAGTAAAAATAAATAAAGAAAACAGTCATTCTATTATATAACATTTTTAAGAGTCCTTATATTTAAAAACAAAATAAAACAAAATAAACAACAACAACAAAAAACCCCAGCAAACTATGGGTAGGTTCTAGACAGTGACAAAATTCTGTCTACAGAGGGTTTTATTTTCAGAAATTTCTCATTTTCTTAGTAATTTCTTATCATATTCATAATTCTTATGCCACAGGGCATAACCAAGTAATTCTGACCCATAGGAAGAGGTCTTTAATGACTATTATATACCACAAAAATGCCCCCAGTTAAATGAATATGGTTTCCCATTCTCCTTAGCACTTATCCTGGTGATTTTCAAAGATGTCCTTAGTGGGTGGCTAAAAAGAAACCACATCTTTACTCTTCTGATCGCTGACACCATGAGAAGAACTGAACCTCCCACCAGGTGACAGAGGAGAGATCTTGCTGTCTCTCTACCTCATTCCACAGCAGACTTCTCTAATACACTGACTTATATTATCAGTGATACTAGCAGGAATGATTTAATGAATAATCTAAAGTAATATTCCATATTTTTTTCTTCAAAACTATCCTGAAGCTTGACTATGATAAATGAATAGTTTTTACTGTAACCCTTCTTACCACACCTTCAAAGAATTGGAAAGAAAGCATTTTACTACAATGCTAGAAAATGCCCACTGTTTAAATAAAACACCATTTTTTTCCCCAATTGCTTGACAAAATATTGGTACTATTTCCCAAGTTTAAAATCATTTAGACCTGATACGCAGAACAATACAATAAAATATAATTTTAACACTATAGAAATATCATAGAAACATTCATACCAGTCTCATTTAGACAAAGCATTTGAAACGTTTTTCTGTAATATCAGTGTGACAGTGAGTTCTACCTTAGCAGTGCATAAAAAAAATAAAACATCTCAATTAATGTGAATGAATTTTTCCAAGTTTCTTCATGCTTAAAAATAATTTTTGCTGGTATTTTAAACTGTCAGACAATAGATATATGCTTTGTCAGATTCTTTGGATCTGATATTCTTTGCCATTATTTTAAAGATATATTTGTCACATCTGACAGTAGGGTGCCTGTGAAACTGTTATTACTCATGTTTCATGACATTCCTTACTCTTAAGTTTATCAGAAGTAAGTAATTTGTAACAAAAGAAAATTTTGCCCTAACTAAAATTTTTATAGTGCATGTGCCATCTTAATAGTAAAAAAAAAACTCATTTCAAAAGACTTCTTATCTTTTAAAAGTTGCAAAACTTGGCTTGTAGATACTAATTAGCAGGAATCTCATCTATTCTGATTGCATATTTCACCTTCACATATTTTACAACATTGCTGCAACTGTTTTCTTATATTTATACTCATCTTTCCAGAGATTAAACAGTTAAAGCAAAGATATGAAAGATAGCAGCTTTCAACTTTTGTTTTTGCTATTGCTTGAAGTACTCACTTGATTATGTAATTTCTGCTGTAGTTTCTGCAATAACAAAGTCAGCAAGGAGTATCTCACCTCAACATCTAAGAACGGGCTTTTAACTGAAGAACTTTTAGAGTGTACTAGACCAATAAAGATATGTATACAAACTTGTCACACCTACAAGTACTTTATAATTGTTCACTATATGTTGATAGCACCGTAGAGGCTGATGTTTTGGTCATTTTGGTTTGGGGTTTTTTTCCATATCTCAGTTTTTCCATGATACATTTAAACTATTTTTGAAATCTTGGCAATTGTTACAAAAAGAGAAACACCTCCCTCCATCATGAAAAAGTTGATAACATATTGAGGGAAAAAGTAACATTTTTATAAAAGCAGAATTTTATTAGACCCAGTAAGAAATCCCAGTTTTTACACACAGACATATACACAATTATATCTTATGTCAGACCACACAGAGCATACACACACAAACCCTGTCACCGAGACACGCAAAGCAATCACATGCAGACAAGAGATTTTTGCAGAGGTTCCTCTGATCCAGCTCCCAGGTGAAAGAGCGGAGAGAAGAGCCCCTTTGTTTATTCTTTTACTTTTATACATTTGTGGGTCTAGCAGAAGATTGGCTTTTTGGGGTTTCCACCCCTCAGCCTCAGTGGCCAGACGAATTGTCAGTTACAATTGTTTTCAGGTTAGAAATATGCAAACAAAGGACAAAGAATGAAAAACAAAGGGTTTGTTTATATTACTTCTGTGGGAAAGGTAGAAAAACTGCTCTAATATTCTACAGTAACTAAAAGATCTGACTCCATTTATGAAAATCCAAAGGCTAATAAAAAACTCAGAAAAACCAGGGTAACACAAACCCCATACACCATGTTCAAAATTACGTAAAAAAGCTTCTAAAAACTACTATTAGACACCTTATAGTATTTATTGACTTTTATCTACTCAAGGTTTAGATTCAAGAGGAAAGTCCCCCTGAAGAAGAATCTCCTCTCAACTAAACATTCTTAATGTGTATCCTTGAACATGAGAGAACAGGAGGCCAAATGATCCCTAAGAGCCATTATTTGCTGTTTATTTCAATGAATTATTCAATTCAAATTAAATTATGTCCTTCACACTACAATACAGTGACAGTGAGATCTGATTTATGAATAATTAAGATCATCAGGAAAAAAACGTGGAAACAGTTTTGAGCATAAAAAAAGCCTGAACAGAAATATTCTAGTTGAATGAAATGCTGATGAATGTTTAGCGAGGAAAGAAGGACTATTTCCTCTATCATTTTGAATTTAAGCCAAGGTTTTCCTACTTAACAAGAGCTTTGAAATTGTAGTAATTGTGCATCTTTTTCAAGTGAAGAAATAAATTCTGTTGTTTGCATTTGCCAACATTATATCATACCATCTGGTAATGATTCTGAATTTAATGTAATTCAGAGGGAGTTTCCTTCGTCTTTGACAAATGGTATCCAGTTAAATCTATTTTTAAAAGGTAGAAAAGAAGAATTGTAAGCTGTGGAGAGCTTGAAGAGGCAGGAATTCAGTGAAGGGAAAATTCAATGCATGCACTGGACCTCACGGAGCATAACAATTCTGTTACAATATTCAGCTTTTCCATCTGTTGGCACATGTGTTTCACTACAACTTGTATGTATCCATTGTTTTACCAGAGATCATAAATTCTTGTATCAAAAAGTCATGCAAGCACAAAAGCTTCCATTTTGATAGTATTCAATGGAACATGTTATTTTATAAGGTATTCAGATAAATTGTAGTGTGTAATTAAGAAAACTCATAAAGAGTCTAGGTAATGAAATGAATTTTTTTTCCTAGCATATACAGAAATATATCTTAATATTAAGCACCAGAGATTTGATGTAAATATTATTATTATTAGCATTAATATATTTCAATTATTCCTGTTATTGTGATCTCTATTTGCACTTCAGGAATGCTAAAAGGTTCGACTTGTGAGACTGACTATGGTACTATCCTAATAAAACTAGAAATTGTGGTAAGTGCTTTGGGGAGCTTCAGTCCTAGGCATAAAACCAGAAGAACTGAAAGAGATGAAAAACAATGCATAATACATAGCAGCTTCATGGGTAATATTTTCTGTAGGGTGTAAATTTAATTGTTTTCAAATATACCTCTGGTGGAGAACATGAGTGAAGGAATGAAGATGTGGGATGAGAAATCTGCTGAGGAGGTGAAAGGAGACTGGCGTCTAGGCTGACTGAGGGGAAAGGTAATCTCCCAGTGATGAACGAAAGATGATAGAGTAGGAGCTGGCTATGAAACTGAAAACAGGAAAGAGAGAGAGCTGACACATTTATAAACCAAGAGAAAGATCTGCAAAGCAATATTGTAAAAGGAAATAAAAGGAATGAGGCTGCACTTCTTAGAATAGTAAATCGGAGTAAGACATGGCAAGATGGTTCAAATTCTAGTGAAGTTTTTTGAGATTTGATCCCTTAATGAAGCCTTAAATTATTATATTTGAATTGCATTTTAAGCTAAGGGAGGACTCATACTAACTACCATCATTTTTAGGATTTTTTTAGGGATTTTCAAAATTCTTATTTGAAGAACAACTTATATATGTAGACAGGTGTTCATGTGTTTCTCACACAGTTTTTATCTGCGTCCACAGGTTATTCATGGTTTTATAGTAAGACTAGTTGCTTTTAAGTGTGGTAATGGTGCCCTGGAAACAGACTACTTTCTGTACCTTGTTAAGGGAACCAAAAATCTCTGTATTGAGGAATACAGGTGTAAATAACTGGGTCTGCTGGATTTCCCCACATGTTATCACAGATAGGCCTTAAAACATGAAACCCAATGTCTTGGTTTGAGAAGACAGGTGTTTGCCCCAGAATGCCAGAGCCTCCCTTGGAAGGGAAAATGTAAACTCCTTCCTTATGAATTATTATAATTTTGAAATTAAGGGGCTTGCAGGCAAAGATATGGGAATAAGAATAACAGTTCTTTACTAGGAATATTAAAACTACAGATGTAGTAGTACAAAAAAGCAAACAAACAAGAAAATAAAACACTGACAGAGTCAGAATACAACCTGACATCCTGTTGGACAGGGTATTGGTAGCCGTCCAATTAAATTCCCCTGGAGTGACAGATGTGTTTCTGTTAGAACCAGAGATGATCCTATAGGAGGGTGTAGTTTTCCTCTGAAGGTCTAGTGGGAGTGAGCTGGGCCCCGTCTTCCTCTGGGAATCCAGTGAAAACAGGCTGTCCTGGTGTTCTGAGTCTTAGATTTTATCGAGGTAAGAATGCTTGGCTCCTCCTGCTGGATGGAATATCTCAAAATGGGATGATGTAATTTTATCAGTCATGTGGTGACCCTTAATGGCCCATTAAAAGAAGGCATCCCCCTGGAGGAAGGATGGGTCATGGAAGAGATAAGGAACATTGCTCCACATTAACAGAAGATACCCACCCCCTCTCCCCTGGAGTTACGAGGAATGGGTTATAGAGGAGATAAAGAAAAACGCCTCCCCAAACAGTTTCAACAGATGGCAATAGAATACATACTTTTGGTTACATTTTGCACTGTAACCCAAGACACCAAAGAAAATAATTTTATAAGACAAAAAATAAAGAATTTTTTTTTTTGTTAGGATAATACAAATACCTTCTAACTACCTCAGCTCAGACGAATGAACTCAACTTCTCAGAACTGAGCAGTAGTGCTTGAAAGAGTCACAGACCTGAAGAAGAGCTTATGGTATGCTCTGTTTTAATATAAATAATTCAGAATGTCAATATGGGTAAAATTAAGCTTGGAAGGCTTGAGGGTTTTTTGGGAAATTTAATTATTTGGAACCATCTGTGTCCATATGTGTCTTCATGTTACTGTGGAAGTGCTACTTGAACAAAAAAGCCCTGTATTGTTTTCTGTTTGGTTTCTTCTAGTTTGGCAAGAAAATGGTGCTCCCGTGTAAATGTAGTGGTTTTCCTGCCAGAGTACACAGGGTTTTGGCATTGGTACATCAGTCACAGAAAGTGCTCAGCTAGTGATGGTCTCAAAAAGCAATTTTCTATTAATACTGAGAAATTGTCATCTGTTTATTAAATTGCTCATAGCAACTAGAAACCAAAATGTTTTCAGGAGTCTAGAGAAAGTTCTGATGTTACATTGCTTCTTTGTAACATATTATTATTAGGATAAAGGAGTAAAATGTAATAAAAGTATTCATAGTTATTGTAATTTCCATAGGACTGAGTAATTTAAATCCAGTACATGATGAATAGGATGGCTGAATCTTTAATACTAAAGAAAAACAAAGTAAAACATAAACTAAATAAAATTCATGAGGCAACCATTTTGAAAAAAAATCTTGAAATGGAAACGTAAGCTTGCTTGAAGGAAAAGTCATCCATTTTATGTCCAGAAAAACAGGTTTTTGTAGGAAATCGCTTCTATCTTAACTTAGAGATTAAAAAATTACATTATAAAAGGGAAAGGTTTTGCTCAGTTATAGCTGTGGTGTTTGCACATTATATGAGTTTTAATGATATTTTAGCATTTTTTAAATTGTACTTAGGTTTACATACATTAGGTTTCAAGTTTCAGAACTTTGATTTATTTCAGAGTGTAAGGTTTAATTAATTCAGAAATATTTCTAAGTTCAAGAGGGAATAGCAATGAATTTGATTGCTAACTGAAGTTGCATAATGTTAATATTTCTGATCAGGAAGCATGAACACACACATAAAAAACATACACGTTTAAAAAACAAAATAACAAACAAACAAACAAACACCTAAGGAAAAAAATTCAACCCACAGGTGCTCAGGGAACAGTCCTTTAAATATTTTCTGTTCCTTCCTTTTTATAGTCCTGCTGTCATATTACTGTCAGTGCGGCTATATCTTCAGTTATTATTTCTTCTTTATTTTCTTGTCAATGTACATAAACATTTGGATTAGACTGGAAGTAGGTTAAAGGTATGAAGAAAGTGGTTCACAGTAATCTGATTAATTCTTTTCAGAGGAAAAGAAGCCTCACATAAAATAAAATTCTATCCTTTCTGTCTAATTCCTAGTTTTCTAACATGAAAAATATTCTGAAGGAGCTGTGAGTTTTAGAAGACTTGACCACATAGTTACTGTGTGCAAAACTGTCACCTAGTGTTTTGTGGGCTCTAGATTTTACCCCAACAACAACAAAAAACCCCCCACCCACTAGCTTTCATCACTAACTTCTGTGAGACATAAACTATTTATTTTGTTCATCCTTGGAAAACATGACTAAACTGGTGGGCAGGGTGGAGAAGAGGGGAGAGAAAATGAGCACGTAGGCAGGTCCTGTGGGTCATGAATATAGCTTAGTACCAAGATTCCATGGTCTTAAATTTCAAAGATTTACCTCAGTTAGACTGAAAGAGGAAAACCTTCTCTTCTTCACACCCAGTATTCTGGCAATATGCCTTTCCAATGACGTCTTAAGAGAGGAAGTCTAGCTTCACAAGAAGATTCAAAGAAAGATTTGTTTTCAGTTGCATTTGGCTAGGTGTTTCTTTTCCCCTTTCATGGAATGCCTTCATTTTCCATATAACTACTTTCTCTTACCATGTCAAACTAGCTTTTTTTCAGCATAATTGCTATGATTAGCTTTAAATGTTTAGTTTTCCAACGGACATAATGCAGCATAGGAGAGTCTGTAAGTTGTTCCAGAAATATTTGCACAGAAATGTTCTGGAAAACATGAAAAATTATGTTTCCAAAGCCACATATATACTGATCTCTTTTGTCATCTTCTGGGATGAATGGTTCCACAAGCATATTATTTCACAAGAGCACTATGAAAGAAATGTAAGCCAACCCATTCCTACTTAAAGGGAACTTTTAAAAAATAATTTTCTTCATGTTTTAACATTGTCAAAAGTTACATTTCTTATATCTGATGTATTGTGGTGGTAGTATTGGAGAAAAAGGGTTGCTTGTTTAATGTTAATCTGTTCCTTATTGTTGTTGTTATGGAAATGCAGGAATGGCATGTGTCAAATAACTCTTATTATGGTAGTTCAGTTGCAGACTCTTTGAAATGTTTGATCTCTCACAAGAACCAAGCAAGATTCATTTGAAAATCTCCAGTGCCTGTGATCTAATGTAAAGCATTTACTTCTGTCACTCTTTTACTCACTGATCCAGAACTTCAGCTGATATAATCTGGGAAGAGCTCCATTGAGGTCAGCAAAGCTCTGCCAATTCATGTTGCTGGCATAAGTCCTATTAAGTGCTACTCCCTGCCTTAATTTGTCCTCACTGATTTCAAAACTCTGCACATTGAATGTGGGTTGTGTTGTGGGTGTTTTATTCCCATGTCAAGTTGGGTGTTTTTACACAGATAATCTCATACTGATATGAGGGATGTCTCTTGTATACTTGGCTCTCAGAGTAAGCTGGAAGAACACAAGTAGGGATCAAGCTAATACTTAAATAGACAATAACTAAAACAGAATACAGATGTTGGTAATTTTTTCATTTTTAGTGAGTGAGATGAATATCTGGCGTAGATGCTTAAATATTAAATACCTGACGTGTAAATTAAGATCCAACAACAGTGAAAAGGTAAATCATAATCTTTCTTTATGAACATTATAGCAAGATGGCCAAATAAATAAAACCCACTAGAATGTTAATATAAAATAGTTTAGGTAGGAAAAAAATATAAAGCTAAGTAGGAATAAAAATGAAAGATGAATGTGTAAATTAGAAATAAATATTACCTTTAAAAAGTCCTTGCAAAGAAAAAATATAGTACCTGATAAAGTTTGCAGAAAGTATATTTGAACAGTTTCAGGTTTCCTAAAGTTAATAAATGAGATACCAAATAAGCTAATGATTTACAAATCGTTGACAGAAAATTGGCCTAAATTGCAGACTTGTCAAGAATGTTTTATGGGTGTGAGTTTGTGGTGGTATAATGGATAGTCTTGTTTATGCCTATATTTCTACATTAGGGCTCTGATTTAGTTGAATTTTAATTACATTTCTTTCTAATAAGATATATTTATCATTATCACAGTTTGTAAGAAAGACTTTAGTGCCCATATTAAAGTTCAAACACTAAAAAACATTGAAGACAAGGTGATTTGTGTGTCTTTTAATACCTATCTTTCAAACATGTGTTGGGGAGGAAGAAGCCAAAAAACCCTATAAATATGATTGCCTCTATTCTGAGAATGAGAAACCTGTAAGTGAGATAGAATTGAAAGTAAGTTTTGATGTTTGAGATGTATTAGATACTGGATGTCTGGGAAAACTGTTATGTGACCATCTGAAGGTTACCTGCAGCCAGACCCAGAGGTCAAATGGAATGTTCTGTCTCACCCCCAATGTATGGTTCATCCCACACCTGTACCCCTCCCCTGAAGTATCAGGTATCTGTAACCCCATTGGCCCAAGTCCTGTTCCAGCCCACCTTGAAGACCCCTGATAAGGGGTCCCGGGGGGCTGGACGGTCTCTTTGCTCTTTGCTCTCTTTTTGCTTGCACCCTTCCCCGAGGACTTTCCTCTCTTGGAATTTCCTCTCCCTACTTCTCCCTTCCCCCACTTTCCTAGGCCTTGCCACGAGCTGCAGCCTGGCAGCTCAGAGCAAGGCCTCCACATCCCTCACAATAAACCTCATCTTCTAAAACCTAACTTCAGAGATCTCTCGTCTACATTCATCTACACCGTCCTGGAGTCCTCAGCAGCAGGAGGAAGCTATTTCTACAACATGCATGCAGAAAACAGACTCTTGGTAGGGAAGGAAGATAAGATTTTGCTTGTACAATGTACTAGTGTAAATTTTTAATACACAACAGCAGACTGAATGCATTGTCTAGTATGAATAATTTATGAAGAATAGTTTTGGTCATCCACAAATTGGCTTCAGATAACAACAGAGAAATGATCTCTCATATGTCTTTGTGGATAAATATTTTTAATTCTAGCTTCTTAGGAGAACTCTGTAGTTAGCAGACTTTTTACTGGATGTTATATCTGACTTTCCCATGATTCACAGGCAATTACTGCATTCAGAGTTAAACCAGGACTGATCAACAGGTTTGGGTTCAGACAGATCTGAGGGCATTTTACCACAGCAGGAAGAGGCATGAGATGTGTCCCTAGAGACAGAGGGGCTGTTTCAGGTACTTGAACTAGATGGTAAGCTTCAATCTTGTGGAAGTAGAACGTTTCAAATATTGTAGCCATCAAATTCAGTCTTTCCATGGTTGCTGTCAGCCCACATTAAGGTGTATTACTCAGCAAAGCATGATTCCTCTTCCTCACACCACTCTAAGTTTTGGGCTTGGAAGTCCTTGGTGTTCCCTGTGCACAGAATCATAGAAACATGTAAATTGGAAAAGCGCTCTGAGATCCTTGAGTCCAAACTTCCATCAATAACTACTTTGGCAACTAGGCTGTACCACTAAGTGCCATGTCCAGTTGATTCTTGAGTACCCCCAGTGATGATGGCTCCACCACAACCATGTCAACCCTATACCAGAAAACCCCAGTGATTTTACTGTTACAAACATCTTTGTTATTCAATCACGTTGATGAATGTGTTAATACTGTTCTGAAGGCACACTCATGACCCCAGATCGTGGGGTGTCTTATGGGAGTTTCAGTGGTCCTCACAGCACAATAAGTTAGAAAAGTTATTTTTAGTGGACTGATGTCAGGTGCTTTGGTTAACACTGGAAACCAGAAAATAGACTGACTCTTCTAACAGTTTCCTTGGCTTATATTTAATCATAGAAATTTTCTCATTTTCTCTGTTAGACTGGTAGAGCTTTTCTTCTGCTGTTAGTAATAGTCTTCAAAGAACAGGTGAGCCAGGGAAGAGCTTCCATTACATCTAGTTTTGCCTTGTGCATGTTTAACTTTGTCTTGGGTTGCAATATGTAACCGAAAATGTGTATTCTATTTTCCATCTGTTGAAACCAGTTGGGGAGGTGGTTTTTCTCTTTATTTCTTGTATAACCCATTCCTACCTAGATAAAAACAGCCTGTTTTCCACTGGATTCCCAGAGGAAGACTGGGCTCCTCTTGCCATCACTGGACCCTTCTGCAGGATCGTCTCTAATCTGACAGAACCGCATGTGTCATTCCAGGAGGATTTATTTGGACTGTTACCAATGCCTGTTGCATTGTGCTCTTTGTTATTAATTTTCATATTGTATTTTATGTTATTTATTTTCATTGTAATGGTTTATTCTGTACTCCCCTGTTCTTCTGAAGAAATATTGTGTTCCAAGGTTTGTCCCTGCCCCTCTTCCCTGTCAATCCTCCCATATTCCTCCCCGTCCCCTCCTATGGACCCTGCCCGTCATTTGATTGTTCTTCCTGGCTTCTAGAGAGTTCCAGTAAGGATATGGAGCGATAGGCAGGAGCCGAGGAAGTTCTCCCTTTAGGTTCTCATTGGTTTCTTTACATGTCCCTCCAGCCCCGTTCCCCTCCCACCTTGTCCCTCATTGGATGTTGGTTTGTCTCCTCCCTTAGTCTCTCCCCTGTATTTAATCCTGGAGCTCATCGCCCCAGGTGGCTCGGCTGGAGAGATTCCCTGAGGTTCAGGTGTCCCCAGGTGGGACTGAATAAACACCTTGGACTTTGTCCTCCAACTGAGTCCAACTCCTCCCTCCATCTTCGGCAAGGTCTCTCCCGTGATAAGGGGAAAACCCCCTTTGCCGCTCCTCTGGTTCCCAGGATCCAGAGGAGTGTTCCCTGACTGATCACAGTGTCAGAGCTAGCCTGGGTGGATGGAGCGCTGCTCAAAGAGGACACAGCAACAAACGCCCTGACTAACAGGCTGTCATGTTGTATTCTGATTCTGACTCTGTCAGAGTTTCTAGGATTTTTTTGTTTGCTTGCTTGCTTGCCTGCCTTTTTTTTTTTTTTTTTTCCCTTTTCTCCTTTTCTTTTCTTTTGGTACTACTACATTTGTCTTTTTTAATATTCCTAGTAAAGAACATTTATTCCTCTTCCTATATCTTTGCCTGAAAGGCCTTAATTACAAAATTATAATAATTTAGAGGGATAATTTATAATAATTTACATTCTCCATTCCAAGGGAAGCTTCCAGCTTTCCCTGGCAGACATCTATCTTTCCAAACCGAGACAAACTTTCTATACCATGTACTACTTATCTCTTTGCCCTCCAGAGATATGTTTACTTACTCTAAGGACAGTGTCATGTTTTGAAGTAAAAAGATCATGGAAAGAGTTGAAGTGTCCTGGCATGAATCTAGAAATATCACAGAATTTGGAGAAAAGAGCAAACATAGCTTGGAACAGGAAAACTATGAGATGCTGATCCAAGGCATGGTTTTAAATTCACAGGACTCAGGTAATGTAATGAAGATGTCCACACAAGGTGACATGAATATGAAGCACTTTATTACCAGCTAATGAACACCAAACTCATAAAGGGATTCCCCCTGGGTATTTATTTTGGACTTTTAAAACTGAAGTGAGCTTTAAAACAATGGATTCAGGCTTGACATCTGTGAATGTGACCTTAACATCCCAGAGATGATTAATTTTGTGTTTTTCAAGATAGTCTAGAAATATTTTTTTTCTCTTTCTTTTTGTTTAGAATAAATACTCAAGTGCCTTATTGGACTACAGTAGAGCAGCCACTATTACACTGTTTAATAAACAGACATTGTGCAGCCCTCTGTTTGGTAAAAGTACTTTTGCAGTTATGTATCAAAGCTTCTTGGCTTTGAAATGTTCTAAAATATATGGACACTAAAGCTTTAGATTTACAGTATGTTTGTACCTGCAGCATTAAGCACAAATGAAGACATGCAATAAAGTCATTCTGATTGTCAAAATGCATCCTTAGACAACATTAAAATAATTTTTTGAAATAAAAATTAATTGTTCTTGGTCCATGGCAATTAAATTCTAATATGTTGATTATAATGAAGAAACTAACAAAAGACCATCACAGTTATATTTATTCCCCTTGAGGTACTATATATACATCTGCACTCCGATGCTAGACTTTTGACTTCAGAGCTACTGCTATAAAATTGCTATATAACCATTAATTTAGGATATGTCATTACTACTTGTAGGACTTTTTTCACCATTTAATTGTTTTGCCTACCTTATGAGGACAGGCTAAAATATTTCAAGGGATATTTTTATTTGGAAAAGATTCAGTTTTCCACTTACAGAGCTGTGTTTGGCAAGTTCTCTTTATTTCAGTGTTTCTACAATGTTATGAGGGATCTTAATGTTAGAAGGTTATCTAAAAAGCAAAATGCCCAAGATGATGAAGTAACTCCAACAGGGATATGATTGGAAGATAGTAAACAGGAATTACTCAGGAAAGCTTAGCCATCTTCCCTAGTCTATACCAGCTGATTAATGGGAGAATATTACCCATCCTTCTCAATTTTTTTAAAGAAAAGGAAAGAAGAGTATTTAAAAACTGTGTTTTAGATGTCCCCTTCTTTTTCCTACTGTCCTTGAAACTGTGTATTGGTTATTTGCTGTCTGAAAGAAAACAAACTGCACCTAGATTAATTCTGAGTTATCATGTCTGGTTATCTCCTATTATCCCATGTAATTTAGTCAAGTTTTGCCCTAGTGTTATGGTAGAAAAGGTCAGTCAGCTTCTGAAATGATCTTGTTTTGTGAAGTGAAGCCTGAAATGATAATTAATGAACAACAGAAATATTTTTGTGCATAGCAAACATGGGGCTTGAATATTATATGTATTAGTATAGTATAGTATAGTATAGTATAGTATAGTATAGTATAGTATGTTTTTCTAATATTAAACTGCCTGGTTATTTTTGTATATTATTCATCACACAAATTAAAATAGCACAGACTTCAAGATTCACCTTGTTAGAATGTTTGAATTTAGCATTTTCCTTTGGTAATGTTGTGTTTTCTTCTGCTTAAAAATACACAAGAGTGTATAAACTTATTGAAGAATACAGAACCCAGTTTTTATCCTGTGCTGTGCATTACCTGCCAATTATTAGTGACTGTTAATTCCTTGCTAGCCTAATCTCATTACTGGAATGGATAACTTCTGTTAACAATATTTCAAATTCCTCCAAAAAATTGTTAGCCCAAAGATATATGTGGGTGTTTTTGTTTTTTTTTTTTTTAATTATTTTTTTAAGAACATATAAACATCAATAATTTCAAAGCTGTTGGGTCAAGAAGCACTAGGGATGAAGGAATATAACTCAAGGGCATTCAGTACATTTTAAGTTCCTCTAGGAGCAGATGAGAAGAAAGGGAAGAATACGAGCACTAATTAAAGATCAATTTAAATGAGAAATGCCTTTACAAGCTCTTTTATGGAAGAAAAGAAATGCTAGCATGAAAAAAAAGGAAGGCTGCCTGAAGCAGAAGGCTGAATTACAAAACTTCAACTGATAACAGCTTTTAATAGTTAACATCTTTTGCAACATCATCCCCACTTACACAGAAGCTTCTCTGCAGAAAATTATTCTCAAACTCATGCTATGTTTGTGGTGAGCTGACTGTTGAATCCACATGAGCCCAAGGTTTTGTATTTTGCACAGCTTTATTTAATCACATTCTGTGTTTCCATTCAGTGTTAAATGAAGGTTGGAGAAAAGGCCTTTCTGTGCTCTCTGAGAGTCTGATCATATTTACTAGCATCACAGACAAGAAATGATTATAAGTGTAGTTCTGACACCAAGAAATTTTTCTTTCTAATTCACTGTATCTATTGCCATGTTATTCAAAGAATATCACCAACAAAACAAAACCCCCAAAACCAAACAGAACCAAACAAAACCAACAAAAAATAAACAACAAAATCAAAAGGTTCTTCAAACATATAAATAACAAAGAGAAAAGGTTAAACTGAATGCAGATAAAAGCTAAACATGGCCCCCAAACAGAAATATACTTTGCCTCATTTCCTCATGATGATGATGATACTAAATGTGAGAGAAAGACGGGAAGGCTCATGAGAACAGGGGCAAGGAAACAGAAAGAAAAAGAAAAAAGAAAAAAAGAGGAGGTAAGGAAACTTATATTACTTAGTATACTCATGGCAGGGAGCCTCAAGAAACTGCACCAGAACTGACAAAAGCTGCCAAAGGTAGCTCAGGTCTGATGGTTATTTTTACAAATCTATCAACCGCAGTATGATATTTTACAACTGGAAACATTTCTTCTGAATAAAAAGAGAGGTGAAGGATGGGGAAGAAAAAGGTAGAAATAAACAAAATAGAATGATAGGCTATATAAAGATGAAATGAGAGTCTGTAATGAGTAAAAATAATATCAAAGGATATTTTTCTATATGTAAAAGGAGCTTAAATGCAACATGGACTCACATAGATTACACTAAAATAAATTGACATCTTCTTTTGATGAAATGAATTATTTTCTAGAAAAGATTTTAAATAAAATCTACTTGGAGGTCGTGGCAATATTTCATTCCAGTATTTAATATGGTCCTATAAGAGAAACTTAGACACAAAAATAAGAATGATCACAAAGCCAGTAAACTGATGTAGGAATTGATCAAAGAGGAAGGAGTAGAAAGTAAAATTGAAAGGAGAAACATCTGTGAAGGCCTAAGTTACTTGATGATCATTCTGTTTTCATAGTTTCTATTATATTTTCAAAAATGACTGCGACTTGAAGAGTGAATGCTAATAAAATATATTGATGAGAAGTTCAAGAAGATTATTAACTAAAGAAAATCAGAAATAACTGAGTGACCTTAAGGACTAGAATTCTACAACTGGGAATAAATAAAGCCATTAAAAGTAGAAGATGGTACACTTCTAAAACTCTTTCTTTCTTATAACCTGAGAATTCATCTGCTGAAAATGACTGAGGAAGAGTAAGGCTGAACTGGACAAACCTGTCACAAAAAACCAAGACAACCAACCAACCAACTAAACCACCAAAAAAAACCCCAATCATGTAAGACATCAATGTATAGTAGCTACAAAAAATAATTTTTGATTTCAGAGCAAAAGATTTCTGGAAGAGATTGAGAAGTATGAGCTATTGTTCAACATACTGATTTTTTCACATCTGCACATTTTATAATAAAGGAAAAAAAAGCACTCTAAGTAAAGCTTAAATAAAATTACTAGAAGTACTGTGTTTATGTAGTTGCACACTAAGTCTGCATACAGCTAGAGCAGAGATATTCACCAGTTCAGTGAGAAAACATATAGCTGTATTTACTTTTGCTTCTGTGCCTGAGAGATAGCCTGGGACTGGGTTATACCACCTGTCGTGGTGCTGATAAAGCTAGCATGCAATTGCAAAGATCTATTTTGAAGATGTGCTTTAAAAGTTCTTCACATCAAAAGAGGAAATCCTTTTGCTTACCAGCTTCATTCCAACACAAAAATAACAAAATAGAGCTGAGGGAAGGAAAACTTTCAAGAGTAAATAAGGAGAAGTGACAGAGGAGTAGTGGTCATATGACCACTGGCAGGAGAAAGACAAGCAAGAGATTTAGAAGGACCTTTTGGTCCATCCTTTTATCCGTCCACCCCTACAACATGGTGGAACAAAAGTGAACACTCTGTGTGCTCCACAGAAACTGTTGGAGAAATCAGATGAAACTAATTTAAGTATGTACTGTCATTCCATGGGTCTAGAAAATTTCTTGCTATCATAAGCAGAAAGCTCAAGATAAGGTCAGGAATGGAAATAGAGTTCTGTATGCAGCTTGAAAGAAAAAAATAAGCAACCAAAACTTTAGTGACAGTACATTTCTGGGGAATCACCAAATAATTTGCATGGTTTTTATCATGTTGTAAGTGGCAATACTTCTTCCAAGTCATAATATTTGCTGGTGTTATCTGAATGCATTTTAATTCAAACACAACAATTTTTCCCTTGCAGACTTATGAAATATTTATGGGGTTATACCTTCAGCTGTGATGCAGGGATTTAAGAATAAGGTGACAGACGTATGGCTACATTGTCCACTGAAAGGTCAGTGTCAAGTGAAATGAACCTCATTTAAGTCTACTGTTTCCCTACTACAACCAGAAATAAAAAGGAATTACATTTTCACCTGTTAAAGAATTTGAAATACTGCTACAGCACTGTTTGCCTGTGCAATTTCCTCTGACAATTACATTGATCAAGGAATATATTTTTTGTTATTTAAAACTGGTGTCTTACCCTAACTATCTAGCTTTGCACAGAGTAACATTTAACATCAGAGCCAGAAGAAAATGAAAAATCATTGACTTTTATCTGTTGTCATGCAAAAATTTTGAAATCTTCCCAAAACTTAACCTTCAATTCTCCTGCACAGTTCTATCCTTTGCAGTTCAGTTACATTTTAGTCTTTACATTTGCAAATATGGAAACTTGGCTGCATAGATGAGATCCCTTCGTCTGTGGAATGGAATCTTGAAACAACAATTTGTATTGTATGAAACTTTCAAAGTAATGGATTTGAACTTGAAACTATCAGGTCACAGTTGTTCTTATTAACTATATTATAGCTGATAATTTCTGTCAAATAATAATAATTAAAAGGTCCTCAAACCAAAACAATGAACAAAAAACAGCTCTCTGGTAATTTTGTTTATTTACAGCTCTAAAGAAAAGCAGGAACTTGTTTCTAACCCTGAACTGTACTTCAAAATAGTTTGGGTTTTTTTCTGTGGCTTTTGGGACTCTATTCCCTTTTTGGGAAAAGAAGAGGTAACTACTACTGTTTTATTAATCCATGACAGAAATAGGAAAAAAATCATGCTACAAGGCAGATCTATTTTCAGTAAAAGATAAATTTAGATAGTGGAAGGAGAAAGTATTTATTTCTTTAAAGATATGTTGTGACCTGTTGACTTACTTCTAATTGTGTGTAAAAAATAAGCAAAACACACCTTTTTTCCCCTCCTTTCCAATAATCAGGCAGTAGAGCGAAAGCTAAAGATACCCTTATTGCAAAAATTTCTGATTCAGTTTCCGGGACAATGAGAGACATATCCAAAAGGAAAGAATATTCTTTGAATTCTGTGAGGGTTAAATGATAATTTAGATATTACTACCTGGATATGCAGAATATCATGATGAGTAGCACAGTAGGGATCCTGCCAAAATGGTTTAAAAAGAAAGAGAGTAGTTTTTATGACTTCTGTCCATCAGAACAATACCAGCCTTTGCATAATCTTGCTAAGATGTGAGGCGAGAAGCTATAACCTAGTGAGCAGACAAGATATAATATCTTTTTTTCTGGGGCAGAGTTAACTTTCCTCACAGAAGCTAGCATGGAACAGTGTTTTGAATTTGTTCTAGAAACAGCATTGATAACACAGGGGTGCTTTATTTGTTTCTGCGCAGTGTTTACACAGAGCTCGTTACCCCACTCCATCGGCAAGCAGGCTGGGGTTGCCCAAGGCATTGGGAGGGAATACAGCTGAGAGAGACAGCCCCAAGCGACCAAAGGGATATCCCACACCATATGGCATCATGCTCAGCGTATAAAGCTGGGGGAAGAAGGACGAAGGGAGCACATTTGGAGTGATGGATTCCCAAGTCCCTGTTACATGTGATAGTGCCTGGCTTTCCTGGAGACCAGAGAATCACAGAATAACAGTATACACTGTGTTTGAAGGCACCTAGAAGGATCCTCAAGTCCAAATCCCAGCCCTGGACAGCACCATCCCCAATAGTAACTCCATGTGCCTGAGAACATTATCCAAACTCAACTCTCTCTGTCAGGCTTGGTGCTGTAACCACTTCCCTGAGGAGCCTTTTCCAGTGCCCAACCACCCTCTGGGTGAAGAACCTTTCTCTAATATCTGATCTAAACCTCCCCTGACACTACTTTAGATCATTCTCTCTGGTTCTGTCACTAGTCACCACAGAGAAGAGATCACTGCTTGTCCCTCCTCTTCCCCTCATGAGGAAGTTGTAGACTATGATGAGACTGAAGCCCTCCCTGCCCATGGAATGTGGTGAGTGAATTCCTTGTTTTGTGTTCTGTGTACGTGTTACTTTGTCCATTACACTAATTTCTTCTCAATCCATGAGTTTTCTCACTTTTTGTCTTCTAATTTTTTCACCCATCCCACCAGGGGTGATAAGTGAGAGTCTGGGTGATGCTTGGTTGCCAGCTGGGATTGAGCCATAACACATAAATACTGTACACCACTGGAATGTCCTAAATGCTCTTACTTGCTTCCATTCTCATTTAACTACTCAGTATGTGCTCTCAGTTGGACAGCAACCTTACAACTTTAAAGTAAGTCAAGTGGAGCTCACACTAGGCACAAAATGCCATGCTTTCAAAGAGAAATACAAACGTGCATGGAAATACAGCCATGGCTGTTAAAAATCATGACACTGATTATGACGTTTCATTTTCAGGTCTCATTTCAGCTTGGTTGAAAAGGCTATATATTCTTTCAGCATAAGTTTTTCTAGGGCATATACTTGTTGTTACCTTCCTAGCAGGGCACCAGCTTGTCAGGAAGCAGTTATGCTGCACACAGTACCACTTTGAAAGGGTTAAGGGAGAAAAAAAAAGAGATTGAATTCTGTCACAAGAGATGTTATTTATTTTTGCTGCTTAAAACACATCAGTTTAATTGGAATTATAAGAAATATTATCTAGGGATGACTAGTTGGGACAAACAAATAAATCTGGCCATATGCCTATTAATCTATCTTCAGTCTGAAACTATATTCTGAAAGCAGTTTCTATTTTGTACACAAGGCAGATTTTTGTTTTGCTGGCATATGGGAGTTCTGAGGGACTCCATGCTTTTCACCAAGAGAAGGAAATTCTTTCATTCACTATAGCAGTGCAGCTCTTTTCTTGTCTACTGCAAAGAAGCACATGTCCTGGCTGGAAAAAGAAAATCAACAGTGTTCTCTTTCCATCTTTGTAAACAGAGAGTTTTGGGACATTTATGAAACAGAAGTGCTCCAACACTTTTGAGACACTGATGTTACTTGACTAGCATTCATTAACACAGAGCTCACAAGATCAAACCATGTTGGAGCTATATCTCTGCTGCTTTCTACTTCCAACATGGTCATTTTGTGTAATGTAGATGGAAATAAAGGAATGTCAAAATGTTGCCTATCACAGAGGAAAAAGAAGGGAGGTCAGAAGCAGAAATAAAATAATAAGAAAGAGGAATGAGTAATAAAAAATGAGGGAAAATATCTGCCACAAAATTCCAAGGAACATACTTTTTTGGCTGGATTTATTTTTCTGGGAAAAAGAGTGCCTAATTTTGCTTTAAGCATAAACTTTATATTCCAGTGAACTGGGTGTCAGAAGGGAAAAGAAAAAAAAATGCAGAAAGCCAACATATATTCCCAAAAGGTCTCCTTCAGATCTTCCCTCAAATATATAGAACAAAACTTAATTATAAAAGTACACAAAATGATGGCCATGGGTGTGATTTTCTATCAAGCTAAGATTCACTGAACATTTTTGTTTTAACCCTGAAGCTTAAACTCGTAATATACTTGCTGTTGTACTCTCTCCAGATATGCATTATGAGTGACTCCCCAACAAATGTTCTGGGCACACTGGAAACTGGGAAGAGACTAATCTACTGGTCTAATGGGAGGTGTCCCTGCCCATGACAGGACAGGCTGAGACTAGATAATCCTTAAGATCCATTCCAACCTCTTAACATTCTATGATACTACAATTGTTGTTATTCCCCAGCACAGCTGTTTGGCCTTTGATTCCTCGGTTTTCTTCAGTGTCTCCTGGCTGGCATCTAGAATACAACACTTCTGTTTGGTCCTTCACTTTTTTTCATGCCTGATGAGACCATTGGTATAATCTAGCACTTAAATAACAGAAAAAAAACCCAGTTTTGGAATCTTTATTGCTGTTGTTTGTGTAGTTACAATGATGGTAAGAAGTATGGACAAAAGTGGTCCCTTAATGCCCTGCAGTTAGGATGTTCTTCTTGGTCAGTGTGGCTTTTAGATTCTAATTCTTTACATTAGTGAAGGATGAGGAACAATATTTTAATCTACATGAAGACCCGGCCTCTTTAGGTATTTCTCTCCTGCCTCTAAATAATAGTTTGTTAAATGCTTCACACCTCGGTCTGGGGAAAATCTGTATCTTGTGAGGCAGAATTGAGACACCCAGGAAACTTTTCGGTCTGCCTAGGTTTGGCTTCTGATGTTCAGCTGATCAAATGGTAAGTAGGGTGAAATAGGGTCTTAGATTTTACCTTACATTGATCCAGACACGCTTACTAGATTTTTAAATATTGTAGATGTTTGCTGTGACAACCAACCTGACAAAAAGACTATCAAACACTATTTCTATATAATAAAAATAATTATTTTCAAGGGAAAAAAAATCAGATATTTAGAAATAATTTTAGGCACTTCATAATTTTTTAAAGAAAAAAAGGAATAGTTAGGAGACATTAAAAATGATTTTTTTTCCCCCAGGTTTAAATTTCAGTTACTCAAAATACCATATTCTGACCTTTTAAATATTGTATCTAAAACCCAGTTGATTTCAGTATGCATGTTCAGCATCTCCCAGAAACTGCCTTAAATCAGGCAAGGTGGGGCATAAAAGTATTTTTAACTCATACTCTTTAAGTTCCACCATCCTCTGACAGAACGCTTAAATTTAGAAGTAAAACATCAATCAATTAATTGGCTGTTTCTGTGTCTGAATAAGAATCATGATTCTGGGAAGTACGAATTTTGAGAAAGGCAAATGTATGTTACGTATTTGTTTAACAATACAGAAAAAAAGATTATTTAATTTACACAGTATGGAATCTGGAAAACAAGCAATATTGTGCATGTTATGGAGTCATATTCATAGTACATGCTTTTTCTTCACCTGTTGTCCCTTCTGCTTTATGTCCTTAGCCATGACAACAAATTTACTTACGATTTAAATTTGAAATTATATTACGGGAAATAATCATCTTTGCTTATCAGTTCTATTTCAGAACAAATTAAATTTTCTTTACTTTTCAAATATGCTTGTGTTTGAAACATAGTTTAGCCCTTCTTTTACCTAATCATTTATGCCTCCCCTCTAGAAGCTCATTTCAATTAGAGAAGATCAACTGTTTTCTCTGAAGAATATTATCTATATCCAACAATAGGAATTCATACTAGTGACCAAAATGTCCCTGAAATTAGAATGGCGGGACTAGCTACACTTTTTCACAGTTATAATTAATGAATCAAATGAAGTACTTTGTTTCTGAGATATTAATTATATGCATCCAGCTCATATACTCTGAAGGTTATCTTGTATTTTGAATTGCCTAACAGAGTTTCAATACTTCTTCATGGATTGTAGGTGCTTCTAACTACACTTGTTCAAAAACAAAATCTTAAAATCACATATATTTTTAGCTAATACTAATTAAAAATACAGAAATATTACATGAAACTTAAAACGGTTCAAAGAGAGAGTAAGCAGACAAAATTTTCTTTTCAAATAGTAAGGATGTCCAAAATCTGCTTATCTATAACTTGATCATTCTTCCACAGCAAAACCACTTCCTGTAGGCAATGGAACATACAGAATATATGGAACATTGCCCCATCTGGTCTCTACATATAAGTACCAAAGAGTCACAGGAAATAGCCTTTGTCAATAGCGTAGTCCTCAAGATCAAGTAGGTTCACTGTGTGTTATTCTCCCCTATTATCTCTGTGTTATTATACCATCATGACTGCTCGGATTTCAGTGGTGGGGGTTTTGTTTGTTTGTTTGTTTGTTTGTTTGTTTTTGGTTTTTTTGTTTGTTGTTGTTATTGTTGTTTTGTTGGGGATTTTTTGTGGTTTGTTGGATTTAGATGTTTTGATGGGTTTTAGGTTTTTCTGTGTGTATGTACCTTTAATGAGCAAATATAAACCCAGATGAGCTTTCAGAGCCTCTTAATTTCCAGGTAGCACCTGCATCTAAAGACATGGTAATGATAAAGGCCATGAAGGACTCTAGTCGAAACCGTCTTGAAGCAGCAAAATGCTAATTTTATCACTTCATTAATATATAGGAACCTATGAAATTAGGAAACTTATACTACTCTGAGTTCTGTCATTCACAGAAATGTCTGCAGGCTTAAGACCCATTTCATAACAGCTCACAAGTACTAGAGAAATTGTCCAAATGCCATTGAATAGCAGGAGACCTGAAATGATTCACACATGTACCGGAGAAACATGAGAGCACATAAAGAAAATCTGCACTTCTTGTTTACTGAGTGGTGACTTATTCATGTAGCTTTATCCTCTGTATCTTGGTAACGCAAAACCATTGTGTGCTGGAATCAGGTTGGCCCAATACAGCAAAGGAGTACATCTAAAATTACATTTCAAGTTTAATTCTGGAGTCAGTCAGAACTACTGTAATTAATTTACTATGTTATCTGGTAGTGCCTGTATATAACTTCTATATTTCACTTTTTATGTTCACATGTTCAAAGAAAAGTAGTAAAAAAATATTCTATTTAATGAATACTTATAATTTTCATTGTGCAGAATCAGCAGAAAGATGATTTTCCAGATAAAGAGAAACTGCAGAAATTATTCCTGTTTTCGGAAAATAACATAAATTTGAAATGGTAAATTTGCTGCTGAAGAATATTTCTCACCAGGCTCTTAAAACACTAAGTTCAGAACATGAAAAGTACATGGATGTCTATTAATTTCATGAAAAATATAGAAGCTGTAGGCATATATGTTACTCTATTTTGTTGGACTTTGTTTTAAATTTTTTAAAGTAGATTTTACTGATCTGTGGTATTCATGGTTTTCAAGGGAGTAGCAGATCTGTATACAGGACAATGAATTGGTCTCTTAATGTTTCCAACTATGTCCCTCATGGTAAATTAATTATTTATTTATTAGTTATTACAAGACCAGAGAACGATTATTTTATCAGGTACTATAATTAAGAGTATGTAATTAGGTTGGCAATTGTAGCACAGAGATTAGGTTATTGTGGTTCATTAATTAATATTAAAATAAAGTGCCAGCTACAACATAACTAGACTGTTATAGTACTGATGTTCAGGGCATGCGGACAGTCTTCTTTGGTCTTTGTAAAATTTCTCTGAAGGTGACTCCAGGATAGCTGTGTACAAGTGGAGTCAATTAATTTTTTTGGTGAAATTCAGTGGTGTAGGATGTTTTAAATAAACCCTGAAGAGTTTAGGGACTTGAAGGATATTTCCTATCTGAAGAATTAATGCATTCCTTTGTTCAAAACCTCATCCTAATAATTGATTGCAGTGATATTCAACTTCTCATCACCTGTCAGGCATATGGATTAAGTTTTGGGCTGGGCTGGTTTACTATTTATGCATTAGGAGTTGTGGTCTTAATACAAGGAGCCATAAATGGTATCAGGCTAGGTGGAGGAGGTATTGTAATGATTTCCAAGCAACGCCTGGTTATCCAAAGCTAAGTTCATCACACGGCGATTTTCCTTTTCTTCTGTAGGTGAAGATTGCTGTCACCATCACATGTGAGAGTAATTTGATTGCATTAAGTAAGCAAAACAAAGCTTATCAGCCTAATCAATGTAGCCTCCCACTGAAGTTTTTAAGTATATATCACATTTAGACTCAAACCCAGCAATTACCTCATTCTGAATGCTGGAAATTAAATCCCATACCTGAACAGAAACAGCATACCAATTCAATAGCATACCAAATTTAACCATCATATTCCATCATATTTTACCATTTTTTCCACAGGGTTGTAGAAAACGTAGAGAAGTACCTGCTGGATACACTCCAGATTTATATATAATAAGATATCCTTTTTTTATTGCATGGCAGGTCATCTTCTATGTCATACAAAAATAATTAATGGTTCTTCTGAGTGAGAAAACTCAGACAAAGTTACAAATATTGACTTTAGGAAATTATGCAGTTAGCCCAGCTCTCTATGTAGAGCTGTTTTGGGAACACTATAGACTAAGAGGTCAGTTATTGTGTTCATTACTCTTGAACACTCAAAACTGGAACGGCACTTCCTTACCTTCCAAGGCAATCAGTATTATCTGTCGGAACTTCACCAACGGTTTTGATTTATGGGTTAGTAACTCCTCTGTTGTGAAGTAGATGGTTTAGATTATCCTAAGATAACATAAAACTTAATATAAAGAAAAAATATCCTTCCAAATTATAATTATCTTCTTCATATGCTAATTTTACCACTAATTATTGAAGAAATACCTATGGAGATTAATGAATAATTTTTTAAACACTGTGGGGAAGCTTTCAATTCCCTACAAAGGACCTACAATTATTTTGCCTTTCACTAATATTCCTCTGAATAAGAATTCTTATTCTCACTTTCACATTTTAATTTGAGTAGAAAGGCCAAGCATCTTAATGTGTTTACTACTATAAATAGAGAATGTATCAAATATTGAAATAATTTCAAACCCAAATATTGTTGAAATACTGTCAGGAACTTATTCCTTAATTAATTTTGCATTTGTGTGTTTTTAAGTTGAGTTTCAGTTAGAAGCATGAGGTATATGTTGTTGTTGCTGTTGTTATTATTATTATTATTATTTTATTATTCAATAACAAACTGTGGGGTTGGGAGAATGTATAAGACTGTGATGGAAACATATTTGTATTCTAATAGAGTAATAAATGATCTGTCACTATTAATAGCCCAGAATAGGATGGCAACTCAACTAGAATAAATAAGAAAGAGCATGACAGCCTGTCACTGCCTAATGAAGCTGAGACATTAAAGGCATTCAATCATAGTATTTTACTTGTACACCTGGATTCTCTTTATTAAAAAGGCATTTGCCTAACGATGCAGAGCAAGGTATTTTCAGTAAATGAAGATGGTTTTCCTGACGGAATGTGGATTGCAGAGGATCAGGAGAGAAATAATGCTGTATTACAGTGCTGCAAGGCCCAGACAGTGAGCATTAGTTCTGCACATTTTTGTGCACACATTCAACTTAGTGCATATGAATAACTCGGTTGTATTTTACATATAACTATTCATGTACATAAAATTACTGGTAATTTTAAAATATATGAGATTAAATTTTGGATGAAGGGGATCAATCCATATAGACTTGAAAACCTGGTGAATGTATTTCTAAAGTACTCCTCCATGGACAGAATTTTTTTTGCCTTAAGTGAAAAGTCTTTCATGTGATTCAGAAGGATTCTGTTCTAGACAGAAATAAAGTCAAATAAATTAGGAACAGCTGATCAGTTTTCCATGAGTAAGAAAGGAGGGAAATTAATCCCATGAATGATTCACTGCAAATTACTCACTCAACTCAACATATTCAAGGAAATTGATAGTCAAAATAATTGACTATAATTCTATTAATTTTTTTCTTGGTTATTCACTGTGAGAAAAATATATACCCTAAAGTAATGCTGGTCAGAATATCTTCATTTGGATGAAGCAGGAAATTCTGATGTTATGTGCTCCTGAGGAGAAAATAAAGCAATCTGACAAGTAGCAATAATAGGGTTTTTCTGATGCTTGGACATGCATGTTTCTGAAAAGGGTAAGGAAATTCATCTTCATTTTTAAAATGAACTTGTATTTGAAGAAAAAATATAACTTTGGAAATCCTGAATAGAAACCCTCTTTGGTTTCTTGATTGTTTATTTGTAATTTAACACATAGATGAAAAATAATGATTTTGTACATGTAACTTTGTACACATTTATAATGGCTTTTCCTTAGAAATTTGCTTAAACTGCACTTCTGGTTTTTGATTTTTTTTACCTGGAAACAGAGTACAAGTGTATAGCAGCGTCCTCTCACGCCTGGCAGGCGTGCAGGCTAGCTCAGTTCTGCACTGCCACAGCGAGGTTCGGTCGGGGTTACAGGCAGGGCGAGTAACCTCCTCCCGGTGAGTTCTTGGTTCCCCACACCAGCGAGTGGACCTGATGGCATTACGACTGCGGCAATGGAAAAAGGGTTGTCTCTCTTCAGGCAGGGTAGAAGGTAGTTTATTAAGGGGAGTCCGGCAACGAGCTCCGCCTCAGGCCACTGCTGCCCAGAGAGAGCCGAGATCAAAGCTTGACAGCCACTTATAAACGGGGGAGGGCTGACAATGGGTCAGCCAACCAGGGAACACGGGGGTGGTAACAGGGGTGTCAACCTTTGAACCATTAACAAATCACAGAAGGGTAGGAGGGGATCCCTTGGGCACCAGCCTATCACTCAACACCTCTCCTGGATCTTTCCAGAATCCAGGGAAGGGTCTTGAAGTGACAGACAGGGCGACCACGAGGAGAGGCGGGGAGATTGACAGGGACAGGTGCAGGGAAGGAATGATTGACATGAAACGTCTGCTTAAATAACTAACTCATGAGGGGGAAAACTATTAGAGAACGCAGGGGGGTACAGTGAACTGAACCATTACAAAAATAACTTATAAATATTACAAAAATAATAACTTAATAAAATCACTCTCACGCCACTACACAAGTGTGTCTAAAATTGATAATTATTGCGGAATAAAATAAAAATGTAAAAGTAATCTTGCCATTGCATGTTTTCTGCATATATAAAAAGGGTCAATTAAATGTTCAGAAGAATTTTTCTAAATTCTATATAAAATTATTTCTTTGCACATTTAAGGTCAAAAGATCATGGTATAGCATCATCCTTTGTCCTGTTTGGCTACGAGATCTTAGCTCTAAGAGATAATACTTTGGGCTTGTCTTGTCATTTTATCAGCAAGAGACAGACAAAAAAAAGAAATAAATTAACACTTTCTGCTTGATTTATAGAAATACACTCCTCTTTCCTCCAGCAAAAAATTATTTGACAGACATAGCAATAATATCACTTTAATTTGAATGTGTTTTGCTAATAAAGAGTTTTAAAACTAGCACCAAACTGTCTGATTTTAGACAAAAGTAAAATATACACAATTTTGTTTTCATAAGACATTGCTGATGGAGAAGATGGGATGAAAAATTTTGTTGCCCTTTTAGCCTCTACTTTAGCATATATCTCATCACTAATAAGGTTGTCATTTTTCTCAAACCTGTCTTTTTCTTTTTTCTTTAGGAAAATATTCTTGATGGGTTCTGCCAAATGTTATTAATTTAGGCAATTACTGAAGGAAGGTCAAGCTGTTGCTTTCAACCCTACTAAAACCTTGATAATACTGTAATGTGTTAAAAAAAAAGATACCGGTAAAGTAAATATTGGATGTGAGAAATTTTAGGCGATCTGTGTATTAACTAGGTGACATATAGGTATTTATTTCTTCAAACTGACTAGTGCATTTTGGACAAAAGGTATTTCCAAACTGAAGAAAATTAAAATATATTTGAAGAAGAAAAATGTGTACCATTGCTACTTTTTATTTTGTTCTCCTGGAAAATTTGCCTTATTACATTTACTAGATTCTGAATTTGGAGCAATATTACTTCTCATGTGGGTCTTTTTGCCCTGTTGTTATACAATGAAGAGTCCTAACAATTTCATCACATTTAATATGATGTATATTCCCAATAAGGAATATATTATATTTGTCACCACAGAATATCCTTATGAATAGAGTTAATGTATAAGCCAAAATTCTTTATTCTATTCAAAAGTAGATTAATAAAGAAGATAGCTGTAAGAAAAAGAAAAAACTTTATTAAATAAGAAAATTAAATAGGGAATTCAATCAATTAATACAGAATACAGAATATATTTAATTTTCTATTAATACTATTGCTTCTACTTTTATTAATAGGTGAAACCATTATGTTTTTGTAAATTAGTTGTCCATTATGAATTGTTGTTTTATATAGGTTTAATTCTGCATATACTGCACCAGTTTTGGAAGTCTTTCTGGGCAATATGATTTCATGATTTCATGTAAAATGACCAGATTTTGAGAAGTTACTGGGACCACCTGACATTTATAATCACTTCCAACCTAAGTTATTTTTGTGAGTCTATTTTATAATTCCCTTAAATAAAGAAAATGCAAGTTTAATACTACCATTCTTATATTTGTCCTTCAGAAAAAGGTTCTAACAAAAGAAAAGGAGATTTTTAATTCAAGCACTGGCGTATACATATGTTTTTTTCTGTTGTTTGTCTATTCTATCTCTTCTGCATAAAGTTCAATGAGACAAAGAGTTGTGCTGCTTTCTCTGTATTTTTCTCCAATATTTATAATCCTTTGTGTGCCTGAGCACTGAATACATCATGTTTGTACTCAAGCAAGTTAAGATCTCAGAAGGAACAAGGACAATCTCTTAATTTACCTACACTGCTCTGGCTCCCAGGTGCTCTTTAGCATGGTATTTAAAGTCTATCATTATTTCCTGTTTCAGCACAATTAATCCTCTTCTTCCATCCAACCTGTTTTATCTTTCTCCTATCTTCTTTTATATTTCAGCCTTTTTTTGCATTTCATCCTAGCTAAGGGCTCTTCCTCTTAGTTTTATCGTTCCTTGGTATTAAAGTAGTTCTATAGTGGCATTATTTCATGTTCTTGTCATGTATTTTTCTTAATTTCCTACATCTTAGCTATGTTTTATTATCTTTTATTACAGCTTGTATGATCTCATTCAATTCTAACTACTACAGAGATTTGGCAATGATATTTGGTGATGATATTCTCATGAGATATAGTCTCGAAAAAAAATAGTACTTTGATATTTACATATATTTTTCCATTTTTATTTAGAAATATTTCTTGGAATTTTAAAATATTAACTAGATAATCATAGAGAATAATAAAGCTATTTTTTTCCCCATTTTTTTTCAGGTTCCCAATGTGATGTCATCCAGGAAAAATAATATGGAAGGTTCAGTTCAGACTGGAAGTCAAGATAGTTATGGAAAGGAGCTGTGAAACATATGTTACATTTGTCATAAAACAGAGCCATAATTAATGTTCGAGGAATGAAAGAATTTGTTACAGGATGAAAGGAGCAGTCATACAATACAGACTTAGGAACTTTTGGATCACATATTCTTTCAAATACTCTTGAAAGCTATGTATAGTTGAATTTCTTGCTACTCAGTCATCTGATACGCAGATGTGATTAGAAGCATATATTAAGCTAATTTGTAACTAAAAATTTAGATTTCAAAGTATCTGTTCTCACAGAAGTATGCTGCTAAGTTATTGAAGAGGGTGTCTGTGATGAAATCACTTCTGGCAAAGATGCATGAGAATATTTTTTAATATGCCATTAAAAAGTCCTCTTTCCCTTTAAACCAAAAGGTTGTTCACCTGAGCTATCAGCTCAATAAAGATGTTTCTCCACTTACCTATCCTGGCTATTTGATGAGGAGAGCTGATGGGTCTCAGCAGAGGTTACTGTGTTCAGTGATTTGCATGTCACGAGCTCTCAGCTCAACATGGAAATCAAGTCCATTTTTTACTGTCATTCTTTCCACTTTGTGCTCTAACCCTCTGAAAGCATCTTTCCCCAGTGAAACTCATACCAGCCACTCACATTGTAATTATCCGAGAAGCCAAAAGCCCAGTGATTTATTGGCTTTATTCTAGCTGGAATAAAATGTAAATCTGGATAATAGCTGTCATTTTCAGGTTCAGAGCTGGGAACGTGAGAGAGAGATTGATTTTTAACTGTCTATTTCCTTAGCTCAGAACATTATGCAGTGTTTCATTTTGGCTTGTGCTGAATGTCTGTCACTGCAGAGACAGCATCTGATCACATCAGGGTGTGTTAGCCCTTTTCAATTGCTTTGTTCTAGCACCTCCCAGAAATTTTCCATCAAAATAATTTTTAATTTAGGACTGAATACTTTCCAGAATGGACAATATTTAGTAGGTTGTAGTGTTTTGGTTTTTTTGTTTGTTTGTTTGTTTGTTTTGTTTCATTTTGTTTTTTGTTTTGTTGTGTTTTTGTGGGGTTTTTGGGTGTTTTTTGTTTTTGTTTTTGTTTTTGGTGGTTTGGGGTTTTTTTGGTTTTTTTTTTTGTTTTTGTTTTTGTTTTGGTTTTTGTTTTTGTATTGTATTGGTTTGGTTTGGTTTGGTTTGGTTTGGTTTTGGGTTTTTTTTTTCCTCTACCTCATCCTCCCTTCCACCCATGGCACTGAAAATTTGCAAGGTCAACTTGTCGATTATAGCAGTGGTCCATGAAGTTATTATCCAAGGGAAGTAGAAAGCTAGGGATATTAACACAGCTGTTGATGTCTTGTCTTCATATCAATATTTGTTTTATGGTTTTGCTGGTTTATATGTGGTAATCTGCTTGGTATGTGGTGAAAACCCTTTTACAATTTTACTACGAATTAAACAGACTTCATAAATGCCACACTGGTTTATTCTGTAGCTGAACTGCCAATATTGAATATAGGCAATTATAGGTTGATATGGTTTCTCTGCAGTAGTGTATTATTCAAATTGGATTTTTCATAAATGGAAAGTAACACATAAGAAAGAAGCTGTTAATGCTTATGAGTTATATTGATATCACTATCCTTCCTACATAAAATATGTTAGCTAATACACTCTTCCTTTTTTTTTTTTTTTTTTTTCTCTGAAGCAAAATTTGCCAGTAAGTACTAGCAAGGGCTCTTCACAAAGGTATATCTATGAGCAGTAAAACAAATATTTTTAAAATGCCATAGATAATATAGAGTGCCCAAGGATTACTGCTATCCTCATAGTTTTTTATGAAAGTGAAAGAATTCACAGAAATAGACTACAGCTGAAAAAAATTTACATCTGTGTGAATCATTAATGCAGAAAGTAGATTTTGAAAAATGAGTTTCAGTGAATGAAAGCATAAAAATCTTTTTACAGAAAATAGAAAAATTATCTTTTTTTCCTAAGTATTTAAAATTAAATTTAATATTTACATAATAATGTGATATTTGGCCATGTTTTATATACAATATATATTACATACTTGGTAGAATTTATTCTGTAATTGATGAGAAGATTAGTTTTTCATAATTAAAATTCCTTAATCTCCACTGAGATATGCACACACACATGAACAGTCAAAATCTATTAAATCCTTTTTCCTTTAAACATGGCCATCCTACTTCTACCAATCTCCATTTTCCATTATGTAGTGAACATAACTGTTCTTGACACGAAGTCTGTGGAGCCAGTAGTATTCTTGTTGTTACCATATCTTTGATGAAAATGTACATGTTTAAAATACAAATGATACTTCTTCAGACTTACAAAACAGGAATATTTTTTATATAGAACATCAACTCTCTTTTTAAAATAAGAATTTGTTTAGTTTATCTTCCAAATACTTATTTGTCTTTTTAAATTAATTAGAGTCCACTTCTGTTTTGGTTTTAACTATGGTCTGGCAACAAACTGTTCTATGCAATGCCTCCATTAATTTTTCTATTCTCTATTTATTACTAGAAACAAGTGAATTGTTAGTTACTAGGGGAATTGCTATTGTTTTAATTTTAAACTGATTATATAGAACAACAATTTGTACATTAGTAGAAGTTAGATTATCAGAAACCTTTTACCACTGGGGTGTGTGGGCATAGATATGTCACAGTGACTGACGTTGTTCTTACATACACTGAATTTCACCTAGATGTATCTACTTGGTAAGGGTTTTGTTTTAGGTGAAGTGATGCTAGAGCTCACTGTAGTTAGCAGTACTTGTTTTCAGAGCAGTCCATCATTTCACTGGCTCTAAGGATGTTCTGCTGGCTGACATTTTATGTTGCTCCCTGTTTATCACCTGCATAATATTTGAGAGAAAATATCTTTCCCCACCAAATATGCTTTGTTTGCGTTGTTTGTTTTTAGAAGCCCATTCTGTCCAATGGTATTAAAAAATAATATACTGTTAGGGAGGGGGAGCTGATTGTTTAGCCCTTTGCAACAAAATAATTGATATTTTATATTCAATTATTTCCTTTTGGTGTTCTGGCCCTACTCCTCTGAATCAGTTTTACCTTTGTAGATTGATAACAAGTTCACATAACTTTTCACAAAGGTAATGTTTGGTATTGTTGAAAGGAAGATTCTTAATGTTCTTGTAGGAACTGAGGAACCTCTATTTGTAGCTCTATGGACCATAAAACATAAATGGATCTTGGAAGCTGGCATCATCAGGATTTCATGATTATGTCTGTGGATTGGTATATTTTTATACTTGAGCAGATTCATCCCTTTCATAGATATTTTTAGTCCTCTAGGTCTCTATTTTTATTTATTTTTATTTTTTTTTAGCCTGAGCATTTCAATTGCAAATGTGAATAAACAGGTGAGACAGAAAGACTATGAAGAAAGTATTCTAAGTACAATTTTTTGTGAGGATTTGCAGATTTTTCCCTTCCATTCATTTGTTGGGTGTGCTACTTGATCTCAATCATACTTAACAACCCTCGAGCATAATCTGCCATGGTTTCGACATTTTTCCCCATCATAGACAGAAAGTCATATACATTCATTTTTCCTAAGGAGAACATCTCCTTGAACAAATTGGAACAATCTGTTTTGGGCCCTCTGATTTTCATTGTTGATTTTTCCTTTGGTTAATAAAGCAAGATAGAAAGCTGTGCTGCCTAAAGTTTCACTCATTATATTTAAACACTTCTTTTGCTATTCTTATCTTTTATTTCTCCAATGGTAAATTTAAGTGAATGAGGTCATTTCAATTTACAATTTAGTGTTGTTTAAGTCAGTAGAGATATGGTTATCTAAACTGAATTCTGCACAGCAGAAAATAAAAATTGCACCTGAAAGATCATAAAAGGAGGGCATTAATTTGGTTTTAGGATTTTCAGGTATACCCATGAGTTTGCTAAGACCCCAAGTGATACATATATGGAAGAATATAACTATTTTCCTTTCTTTCCCTTCCCCCTACTCTTCCCAGCCCTTCCTTTCATTCATTTATTAATTCTAGCTTTTATTGCTGCAGCTTTATCTTAGGTTTTCCTAAAGTGTCTGAGGAAAGAGAACAACACAGGTAAATGTTTTCTTTGCTGGGTTGATATTGACATGTGTCCTGTGGTGTTCTCTTCCTTTCATTTCTACCAAATTGTCTATTCCAGGTTGCTAGAATTTGGGAATACTATATATTTCAATCAGTGCTGGCTCTCTTTCAGGTGCCACATTTTACAGAGTGACTGAATGCAAGGTAAAATAAGCAGCTGCCCAAGGAGAATCCCACATTTTCTTTTCTTTCATTGCTTATAATAGAATTATAATGAAAGAAGAATCTTGAAAGTATTATTTCTGCAATCTGGCCTGCCACTATGTAGGAAGCTGTGAACATTTTGTAAGCATTAATCCAAATTTGGATCCAACATGACAGAAGCCATAGGTCTTTAATAGCTTCTATTTATTGCCTTGTAACATTTGCATTAACATAGATTTTCAATACTAGTAGACTTTGTTGTGCCCTAATGATTTTTAGAGTCTGATTTAATAGGACAGTAATAACTCACCTGAGCTGTTTACCAAAAGTTCAGAAGCACAGTATTAGCAATTTCTGTTTGCTTCCCTGGTCAAAATATGAATATTTTTATGATAGATTGATAGATAGACAAACAGACAGACGGATTAATGACAGAAGTTAAGGAAATGAGGATTATATCAACTAATCAATATCTTTGCCATTTTAGGATTCTGTGTTCTCTGGAGGTCATAACAGAGTAGCAATGAGCAAATCTAAATCAGAGGAGATGCTATATTTCTGTGAGGAAACAGTGATCAGTGTGGATATAAATCACAAAACTTAATAGTTGTTCCAAATTGGAAAGCAAAACAAAACAAAACAAAACAAAACAAAACAAACAAACCAAACCCCACCCCCCCAAAAACCCCAAACCCCCAACTCATTAAGATCAAAGGAAACAATTATTATTAGCAAGCTTCTTCATGTCAGACTAAGTATTAAAGTTTTTAAATATCACCTTAAAGGTGAAATGAAGGATTTTGTTGAAGACAACGTTAAAAGTCAGAGTGAATTCGTAAGATTAGGCTGTATGTAAAGAAAAATTCTGAGTGGAAAAAAGAAACATAAAAATCTGAATTATCCCTTTTTGACCTGTGTGAATGATATATTTTATTCTGAGAAACCAGCTTAAGCAGAAGTGATGGCAAAACCTAATACACCAGATTTATTTATCTGACTGCTGCTTTCTCCAAATGGAAACCTGACTTGCAAAATTACTTTCAGTTTATGAAATGTTTAATGTAGTAATATTTCTTTTTATGATGATATAGAATAAACTGAAATCTTACAAACCAATATTTACTCAGTAAATTTCCTTGTGCTGAAAATTTGCCAGTCTATAGAAACCAATTTCATATATAGTGAGAGAGAAAAAAAGAAAAGTGACATCTTCTTATAACAGGAAGCTGCTATAGATAACTGCATTCTGTCTGATCTGGAACATTAACAAGTATTTATCAAAATTCTGTCATTACTTATAGAATACTTTCTCTGGAAAATCTCTTGATTTCATTAAAAAAAAAAAAACACAGAACAAGGTCTACTAACATATAATACATTTGAAGTACAAGATAATTCATTTGTGATTGCACATTTCTGAAATATATTAATGTCACATCAATGTTTACAACAAGTGAAGGATAGAGGATCAAAATGTTTTATTCATTAACACAGGGACGTTTCTTCACCTCCCCTGACATTTTTACTAACTTCGTATAGTTCAACATTTTAAAAAAGTCAATTGCAGCTTCCAAACCTGGAAGATTGCATTTCAGTTCCAAATATTCACCCTAGATACCTGTAAAAACTGGACTGTACTTTTAAATGTACGTACCAAATGGAGTTTTAAGTGAGAAAAGTGACCATTTGGGCCCTTGTCATGACATTACCCCAGCTGGTAACTAAGTACCATGTGGCTGCTCTGGTGGAATGCAGAAAAGAATTTTAAAAAGACACAACCTGTGAGTTAAGAACAACTTCATAATTGAAACAAAATAAAATACAATATTATTATTAATAATGAAAGCAATAATTATATTAATGATAGTAATTAAATTAATTATAGTAATTACAGTAAAAAATATGGAAAGGGAGATAACAAAAAGAGAGGGGGATAAACCTCAAACAGACAAATGATGTGCAGTACAATTACTCCCCACCCACTGCTGCCCAGCTTGTCTCCAATGACCAATCTGCAGCTTTTTGCCAATTCCCCCCGTTTATGTTTATTGGGCATGATGTTCGATGATAAGGGATTTCCCTTTGGCCAGTTTGGGTCAGTTTTCCTGGCCCTGCTCCCTCCCAGATTCTTATGTACCTGCTCACTGGCAGATAATGGGAAACGGAACCAAACCAAACCAAACCAACAAAACCCAAAACAAACAAAAAAACACAGCCCAAAACCCAAAAAACCAAACTGTACTCTACCAGCTGCTAGGAAGAAAATTACCTCTACCCTAGTGAAAACCAGGACAGCCCTTCATTACTATTTGAAATACAAGCTTTCAATTAAAAAAAGAGTTAATTTTAAGATTCTGTTAATGTTTCCTGAAATACCAAGCTGAAATACCACTTTGTTCTTTACATCTATTTTAAACCCATTATAAGCTTATAGTAAATTAGCATTATATTTTTGTATTTGCATTTACTTTTTTAGGTAAAAGAAACACAGTAATATATAGATGTTAAAAGAAATAGTCTCCACGTTTATGAACTACTTATTTCAGCAATTTTTGTGCCATCCTGTAACACTATAAGACATTCTATAACGTATGTGGTATGCCTTCACTGAGGTCAAATGGTAGCTGATGGATTTGTCATAACTGTAGAAAAAGCCTGTGGATATTGACGAAAAATAGCCATTTCCTCACTCTACCCTTAAGTCACCAATTTACATACTTCACTTTTTTTTTTTTTTTTTTTTTTTTAATACAGGTGTATTTACTTATGATATAAAATTAATGGATGAACAAAAAAGAAATATCTATGTATACATATTATAGCAAAACCCCCCGTGTGTTGCAGGACCAGTAGAATATTGTATTAGAGCTTCCATCTCTCAGAAATCTTGTGCATAGGTGTATATATGATGCAAAGGGCAGGTGATACTGAAGTGCATGTACTTGTTCATTGTGTAGACAACCAGCACAGAAGGCTTTTCTCATGTGTTCCATATAAGCTAGACCCACAACTTTTGCAGAACTTAGTCAATGAACACAGTGGTTTCCAAATGATCCTGCTGGATTTAGAGGACATATGCTGTGGTAAGTCTCTTAAATATGAACTTCAGAGTGCATACATTTTTTTTTCCCCCAAGAATATATATTATATATGTTTTACCCAATTAACTTTGTTCTGATCTTCTGAGTGGAAAACTATGAGTTTATGTCATGCTGAGTGGATTCTCATCATGCTGTGGGTGTACTCTACTTTCATTTTCATTACTGAAAGTTATAAAATTCAGAAGTTGGGGCAATTATAAAAAAGCTGTGTATTCTTTCATTTTCTCTTTGCTTTTTGCAGAGCAAAGGCACTAACATAAAAGTTCCCCTGATTATTTCTTTGGGCTATATGGGTAATTACAGAATAGATGATGGAGTAACATAAAGATTGACAGAAAATCCTTAGAAGCAATCTAAGTTTGTCTTTTTTAATGTATATGCTCATTAGTATTCTGTCCATTTTTTATGCAGAGGGTTTCTAGGATGACTCCAGGCTGTTCTTAGACTCAAAAGGGTCCTCAGTAAACTGCAAAGTAAAAGTCTCTTTTTTGTTGCACTTTGATAACTGTTATGTTACTGTCAAAAGAAATTCTTTTCACCAGGCAAAGGGTCTAATACTTTAAACAATTTTATTTTTAACTTCTTCTTAACCTTAATATCTGTTATTTATAGCTACTGTTTATAGAGAAAGTATATATGCTTGTACTTTAGCTGGGTAACATGTCTGTCCATGTATTTGCTGTTTGTAAATAATTCTTAAAAAACACCATTTTCCGTTTTTAATTCCCCTTGTTCCAATGATGCCTTGTATAATTGATATTACACTATTTGCAGTGAGGAGTAGGAACTGAGTTATTATAATGTTAAGTTTCGTATCAACACAGCACCTAGGGATCAAGGCCTCAGTTTACATACCATTATATAAAAACAAAGCTATGGGAAACCTGTCCCTATTATAAGTGATTTGCAGAAAAATATGTCTGGCAATTGTTTGAACACAAAATCTCTGAAACAGTGTTAAGGGTTATGTAAGTTTTACAGAAAAATGAAGGAAAAGAACTTTTACAGAGAAAAAATAACTAATGTGTATAAGAATTCTGAGGGATGGTGTTCTGACATTCCCAGTGAGAGGGGTGGCATAAGGTGCCAAAGGTAAATGAGTACATGGTGACAGAAAGTACCACAACAGAGGATAATTCCAGATGCTGAAGGTGAAAGAGATGTTAGGTCAGTTGGGGATAATCCATGATATGTTTGAAGACAAGTGGTGTTCTTGACTCTATGGAGAAGTGTAAGCCAGCAGTGTCAAGAAGAGTGACACTGTCAGTGACAAGGTAGAGAAAATCACTGCAGCCTCATTTGAAATGGACAAAAGTTGTGCTAGACAGCAGTTTTCACAAAAACGAAAAAAAAAGATGGCTCAGAAATTGACTAGTTGACAAGAGCCAGGATGCGAACTTTGGGTATGGGGTCTGACAGCAAAGGCTGGTCTTTGATAAATGAGCACACACAGAAGGGAGGACCTCAAGAGCTTTGACCTGAGTCAAAGATACATGCAAGAAATGGTGCAAAGTAGCAAGACAAATTATGTGATCAAAAGACATGGCATCTGGGAGAAAGGAATCCAGAGAATATAGTAAAAAATTAATAATTTTTTATATTTCATGGTGAACATTAGTAACCACAAAAAAGACTTCTGTAATACAATGCAATATGATGGAACATAAAATATTTGTAGTGTAAGCATAATGAGACCTATTTATAGCTTTTATGAGATTTAATGTGCAAATAAATGTGTAAAATATTTATGTATAAATAAACATACCAATAAATACATGCATCTATAAAATTTAATTAAGTGGCAGATTTTTAAGATCACCCTGCAGCAGGCCCTTGGTGCTTTGCTTTTACCACCTATGTTCAATATTCAGTTTCTAAAGGAATCACTTGACTCTTTGGGTTCTCCCCATAGTTCATTATGCTACTCAGAATCTTCCAAGTTAGACCCACCCCCTTTCTCACGCCATGTCTGAGTCCCTGAGCAATCACAGATTAGGAACTCAGTTCTACCTCCTTTTAAGCTAACCATGATTACATCAAGTTCAACTTGGTGTCTTGGACATTCTGTCCTTGAGGAAAGAGCCAAGGAATGTTGAAAAACGACTGAATCACACATTTTTTTGAAAGCATTATTTGAAACATACATCTGAAAATATGTCTTCATTACTGTATTGGATTATGTAACCTAGAAATGTGTATTCTATTTCATCTGTTGAAGGCTGGGTAGTTTTTTTGGGGTTTTTTTGGAGATGTTTTGTCCTTCTCTTGTCCCTCCAGGGGGGAAGGAGGAGGATGCCTCTGACAATGGCCCAGCCATTAAAACCAGGTGGGGAAGTGCTTCTTATCTCTTTCACCACCCCTCCATCCTCCAGGGAGACGTCTTCTGATAATGGGCCATTAGAGCCCACCAATGACATGACACATTCCATCATCCCATTGTGAGATGCTCCACCCAGTGGGGGAGGAGCCAGCTGTTCCCAGCTAGATAAGAACTGGGACTGAAGGACACAAGGTATCTTGTCTTTCCACTGGATTCCCAGAGGAAGACAGGACCCATCTCACTACCACTGGACTTTCTACAGGAGCATCTCTACTCCACAGAACCACGTCTGTTACTCCAGGAGGATTTATTTGGAGTGTTTCCAACACCCTGACCCGCCAGGGTGCCAGGTCGTACCCCTGATTCTGTCACGGATTTTCCAGGATCTTTGTTTGCTTCCTTGCTTGTATGTACTACTACATTTTTTTTTTCCTTTTTATTTTTAATATTCCTAGTAAAGAAGTATTACTCCTACTTCCTATATCTTTGCCCGAGAGCCCCTAATTGCAAAATTATAATAATTGGAGGGAAGGGGGTTTACGTTCTCCATTCCAAGGGAGGCTCTAGTTTTCCCTGGCAGACAACTGTCTTTCAAAACCAAGACAATTATCTTCACTAACACTTTTGGGATACCATTGTGAAATAATCTTTTAGTCTACTAGTCTGTCATCTTGTCAGAGCCTTCTCACATTCTCTGGATAGTCCATATCTTCTTGGAAGTACCGTGAATTTGTAAAGGTCTGTAGAAATTTATATCCTATTTTTCTCACTTGATGAATCAAGTACATCACATCAGCCCAGAACTTGTTACAGTGCAATATAAGAGTCCATTTCAAAACAGTAACTCTGGCTGATCTACCACACTTTGTTGATATTCCATTATTAACCACGGCATTTGGGAAGCAAAACCTTTTGGTCTAACCATCAAATGAAAAGATCTTTAATAAGTTGCTAACTGCTAATCATGTACAAATATTCTAACTGTGAAATGAATGACTCCATTTAAAAATTATTGTGCCTTAATATAAACATGGGAACAAGGAAGAATGGATGGACACAATGTGGGGTGTCCTCAGATAGTTTTTGAAATATATTCTCCTTCCTCACTCACAGCAGAGTTATATGGCTCTATATAGATAGACCAGAGAATTGAAATCAGGCTGTCCTTAATTTTTATTAACTTTTAGCAATGTTATCAATTAAAAAATTGACTGTTTTTTTCAATGAACGCATTCGGAAATTTTGGGGCACATTAATTTTAACATCTGGAAAACAAGTATTTCTTTTTAAAATTCCACCTAATTCCTATATTGTGTAAATGTTTTGCAGATTTTCCACTGTCATCTCCAGGAGAGTATGTGTTCATTGTCCTGGTCATATCTATGATTCCCTTATTTTTAATGGTGTCATAATAAGTCTCATTTAAAATAGGCACGTTTACAGTAGAAAATCCCTTTGAAAAGTGTTTGTCCAAACCTAGGAAAAAAGCATTTGCATAATAAACACACTGTAAGCAAGTTTACAAAAGTCAAAAATGACATCTTAATTCCTCACAAAAATTATTTCTTCTCTGCAATACTGTAACCTGGACTTTTCATATAAAGCATCTCTACCTCTGGTCTTACATTTCCTGGAGGCAGCTGATTGCCTTGGCATGTCTTTATAACAGATGATTACAATCAGAGTACCATGTAATTCAGTATCTGTTTCCAAAGAATAAAGTTTAATCTAATAACATTTTATTAAATTCTCAGTTCCTGTAGGACTGCTTTGGAAGGATATTCACGGTAAATCATTTTATTTGGGAGTTCAGCTTCTGATTACTCTTAACTTTTTAAATGAAAATTTATTTCAATGCAACAGTAGATTCACTGTTTGTTAAATTCAGATATTTTGTGAGTGGGAGATTTTGTGTGTGCATACTAAATTTTCAGCAGAGACTATATGACCTGAAACAAATTACTTTATTTCTTTCATTAATCAAAAATATTAACTTTTTTCTGGTGGAATATTGCCTTTTAAAGGGGAATATATCTTAAAGTGCTACAGTAGTTTAGTATCTCAGTGAACTGAAAAGACATTTTCATAGCAAGGAATATATACTTACTAAGATTTTTAAATGCTTATTTTTAAGGAAAAAAAGCAAATTTTGCTAAAGTTCCTTGTTAAATACATCAACTGTCCTTACATAAAAGGATAGTATTTCAAGGTTCCCAAGGGGTCTCTAGGAGTGTGGAGCTGCACTCACAGGAAAATTTCATACCTGTATCAAGTAATTTGTAATCAGTATAGATAGATCAGCAAAGAATGAGAGAATTAAATCATTTTCATAAGAAAACATTTTTCATAAATGAAATGTTAGCAGCTTGATGAAATCCAAAGGGTAATAAAATAGTTGGTTTCAGGTCTTTCAGAAAATTTGAGAATTCTGAGAGCTGCTTCTCATGTCTTAACTGAAAAATTCATATTTCCCTTCCCTTCCCTTCCCTTCCCTTCCCTTCCCTTCCCTTCCCTTCCCTTCCCTGCCCTTCCCTTCCCTTCCCTTCCCTTCCCTTCCCTTCCCTTCCCTTCCCTTCCCTTCCCTTCCCTTCCCTTCCCTTCCCTTCCCTTCCCTTCCCTTCCCTTCCCTTCCCTTCCCTTCCCTTCCCTTCCCTTCCCTTCCCTTCCCTTCCCTTCCCTTCCCATTTATGATCTTTCTATTTAAGTACTTTTAACTTTTAATCATGAAGATATGTATATATATGTAGATTGATTGATTATTTAGTGTATAATTTTTGTAAACAAGTTTTCTTTAGACACTAAAATAAACATGATGATAAATATATTATAAAAAAACCAAAACAGGTTGCTTAAATCTAATATTGTAGCATATTTTTAATCTGAGTTTTACAATTTGAAATACGTGAAGAAAGGTTTTTCCATACTTTTACATGGAATATGGAGGGTCTAAAACTTTAAAACAAAGTCTGTGTAACTGACTCCTCTTTACCTTTTCAGGAAAGAATTTCATGCTTTTTGAGCTAAATTCTATAATTGTACCAGTAGATTGCATTTGCTCCTTCATCACTGTAGCAGACATTAATACCAGTGCTTGCTGTGTAGACACAGCTGCAGACCCCACTGAGTGGATTGCAAAATTCCCCAGGAATGAGTGCACCTTCTAGGTCAGTTAAATCTCTGCACTTTGGGATGTGCTGATATGATACTACTCAAGATTTTGTCCTTCTGTACACCAGCATGAGGGACTAAATTTCAGTATGGACTTCATTGTCTTTCAGGACCTTCATGTTTCAGCTACTGGATTGACTGGAACATGTGTTGTAGTCTTTATTTAAAAAAAAAAGAAAAAGAAATTAAATATTTCCTTACAAACCATAATAATATTTTGTTGTGTTCAGGTGTCAGAGCCAGTGGAAAAAAATAAACACAAAAGTACTATATATAACAGCACCTTGGGAAGGACCTTTTGTTGTGAGATATGATTTATCTTTAATTATTGCACTCTGCTGCACTGTCTAGCTTCGGGATTGGTTGTCTCATGCTGGGTCTCATTGTGATAAATCCAGGAATAGAGTTACATCAGGTATACAAAAAGTGAAGGAATTTTTTAACAAAGATCTTAATCCTATTTCAGAGTTTGTATTTCTCTTAACTTCATGCTTTTTGTCTTATGTATCTTTTTGAAGAACTGGTCCTTTTGTAATTTGCAATATTATCTCTGTTATAAAAAAAGTAAATAGGTAGGTACATTATTCTATTTTTTTCAGATATAATTATAAAATTGTAATAATTTTAGTGGGGTTTTGTTTATGTTTGTTTGTTTGGGTTTTTTTGTTGTTTATCTGGAAAAGTGTGCCATTGTCCTAGATTAAATGTTAAATTTTTCCTCCCTTCTCAAGTCAAAAACCCTACTGCTTCTGTTATTCTGTTATTCTGTTATTCTGCTGAATAACAGTTTGTATTAATTCTTACCTGTATATATTCTATTGTTGCAGTGTCCCTCCTGCCTAGCAGGCATTGACCACAGGCTAGCTCAGTTCTGCACTGCAGCAGCGTGGATCGGTCGGGGTTACAGGCAGGGCGAGTAACCTCCTCCCATTGGGTTTCTGGTTCCCCACACTGGTGGATGGCCCTGATGGCATCACGACTAAGGTGGCAAAAAAAGGTCGACTCTCTTTGAGCAGGGTTAAAGGTGGTTTATTAAAGGGGAGTCCGGCAAGGAGCTCAGCCTCAGACAACTGCTGCCCAGAGGGAGCCCAGATCAAAGCCGAACCGAGACTTATAAACGGGGGAGGATCCAGGGGTGGCGACAACGGGTCAGCCAACCAGGGAACACAGGGGTGTAACAGGGGGTGTCAACTTCTGAACAATGAATGAATCACAAGAGGGGAGAACGGGATTCCCGGGGCACCAGCCTATCACTCGACACCTCTCCAGATCTTTCCAGAAGCCAGGGAAGGGTCCTGAAGTGACAGGGCGACCACGAGGAGAGAGAGGGGGATTGACAGGGACAGGTGGAATAAGGGGGTGATTGACACAAAACGACTGGTTATAAAACATACTCATAGGGGGGAAACCATTACAGAAAACGGGGGGCACAGTGGAATGAACTTACATTCAGATTACAAAAAACTTCTTATAAAACTTACAAAAATAACTTAATAAAACAGCTCTTGCACCACCACATTCTCTGTGCTAATAAATTTTTTTCTGACATTTGTTAAACTAAATATGAATTACAGCTCCAATCTGCAGACACAGAGCACATCCTGTTTCAGAACTGATGAGCACTGGCTGAAAGTATGATTTGTTTTCTGAGAAGACAATAAAAAGTCTGGTGATGTCATTTACGGAAGGGTAGAAATTGCCACAAATTTATTAACTGGGTATTAACCCCTGAAAGCCCTAAAGTAAAAAAGCTATATTACAGAGTGAGAAAGATAAAGATTTTAACAAAGGGTCCAGGCCATTAGTTATTAGCAGTTAGTAGTTAGTTGTGGGTATCCTCTGTTCTATGTATCAATGTTATCTGTTAGTTATCTGTTTAATGTACTGTTGTACCCTAAAACCCAATCGTAAATGCACTGATTCTGTGGTTCGAATGTTACATTCATCCCGTCCCGTACTTTCCCTGCACCCCTACCTTAGTCTGTAAGCCCTGCTGCTCTCCGAGACACCGCCCACATACCAGCCTGCCCATCAACTTGGGGGCCTCGCCCACTCCTCGCCTGCTCTGGGCCTGTCACCGCCTCTATGCAAATCGAGTATAGCCGGAAGTGAGTTTAGAACCAAGAACCGCTCAGAACAGCGAGCCCGATCAAGACCCAGAGAGACGGAATGCAGCACTGAGTGGGGAAAGAGCCAAGGTAGCTGCCAGGATCATCTATAAACACCGAGAGGAGTCGCCATAACCTCTGAAGTCCCTACTAAGAGTCACCCCCCCTAGACATTCGAGCCATCAGCGAGCCTAGGAACTCCCGTGAGGCGTGGCTTCCGGCTCTGCGACGACAGCGGCGCAGATCCGACGAGACCTCCTCCTCGGCGGTGTCCGGCTGGTGCAGCGTGGGCAAGGGCATCCCTACCCCGAGCCGTCCCTCTGCTGAAATCACTAATAAAGGCATTAAAAGGAGATAACATCGACTCCTGCCTATTTATAACAATTTTGGGGACTCGTCCGGGATCGCCACGCCCAGAAGAGGACGAAGAAGGGAAGGCGCCGCCCATCTTCGAACTCCTGGGACAGCTGGCGAACATCGGACCCCAGCAACGAGGGACGCAGCATCGAGGAAGACAGCGCCGAGGAGCGCCGGCTGGTAAGTATAGCCGGTGGCGGGAGTGGAGGCGAGCGAGTGTGGTGTGAATGAGACGGGGGCCGGCAGCTCGGACCTCCGAAGCGAGTGTGGACCCCTTAGTACCGCGGTTCCGGGACTCCCGCGAGGGGGCCGGCCGGGAACAGGGGGAAGCGAGTGGAGCCTGAGCGAGTGAGGCGCCTCCAGGGGCATAGTGGGCCCCCCTCCGAACGGGCGGAGGAAACCTAGGGTGTGAGTGGCCCGTGTGAGGTTGATAGGCAACTGGTAGGAGGCCCCACTAGGGATCCCCCCCCACAAGGGTAGTGGCTGGGCCCTGAGGGCGGGTCAACAGGCTACCCGGGGTAGTGGCTGAGGCCCTGAGGGCGGGCCGGCAGGCTACCCAGCGAGCAAAGGCGGTAAGCCCGTAGCGCGGCGGCTGGGGTCCTAAGGGCGGACCTACGGGCCGGCAACGAGGGGGTGCGCCGCTGATTTGGCGTAGTACGGTGGGACCAAGAGTGCGAGCCTTACACTGGGCGGGGGTAGCTCAAAGGGGAGTTATGCTACCGGGTGTAAGGGACCTGCCCTGGCGGGGGTAGACGTGCAAACCGGACGGGAGTGTTGGGCGGGGGTACCACTAGGGTATGCTACCGGACACGTTGGGACCATTGGGCGGAGGCGTCTACGCTATCCGGGGGTAGCCCACCGGCGGGCGGACAGGACGCTGTCCCGGGTGGGGGTGTGTGTGGTTAGGGAATTACTGAGGTGCGGGTAGTTCAAAGCTAGGGACAGAGTGAGTGTCGCACCGCGACGCACTAATCCTGGCTGCAGGCGGTGCCTGACACCTTGGGCCCCGGTCTATCGGCCGTCTGCGGGGATTAGTTTAGTGTGGCGTCGTGAGTAAGAGAGGGACAGTGGCTGGGCCCTGAGGGCGGGCCAACAGGCTGTCTGAGAGAGTGAAAGAGGGATAGTGGCCAGGACCTAAGGGCGTGCCAGTAAGCTATCCAGAGTGAATGAAATTTTAGATTTTAGTTGCCCGTCTTTAAAATTTCCGTTTGAGTAGGGGCACCTTATAAGATTTTAGTTCAAGAAAGGTCGCTTTTCTAGTTTGCGTTGTCCTGTCGTACAGTAGAGTATTTTCATTTGACTAAGTAAGAATGGGTGTGTGTGGAAGTAAGATCAGGAAGGAGAGAAAAGCGGGAAAAGGGAAGGTAGCTAACATCCCTTCTGATAGCCCACTAGGGAGAATGTTAGACCAGTGGGAGAACAATGAGAAAACTAAGAATTTAAACAAAGTGAAAATGATTCACTATTGCGTGGAAGTATGGCCAACCCTTAATCTACCCGGGGAATGGCCATGGTACGGTACCACCGACTCTTGGATGAGCTCACAGTTAAACCAATATTTGAGAGCCCAAGAGGAAGTAGACACAGAGCAGCTAAGGTATGCTGCTTGCTGGATGCATGTAAGATCAGGTACCGAGACAGTAAAAATTTGCAAGATGCAGGAAAAGGAAGGGAAAAATAAAGATAAGAAAGAAGAGAAGGGTCCTGTATGGGACCCCCTTGAGCACTTACCCCCTCCTCCTATTTACCCTGATCTACCCCAAGTCAGTCCTCAGACCCCTTCCTCACCAGTTTCCTCCCCTGTACCTAATTCCCCTTCCCCTAATTTTTCGGTAGATACGTCCCCGATGGGGACTAATTTTTCTATGAATGCCCCTCTAGTAGGTGCTGTGAATTTTTCTGGGAATACACCCCTAACAGTAACATCTCATAGCTCTAGTAAAAACCCCTTTTATAGCTTTGTAGCTTCTCCTACTCCTCCTTCAGTCTCGCAGCCAGTCTCTCCAAACTCCATACATTCTCCATCGCCATCTAAACTTCCTGTTCCACCTCGTAGCTGGGAGCTAGACCTTAACACCCCGAATACGGACCCCTCTCACAGTACCAACCTCATAGGGGCAACTGAAGTCCCAGAGGGACATAACTATAACACCCGGTCCAGAACTAAACTTTTCCCCTTAAGGGAAGTCCCGATGGGTGGAGTTGCAGGAGGGGTCGGTTTTGTAAATGCTCCACTAACAGCTTCAGAGGTGAGGAATTTCAAGAAAGAACTGGGAAACCTAGTAGAGGACCCTGTAGGCATATCAAATCAAGTTGATCAATTTCTGGGCCCCAATACTTACACGTGGGGAGAAATGAATTCGATTCTGAAGATTTTATTTAGCCCAGAAGAGATTAGAATGATTAGGACCGCCGGGATGAAAATTTGGGAGAAAGAAAACAGAACGGGTCCGCCAGGGGATTACAAATTACCAGTCGTAGATCCGAGGTGGGATCCGAACAGGGAGGAAGACCGGAGAAGTATGGACGACTATCGGAGTCTAATAGTTAAAGGTATAAAGGAATCAGTACCCCGAAGCAATAATACCAGATTAGCATTTGATAATATGCAGGGGAAAGACGAGACTCCCGCAACCTGGTTAAACAGGTTAAAGAGGAATTTTCAACTTTATTCAAATATAGACCCCGATAGTCCCGAGGGTCAGGTGTTGTTAAAGACACAGTTTGTCACCAAGTCCTGGCCCGATATTAGGAGGAAATTAGAAAAAATAGAAGACTGGCAAGAAAAAGACGTAAATGAGTTGTTAAGAGAGGCTTTGAGGGTCTATCTAAGGAGGGAGGAGGAGAAAACCAAGACGAAAGCAAAGATAATGGTGGCTGTAGCAAGAGAAGCGATACAAGATCAAAACCCTCCCAATCGGAGAAATACCAAGTTAGGGGGAGGAAGGGCCTTACCACCTTGGAAAACTCCTGGGAGGCCAGGAGAGGACAGAAAATGCTTCTATTGTGGGGAGGTTGGACACTTAAGAAGAGAGTGTCAGAAATTATCCTTTGATGAAGCCATCACAAAAGAACAGGATGCCTTAGAGAAGCTATTAAAGGGCGAAAACAACGAGGATTAGGGGTGTCATGGGCTCTATGCACTAGGGGACCCGATGTACCACCGAGGTGAGCCCATAGTAAATTTTGAAGTGGGTCCCCAACACGAGGAATATGAATTTTTAGTAGACACTGGAGCAGACCGATCCAGTATTAGGAAGCTTCCAGTGGGAGTTAAGGTCGGAACTAGAACATGTGAGGTCGTAGGGGCGGAGGGGAAACCATTCACAGCCTCAATTATAGAAGGAATAGAGGTCAAAGGGAATTCCAAACAAATAAGAGCGGATTTTATTTATTTACCGGACCTAGAGAGCAACCTATTGGGACGCGATTTGCAAGTACTATTAGGAATAGGAGTTATCCCCGAAGGCGGCCAAATGAAAGTAAAGATTATGAAATTAACTGCCGGAGACATAGAGGAAATAAACCCAGAGGTATGGGCAGAAGGAGGGAAGAGCGGCCTCCTGAATATACCACCTATAGAAGTTAAAATGCAACCAGGAACTCCTCCCATCAGGATAAAACAGTATCCAATGTCTTTGGAAGGAAAGAAAGGGTTGATCCCCATTATTGAACAACTGTTAAAAGAAGGCATCCTGGAACCATGCATGTCCCCACATAACACACCCATCTTAGCTGTGAAGAAAGCGGAAGGGAAATATCGATTGGTTCAGGATTTACGGGAGATTAATAAGAGGACTATCACCAAACACCCTGTAGTCCCTAATCCATACAATCTCCTGAGCCAGATTCCCCAAGAGCATGCCTGGTTCACCACCATAGATTTGAAAGATGCATTTTGGGCATGTCCACTAGCAGAGGAGAGCAGAGACTGGTTTGCGTTCGAATGGGACCATCCTGAAACAAAGAGGAGACAGCAGCTAAGATGGACACGCCTACCCCAAGGGTTCACTGAGTCACCAAATTTATTTGGGCAAGCTTTGGAAAGGCTGCTAGAGCAATTCACCCCAGAAGGACAGGTGCAAATCCTCCAGTATGTAGATGATTTACTGATTTCAGGAGAAAACCAACTTGAAGTGAGAACCACCAGCATTAAACTCCTGAATTTTCTGGGGGAAAAAGGGCTGAAAGTATCAAAAAGGAAATTACAATTCGTGAAACCAGAAGTGACCTATTTGGGGCATTTGATTGGCAAAGGATACAAGAAATTAAGCCCTGAAAGGATTGCTGGAATAATAGCAATACCTGCTCCAAAAACCAAAAGAGACATAAGAAAATTATTAGGCCTTTTCGGGTATTGCAGACATTGGATTGATGAGTACACCCAAAATGTGAGATTCCTTTATGATAAATTGGTAAGTCCAGAGCCCATAGAGTGGACACAAGAGGATGAAAAACAATTGGAAAAACTAAAAAACAAGTTGTCCACCGCACCTGTCCTGAGCCTGCCCGATCTGAAGAAAGAATTCGATCTATTTGTGAACACCGAAGGAGGAGTGGCCTATGGTGTGTTAGCTCAGGAGTGGGGAGGGTGCAAAAAGCCAATTGCTTTCCTTTCCAAAATATTAGATCCTGTAGCCCGAGGGTGGCCAGCCTGTCTGCAAGCTGTAGCCGCCACCGCAGTGTTGGTTGAGGAGTCCCAAAAGCTCACATTAAATGGAAAAATTCAAATTCATACACCTCATGATATCAAAACAGTTTTGAGCCAAAAAGCCCCGGGGTGGGTAACCGATTCCCGGATCCTGAAATATGAGATCACTTTAATAAACTCGGAGAACTTGAGGTTAACAGTTTCCAAAAACCTGAACCCTGCACAGTTCCTCTCTGGGGAACCACCTCCAGACTTGGAGCATGATTGTCTGGAACTTATGAGTCTCCAGACGAAGGTAAGGGAAGATTTGGAAAGTACTCCCTTACCTTATGGAAAAAGGTTATTCACTGATGGATCATCACGAGTTCTAGAGGGGAAAAGGGTTTCAGGGTATGCAGTGGTAGAAGGATCCACCATAGAAGACATTCAAGTTCGAGAAACGGGAAAGTTACCCTCGAGTTGGTCTGCCCAACTCTGCGAAATTTATGCTGTAAAAAGGGGACTAGACCTATTAGGAGGAGACCGGGGAACTATTTACACCGATTCGAAGTACGCTTTTGGGATAGTCCATACCTTCGGAAAGATCTGGGAGGAACGGGGATATCTCAATTCAAAAGGGAAAGACCTAGTGCATAAGGAAATGATAAGATCAGTTTTAACGTCCTTGTTAAAACCCATTGAGATTGCTGTGGTACATGTAAAAGGACATCAAAAAGAAACCACATTTGAAGGGAAAGGGAACCAACTAGCAGACAAAGAAGCAAAAAGAGCAGCTCAAGACCCCAAAGGATCAATTAGAATATTAGCCTTAAATGAAACATCAGAGGAAGAGGGAGGGGAAGAGAAACCGAAGTATGATAGAACAGAATTAAAAGCGATCAAGGACCTAGGAATGAGGAAGGGAGAGCATGGGGAATGGTTAACTCCGGATGGCAGGAAGTTTTTGAATAAACCCCTAGCCAGAAGGATTTTAACCGAAATTCACGAACTAACCCACTGGGGAACCCAGGGATTATGTGATCATTTCTTAAAAGAAAACTTTTGCATAGGAATATACAGCATAGCAAAAGCCATAACGCAAGGGTGTACGATCTGCCAAAAAGTCAACCAACGGATAGCGAGGAAAGCCATACCTGGAGGGAGGGAACTAGCTCTGAGACCATTCCAGAGTATTCAGATTGACTTCACTGAGATGCCTCAAATCCAAGGGTACAAACATCTATTGGTCATGGTCGACCACCTTACTCATTGGATAGAGGCGTTCCCGACCAAAAAGGAAACAGCGGAAGTAGTGGTAAAAATACTCCTAGAGCACATAATCCCTCGGTATGGGTTAGTAAATAACATTGATTCGGACAGGGGAACTCATTTTACTGCTAAAATTCTGCGCCAAATTGTTAAAGAATTAGGCATAAATTGGAGATTGCACACCCCCTGGCACCCCCAGAGCTCAGGGAGGGTGGAAAGAATGAACCAGACCCTTAAAAACGTATTAACAAAATTAATCGAAGAAACACAGTTAAATTGGTTAAAGTGTTTACCCCTAGCTCTCCTGAGAATCAGAACTAGGCCAAGATCGGATATAGGGGCTTCCCCCTATGAGATGATGTTCGGGCTCCCCTTTCTTTTAACAACATACAGCACCGGGGAATATATAGAAGGTGATACAGCCGCCCGAAAGTATCTGCAGACCATCAGTAAAACACTAGAAAACCTCAGAATAAAAGGGTATATTCCTCAAACTTCCCCTCTCGACGCTAACATACATCAAATAACTCCTGGGGATTGGGTTTTAATTAAATCTTGGAGCACTACCCCATTGACCCCAAAATTTGAAGGTCCTTTCCAGGTACTCCTAACCACTCATACCGCGGTACGCACTAAAGAAAGAGGCTGGACCCACATCACTAGAGTAAAAGGACCTGTGTCACCCCCAAGTGAACCCCCAGACCTAAGCCAACCAGCTGACTCCTCCGATTGGACGGTAACCCCGCAACTGGACCCGCTAAAACTGACGTTTAAAAGGAAAACAAAAACTCAGTAGAAGACTGGAGCAACTCAGTTGAGCCCCAGAGACTGTTAAAGAACTGTGATTAAGAAATTAATTCAAGTGAAGAAAAGTTATTATAAATCACTTGCTGTTGTATTAGGTTTGAAAATTGTTGACATTGTGTAATAAAAGTTCAGTTAATGTTAAAAGCAGTTAAGCAAATAGATAAGTAAATTAGAACATATATTCAAATTTCTCTCCTAGAGCAATCTTTAGAAGGGCGAAATAACCAAATTAACCTCTGAGTGGAAGGAAAGATAACTACAGAACCCTAAGGACAGAACGCGGAGAGCCCCTAAGTCCCAAGAGGCAAGCCCAGGTGAGACCAAAACAATCATGGTTCATACTGGACTCTTGGGGAAGCTGATAGGACTGATACTAGTCCTGGCGATGAATAAACATACAGAAGGGGCCGCTTGCACAAAGTGCTATTCACCCATCTATGATGGGGAGGATTTACAGCAGTTGATAAGGGTTCATACGAATGTAAACCCCACTTGTTTTGAGGCCGGACAACTTACCTCCTGCCAAGAGGAAGGTAAGAAATATTGGGTTGCCAAGAATATAGCCAATTATAGGCAGCGTCTAACTGGAGAATGCCCTATGAGAGAATGGTTCTGCTTAGAAAAGATAGACAATCAGGAAGGGGCCTCAGACCTAGTGAAAGAAAAACCCTTAACCATCAGAAAAGATGAATTAAGTGAACTCCCCAACGAAAATTTATTCATTGATCTAATTGAGAGGATTAGCCACGAATTGAACTTAACTAACTGCTGGATATGTGGGAGTACTCAAGTAGCAGACGTATGGCCTTGGGAAGGGATCAGTTTATCACCATTAAGCCAGAACCACCATACATAGGGGAAAGAGAAATAGAGCAATGGGATTTGAAAACTAAAGTAGTCGGAGAAGAATGCATTAAAAGAACAGGCAAACGATACAAGACCCCAGTGGGGAGAATGGCCTGTAAAAGAACCCTCATTATCAGGGACTTCATCCAAAAGTGGATTCCCAGAGAACCATACACCTACTGGGCAACTAGGAAAACGGAAACAGGATGTATCTATAATGAGGTGTATGACTTGTACCAATGCACTGACCGGGGAATTAACCCCTTTTGGGGAATTGAAGAAATCTCGAAATACTGGGAATCTCCATTTATTACCCAAAATACGTTCTGGAACGCCCCCGAACATCTCTTTTGGATTTGTGGGGACAAAGCGTATACACATCTTCCCAGGGATTGGGCAGGGAGCTGCACTATAGGAATTATAAAACCAGCTTTCTTTCTGTTGCCACGCCAATCTGGAAACACCCTGGGAGTACCATTATATGACAACCTAAAGAGGCAAAAACGAACCGTAATCAATATGGGCAGCTCCCAGGATTGGAAAGGAGAACATATGGACCAGCAACCTGGGCGCAAGAGGTCATTAGAGAGTCGCCTACGTGGGAAACCAGGAGTGGACCCCATTACTAAACATTGACTGGTGGGACAGATTTTGGTCATCCAAGGGGGCGTGGTGGAAGAAAGTAAGTTTTATAGCTCTGAGTGCATTAGTAAGCCTCATACTCATCCCATGCTTACTACCCTGCCTAATCCGAATTATTACATCAGCAGTGCAAGCAAGCCTCCAAGTATCCCAAGGTAATACACAAAAGCTCCCACATATGTTGAGTTTAACATCAGAAATAAAGGAACTAAGTACAGCAGAAGAAATTTACAATCAATACCAAGAACTCAAAAGAATTGATGCGAGTTAAACTCGATCAAAGAAAAAGAGGGGGGATTGAGAAAGATAAAGATTTTAACAAAGGGTCCAGGCCATTAGTTATTAGCAGTTAGTAGTTAGTTGTGGGTATCCTCTGTTCTATGTATCAATGTTATCTGTTAGTTATCTGTTTAATGTACTGTTGTACCCTAAAACCCAATCGTAAATGCACTGATTCTGTGGTTCGAATGTTACATTCATCCCGTCCCGTACTTTCCCTGCACCCCTACCTTAGTCTGTAAGCCCTGCTGCTCTCCGAGACACCGCCCACATACCAGCCTGCCCATCAACTTGGGGGCCTCGCCCACTCCTCGCCTGCTCTGGGCCTGTCACCGCCTCTATGCAAATCGAGTATAGCCGGAAGTGAGTTTAGAACCAAGAACCGCTCAGAACAGCGAGCCCGATCAAGACCCAGAGAGACGGAATGCAGCACTGAGTGGGGAAAGAGCCAAGGTAGCTGCCAGGATCATCTATAAACACCGAGAGGAGTCGCCATAACCTCTGAAGTCCCTACTAAGAGTCACCCCCCCTAGACATTCGAGCCATCAGCGAGCCTAGGAACTCCCGTGAGGCGTGGCTTCCGGCTCTGCGACGACAGCGGCGCAGATCCGACGAGACCTCCTCCTCGGCGGTGTCCGGCTGGTGCAGCGTGGGCAAGGGCATCCCTACCCCGAGCTGTCCCTCTGCTGAAATCACTAATAAAGGCATTAAAAGGAGATAACATCGACTCCTGCCTATTTATAACACAGAGAAAGGGAAAAAAAAAAAAAAAAAAAGAAAAAAAAAAAAATTGTTCTGCCATGACTATGAGGGAAAAATACATCAGGAGACTGAACAGGTGAATATAATATTATTAAATAAATAGCATGAGTGTTTCAAATAATATCCAGATATGTTAATATTCTTTAAAAATTAACTTTCTGTATTCCTATGAATTTTAAGAACTACAGAAATATATATGTATCTAACCTTCTTTGTAGTATTTTGAAAAAAAACCTCCAAAGACCCCCCTCCGCAGTTTCAGTTGTATAGCACAGCATTCCAGATATGACCACATGTAAATAGATTAGTCCATTTGCACAAAACCCACAGCTGCCCAGCCATTTTCATAGCTGTCAGTGTTGCAATCATTTTTGATTGTGTTTTCTTAGTAAACAAATGGAGGCAGAGATTCAATTACAGAGCTGGTCATGAGCAGCAGTGGCATTGAATCCTACTGCAGGCCAGGGTTAATACCCTGCTGCTGGAGCAAGAAGACAGCGGAGCAGCAGGGGCCTTGGAACTGAGCTGTAATTGCCTCCTGAGCAATGATACAGCTCTGTTCATCAGATCATTGGAAGGAACAGGAAAACAGAAAAAATTATTGTCTTTAAGAGGATTGGTCCTAAGCCAAATATAAATGGGGAGCAGTTGTAAATAAAACAACCTGACAGTTTAGTACTTTTGCTGAAAATACTTTTCAGCCTTATAAAACAGTGAAACAATAGTAGTGGAGATTTATTACTTATCAGCTATGAAAACATTTCTTCACAAAGACCTTTTGGATTTCCATTTATTGATGAGTAAAAATCTTACAAAGAATAGAATATAATTTTATTAGATTCCTACTCTGCCGCATCTTTGGTGCTCTTATCTTTCCTAAACTTTTTTTCATTTTGTTAATTTGCTGCTTATTGTTTTTCTTCCAAATACATTACTTATTTGCAAGTCTGTTACATTTAAATTTTTACTTTCATTTGCATTTATGTATCTTACATATTTCTAAATAAGTTATTTTGTTTGTTTGTTTCTTTGTTTAATCTTTGTTGGGCTGTCTTACTCTTTGTCTGGGTTTATTTTGATTTATTTAAGACTGACATTTCTAGCAGGTTGAACCTCAGTGTGGCTTTATGTCATGAAAAAGAGAAGAATAATACCCAAAGACTAGTCTATACTATGGCTTATTATTATATTAAATGGGGTATAATATTATATTAAATGGCTGAAGCATTTAATGCAGCTGTGGATCTTGCCTTTCTACATTTTACATTGTTAACCCAGTTTTTTCACAAGTGTCCCCATCCTTTTCTATTTTAAAGATTTCCTAAAAACTTCAGTCCATTTCCATAAAGAAGATTTACATGCTTAGTTCCTCCTTTCAGTTTCTTCCCTATGTCAATACTTCTGGTTAGGAACACTGCATACCTAGCTTAATTTGGCCCTGCACAATCCGTGTATTTCTCTTTCATCAGGAATTTTGTGTATACTTTATTTTTCTCTGAATCAGATTCACCAATTAGTTTATATGGAGGAATATGTCATTAACTTTTTTCCCAGTAACTTTATTCCCAGTACCCCTGGTCTGTGTGTCATGAAAAGAGAATTCAGGACCTACGGAGCATGATGTTATGGGTGGGTGGGCAGGTGAAAGTAGAACAGCTGGGTGTGTGAGAATCAAGTAGCTTAAAACCACAAATTTTGATTCTTAAATACGTGACACTCCAGAACCAATACACGTTGCTATTTAAAAGGCCTCACCCATGTAGGAAGCAAAAGCCACTCTTTATCTGGCCCCATTAGTTCTATCCATTGTAAGAGTTCTGTAGAGATCAGGAAGCAAATATGTAGTTTCACCACAGCTAATTTATTAATTGGAGAAGAATAGTGGATATTTAATATTTTAGCACATAAAAAAGATAATTGATGTCAAATGTTCAAAAGGTAATTTATGACAAGATATTCCTAGTCCTAAAAGTAATAAACAGAAATCAAAAATCATTCAGATAAAAAACTGCAAGAAATACCAGCTTCCCTGCTTTGGTTTATTATAATATCATGTAATGCACATAATTGCAGAATCATAGAATGGGTCAGGTTGGAAGGAGCCGCAGTGGGTCACCTGGTCCAACCTCCCTGCTCAAGCAGGGTAATTAATCATGGAGCACAGGGCACAGGATTGTGTCCAGGCAGGTCTTGAATATCTCCAGTAAGGGAAAATCCATCTTCTCTCTGGGCAATCTGTTCCAGGGGTCAGTTACCTGTCCAATAGAGAAGTTCTTCCTCATGTTCAAGTGGAACTTCCTATGAATCAGTTTCTGTTTGTTGCCTCTTGTACTATTGCTTGGCACTACCAAGCAGAGCCTGGTCCATCCTCTTAACACCTGGAAAGGTTATCAAGCAAATTGTCATACTTGTTTACAAGCACATGAAGGACAATCAGATTACTGTGGTTTGGGTTTTTTTTTCAAATACACACGAAAAATCTGGAGTTTCCAGAAGGAGATAACTAACTAGAAGGATAGGATGAGAGGAGGGCAGTGTTTTGTTTTGTTTTTTTTTTATTTATCTTGGCTTTAACAGAACTTTTGATGCTGGCTGACAAAACATGCTCCAAGTAAAAATGATGAACCACAAGTTCATCAGAAACTGCTGAGCTGTTGGGCTTAAAGGATTGCAGCAGCACAAACTCTAGTGGAAGGCTAGATGAGGTTAGCACTTCAGCCAATACTGTTTAACATCTTTGTTAGCTACCTGGATGATGGCCCCAAACACATCTTTTGCCAGTTTGTTGATGATGGGAGAAGCAACCCCATGCACCCCTGTTGACTCTCTGGGGACTGCCTTGGTGGAAAGGAGCTCTGCAAAGACAGCCAGGGGTCCTGGTGAGTGCCAAAGTGAACATGTGTCCATGAAGCAAGAAGATTGACTCAGTGATATCCTCAGTAACCGGAAAAGAGGTAATTGGCACAACTGAAACATGGGAAATTCTATTTAAACAAAAGGAAAAAACTCTATTACTGTGACAGTGGTCAAACCAGGCCAAGCTTTTTGTGGAATCTGCATCCCTGGAGATAGTTAAACTCCAGCTGGGCATGATCTTGAGTAATCTGCTGTAGCTGACACTGGTCTGAGCAGGCTGGTTGAACTGGCAAACTCTGGAGATGCCTCCCAACAAAGCCACTCGATGATTCTGTGGGAGAGCAACATATAAGTCACAACAGGATCAGAATTTTATTAATTCAGTGCCTTTTATTATAAAATGCCGAAGATGAATTCTTTTTGCCTGTGTGAATTTTTGATTGCAATAAAGTTTTTACTGAACAACATAGAAAGGTTTGAAAACTTAAAGAAAAGTAATAATTATCTGCTTTGCACAGTTTTTTAATAGGGCTTTTACCTCAGACAAAACTCTGAAAGTTCACCACCTGTTTCATCTGACAAAACCTCTCCACTGGGATATACTGTAAATTTTCTGATTCATCAAGTGTAGTTCCCTCTCCTGGCCTTTCTTATGACACATTTTAACAGCCACGTTCCATTTTTTAGTGTTTCAATCTCACAAATTTTTAATTTTTGTAAAAAAAAATCTCGCTTCTACCACAAGGGGATCTGCATTAACTCTTCTGACTGATGATAATTTGACACATTTCAGCTGTGCTGTCTCAAAAATATGTATTTGTGTTCTCTCTAGAATGTCCATGGAAAGATGTAGTTAGTTAAAAAAAAAAAAAATCCTAATAATCCCTCAAAAAATCATAGAATTATAAAATGTTAAGTGGTTTGGAAGGAACCTTAAAATTCATCGAGTTCCAACCCCTACTGCCATGGGCAGGGACAATCTACCACTGGACCAGGTTGCTCAAGGCCTTATCCAACCTGGCCTTGAAAACTTTCAGGGTTGGGGAACCCACAACCTCCCTGGGCAACCTGCTCCATTGTCTTGTCACCCTCACAGTAAAGGCTTTCATCCTAATATCTAACGTGAATTTCCTCACTATTACTTTGGACTATTGCTCTTTGTCTTATTACTACATTTCCTGGCTAAGAGTGCCTCTCTCAATTCTCTGTATGTCCCTCTCAACTACTGGAAGATGCTATGAGGTTTCCATGCAACCTTCTCTTGGTTGAACAGCTGCAACTTTCTCAGCCTGAAAATTCAGCCTTTCTTCATCTCTCTGGCTTGTTTCAGAGATAATTTCAATACTACTGCCATTTCAGAATTACCCCTTGACTTTGATTGTTTATTTCTTTATTTTTACAGATGTCTCCTTGAATATTTTTGGTAACTATAGTTTAAAAACAAATTATTGTGTGTTCTTATAATCATAAATGTACAATTCTCTCACTCAGGATATTAAAGACGTGTTATATGTCAGCTAAATTATCTTTTATATTTGAACTGTTAAGTTTCAGTAAAGTTGACTCTTCTATAATTTTGCAGAGTTATCAAAAGAGTATCACATTTTCATTGTTCTGTTTTCCATGGATTAAGAATATTGGCTAAAACCACTAAACTTTTTTTCTGGTGATGTATGTCACTACCAAAATATTGTAGTTGCAGAGAGAAACTTTTCTGATAAATAATGAAGTTTCTGTAGTTCCACAGACTTGATTGACTATATGGTAATTTTACTGGACATAAGCTTTCAATCAACTTTTGCTACAAGCTCTGCTTTTAATGATTGTGCCAAACTGTCATTTAATTAATCATTGACATTTCTTTAAGATATTATTTAGAAGGTTGCAGAAAACTTCGAGTGAAGTAAGTTTTTGTACAAAAAAGCAATATTTTTTGTTTAATAGTAGGGCATAATTAAAATTTTTCAGCTTTTTATACTTAATGCTTTGTCCAAGCAAAAGCAGCTGTCTCATTCTATCTACAAAAGAGACAGATTAAATAAGCTTCATGGTAGCCCGGCTCAACCTTGTCCTAAACATGCCGTGGAAATCAATCAGGAGGCTTTCAGATAGAAAACTTTATTTAAACTATAATGTAATTTGCATGAGAACAATTTTATATATATAGTCTATCCCAGCATGCATTTGGTGCAATCAGTCTCTTTCCAAAGTTATTTATTTTAGTGTGTATACTTAGTCACTTAATTCTTTCACCTAATTGGTGAACAATTTCTCTATTGAAATGAAATGGTGATGAAAAAGAGAAAATAAATACAGGAGATAATCTTAATGAAGTAGTCCAATACAAAGAAATGCCATCAATACTAGGCATACCTTCAGACTGAGTTCTGTGAATATTGATGAACATTAGCAATAAAGACTGAAGCTGAAATACCAAACCATGGTAACATCAGATTCAGTGTTTGGTGCAACATCAGTAGCAGTAAATGGGGTTGAGAAACGGGCACTGAGATGCGCCTGAGCAGTCATTCCCAGCTCTGTTGATTTAACAGACCTGGCCTTAGTCAGATTAATGACATGAGCTGGTTTGAAAAGAAGTCTTACTTTTGCCTTTTTTTTTTTTTTTTTTTTTTTTTTTTTTTTTTTTTTTTTTTGTGTGTGTGTGTGTGTTTTGTTTTGTTTTTGTTTTATTTTGTGGTGCACATCTGAGGCAAATGCGCAGGAGTGCCACCCTTCTTTTCCTCCTCATATACTGCTAAGGTTGTAGTTTACTGCTTATGTCTGCAAAATTGAAAGAACAAAACAAAGAACAAAACAAAGGAGATGAAAAGAAGCATGGTGGCCTTGCTTAATCCCACCTGAAGTAGGCACAAGACTAAATTAGAAATCTGTTTTTCAAAGTTCAGTTTGTAGCACTGGCAAGAGATAAACGGCATAAGGGAACAACTCACATCCTGATGGGCTGAAAAGCTCTTTAGAAATACCTGTGTCTCCTCAATAACTGTATGCCTGGAGTCTGTTAAACATTAAAAGGCTTTTTATTTTTTTCCTTTTCCCCTAAATTGCCTGGACAAGGAATGGAAAAAATATAGTCTGAACTTTGATATTAAACACTGTGAAGAGTAAAGAGTAAATCCAACCAGGTAGAGACAGCCCAGGATAAATCTAAATCTGCATTAGGTCTCTTTCCTCTCTTTCTCTCTGCAAATGGATAAACTCTCTTTTAAAAAATAATTATATTAATCTTAAACTTAGCCACAAAGAGTGGTTTGAACTGCTAGTTTTTCCCAAGACAGTAAAAATAAAGGTTTCCTTTGTTCTTACTAGTTCAACAGTCTAGCATCAAATTGTTTAAATCTCACTTCTGGTGACAGTAGATTCATTATCCAAAATCAGTGGTAGATGTCCTCTGGTTTCTGTCTCTTTCTATAGGCCACTGATCCTAATCTATTATTCCATGTGTAAAAATTCAGAAGACGAAGTTTTCATCTCACTTTGAAAGACTGAAGATGGTTAATTTGAAGTATTTTAATTGGCCATGCATGACCAGAGCTAGCTGATTAAAATGTTTCTTCAGGGTTTCCTTGAACATTCATATTAAATATATTTTGGTACTATTTTATTCCTGTAATTCAAAATGCTTAACTAATTTATCTCATATTAAATTTAGATGCCCAGTAGTATGCAATCTAATTGAAAAGTACATTTTGAATGCTGGGAAAAAATAATTCTTTTGCCTAGCTTATATGGCAACACATTAATAAAAAAGAGTGAGAGAGATGAAACAGGAAAGAAATAGATGTTTTTTAAAAAAAGAAGAAAGAGTTAGTTGAAACTGGGAATAGAAATGAAAAAGGTACTGGAAGCATACTGTTTGAGGCAGGGGGGAGGAAAGCAAGAGGTAGTAGGATGGGAGGTAGTATATGACCAGAGGCTATTCTGACTCCCTATAAATTTCATTCTGATTTTTAGTGATAAGTAATCAACATATTCTGAGCTAATGTCCTTCCCTTGACATTTCAGTTAGTCTATAATTTCTTGATTTTAAATGCCTTCCAAACTGATACATGAAATGTAACGTAAATGAAAGTAAATTGAGATGAGATACTATTCACATTCATTTTTCAGCTTTTGCTTTGACTTGGTAAAAGGGGGAAAAAAATTAAAAGGGACAAAATCAAGGACAAGAGTGCTTGAAATGCACTGTTTTGAAGCTAAAGTATGAGTGCTTTAAATTAAGATAAATCTATGTGTAATACTGAAGAAATGGGTTAAATCTTTAACCTTGTACAATGCAGGGATGGATACAATATACACTGCATTTTTCCAAGTCATCTTGTCAGAAATATCTGTTCCAGGGTATTAACACAGTGGTAGCTGCTCATAAATATCATGATCTCAAGGTCACATCAAGAGGCACAAAATATAATTTGAAAGTTTCATTTTGTTTTTTTCTTAGTGAAGGATGCTCTATTGTCTCAGTTTGGGACATATAAGTCCACAAAGTAAGTATTTTTTATTATGGTATTTTTGAAAGCTGGAAGACAGCTTTAAGAAGACACTTTAAGAAGCAACGTAATTAGTAATAGGAACCAAGGAACAAAAGAGTACACAGGCAAACAAAAATAAAAGCAACTTCATAATAATTTCTCCTAGAAAAAGAGAGGTGTAATTTATGGTGGTGGAAGCTGGATGATGATAGACTTCTCAGAGCAAGTGTTGATGATTTTTTTAGACTCATAACCCAAAATAGCTGGTATGTGACAGTTGTGCTGAGCTAGTCTGCCTAAGTCTCAATAGCAGATGCTAGTCTCAATATTCAATAAGCTGAGAGTGCAGAGGTATCCTGGAGGGATGATGGATTTTCAAGAATCATTTCTTGCCTGCTCAAGAACAGTCCAACCCAATATAGATCAAGTCAAAGAAAAGTGGCAGAAGGACTGCATGGGTGAGCAAGGAGTCCTTATTAAACTGAAACATAAAAAGGAAGCATGCAGGACATGCAGGCAGGGACATGCGGCCCTAGAGGAGTATAAAGACATTGTCTGATCATGTAGGAATGACGTTAGGGAAGCCAAACCCTATCTGGACTTAAACCTGCTGAGGGATGTGAAAGTCAACAAGATGGGCTTCCACAGCTACAGCAGCAGCAAAAGAAAAACTAGGGGAAATGAGAGCCAGCTGCTGAAGAGGGAAGGAGACCAGCTGGAACATGACATGGAGAAGGCTGAAATGATCAATGTTTTCTTCACTTTAGCCGTAAGAACGGCCTGCAGGTATAAAATATGTTTAAGATGTGGTGTTTGCCATATACAGTCATATACTGTGTGAAGAGGAAGTTACCTGTAAAGATAATGTACACTGTCAAATGCCATATTAATAGAGATATTTAATACATGCTCCAGGCAGAGGACATTCATGAAAAGTCAGATAATGTGAAACAGACTGATGGAATACTAGAATACCTTTTAAAGGCAAATGTACTGGCTAGTCAAATCCAGAAGATTAAAAGTTATGTATTTTACTTAAATGTCTTTTCTTTCCCTTCCATCTTTCAAATTTGGAGATATGGAGAAAGATGCAGAAAGATAGGGCTACTTCCCCCCCCCCCACAAATACAAGTGTGGCACAGTGTTGTGGCTTAACCCAGGGTGGTATCTAAGCACCAGACATTCATCACATGTCTAGGAATAACATGACGTTGGTTAGGACTGTCCTTGCCTATCTCCCTTCAACCTGCAGTATAGAGAACTCTAGAGGTCTGATTCACTTGCTGACACTGCCTATTAATCTCCTTTGTCTCTATAAGCTACTTTTAAATTATAACTCTCATGAAGTTGCCTGAAGTTACAAAGTGTGTAATCAGGTTTAGCTGCCCATGACTTGATTAAAAGCAGTCCTAATGACTGACAGTTTAATGCTTTAAATTTGTATATATTTTGGTGAATATTTTTTCCCTCATCATATGCACATGAATGTCACAACTTCCCCCTACTAGCAAGATTCTCTTTAGACAGCTGACTGAAATAAAAGCTCACGGTGTGATAAATTAACATGTTAGGAAAATGCAAATCTTTCAGAATCATGCTGGCATCCAGCTAGCTACTGAAATATTACCTGGAGCAGTGTAAAGAGGCTCTAGTAGGTGAACCTGTGTGCTGGATTAATGACATGTGAGTGTTAGTAGCTCTTCAAATGCTGTTGCCTGAATGACAGCAACTTTTCTAAAAATCACCTCAGTTAAATGACTCCTACCTGCAATACTCCAGTCTCCAACAGCTTCCACGCTCCTTTTGGATTGATTTGCAGTCCAAAATGATCAAGCTCCTTGAAAGCTTGCTTATGGGAATGTAAAGTGCATCAGAGTGCTCGGACTAGGTCAGTGCCCTCAATTGCCAAAGTTCGATGGAAAGTTAAGAGCAGTTGTTGGGCCATTGTCAGTGCACGTAGCAAGAAAATTGGATCTATGACATTGAGAAGGAGAAACAAACCATTGGTGATGTAATTAAAGATAGCAATATACCTATAAATACACATTCTACTTAACTTTAAGTGAGGAATTAGTCAACGAAATTGTAGCGCTATTTTACCATTAATACTGCCTTGTACTGCCCACACTATCATTCCTTTGATGTTATATTATTGTTCAGTCAACTGACTCCAGCTCACAGATGTGGCCACTACCTGACATATCTCTAAATGCTTTCTTCATAACCATCAATTTACAATCTTAAGTAACAAGTTGCTGGATCATCTTGTGGTCTTGAAACCCCTTCATTATCCATGGACTTCTATGTCACCTGAAAAGCTTGCTAATAGGAAAAAACAGGAAATAAACCTGTGTTCATCAAGTACCTTTTCTTTAACATGTCAGTAATACAGCTTGGGTAAAACATGTACTGAATATAATTTTCTTCATTCTCCAAAACACTATTCTGTTTTAATAATCTGAAGTCTTTCTCACATTCTGACATCATCAGGTGCTGCAGTAGCTTACAAGATCCAGCATGCCTACACTGAAAGCAATACATTTTTCTCCCATTTTTTTGTATAGCTCTCTCCATAGCAGGTTAAGTTTCTTGGCGTATTTCTTTGTGTTTAACTGAGAGGTTTATGGAAGTCATACAATGTAGATTGATTTCCAGAACGTAAGTACTTTTTATTTCTGACATCTCTCAATATATATCAGGTATTCTTCATGGTAGAAGGAAGTATCCATCATAAATAGATTAATATTGAATTTGCACCAAAAGAAACACAAATTCAAAAAACCAAAAGTTCAAGGTTTTGAAAATCATGTGAAACAAGGAATAAGCATAGACATTAGGAATAAAAATATATCTAGTTCTCAGATTCCATGACAATTCATGTATCCATGTATTTACCTGAAATTATTTAGTCCTTTTTCCCATTTTTGCTTTATGCATTTATATAATGATAAAGTACTAAACTGTAGAAAAGCCTACTATGGTTTTTTGTTTTGTTTTGTTTTGTTTTGTTTTTTTTCCTCTCTTTTTTTCTTTTTTTCCTTTTTTCAGAAAACTCTGCTCTTGGTGTAAAAATTATACTTTTTTTTTTTTTTTCCAAAACATTGAACTTGAATGTTAAACAAAGGATATATAGTAGGTTACTTTATACCCTTCCTCTTACACACACACACACACACAAAAACCTATTTTGCTTGCAGAAAAGACAACTTGATAAGCAAGACAAGCCCTCTATTGGTCAGGTACTCATGCTTATAAATCAAAATTTGTTTTTTTCTCTACAATTTTTCTATTATTAAATTTTTTTAGTTCTTAAATAAAATAAAAGTCAACAATTTAAATAGACACAGCTATGATTCTTACAAATATTGTAAAGTTGCATAACAGTCCATTCTTTTTTCTAGTGCAGATTGGCAAAAGACATTATTTATGATGCCTTAGTATTTCAAGCATCAAAAAATAGTCAATGATCTGGCACAAGTTTATTGCTATCAAAGGAGAAAAAGATTTTCTTATATCCTCAAGAGCTAGGGATATAATAAACAAAACAAAACAAAACAAAACAAAACAAAAAAGATTTAATATAGGAAGAGTAGGAAGATTAGGAAGATTAGGAAGATTTTTTTTTCCCCTTCAGGATTAGGCACTACATTGTTACTACTGTCCAAGTCCCATCCCATGTCTTCTTGGTGGGTTAGAGATCATGGAAAGAAACAGTACAGTATTTCTGTGTCTAGCATTTCTGTGTGAACAGAACTATTTTTTCATTTTTGGTAGAGTATGTTTTTAAAGAGAATTATGATTCAGCTACAGTGCTATTTCTCAGAACTGCCAACTGTCTAAATGTATGACTGAGACTTTTTGTAATAGTTTTATCTTGTGATTCCCTGTTGCAGGGATTTATTGACTAACATAAATTCTGTTATGTAATTGTCCTGCTACTAAAGCACACTGCATCAGTCTCTGCCTTTCTTGTTGGAGCTGTTCCACTTTAAATAAATAAATATGCACTGGGCCAGAACAAATGCGTGATTGCCTTTATACACCAGTGATTAAGACACTTGCTTGGGAAATATGAGACAGATTGAAGCTGTGGCTCCAATTGTTAATTATACAAAGTAGAACAGTTCTGACCTGTCCTTTAATTTTTAGCAGCTTACATGGATTGCATGTCACACACAGGTACTTGAATCCGCGTTCTAAATCAGGCTAATAAGAAATAACTTGACTCTATGTGGCTTGTGCAAGTGAGACAATCAGGTGTAATGAGAAGGAAGGAGGAGTAAGTACTTTTACTACATTAAAAAAAAGCATTTTATATGTGTTCTAGCAATTTCTAGATTATAAAGAAGCATAATGAAATTAAATATTTTCCTTCATTGAACTGCATTTGATTGCTCTTCATAGGAACGATATATTTATTTAAAAGGTTGTAGTTAATACCACATTGGAAAAATATATTTTAATTACAAGAATGTGCTCTCAGTCCCTTATTCATTATTGTATGAATATATGTAAACTGGATGTAAGCTTGTTGCAAAAATTCTCTACCCATAGCCTGTCAAGGATATTGTTTACCATCACTACAAAAATGGGCACAAAAGTAACAGGGTTTATTTTCACCAATTTTTTTTTGGGGGGGGGGGGGGGGGGGGGAGGGAGCAGAGAAAAGGGAATAATTAGCATAGGTATGTATGCTGAAAAAATCCACCATCAAGGTTGCTTCAGACATATAAAATAAACTTATACCTGAGAATGTCTTCTAACAGAGTGATCAATACAAGGAAAAAGAGGTATCTTGTGTTCAATTTATATGACCCATTTTAGGCCCGAATATGAGGGTAAGAAAAATCAAAGTCTGAAAGTGGCTATTTTTTTAATATGTTATAAACCTGCTTGAGATGACCAATTTAGGGTATGCCTGTGTTGTAAATTGCAGTTAAAATCCCTCTTCTCCTGTCAAAAATAACTGTTCAGAAAAGTTTGTTTTTCCTTACTCCCATTTTGTTTCAGTAGTTTCAGTGTTGTTATAACATGTCTAAATGATTCCAGCTGTTGCTACACAAAGTTTTATATCCAGTGCAGTGAAATATATCGTAGCTATTGCTATTTAATTGCAGATTTGCATTTTGGGAAGCAGGATCTATGATAATGTTGTCTACTATTTAGTTAATATAATGGTCATGGATTATTAGGAAAGAATTAACATTTTAAAGTCTATATAATTTCTAGTTATGTTTCTATTTATTAACATGACTTATCTACATTTTATTAAAAAATATTAAAAATAACTGATATTTTTAAAGGTTTCTGTTGCATTATCCAAAAGGTAAAATTTCAAATTCTAGCAGGAAACAACTAACGCGTAAGATGAAGATATGTTTGATAATACAGAATTAAAAGACTTGAGCCACTGCACAGAAAGAAGTCTGCTTTTAGACACAGCTGCTTGTTGGATTCATAGGCAATCTGTGTGTAAACCTTTATACATTATTGAGCCTCAGAAATTCTACCCGTCATTCTCATACTTTGGAAAACCTTTTTCTTAAGACACCTTGCATGCTTACTGCACACGATTTGAACGTTTCTTTAATAATCTACAGATTCCTAATTTCATTGTAGCTAATGAGATATACTGCGATATGGTCTTTTTTAGAAAGTAAGATGTTTTTATATACCTTTTTGATTTCAATATAGTGGTTACTGTTTGAAGAGTAAACAGGACAGCTACATTTCAGCAGCATAAAAACACACTTGAAGAAAAGAGAGAATTTTCGGTAAGTTCAACAGTTGTCTACATAGTGCTTCAACCTGTCAAAGGAAAGTTAAATAGGAAAAAGAAGCAATTAAAGTAGACATAGGAGTTTGATACGAGCATCAAACTGTGAGGGCAACATTTTCTATACATCTTATATTGTATTTTCCCTAATGGTTTAATGTATTTAGGAAAGACTAATCAGGCCAAGACTGTTTAGCTGATAATACTATTATAATATGATTATTGTAGGGTAGAAATATTTCAAGAAAAAAAATCAATTTACCTAGTAGTCTATGAAGAGGTAACAACTTTTCTTCATTGTGTAAACTGCTTGTTACTCTGCCCCAGAACTTCTTATGACACATGCATATATTAGAGGCACATGAGATACATTTGCCTGTACCGATTTACCGTACATGAAATACTCCTAGTGACTTGAAACTTGTTACTAAAGTAAATAATATATGAATCAGCGACAATTATAGTACATACGTTACCCTGGAAACATCAAGATCTAAACGTAAAAAGTACTGTAATTGATTAACCATCTCTCAATATACCCTAGATGATTCTGTCCTTGTGTGTCTAAGATATATAAAGCCTAATTAATTTTAAAATATTTTGCCATTTTCAGCTATTTTATAGCCAGTTACTTTGCACTACCAATATTTCTTGCAATTAATTTTTTTGCCCATACTAGGCTTTATTACAAATAGATGTACTGTCCATCGCTCTGTTCTAATACTGGAAAGAAATTAAAAATCTAAATTACCAAAGAGATACATTTAACTAACATTAATATATTTCAATTTGTGTTGTGATTACTTTCTAAAAATATTATTTAAATATGAGTCTTTGTGATACTAAATTTTAAATTTACTAATGAGGGTAAGATTACAAAAAACTCTGTGCCTTGATGTTTTAGTTTTAAATCCTCTTTTTTTTTGTACCAGGTGACTTATTCTATCAACCACCCTTTAATAAAAGTGGCAGCTTTACTTCCAATATGCTCAGAACCTAATTTATTTCTATACATTTAAAGTTTAGGTGATATGAATTAAGACCTTGCATAATGAACTATGTCAAAGATAAGCATGATGTTAATTCTATTTTACCATATGGAGCAGATGGGAAATATGAACAAACAAGATCAGGAAACTGCATGCAAAGTAACTCTATGATGTCTACTTGTACAACTGTACTAATTATTTTATAAGACTGATCACGTGTGGTGCAGTTGTATGCTAATGCAAGAGTCTCCTTTTCCCAAGGATTTCAGTGAGCAATTTTTTCCATTTCAGTGTGGTATATAAATATGTCAGCTTGCTTGGAGCTACTCTCAGTATCTCTGACAAAACAGCAGGGCAGAGGTGTGTCTGACCAGAGCAGAAGGAAGCTTAGACACCTGATTTACCTTATTGACACAACTTGAAGAACTTAGTGTCTCAGAAAAAAAAAAAAAAAAGGGGGTAGGAGGGAAGCTGCAGGAGACAACCAAGACTGCAAAAGCTATCAAATACCTGACATGGTCCCGTAAGTTAGCTGCCTATGCATGAGACTTGGTAGGCTACACACAGTGAGAACTGTTTATAGCATGTTGAGGAACCGGAAGACATATATATTCCAGAGCCCTATTTCACATACATAAATGTGTATATATACGTTTATTTATTTGCATTCTCATTTGGGTATAATTTCATGGATTCTGTATCTATCAAAGCTAATGCTTTACTTGAACCAGATAGCCTATCTGCATTTTCTAATTTTCCCAAGGTATTAGTGTCCTGGAATTTGAAAAGTGACCTCTAATAGGCAACATTTAAAATGTATGTTTTTCTAGTGCACTCAGATGCCTAGTCAGTAGCTAATATGATTTTACTGAGAGATAAAAAAGAAAGAGTTGATAATTTATTTTAAAATATGTTGATTTTTCTGTTTATAAAATGACATAAATAAATACTTTAGACTGTCTTGGAATCAAATTCAAAACTAGTTCTGTCTGCTACTTGATATTCTTCTTATTACAGGAGACATTGTCTTTCTGTAGTTTAATATTTAACAGAAAGCTGCTGGAGCCAAGTGATTTCCTAGTTAATCTGGTTGCCATCAGAATTCGAGTGGAATCAGCATTTTAGCCTATGAGCCAGTTACACATTGCATTTAGCCAGTAACTTTAACAGCTGATTGACAGAAAACAGTTGTTGCTGCACCAGGCTAATCCTCTAACTCAGAATTTAAGAGAGTGTTATCCTGAATTATACTGACACAAAGACTTCTAAAAGTAATTCTCCCTGAAGGGTCAAGACAAATTTTTTTTCTTTGAAAAATGTTGCAATTAGACATATTTTTGAAACTCAGCTAGGAAAATATGGACTTAATTGATATTAAAAATACATCATTCACAAAAATTACATTAAAGCACTTTCTTGGATCTCCATTTCTGTAATAGGTTGGGGGGGGGAGTTCTGTGTTCATTTGGGGGGTTCATGAGCATTGGGGTTGTTTTGGGGTTATTTGCTTGTCCTTACTCACTTTGCAAAATTAAAGTGGAAGCTTAAAGTCAAAGGTTAGATTCTTTACTAGTGGTGCTTATTTTTGTGTGGTGGTGAGATCTATAAAATAAAATAATTGCAAAATAGGAATCTAACTGTATTTCAGCACCCCTCCTCCAGCTAGCTTGCACTAATCCCTGCTCCATGAAACGATTGTAAACACTCTAAATATCTGCATTTTTTAAGCAAGAAAAAAAATGCAGAGAAAATCCCTGGGAAAAAAAAAAAAAAAAAAAAGAAAAAAAAAAGCAAAAAAAAAAGCTTGACATATTTTTCAGCATGGAACAGTCTCTTCTCTACTTCAGCAGAACAGAGATACTTGTTTGAGGCCTGAAACTGACAATATTGTCTGGATGGGTGACAGGTATCTTATCTCATCAATTCCCTACTAGAAACAGGTGCATTACACCCCAGGATTTCTAATGTGCTACAGAGCTCTGTAATCCATAGCAGCTGCAGGAACAGCAACTTGTATCTGTCATATGGCTGGGACTACCTGTCTCTCAAGCCAGACTCTACTTTTCTAAACATCAGCTGTACAGCTCTTTCTCTGAGGCTGTCCAAAATGGTACCACCCCCTGGCCCTCTTGCTAAACATTGCTTAGAAAAAGGCTATAACTGCCACTTTACCAGCTTGTCCAATTTCAGTCATATCTAGATACCATCTCTCTGGTAAATATGTCGCTACATACAGCATTGCAGCCATCACTGCTAAGAGTTGTAAAAAGATTGTTTTGTAGATGCTAATTGTTTCCAGGTAAAAACAAAATCATATCTACAGAAGAAGAAAATGTAGCAGTGTCTGCAAAATAAAAAGATCTCACTTTGTGTTCAAAAAGTCCATGGTTTGCAAACACTGAAGTGTACTGAAGGCAGACTGAGGAAGAAAATTATGCTCTTTCTTTCTTATCTTTACTAGTCATCTGCTGTCAGTCACTGTCAGAGCCAAGACAATGAATTACATGGTCCTTTTGTTCTCTTTTGTAATGACATTTTTTTTCCAGTCTTGAGGAGGAAGAAGCAGAGGTGCAAAAGTCCCTTACAGAAAATTTATTCCATTTGAGGACCCAAACCCAACTTGACAAGTTAAGATTAAGGTCACATCTTTACGGTTTGAATGCTTGCCTTAAGTTATTTCTAAGAATTAAAGAGACAGTGAAAAGAAAGAAAAGAAACAAACAAACAAACAAACAAACAAAAAAAGAATTAATAATTACTTCTGGAAATAACTAACACTTAAGACAGTTTTAAAGAAATTTTTCCCTGGATTATTGACAGTTAAATTTAAGGGTCACAATAAACAAGTGGCTTAGGCATCTCAACATCCGTCATCCATAGTGCTAGTATGAAGAACTATGGAGTGATTTCATTCATATAAGTGTGGGATGTCCTAGATTATCCCACATGGCTTTCAGGTGCTGCGACTGGAGCATGGGTCTTGTGTCTGCTTTGTTTCATATATCCTAAATCTATGTGGATATCTTAGTCTAGCAACATTTGAAGTGTCGCTGCACATCAAATTCTAGGCAAATACTTTAATATCCCTGTCAAAAAGCGGATAAAGTTTAGGGAATTATGCAGGCAGCCACAATTATTTTTTTACTCATGTGAACAAATCTCAAGTCTACCTGCTACATATAGGTCTTAATTGACCTACTGACTCTCTGATTTGTAAATATTTTTGAGAATTTAAAATGACTGGTTTACCTGAAGACTCCTGAATCTACAATACAAAGCTGAAAACCTGTGGTGGTCTTGGTAGTATTAGTTATTTAAACATGGAAAACTACTGGTATTTCCAACTTGATAAGTTGTTTAAGACACCTGTAGCAGAGAGGCGTGTAGGACAATAATCTTATTGGAAACACACATCTTTCTGCAATAGCAGCCTAAGCCCAAGAAGGATACTAAAAAGATGTTGAAACACCACTAGATTATTGAAACAACCTGAACATTTAGGAAGAAATTTTGAAGTGAGATGCCATTTCCTAAATATCAACATTGTTTCTGCTGTGTACACGTTGTGAAGAAAGTCAAATGACCTCCAGCTGCCAGGCCAGAAAGGTTCGTACATAGACAGTGTCTTTCAGATATGCTAAGACATTCAGACAGCCCGAGTCACCTGCATTTAAACATCTGAAGTCCTCTGCTACTAATGTAGCACAAAGCATAATCATATTTTAGAATTCATATCAATATAAAACTGAAAAAACATAAAAGGAAAAGATGTAAGTATTGAATAGAATATGATAGCCTGAAAGCGCATTGCAAGCTCAGAAATTCCACTCTAACATTTGAATGTAAAAACCTCAGAGACAGCTATAAGTAAATGAATATTTAGATAGATTCAGGAAGTAAATGTACTACTGTCAAACATTTTAAAATCCTTACAGCACATAGATCAAGTAATGTTGCTTGGCAATTTTTCCAATGGAAGAGGCTAGCAAATAGAAACAAAAGATATGCGACAATAAAAGATGCCTGACAATATTGGGACACATGAAGGAAGGGTATATACAGTAAGGGAGGAATGAAAAACCCTCCCCGGATGGGAGATAGTTCTGTGTGGTTTTGTGTGCAGTTTTGACTGTTTATTAAAAAAAAAAAAAAAAAAACAAAAAAACCAAATAAAAGCAAACTGAACACACACAAATACACCTTGGAAAGATACAACGAAGAGATGTTAAAATGACCAAAGATCAAAACAAATCTTACAGAATAATCCTGTGAGTAGCTTTATTTTCTTCTCTCTTAGATAAACAGAAGAAAAAAGACAGTAGAGAAAATTGAACAATACAGTCCAAAGAACTGTCAGAACTTGCTTTCAGTAGAAATATTAGGTTACAAATTGTCAGAGAAGAAATTTCATCTGGAAATTAGATGTGTGTTGCTAATGAGGCTGAAGTTTGAAACTAATTTGTAGCAGGATGAATGGTAGAAATAAGTTCCATTGTGACAATATCGCAAAATTCTGAGTACAAAAGAATGATATTCTTTGGCCCAATCATGGGATAAACTACAGCCTGGAGATCACAACTGATGCTCAAGATGCTAATGTTAACTCCAAACTACTGTTTATAATACTATTCTGTGCAAAATCTCAGCTGATTAGTGAGGAAATGCAAAGACAAATTTTGAAGAAAATTTTATCTGTAAATAGTTGGGCAATGTCTACAAAAAGGCATTTAAGGAAAAATAACGTGGGATTTAGGGACCGTTCTCAACTTTGCAATTTCCTAAAGACCTGTTTACATTTTGCTTTATCTCAATGATGGCAAAACTTTGTTAAGAACTGGTCTATCAGTCTGAAAACTATTAGTTTCTTTTAAATAATAATATATATATATAAACAACAACAACAAAATTAAAAAAAAAAAAAAAACAAAAAACAAAAAAAACCCCAGAAAATCTTTTCATCAGGAGGGTAGTGCACACTTTATTGTGTATTATGGGAATCTGGATGTTCAAACAGCTGTTCTGTCACCAGGGTTTCCAATCTCTGTGCAGAGAGTGAGCCCAAAAAGAACAGGGGGAAGATTTGCCCCTGACTACTACCAGCTCTCTGTGAGGGAAAGAACACTGCTTCTATAACAAATGATAGAAATGGGTGTCTTCCATCCAGCTTTTAAAATGAGAATTGAGAAAAAAAACAAAACAAAACAGATTAACAGAACAAAGAACAAGAGCTGCAGGGCATACTGTGGTCCTTATTCTACTTCTCCTTTTAAAAACCTTGTAGATTTCACTGGATTCCATTTCAAGTCCCAGGTCATTATCAGGCATTGCTATGTTACTCTTTTCTGTATGGGACCTTGGCTTTCTAAAGTATTCAGGGAAAGGAGAGAAAAATGACCAGTTAAACAATCAATTTTTCCTTCTTAAACCAACACGAAGTAATTTGACAAATTAGTTTTATTCATGTTGTTTGTATGAGCACAAATTTCAGATGACCTGTAGTTTCAGTTAAACTGAAAGGATGGATGTTTCTGCAAAAATAAATTGAAAGAGTTCAAATCCCTTTCTGCCATCTAATGCTGAAACCAGATTTAGAGATGGACAGTTTAGTTCTTATAGGTAGAATATCAAAACCTCAAGAGGTCAAAATTTGTCTGGTTTTCATTGTTGGTTTTTATAATAAAAATAGATTACTAAAACTCACAATACTGCATATGTGGTAATTAAGCTGTTACTCTCAGAATATTGTAAAATCCATGGAACTTGTAGCAGGATTTGAAAATTGCTGCTCATATATTAATTTTTATGTATCCACTCTCTAAAACAAAATACAGATCAGAAGTTTTGGCCATATCTATGATATGATGACATTTAAGGATGACAAATTTTCTCTTTTCCCTTTTATTTTAAAAAATCAGGGGAAATTAAATCAGAAAGAAAAAAAAAAAAAGGTATAAAATAATGAATAACTCCTGCTATAGCCAGTGAATCAGTTTCCACTGAATTCAAGGGCACTTAAGCAGCCAGTTCGATCATTTCAGTGTCTGCACATTCATATGTTGCTTTCATGTACAAACCTAAAGGTGCTTTTTCAGAGAATTTTAGTACCATCTTTTTTAGCAATATTTTCTGTCTTTAAATGATCCCACTTATAACCCAAAAGATAAATACATAAGTGGTGTTGTAGAAAGAGATCCCGATATATATTTCAGCATGTGTTTTTAAATCCTCTGACTGAAACTCACAATCCTTTTACCAGCTTAGAACACTGATAGTAATTCTATTACCACTGCAATAGCCATCCCTTTCTAATTCTCTAGACACAATTACTGTGCGCCATGCAAGATGAATACAAATTAACAGAAGAAAAAAACACCATGGAAAAGAGAAAATCAGTGTGGGCTATAATGTTCCTGCAGGGGATGCTCTTGCACTCTCCAGTTTAGCTGAATGAGCTTCCAGAAACAGTTGAAAAGGAAGATAAGTGGGGGGGGGGTGGGGGAGTGTAATTAAAAAAAAAACCCCAAAAACCAAAAACAAAACAAAAAAAAACCCACAAAAAAACCCAAAAAAACAAAAAAACAAAAAAACCCACACCAACCACAAAACACAAACACCAAACCCAAAACAAAAAAGCAATGTTCTGTATATGATTTTTTTTATCTGCCCTTGGTAATTCATACAGATATGATTAAAATTTTAATTAACATTGTTATCTAGGGTAGGTTTTTCTTATTGTATGTAGCTATTCACAACTTTAAAGAAAGCATTCACTGCTTATATTTAGAAAAAAACCCCATTCTTTTTCACTTTTTGGTCAGTAAATGTTTTATTTAAATTTATGCTGAATTACAAGGGAATAAATTTCAAGTGATTTTTTTTTTTCTTTAAAAAAATTCCTGATTTCTGCCACCTTTGCAAAAAAATACATACACCATAAACAACTTTTAGCAATGTGCATAGAGAAAAATAAGGCAAACCCAAAAATAACTGCCTTTTATTTTTTAAAATATAAAACTAGAGAAGCTGAAGACTACCTCTGCAGTTTACCACCACCTCAGCTGGAAGCATATGGCGTGATGACAGCCTATTTTAGTTTCCACAGCAGAGAATTTAAAGGTGAACAATGCCACCTAATATTTCAGTTTGCAGAAACACAATGGGAAAAATGTTGATTTTTGATGCTTCTTATTTTGCCTTAGTCCTTGTACAGGCTTTTTATGGAAGGCTACCTTCCAATTTTCTTGGCTTTTGTAATGTTTATAAGTCCTTACATCCCACCATGTTTTATAATTATATGAACATTTGCCTGGCTCAGTGCAATGCAGGTCTGTATTTTCATAGAGAAGTACTTCCTCTACTGCTATGGACAATTAAATCAGTTATTGTTTTTGTAGCAGCTCTATCATTAAAAGCCTTTATTTATTAAAAATAACAGTCTCAAGGCAGGAACTGGACTGCTCAACTTAGGTACTAAATTGGGCTTTTATTTTTATCTCTACTGAGGCAAGTGCCCAGGCTAGGAGAAAATATATTGTTGGAGGTTCTTGAGCTGGGTACCTCTTTCCATCTCAGTCAATGCTTTAGGCATTTTATTCATATGGGTTGTTTTCCTAAGTGCTTTATTTTGCATCTAGGTTTTACACTAATATTAAATAGACTCTATCCTGCCCTAACTACCCTAACTACCTCACAAGGAGGCATTGTAATAGCACAAGATCAATCTAGATGTGTGCCACAGCTATGCTACAAACCTGCATCCCTTCCCCACCCTCTCATTTTACACTCAGCTTGATTTTTTATTTATTATTTCTCTTTTTATTAATTATTTCTCTTACATTTGTGAAATACATCAGTAGTGATCCTGTGACAAAGTATATTAAAGTTATCTTCTTCTCAGAGCCTTTTGGACAGCTGGTAGACAACAGTTTTGCCACTTCTCTTCATGAGAAGGAAGGAAGGAAGGAAGGAAGGAAGGAAGGAAGGAAGGAAGGAAGGAAGGAAGGAAGGAAGGAAGGAAGGAAGGAAGGAAGGAAGGAAGGAAGGAAGGAAGGAAGGAAGGAAGGAAGGAAGGAAGGAAGGAAGGGAGCACCTGGTCTGCTGTTTTCAAAAGCATCCCCCCTGCCATAGGGTTCAGCCTTATTCTAGCTCAACAATGTTAAGCCATGTTGAGGCTATATTAACAACACCTGGGAAAGTTAAGACTGCTTGCCTTAAACTTCCCTCAAGAGCTTTCCATTGATGTAATTCTTGTCCAAGATAAACAAGATATTTTGTGAATCTGAACTACTCCTCAAAAGAGTGAAATTTTTCTCTTAGAATAAGCTGAAATATTGTCTTCAAATTCAATAATGTCTCAAAGATATAGCAGATACTGGAAATACTCAATGTCAGTATTTTCTATTGCATGTTTTAGAGGCAATTCATACAAAAACAAGTAGGAAAATAAAATAAATCCAAGGTTCAACTTTTTCTGAATCTGACTTGCTGGTATTTTGTATCAAATTATTCTTTTCCTGTACTCTGTCCTTTCTATTTCAAATAAGTTTCCTAATACTCCTACTCCTATTAATTCAATTTTTAATGCAATAGTTTTAAAAATACGTTTGAAATTATTATCATAAATATTTCCAAGTTAAATTTAATCTCTTTCCTTTTTATAATAGTCTCTTTCTGTCAGAAATGTAGCAAGAAATTCTGAATGAAACACCAGAGGAAAGCTAAAAGGAAAGGTAAGATAGACTGAGAAGGCAGAATCAAAAGAGACTATTGTGTATAGTAAGGGTTAAATTTTTAAATACAGTTCAGAAGAATTTTCTTTTTTGAAGGTGGTCAGCCACATGTCCATTTTCTCCTAATTTGGTCTTACCACTGATTTTGAAAAAAATAAGTTATTCACAATGATCTTTAGTTCTCTTTATTTTGTACTTCAGTCTCAGTAGATATGACTTTTTTGTGAGGAGAAAATTATTTTCTTGTTTCTCTAATAAAATTGACTAGTAAATATGCCACCTAATATACCACCATGGTAAACCTTAATGAAGTATTTCTTCCTGACAATGGAGCAGAAATCTGTTTTATGAAATCCTGCGCAAAATTTTATGTGACTTTTTTAAAAAGTGCAAAAATGAGATTAAAAATACTGACAAATTAATTCAAATTCACTACTATAAAGTTAAAACTATCATCTCTGTTATTAGTTTTATTTCTTTGCCAAGTATTTATTGTTTTATCTGTATAATGACAAAAAAATTGTAATACACAATGCAATTTTGCAAAGGAGCTGCAGTTTATCATTTTACATTTTAGAAGAAAAATGAACAAATTTCCTCCTATCAAACACTGAGATCTGAGTCTTCCTTGTATTCTTTCCTACTATTTTTAAACACCCTTTAGCATAATTTAAAGTAACCAGGGAATTACATATTTCTGGATCTGCAGTTAAAACATGGCATTTCCAAAAATAAATACTGCCTAGAAGTATTGAAGAAACCATTTTCCTAATGGCCATAATGTTAGCTGGATTCTACTACTACACCTGACAGAGAGGCCAAAATTAAGTGCAATATTTTCATTTTCTTTTTTTTCCCAATACATGATTTTATTGGAATTGTGACAAGGGGAGAAAACCATTAAACTTTATTATTATTATTATTTTTATTATTACTCTATATATTGTGTAGTGAATATAAATAACTCTTGAAGACCTGTCCATTAAGTATGAATGAAGACATCTTTTTAACAGCACGATAAATGAATGAGCAATGAAATTTCATAAAGATTTCAGTGAATTAGGACATTATTTTCATGCCGGTTACCACAAAGTAAATATCCATAATAAAAACAAGAGTATATTTCCCATTAATGTCATTTTTCAAAAAAACGCTTTTCTTCCTTTCTCTTTTTTGTTTGGTGTTGCCAAGTGCCAAGACTTATATCCTTCTATTCTTTTTTACCAAATGTTCACAAGCTGTACTGGTAAGACAAGGGGTGAGTTAGAACCTTTGGAGTAATAAATCAAAACCACTCAAATGATGCAACAGCAGTACTTCCAGTTATTTAACCACAAAATTTCAAACTCCACTTCCTTTTATAACTTTTTTGCTCTTACCAGGCCAGGATGTTCTGTCCAGCAGAAACCCAGATAATAAAATATCTCCAGGAATGTCTTTCTAAAAGTATTATAGAGCTGTTGTGGATTTTGTTAATTTTTAGTTTGTTGGGTTTTGTTTGGCTGGTTTTTTGCCCTACATTTCTCTCTCTCTCTTTTTTTTTTTTTTTTTTTTTTTTTTTTTTTTTTTTTTTTTTTTTTTTTTCCCTAAATTGTCCAGGGCTGAATCTTCTTTTTATAGCTTGAAATCTGATCCCTAGGGGACTCCTCCAGCAGTCAGAAGAAATATGTTAGCATTCCTCAACACAAGGAGGAGAATGAGCATTGCTTTGCTTCTCCGAAAGTTTATGCCAGCACACTGCCATTCAAAAGGCAGTTCCAGCATCTTCAGCTTCAGCTGGCTTAGCTTTCAAGGAAAGTAAAACCAAATACAACACAAAAGATCTGTATAAAGTCATTCCAGATCTCTTTCTACTTCAGCAAAGAGGTACCTTGTGATACCTCTGGAGTAGTAAGTGCAGAGAGTGAATATAGAGAATAGAAAGATTTCCAGGCACAATCCTCTTTGAAATTTTCTTTTGGCTGTTTTTCTGACTTTCTGACTTAGTGCTTAACATTGTGGCTGTTGTGAGTCTCTGTGTTGGTGACTTAATACTTCCAAGAAGGAGACTGAAGCATCCAAGGTCCCAAATGGACACTGAAGAACAGTGGAGTCACCCACACATCTACACCTTTCCTATCACGTCACCCTCCAGCCTTCTGGCTTCTTGCACTCAGCTCCGCTCTTCTGGCTAGGCTATTCCTTTCAAGCCTTTATACATTCTGTACCTGGCTCATACAAAGTGGTCAGAGGGGAAAATGAAGAAATTACTACTCTTATTACCACATCAGTTTCCACATAATTTTCTCTGAAACTACACTCAAGAAGACACAAGGATAAACAGAAGAATCTGTGCTATTTTGTTCTCTTTAGACTCCAAACACTGGTAAAAAGCTTTTCAAGAGCCTAAAAATCTAAACAGTTTTTGAGTACTGTGCCTAAAGTTGCCCACAAAACTTTTTTTTTTTTTTTTTTTTTTTTTCTTTCCCCCAGAGGAATAGATGACACATTTTTTAATTAAGCTGATTTATTCCGTATGGTGTGTGGAAAGAAAATAATATTACATTTCATATTATGTAATTCTTTCCCCCCTTTTTCTTTTAAATAACCCTCTGGGTAAAATGGTCCAGGGCTGCAAAATGAAATTTGGCCTAGAGAATAATTCTCACTAATATGTAGACTTTTATTTGTTGCCTACAAAATGAGTTTATCACACTTTGGAATTAATATCCTGATTACTTAAAACAGAATGATTCATATATCCTCACAATATCTGTTGGGATGTGTAGTTTCCTTTTTATTAATATTTTTTACTGTAAACATCACAGAATGAAATGCCTTCCTAATTACAGAGAATTTTTTAAAGAGAATAATATTTCTGTGAGCATATTATATCATAAAGTTAATAAAAGTAGTCCCTTTAGTTATGAAAATTTCTTTAAAATAATTTAATATGGAAAACATAATTTTTCTAGGCCTTGTTTAATTTTTTTTTCTTCTAAATGTTGCTGAATAGCAACTTTCAAGTATTTGTAGCTTTGCAAACAAAAGTAGAGGAATACCAACCTTAATTTGCATTGATTGGGTTCTGAAGGTAAACTTTTTCAGTCTATGTATATTCTTGCCAGCAAAGGTAGGACATTTGAGTCACCTTTACCTATATTGTTTGTGTTTATCTCAGAGCTAATTTTTAGCTTCATTTTCTATCCAATGAAGTAAAATGACACTTTAAAATTAGTTCATTTTATCTCATTGCAGAAGTCTAAGTCTGAACCTCTGAATTCTGTAGGTTAACATTTCTCTCTTGTGAGTTAAAAGGGAGTTTAATTAAGATCAAAAGTAGATGTTCATGAGACACGGGATAGCTTAAATCAAATTATATCTACAAATATCTATAAGATTTGTATTTAACAAGGAAATGTATTCTATTCCCCAAGATCTGATACTTTAAAATCAGATAACTTGAAGTGAGATCCCTTGAAGCAGTTTAAAAGCCAGCTTCAGAGATTTGCATAAGTTGAAGCTGTACCATTAAAGGTATTCTAGGGTAAAATACACACATGTGAAATGGGACCAAAATTTGGAGATTGTTCAAATTATCTGTACTGAGTCTGTTGATTTGATTAATTGACATCTAATTTGACAATAAGTTATCTTCAGGAAAATGACCATATTTTTAAACAAGTATTGACTAACTCTCCTGTCACCGAGACACACAAAGAAATCACACGCAGACAAGAGATTTTCGCAGAGGTTCTTCTGATCCAGCTCCCAGCTGAAAGAGCGGAGAGAAGAGAGACCCTTTGTTTATTCTTTTACTTTTTATACATTTGTGGGTCTAGCAGAAGATTGGCTTTTTGGGGTTTCCACCCCTCAGCCTCAGAGGCCAGACAAATTGTCAGTTACAATTGTTTTCAGGTTAGAAATATGCAAACAATGGACAGAGAATGAAAAACAAAGGATTTGTTTATATTACTTCTGTGGGAAAGATAGAAAAACTGCTCTAATATTCTACAGTAACTAAAAGATCTGACTCCATTTATGAAAATCAAAAGGCTAATAAAGAAACTCAGAAAAAACAGGGTAACACTCTCCTATAGGTTGCAGAAAACTATGACTCTGCAATAATCTCCTTAAAATCTTGGTAGCCAGCTGAGGGAATGTTTGCACAGTTCACAAAATAGATTTTGTATTCTGTTGGATTTACACACAGTGCCTTAGGCACCAGCACCACTGTGGCTCGCAGTAGAGGAACACAAGATTATTCTTAGTCATATCCTCCTAGTCTTTTAGGCAGTATTTCATGGTGTGTAAATAACAAAGGGTTTTAGATGAGACAGCCATGCAAGCTCAGCTGGGTTAGGGCATTGATCAACTAAAGTGAGATATCATAGAGGACAATGACTGGCTGGTGGAGGGGGAAGTAGTAGGGGCAATATGCAATGGAAATATTGCATGGAACAAGCTATGGACAAAAGCAAGAGAGACTTCCCTGACAGCCTGTTCTCTCATTTCTCATGCCCTTTTAAACAAAATCTCTACACATTTTAAGTTGTATTTCTAATACCATCACATTACCAGAATTCTAGTTTTCCACAATTGCAATCATAGGGTGGCAAGGGATCAGGGATATCTTTGCTTGCATACCTAACACATTTAGTCAGAATTTCCTTAGGTGGTATATAATCTTCTTTGATACAATAAAGTGACTTGAGATTTGTGCTTTACTGAAGTACTAACTGTCTCCACAGTAAAGTGTTTGACTCTTATAAGAGTTCTCAAGGTGGGACTTTCAGTCAGCCCTGAAGTTTCCATCCAGGCAGTCCCTGCTCTGAATAGACTCATCAATAGATGTTCTTTCAATGCTGAGGGAAGAATCTGTCTGTCCCAGGGACTACTGAAAGTTGTTACTTCTGCAGAACTGAGTAAACTGAGCACAGATTAAATATATCTAAATAGTCAGGAATGGACACATAGGACAGTGTGTGGCAGTATTTAAGATATATTAATTAGGGTATGGAGTATTTGGCGTGTGGTTTGCAAGTAGTTTAAGCTAGTCAACATACACAAATCATGCATAGGCTGGAGTAGTCACAGTTGTTATGGGACAACTGGTTAAAAGAACTCACTAGAGCAGCATCTCGGCAAGTCTTATCACTTAGTCAGTGATTCTTTTGTGTCAACCTGTGGAGACTGCTGCCATCACCACCCAGACAGTGAATGACAACTTTGTTTCAGATTTGAATCACCACAAATGCTACCTATTGTAAAAGCTGCAATACATCAGTGTTATAACAAACACCTAATCCATGTCTTGCTGTGCAACACCACCTCATCCTTGTGCAACAGCTACATGAATTCAAAAGCACTGGCCCCACGCTGCAGCGAGTGAGGAGATGCCATAACTTCACAGATGGTAAATGATTCTGGGATGTCCATGGCAGAATTTGCCTCACAAAACTGTTCTTTTCTTGGCATACAACCCCTGCTCCAATTTTGCTTACAGCACTGTATCCCTTACTAATGTCAACAACTTTCTCCCAGCCCTTGTCCCGGTTGCACTATCCTCCCTTTACCACAAACCCAGCATGTACTGTATGCTTTGATTGTAATGATACCAAATTGATGTATCAAAGCTTCTCATAAAAGATTTTACATCCTTCAGTTATCTCTCCTGAATTCACTTTTAAACTAACACTGCATCCCTATTACATTGCACAGTTTGACCCTAGATTATGAAGACAACGCCAAAATGTACTTTAGCCCATATAACACATATTGGAAGATTTCCTAAAATTCCCATTACAAAATATAAAGAGACATGCTGTTTAGTCAGCTTTTACTGTTTCAGAACCACATAATCTAGATGAAAATTCACTGGCAGGAGCTACATGTGGTGTTGGTTTTCTGTGGCAAGCCTTCATATTGTTATTATGGAGCAGGTACCTAATCTGCTTAGCCTTGATCCCGATTGCAAATTTGCTGCTCGATTGAATTCTGAGTTTAGTGCTGGTGATAATCTGGGATCATGAACATCATAATGCAGCTGCCAAGAACCGATGGGCTACATGGAGATATGACAACAGTGAATGTCAGGACAAGTAAAGATATGTAAATCAGTGATGTCATAGCCCAAGAAACAGAGAGTGGAAATAAACTTTCATGAAAGAGTGACTCAAATCAAGAGCACTTAAGGTTTGGAAGTGACTGCTGTGCTGAGCCATTCTTCTAATGTTTTATTTAAATTCAGGCAATTCATGGTATGTGCCTGGTTACAGGAAAGGATTTTTCAACCCAGAATGACAAATAATTGTTTCACATAATCATATTTTCAATTGCAGCTGGTATCTGAGGCTAATCAAAGATAACTTAGAAAAGCTGATACTTCCCCTCTTTCCACTCCAATATGTGTGAAGATCCCATTTTAAAAAATGTTAACATACAAAATACTTCAATCATGTTGACACAAAATAAATTCAGAAGTGGTGTTTACTTCCAGTGTTAATTTTTATTTTAAATTTTCCTCTTTTTTTCTGTCAAATTTCTCCCAACTTCAGATTTACTACATTAACTAACACTTTTAGATTGATACCTTACGGAGGCTGACCTGAAACAGAGATTGGACAGAGCTAAAGTAGGTATTTACTGAAAGGCCTCTAGGATCAACCTTGAGCAGGACAGGAGGCTGACCAGGGCTGCATTCATGATGGACTTAGAATGGTCACAAAATGGCTGGCTGGTCGTGAGGTTTTGGTCCATTTGCATATTAGGGTTTAATTGTCCAATTACAGCTTCAGGTTGTGAGGTCTCATCCTTCATGTTCCTCCCTCCATTCCACCATTGTTTATGTTTTTGGGCCTGAAAATTGTCCTTTGTCTTCAGCAGGAAAAGGTCTTGTTTCCTGCCTACTCTGTGAAGAGAGCCTGTTAGCACTTAATATGAGGCTCAGAACGACAGCCCTAGGCAGCACAGAGTCTGAAAAGCATGAAAGCTAAAAGTTGAGGCACCATTTCCCCCCTGTAGAGGCTTGAAAAGGCATTTTCTTTGTCAAACCTCTATTCTAAATATTTACTAATAATAGGTATTCTATAACAAATAAGTATCTAACAATAGTAAACAGCTAACAGTAATAAGCATCTAACCGTAGATAAATATTGTATAATAGTAAACATCTAACAACAGTAAATATCTAATAATAGATAAATATCTAGCAATAATAATAATAAATAGTAATAAACATTTAACAGTAGTAATGTCTTGTACAGTTAGGTATCATGCAAAGAAGAATAGTGATTATTGTGAACAGTGTTTTAGGTACAGAGGAGAAATAATTTAAAGCATGTTTTCATCTGTATTAGTCTCTGTTTTTACAGTTGTTTCAGGAGCACAAGCTTTCTTAACTCTGGAGTAATGAATTTAGGATCTTTTGCCAGCAATTTTGACTGTAGTGAGGGTGATCAGCAGAACTTGGAATGGTCTTAAGGCATCAAGATAAATAATTAAATTATTCAAATTCAGGCTGATCGTAGCCATGGAAGAAACAGCAAGTGACACTTTTCCAAACTTAGTCATTAATTTAACTAGTCAACATGTTATGTTTTAATCATCAGCCTATATATATGTATTACTACTGAATATATCTATTCCACTATACTGAACAACAACAAAAAAACCCCAAAAAACAAAAAAACCAAACCAACCAACTAACCAACCAACCAAACAAACAAAAGGAGTTTGAGTTCCTGAAAGAAGTAGATAATTGTTTCTTGATCTCAAGGATCAAGTGATGTGATCCTTGTGATTTCTAAACATGAAGCTGGAAAGCAATGCTAAGTTTTGCAGCACTGCAGTCATTTCAGAGCAAACAGAACAAATAACCAATCTTCCAATTTTTAGAGAGATGAAATGCTAGCGAAGAGAGAAGCCCTTGTAAAAAATTCCTCTCCAGCTTTTTTGTAGGTCCCTTTAGGTACTGGAAGATGCTGTAAGTTCTTCCTACAGCCTTCTTTCCTCCTGTCTGAATAACCCTGACTCTCTCAGCCTGACTTCACAGAAGTTCCAGCCCTCTGATCATCTTCATGCCCCTCCTCTGCACTCACTCCAGCAGGTCTCCATCCTTCTTACTTTGGGGACCTCAGAGGCAAGTACTTCAGCTGGGGCTTCACAAGAGTGGAGCAGAGTGAGACAGTCACCTCCTTGGCTTGCTGCCCACAGCTCTTTTGATGCAGGATAAATTCAGCTGTCTGAGCTGTAAGCCCACAAAACAAGGAAGGACCAAACATCTGGTCCTTCTCTTTCAGAAAGTCAAGTAAGTACATAAATAAAACACATAATCCCAGAATTTGCAATACTCACTTTATTATATCTCACATAAAACTTTAGTAGACTAAAGAGGGAAATATTCCTTTAGCAGACTATAAACAAGTCAGAAAACCATTATTTAACCAGTTTTATTTTACTTGACTAACCCTATTTCACCTGGTTGTTGTCTTCCTTGAATAAAGCTTTTCTGTGACAGCAAGTTTCTGTGCCAAGTGGATTATGCTAAACCACAGGGTGTGCATTTTTAATCAGAGGATTGATATTTCATGCATGTGCCGATGAGTGCATTAACAAACTATTTAAAAGACTATATTAGTTTTGGCATAGTTATCTTGAAGTGTTTTGATAAATTAGTCTCACTTCTGCACTCTTTGAGTAATGTCAATGGTTTAATTTTTTGAGCTTATGACTCAGTAACTGGGTATCTCATTGAAGAAATGCTGTCTTGGGTGAGGATTCTAGAAAGCATATAAATGACAGTATGTTAGAAAATTGCACAAGTATATCATTGATAATGGTATTTTTTTGTTTTGCTTTACCAGGAACTAGAATACTTATGTCTCAAGTCTACTGTTTGCAGATTTAGCAAGCCTGACAGTGGATGTTATCAATGACAAGCATGTTAGGGTTTTAATTTCCTACTATTTTATTTTTGCTCTCCTTCTACTTCTGAGAATTATTGTTCTGTTTTTTGAGTTTTTTTAAGATGAAGAAAGCATAACAGCATCCCTTTTTCTATTCATAAATCCATTTAATTGATGTTCCAGAACTGGTTGCTATTATGCATGCAGAGGGAGTCAATTACTTAAATTATATTAGCTACCAGAGAAAGAAGCTATTTTCTCTTTTAATTTTTCATAGATGAAATAATTATTCATTTACATACATATAAATCAAGTTTTTAAGCTAGGTCTGTAGCTGATCTTATCAGGATTTTTTTTTTTTTTTCTTTCATATTGCTTAATTTAACTAACTTTTGACAGTAATGTCTAAAGAGCTGGAAATATAACAATATAGTCCTTTACCCAGAATGTATTTTCATAGACAGATTAAAACCAGAAGAAGACAACTTCCTTTTCCCAGCATGAACTTTCCCTTTTCTTAGTCTTTTTATTCAATCTCCTTTCCTCTTAGCCTGTAGATGGAATACCTACAACCTGGGGAGTGAATGCTACATAGACCATTATCCATATTTGGCTGTGATCAAATTTGTTTTAGCATATTTTGTTTAACAGCACTGCACTCTGTGTTCATATGTGTCCTTCCAAAGGTCCCTGAAGCCTTTTTTTAAGCAGCTTGAATCTATTTTTATGAGTGGGGGCTAAGGCCATTTTCTTTCCACAAGGTCAGGTGTCAGAGACTGTGTAAATGCATTTTATAAAGTAATTGATATTCTATCATACCTATGCTCCTTGTGATACCCTGTGGTTGTATCTCATCATAGCTGTTGCAGGTACGGCTTGTGCAGAGGCAGGAGGTGAAATGCCTGCGGGAGCAGAACACAGCACTGTCCAGCAAACTGTACTGAAGAGGACATAGGGTAAAGAGTGCTTTTACCCTGAAGACCTGTCCATGATGACTTTAGATAGCCTAAAATGAATTTCAAACAAACAAACAAACAAACAAACAAACAAACAAACAAACAAACAAACACCGCCCCCCCCCCCCCTCCCCCCCATCAAACAAACAACAAAAATTACAAAAGATCAGTAACCATGATTAACTTAAAACCATAGAGATTGTGACTGGTCTAGTAACCCAGCTTGCTTGTTAGACCTGGTTTTGCCTCAATGTACAGATTTACAGAGAAGCCTGGTGAAAGAAGTATAACTAATACCATTTATCTTTTCTATTTTGTTTTAAGACAAAATCTTTTAGAAACAGATGTTAGATAATTTCAAAATAGATAGGTGGGGTTTCTGTGTTATTTTATATCCATATATAACCCTAACCCTTATTTATTGTCCTATCAGTATTACATCATACAGCATGTAGAGGTGCATGGACAAAATGTCAGTGTGATTTTTAACAGACTTTTAGGTTATCCTTGTAGAATCTAGTTCACCTGCCTAATGAGGCTGATCACTTTACTCAGCTGAAAGGGATAGGATAGGTAGTCTATTTACCTTTCTCTCTCTCTCTTTTTTTTTTTTTTTTTTTTTTTTTTTTAATTGGGGAAAAAATATATCTGATGCTTTTCATATATTCATCAGATTTTGATTCATAGGTCTACTATGCACTTATATTACTCCCTTAACATATGTTTTTAATTGAGATGCAATATTTTCCTACATTTACTCTTTGGCATATCTTATAAACTGCATCCTGTTTTTCCAACCTTTTTCCCAGTTCATTAGGAGCCCTCTAAATTCTCATTCCTCCAACATCCTGGCAATCTTTCCCAGTTTTGTACATCTGAAAATATAATAAATAATCTATTACCTGCGTTATCAGGTCAACCCTGATGATATCCTCTGGCTGCCAGTGCAGGTTCTCAGTTTAGTCATCAATTCCTTATTCCAGTGAGAGCGGTGTTATTATCTTTTTGGAAATATTTTTACATGTTACAACCGCTTTCTACCAGATGAGGTTTTCTGAAATTCATTAAGAGAATGTCATAGAGACAGCATCAAAAAATGCACAGGAGTCAAGACATGACATCTATTTTGTCTCTTGCCACAAGGCTGTTCCTCTGTCATGGGAGGATATTAGATTGGTTTGACACAGTTTGTTGTTGACAAATTCATAATGGCTGGAGGTGTTATACACCCTTGTGTAGGGCATTGCTATAAAATAAGAAGAAATGGTGAGTACAAAAGGAAAAATGTTATCTGAGTTATGTATGGGATATTTTTTTTCTTCTTCCAATTTTAGGAGGTATATTGATTTTTAATCTTTTCAGTCTCTCCAAAACCTGTGATTTTCTTTGCCCCTTTGGCATAGATATTTCCAGTTTAAAAACAGTTGGAATAACATCTTGATTGCAGGGTAAGTGGAAATATACAACCTTTAAATGAACACTAACTATTTCTCATTGGTCAGTTGCATCTGATGCCACAGGGAGACCAGTGATTAAATCACTGGAAAACTGACACTATAGGGAAGAGATTCCACTACCATGGGAAAAGAAACTTCAGGTGTTGGTGGGTTTGCCGAATGGTGTGCCAAATGCTGTGCAGAGACATGATTCAAAGTATTCTTTACAAGAACATTTTCATCTGGAAAGCTTGGATATCCATATCTCACAGATATTACCGACAGAAAAATCATGTTTAACTTAAGCTGCTTAAGCTGATACACAGCTTACCCCTTCACTTAACGTTGTGCAAACTCTTTTCAGGAGCACAATATACAATGCAAACAAAATGCATAAGAAAACAGGAAAGGGGAAGTAAGTCTTAGACATAGTTAAAATGTGTCAATATAATCAATCTTATACCGTAAGGATATAAATATGAATATTAATATGAATAAGAAATAATACATACATACCTAGTGTATAATGAAGATAAACTACATGTACTGGAACATAAAATGTGATTTTAAAGTACTTTGATGATTATGTTGATTATGAAATTATTATTAAAAATATGCACATTATAACTCCTTAAAATAATAATAAAAATTATTAGGACTTCTATCTATTTTATTTGAATTATAATTGTTATATTTTGTTGGAATTTGAGGAACCATGACAGGAATGTAAAAAAAACCTCGCAAACCAAAACAGTAGAGTATACAACTTTTTTGAGCTCAGGCTACTTCTCAGATAGTAATGTTACATTTATCGCATAAAATTCAGCTTAAAGCTATTATTTTATGACCTTTAAAATTTATAGACTACAATACAGAAGATAAATTAACCTGCTTTTCATGCACAGGAAGTATTACGACTAAGAGTAAAACACAACTCTTTCCTGAAAAATACTTGGCTTGCAGTAATACAAGAAATGTGTTGGTGGTGTAAGCAGCATCACCTGTTTACTTAACCAATTGTTTTGTTTCTCCTCAGACCTGCTCTACTTAAACACGATTGAGAACCACTTTGGCTGTTAGCAAGATATGCTATGGTATGTTTGCTTGGCTGCACAATGCAATTTTATTAAGCAACAATATATGTCAATGGTTTACTTATTTTCACAACTCACAAGAAGCAAATACCAATAGATAACGTATTATGAGCAAGATCACATTTTTTCATCCTTACTGAAAAGATTTTTTTTTTTTCCTTTCGGTGGTTATATTGTAGTTTTTGTGGTTGTTAGTTAGTGTATTTTGTGGGTCACAATATGGGACCTCTATCTTAAGCTCACTCAGTAACATACTGCAGTGGTCACTGACCTTGTCTCTGACTTTTATCACTCTTAATCTGTTAATTGCATGTTGTATATGAACCACTGTATTAAAGCAAATTTATCCTATTTATTCTCTCACTTTAAGGTGTTTTTTGGTTTTTTTTTTATGTAATTGTGTCAGCTTTTACTCTGATTGGGTTCTCGCATATGTTAACATAATCAACCATTACGAATGTTAAAAGGTGATTTTCTTCTTTTAATAAATGTGAAATTATAAGTGTGGACAAAGATGCACCTAAGAAGTTCCAAGACAAAGATAGTAACATCATAACTTTTCTGGAGAACTTCAGAAAGTCAAGTAAGTCTTTGAAATGTGAATATTTTTGTGAATCTGGGAAAAGGTTTCTAAAAGAGAATATTGGAGTAGTTGCATAGAAATGTAATCTAATTACTCAGCATGATATTAGCCTGGGTGAGATAGATTTTAAATACTTTTCTTTGCAAGAATTTTTTAAAGACGTTTATTTTAGAGATTAAAACAAAATTGATGACAACATAGAACCCTCATCAAGGTGATTTTAAACTGAAAATGGTCTCCTCTCCTCAGAGTACAAGAATCTTTTCATTATGTAATTTCAGATTGAAAGTCAAAGAGGAGCAGAAATGCTCCACACTGACCCATCAAATTAGGGCCACAGACATGCTGCATCAGAAATTTCATTTGTTTGAAGTGACAAAATTTTGATATCATTAATCACTTACAAATGATTAATAAAACTTCATGTCCAGAAGAAAACACTTTTGGCAACCATACTATGCAAGACATTACTGTGTTGACAGATTTTTTTTGCTGGATTCAAGGATTCAGTCATTACTAAGATCAGCAGTTTCATTACTAAGATCAGCAGTTACCTTATTACCTATTGCTCTGTGCGGCAACTGACAGCTATTTAGCCTTGCTGATTAACACACAAACATTAGAAAGCACATTATCTCTACTTCTTAGCTACTTGGGGTCATGTCATTTCACACTCCCTGGAGATCTTGGCTGAGGGTAATGTTTGGGCTTGCATAGTCATTTTGAACATTGAAAAGTTTGAGAAGTAGGTATTGTTCACAGATAAATGGAAGCTGGAGCAGCAGGAATAAATATCCATGGAGGAGAGGTATTTTCACTGAATTAAGACAACAATAACCCTTGAAGGAAGGTACTTGAAAGGGTAGAATCAAAGGGTTTATGAGAAACAAAGACAGATTTTATCTTTTTGTTTGTTTGAAAACCATGAGATAACAATTTCTTATGGAAAAATAGCTTTATTTTAGTAAGAGTAGGTGTATGGGCAGGTGTCCTAGACACAGACAAGGGAAGATGGCTAATATCTTTGTTAAAAATATATTCTTCAAGATATAAGTTGAAAGAAATTATGTAAGAGTAGAGACTTTATACTCTTTCTCTTTTTCAGAATCCTTATTGGAATTTTTCCAAAGAGGGAGAAATACTTAGCCTCTATTTCCTTATAATAAATATCTAGATTACCTACAATTTGGGACTATACACTTAGGTGGTGCAGTCCTGAAGGGATGTATTTCAAAATTAAGGTCTATTTATGGTCTCTAAGAAAATCGCCTACATCTATAAAATTTTAACATAAGTACTTTAACACTTTGGAAAAACATTGTCTTTTTTACAAATATTAGCTTAAATTTTCCTCTATACTAGTTTTAAAATTGTTAGGCCTTTTATTGTGATCATATGGAATTTCAATTTTTTTTTATTATTATTAATTTGTGCAAACAATCACCAAAATATTTGAGGTTGGAAGACCCATCTGGAGAATGTTTTGTCCAACCTCTTGCTCAGAGCTGGGGCAGCTATGGCAGGTAGCTCTAGTCTATGTGAATTCTTCTTTACTTTCCCCATCAAGTGTTTATGCATATGAATAATATCCCCCTGAGCTTTCACTTCTCTGAGTTGAAATCTCCCAACTCTCTCAGCCTCTCCTCATACGTCAGATGGTCCAGTCCTTTATTCATCTTTGTCTCTTCATTGGATTCAATTCATTATGTCCATGTCTTTCTCATACTGAATGATGGGGCTTTTTTTTCCTTTTGCATCAAGCAGATATTTGAGGAAGAGAAATATGACAGAAGAGAGGGTACAGCTGCCAGAAGTGACAGGTTTAACAGAGCAAAGACTTCTACTGGCTTGTAGCAGTATTATGGCAGGACTGCAGCTATGCTAAGGTGTTGAGAATAGGCAACAGTGTCTAGAGAGAACTTGTAATAGACAGTAAAAGAAGACAAATCTTTCTTGTGCAATTAAAATGCCTGGGCGTTCTGTATGAGTTTAAAATTACAAAAACAAACAAACCTAAGCAAATATCAAGACAAGCAAATAGACAAAATAGTAGCTTTTAGTGAGAAAATAACATTTGATGCATAATGTGAAAACCTGTTGTCACTTACCCTCTTGATTTCCTAACTGAAATTTATCTTCTTTGCATCTGTTACTGCATGTACCTTACAAACATTTTGTCTGCAACAAATAAATATGTTTATGAAAAGCTTTTAAATTATTCAGCTTTCACCTACTTTTGTTTCTTACTGCCTTATCTGCAGATGAAAGTACCATAATTATGGCACACAATATTAAACTACTTAACAGAGCTGTTCTGCATGAATCTCTGACCTTCAGCTTCTCTCTACAATGGAGTTTAGGGAGAAACAAAAATAATGGCCAGAACAGCAGCTTCTGGCTTCTGCAATTCAGTATCTTGTACAGATTAATACACAGTTGACCAAATAACAAAGGCAAGTGGAAGTTTAGATAAAATCCACTTTGATCTTCCCCAGAATGATATATCCTATATAAATTTACATGAGGACTGTAACATATTTCATATAGCCTTTTCCTTTCACCATTATAATTTTACACTAAGTAGAGCCAGTAAGCACACAACAAGACCATGACCTTGACATTCATTCTATAGGAGAAGAGATGAAAAGACACACAGGATTCCTTTACATGCCCTAATATGGATTTACAAGGAAAGGATGAGAGACTCTACCTCACGCTAGAGCAAAACCACCAAAGGTTGTCTTAGACAACCTTTTTGTTTAATTGTAACATGTTCCATCACATTTTCTGAGACCCTGTCTAAAACTCTTATATTTTAGTGGAAACATGAAAGGTAACAGTAAAAATTCTTAATGACACAAACATTGTCATTGGTATGGTAAACCTGGAAAATTAATGAAAAGTTGACAGTCTGCGCAGAAATGTTATTTCAATATTTGGAGAAATATCAGCCATATGTAGTTAAGGAAAAGTTCACTTTTTTAAATTACACCAGTATTTTAAGCACTATTTTAAATTCAGAGAAGTAGAAGAAATGAATGAAAAATTAAACCTCATGCATCTAGGACTCAGGGCATTGCATTAGGGGAGCTGTGTTTACAGTCAGGTATCACCATAGTTGTATGAGGACACAGATGAAGGAGGAAACAAAAATAACTGAGTAAGATTGAATATAAACTTTTAAAAATCACTATTTTTTTCCATGTATGCCACAGCTTTTTCCAGAGCTCCCTCCCTATGCCTGATTCTGATCAATATCACTTTGTAATAGAGATAAGAGAAATCACACCAAAGTTCCAGTAAAATATGTGAGATCAGAGTTGGGAAAAATCTTTTTTCTGTATTATTTGTGTGTCAGAAGCTATCATAATGTTAGGCAGTCCAGATTTTAAGTCTTTACACTTGAGTCTCAGAATCATGAAAAGTTTTCATTCAATTTTCTTTTGAATTTCTTCCCAGAAGAGTAATGGATTTAGTGTGATTTCTGCCTCTCTTTCAAATCTTTTGTCTAGAAATACAGTAAAATTCTCTTTTTGTAGTTGCATTCTTCAACAACCAAAAAAAAAAAAAGTTCAGAGGTTCTTCAAGATGACTTTATGTTCAATTTTCATGAAACATGAAATTTTTGATTAATTTGTTTAAGCCTAAATTACACTTTTAAACTCAAGACATATATAAATTAATTAGGGGTTAAATTTTATTGAAAGCAACTTGTACCTTTTCAAGATTTTCTAAGAATTTATTTGATTTTTTTAAATTGAATGCAAACATCTATGATCCTTTCCCTGTTCAGATAATTGAAAGACTTAGTAGCAGTTTCCAAAGAAAAGGGAAAATGCTCTGAAGCATTTTCTGAGTTACCAGAACCTTCTACTTAGTGCGAGAAATAAAAAGAACATTTCTGCTCTCTCAACAGATTAGGTTCATACCAGGAGCTATTTATGTTCAATTATACTGCCTCATTTATTTATTTAGTGGGCAGATTTTAGTAATTTGTTTAATTGTATAGTAGAATGATATTTATTTCATGACATAATTAAAAAGGTTGAATAGTAATATAATAAAATACTCACTGCATGTGAGTAATACCATTACATAATTACAGATTTCTGCATATTTCTGCGTGTTCAGCTGTTTCAGTGTGGAAAAAAGGTCTAGAATATGGACATTTGATGAAAACTATAGTATGAACTTTCATTATGTCAGATAATCCTATCTATAAGGGGTGCTTTGTGTAAAGATAAATTCTGAGTAGTTCAAGATAACAATTCAAGACAGTTTTCATAAAGAAAGATAAACTCAGTGTTTACATAGAGAAATTCAGAGTTTTAAAATCAATTCTGCAATGTTATTTTTAATTAATTTATCTTAAAAAAAAAAACACCCAAAAAACTTTTAAAATTGTATTTATTCAGATATTCTATGGAGCATAGAATTCCCACATGAAGTATGTACTCTTTAATAGTCCCCAGTCTGTTTTCTACATTTTCATTATGGTTTGCATGACCCGCTCCAAGTTCTGATCAGTGCCAGACTTTACCAGAGCTTTTTGCTAACAGATGTAGTAACATCAATTATCTACCACATATATAAGAACCGTATCCTGTGATGCTGCTGTATGTGAGTTCTCATTCAGGCTGACTACACTAACTGTAGCCTGCAAATGATTTGGCTGTATGTAAATACATGCCTATACACATAGAGAATAATTTATCAATAAGCCTATTTTTTTTTTTTTTATTTTTTTTATTTTTTTATTTTCTGGAGTCTGATATTCATTTGCACAGGTGAAAGATTCACCTGTTTCATTTTAGCAGCCTTGCTCTGAGAAATTTTTACAGATGACTGAGGCAGGAAGGTCTACATGCTCCAGTGCATAAGCAGTTCTGAAACACACACAGTTTTGATGGAGTCTCATCTTTACTGAGTATATGAAAGCGTATAACACCCAGGTAAAGCCAGTTTCTTGCCCATACAAATTAAAAATCTAAAGTAGCTATTAAATGTACTGTTGTGATTTTTTTCCTGAATAAAATCATAGAATCTTTGGGTTAGTAGAAATAGTTTGGGTTGGAAGAGACATCTAAAAATAAGGTAATTCAGGTTCCAAATAGATACAAATTATGCCTGAACAGAATGATAGTCTTGAAAATTTTATGTAAATTCCCTTGGGTTTGACGTCAAATAGATGTACTTGTTTATTATTTTAGTTCATATTTAAGGTATGTGCTGGTCAGAGATGCTGTTTGGAGGTTGAGGTACTTAATGCCTTTGAACTTTATTTATGATCATTGGTTAAATGTCCTAATTCACTATGGAGATGAGCAATTTCAATTATTCAATAAATTCGGTAGTATCTAAAAGTAATCAGGGTGATTTTCTGAGTAATTATAAGAGAAATTATGAATTAATAGTGAACCCTCAGAACAGGTGAAAAAAAGGTGTATCTATGCTACAGGCTCCTGACAAATATCACCTAATAATTCTACCACAGATTCAATGAAGAAATGGGGAAGGAAAAAAAAAAAACACAAAAAACACCAAAACCCACCAAAACCAACCAAGCAAAAAAAAAAAAAAAAAAAAAAAAAAAAAAAAACAAAAAACAAAAAAACAAACAAACAAAAAAACCCAAACCAAAAAAACAAAACTCTTTTGAAGGAATTAAGGTTTGAGATTTCAGAACCTAGACTAGCAAAACATTAATAAATGTTATTGAGGTATTTTTTTCTTCCTGAAAAAAAAAAAAATTCATTAATAAATGAAAAGTATTTTTTAATAGAACAAAGTAGAAAGAAAAGTTGACTGAAGTGACCAAAAAGACCCATTGTGGAGTTTCATAACAGCAAGAATAACAACTGCAGAGAAAGAGACAAATGTTCAGTTTAGTTTCAAGCTTTCCTTGTCTGGTATTCAACAAGTCACTGTGGAATAGTTAGTAGGATACAGAATCATAGGGTTGAGTGGGAAGGGACCTTCAAATGCAGTCTAGTCCAAGACCCTACCATGAGCCAAAATGTCTTTCAGACATTTTGTCATATTAGTCAAAGCCCTGTCCATCCTGACCTTGAACAATTGCAAGGATGGCATGGCATCCACACCTTCAACCTACGACTGTGTCTCACCATCCTCATCATGAAAATGTCTTCCTTTTTTCCAGTCTAAACTTAACAAATTTCAGTTTAAAACAATTGCCCTGTAAACTGGTCCTATCCTGTTTTATAAGTCCCTTTGAGTATTGAAAGGCTGAAAGAGGGTCTTCTCAGGACTTTCTCTTCTTCCAGACTGACCAGCCCCTACTCTCTGAGCCTTTCTTCATATGACAAGTGTTTCAGTCCCCTGACTATTTTCACAGCCCTCCTCTGTCAGAAAAGTTCCATGTCTTTCATGTCCAGGATGCAATAGCCAAGGTGGGATGTCGTAACATCAGAGTACAGCAGGGGAATCTCCTCCTTGCACTTGCTGGCCATCCCTCCTTTGATGAAGCCCAGCATGCAATTTGCCTTCTGAACTGCGAACACAGACGGACAACTCCTGTCTAATTTTTCAGCCACAAATACCCCCAAGATGTTCTCTGCTGAGCCACTGTAAATTCATCCATTCCATAGTCTGTCTCAGTACCAGGAATTACCAGCTCAAAATTTTACACTTGGCTGCACCATTTAAGCTTTTCAAGTTCCCTCTGAATGGCATCTGTTCCCTCTAACAAATGTGCACCACTCAGCATGGTGTAATACGCATGCTTGCTGAGGGTGAGCTCAGTTCTACTGTCAATGGCATTCATGAAAATAATCAATAGTCTTGGTCCGAGTACAGACCTTACTTTGGGTAAGCACTCATTACTGATTTTCACTTTGACACCGAACTGTTGGTATAATTCTTTGGATCTGGCCATCCAGCCATTTCCTTATCCATCTAACAGTTCAGCCATCAAATTCTTATCTTTTAAATTTAGCAGTAAGCATATTGTGTATTGAAACCCTTACAGATGTCCAGGCAGATCACAGCTGTGGCTGTTCTCTTATGCAGTCACTTTATCACAGAAGACCACTAGATTAGATATCTACAATTTATGTAATTTACACTTGAAGAAAAAAAAAAGACACAAAGAAGAATGGATTAGTACAGGCATCAAAACTTCTGTACAATATTCTTCAGAAATAAAGTCTAATTGAATTTTGTGAATTTTTAATGTAAAAAAGGCTAAGGTTTAGGTCTTTTGTTTAATCATGTTTCAAATTTCATTAATAAATTATGTGTTATTAAACATTAACAGAAAAGATTTCTACTTAAATAAATGCAATGCATTAACAAAGTGTCTGCTGTCATGTACTAGAATAGTACATTCACATATTATAATACTTTAATAGAAAACATGCATGTTTGCAAAGTTTTGGAGTCAAAGCTGTGCATAATACACAATAAATTTAATTCTCAGTATTAGCTGGTATATATAACTCCACACATAAAACCTGTGCATACACAAAAAATTCAGCATGAATGAGGGTAATTTAATGAAACTTGTAGAATGGATAGAAATTGGGACAATAGACAAGATTTGAAAATATTTAAAAGCAATTATATTTAAAAATACATATCCTCATGATCAAATATAAAATAAGTATGTAAAAGTATGTAATTACAAATCATAGTATGCCATCCAGACACTGCACGGTGTAACAAAAAATAAGAAATCAATTTTTAAAAAGCCTTACTTGTTGGAAATGGACACCAGTTTTTAACCTTTGCAACATGAATTTATGAGAAGAGATTATTCCTTTATTTTTCAAACCAGGCAACTGCAGCGGAAAACAGAAAAACAGAATCATTTGCTTTTCAATCTCTCCCATGATCCCAAGTGAGCTGATAAATATATTTATTTTCAACCAACCACTCCCCATTCCCTCTTCATTTTTCTTTTTTTTTTCTTTAATTTTAATTATTTAATTTATTAGACTAAATCAAGACTATTTTGGACACAATTTTACTCTTTTACTTATTTTTTAGACTTCATTTGCTCTTTTACCAAATAGTTGGATATGACAACTGCCCCAGGCTTCAGCTATTATTTTGAAAGTTCCTGAAAATTTTCCCTTACAGGAACCTATGTATAATTCTTTTCAGCTTCAACATATTTCGAAAAAAAAATTGAGAAAGCCACATGTTTTGCTACAGCTCAAATCATCTTCAGCATTTCTTTGGGTAAATTGATATACTTAAGCTTCATTCCTAATCTGCATGAAAAACAATTAAAGTCTTGAAGTCTCTTGTGAGGCATACTCTATTTTTTACTTAATAATAATCAGTGATTTTGAAAGCAAAATCTAGCTGAGTGTCTTCTGCAGTTATCTGTATTTAAACGACTTACACTAAAAAGGAACCTTCTATCAAATGTCAGAATAAATATGGGTAAAAGACAAATATTTACTTCATTTAACTATCCATTCCTTTTCTCCTGTTTTAATTCCATTCTTCTTTTTTCCTTTTCATTCCATTTCTCTACTTTGGCTTCACACTTCACAGCTTCCAGTGATATGGTGTACATCTTCAGTAAGTGGAAGTTTCATTTATTAGAAAAAATAAGTTAACTCATTTAACACACTTCATTCTATGCACTAGATGAGATGGACAGCATGTGAATAGATCAAATGATCATAAAGTTTTACCTAGTATCACACATGGTCAAAGCACTAACAATGTTCTGTTTCTCATGGCCTGAAGAAAAATTAGGTAACTTTAGCCTTATATACTTATTTGGTTGAAAACTTCTGCGGTTTCCTTAAAAGTAAGTAATATAATTATTATTTATGCTAAAAACTTTATTTCATGAGCTCATTCTCTGAACTTTTAAGACAGTTTTTATTGTCTGTTCCCACTGGATCTGACCTTAGAAAAATCTGGATTGCACCTGAGAAGCATCTTTGTGCAGCCAAACCTGGCAAAGGTAAGGGTATAGCATATCTTTCTGAGAAAGAGCTTACACTAAATCCAACACTAGCACTGACCTGGTTGACAGTTTTTTCATTGAAATTTTTTTTTGATCCCTGACTTTTGAAGCTGGAATTCGAATCTTTGAAATTCTTGTCCATGGAAAAAGTCAAAGTTGGTTGATTCCTCTTGTGAGCAACTTTCTTTCTATCTGAAAGAACTTTAAACATTAATGTTTACACAGAGCTTTCTATTAACTGATGGAAAGATGACTACAAAATTCAGAACATGGCAATGATATCAGGAATGTCCCATTAAAGCTGTAATTAGAAATTACTGATTTAAAGTGCATGCACTGAGAAAGCCATGACCGCCTAGAAACATCCAAGGGACTTGGGCTAGAACTATATCCATAGGTCACAACTCTTCTGCTCTTCATGAGGAGATGTGGTTTTGTCCAGAGCTTGACCAGTCCAAAAGGTTGATTTGAGATACCATGGGCACAGCCTGAGTGTCCGGAGTTATGTCTTATCACCACACTCAAAACCCAACAAGTAATATTGCATAAACTACAGGCAAAAAATTAGTGTGTCTGACAGTTTGCAATTCCACATAATTTAAATGGAAACTTTTAATGAAACAGAAGTAATTTATCCCTTAAATATTTCCAGTTTGAAATCTTGATGCCATATTTCATGTCAATATTCATTGAGAAGAAAAAACAATGAAGTGGCTTCATATTTCTCTGTATTAGCAAGCATTAGATAGCTTTAATATTGTGGCTGTCATACATATACAAGACTATGCCATTTCCTGTGACAAATGACCATGAAGGACTGAGGAGACTAGAATAGTAGGATAAAATTATCACAGTAAATTTTCAGATGAATGGCCATCCTTTTTTTCAATGCAATTTGCAAGTATAGTTTTTCTATGGCTCTTTACCTGAGTAGTGGCAGAGGGCAACAGAGAAAACAGCTGTGTGAGCAGCAGCTGAGCAGCAATGAGGTCAGTGATCTGCTCAGCCTAGTGGCAGAGCTGAGAGATGAAGTAGAAAGACAAAATATTAGAGATTCGGAAAAAGACATTCTCAGGTGGAGCTCCACTCTACCATTCCTTAGACAGATTCTCTTAATTCCTTTATCAATTGTAAATTGATCACTTTTCCAATCTTATGTTTAATTTACAGAATTGTTTACTGAACTTAGTGGAACTGGAAGGTATTGAAATAAGAAGGTATTTGGGTTTACATATAGAGGCTAAGGAATTTGTGGGGTTTTATACTTTCAGAAGTGAAAGCATTACAAATACTGATGTATCGCAGATCATATTTTAATATACTAAGAACAATCATGTCTTTGCATTATTTGTTAAAATAAGCATAGACCCTCTCATTTTGTTAAAGATGAACAAAAGATATTCCTTTCCGTGTTTTAAGCCCTCTAAAAATCTCCCTGATAAGACACAAATCCAGTTCCCCTTGGTTCTTCCCCTCCCCACTTTGACTCTGCCACCCTCCTGCCCTTCTATGTGTCTGCCCTGGTTGTTCAGGCAACCAAATGAGGCTGTAGTAGGAACTGAAGTGTAAATTCAGCTCTGAGCTTTCTCATGCCTGAATTACTTCTTGCATCTGAACAAGTAGAATCTGCAACTTCATAAAAATATACTAAAATTGGAAGTCTCATACAGAGATTCCATCTACATGGAGTTCATACACTACAATTTGACATAAAAGTTATAAAAAGAAAATTGAGGCATAACACACATGATTTTTTCATTCCTGTAGCATTTTGCCTGAACATTAGAACTTACTAGGCACACATAAAATATGTAATATACCCATAAAACGACTGCTTTGTCAATTTCTGCAATGGAATATTTTCCCCTGCCTAGACCTGAAAGTTCTGGATGAAGGGATTTACTTGGTGAAAATTGATTCATCACCTGTCTCTGGAAAAGAGTTAATTAAACTAAAAATCTCTAAAGCGGCAGTTTTCTTGAAACACAAAAAATATGCTTGTTTGTTTTTACATTATCCAAATCGATTATTTATTATTGTTTTTCTTGGTGTTCTTAATCTGTGAAAATGCTTTACTTCTCATTTGTCTCTATTAGTTGCATCTTGTATGAAACGCATTCAAAACCTAAGCAATATATGTTGATTGATTCTCTTTTAGGTACTCTTCATTGATACTTCAAAATTTTTCTAAAAAATAATTATCTTTTAGAGAAAACTAGTCTTCTTTTCTCCTATTGAAAAGTTTAGTTTTACCTTATTCCAGAAATTTCAAAATTCTCATATTTTCTATATTTACTTAGATTTTCTGCAATCACTACACCTACAAATAAGAAAACTAAAGTAGATTTACATAAGAATTTGTAATTTGCAAAAAAGGAGAAGTTATTACTACTTTAAATTATAATCTCATACATATCTTTATAATAAGACGAGAACTTTCAAGTCAACAGTCTTAAATGCAGCTGCTAGTTTAAAACAGAAGTGTTCTTAAATATGTCCAAATTTTTTGAGAATTGAAACTTTAAATTGTGAATACTTTTGATACTTCAACATTTAGATTGTCATAAAAAGCAACACAAAAAAGATAGTGAAATTAAAAAATGTTTAAGTAATAACTAAATAATCCAAAATACTATTAATAAATTATTTAGTTTCCTGTTATGTAATATTCAGTTTTTAATCCATTGCATACTATGAAATTGAAAATATTGAAAGAACTAGTCACTGTCAATTTAATCTGTCCGTGTTTCAAAATGCTGACAACTAAGTAGTATCAAAGCCTAATCCAAGCTTTCAATAATTGAAACTCATTAGTCAGGCAAATGGTTCAGTTAAAGATTCTCTGAATTGTGTCTTTTGAATTTAACCACAAAACAAGAGAAAAAAGATGAACACACACTAGAAGAAGCAGAAATGTTGTTCAACTTGACTAACATGTCTTTTATAGTGCTAAACCCCTATAAAATCTAAGCCTATATCTTTTGACACCAGGATGCTTTGCTGCGTAAAGGAAATTTTATTCATGTGTTTATTTTTCACTGTTCCACTACTTCCAGAAGTGGCTTTTGTATTGACTGCACTATATCACACTGATCAAATACCAATCTGATCTGACAATAATTCCCATCACATCCGATCTCTTCTATTTCTATTTACCCCTCTCTTACTTCATCATTGCATTTCTCTTTTCTTCGCCTGAGTAATACCCTGTCTCATGCCTGCCTGAATCTTGCCAAGATGTAGCCAGGGTTTCCAGCAGTACAGGCAGGTCAGAACAAAGCTAATACACAGACAGGGAAAAGTACATCAAGAAAAGTCTTGTCTACAGGAAAATAAAAGGACAAACTTTCTATTAATTATTTAGTTCCCTTACATTTTTAGGACTTCTTCTTTAGGATCACCCTGAAGATCTTATTTTGTTGAGAGGAGATAAGCACCTGGGCACATAGAGCACTGAACTTCTGTCTTCCTCACTTCTATGCTTCTCATTCATTTTTCAAAACTGCTAGTTTCTTGTAAAGTCGTTCCTCCTGGAGTTAAGCGTTTGTCTTCTACAATTTTTTGCAAACCTGTTAACATGTATTATTATTACAGATTTCTTAAAATAAAACTTTTTTTTTAATATAGAATAAACCAATGTCACGAGTTGCATATTTCTCATAGACATGATGAGAATAGAATGTGATCTTAAGTATGTCCCAAAAACATATCAGAAAGCTGTTGAAAACACAAATTATCTGGATTTATTGAGCTTACTTTAAAAAACTAAATGAGGTAGTTACCTACTCAGATAATAAAGGGTACAATAATCCATTGTTACATCTAGTGATGATGATCTTATATTTTATTTAGCACAACAGATTTTGAAAAACCAAAATTGTTTTGTGGAGCAGCTTGATACTTTTCTATCACTAAAACAACACTAAATGACAAAATTTAAAAGGACACACACACGAAAAAAAAGCACAACCCCCCCCCCCCCCCCAATCAACCAAAAAAACCCCCCATCTAAATCCAAAGCAGGATTAAAAAGAAAAAAACCCCAAAAACAGCAAAACCCAAAGGATGACAACAAAAACCACCATGGAAACAAAATGTAAAGCAAATAAAGCAAATATAAAGAAAAAAAAAAAGAAAAAAAAGAAAAGAAAAGAAGAATCTTACAAGACAAAAGAAAAGCTAAAGCTTTTGAATAGAATAGAATAGAATAGAATAGAATAGAATAGAATAGAATAGAATAGAATAGAATAGAATAGAATAGAATAGAATAGAAAATTCCAGTTGCACAAGGCTTACAGTGATCATCCAGTCCCAACTGCCTGACCTATCCATGGCTGATCAAAAGTTAAAGCATGGTCTGAGGGGCATTGTCCAAATGCCTCTCAAACACTGAGAGCCTTGGGGCATCGGCCACCCACTAGGAAGCCTGTTCCATGTTTTGACCACCCTCTCGGTTATAAAATTGTTCTCAATGTCCAGTCTAAGCCTCCCCTGGTGCATGTTTGAGCCATTCCTATGGGTCCTGTCATTGAATCCCAAGGAGAAGAGATCAGCCCTTGGGTCATCATTTCCCCTCTTCAGGGGGCAGTAGGATCTTATTTTCCATAGTTAATTTTTTATCTTAATAATGATATCCAAGAAAATAAGTTCTAATTTTATGCATATAGTTGTTGAATCACATTCATAGAAATATAGAAAGGAAGCAGGAGAAATGTTTTACTCGTAGTTTGGTGAAGCATGAGTAGTCTGCATAAAGGTTCCACTGTTTAATTTCTGTTAGTTATTTTTTATAACTAGCCTCCTTGTCTACTCTTGAGAGGTAATAAGCTGAAGAGGAAATACTGAGTTTCTGTTTGAATATAAGGAAACACTCTCACTGTGACAATGAAAATTGCTTAGAGGCTGCAGTCTCCATCTTCAGAGGTTTTCAAAAGCTGTGTGAAAATGGGCCCAGGTAGTCTGCTCTTCATGGGCTGCTTGAGCATTAGGGTTTGACAGAGTGACGTCCAGAGGTCCTTTTGAACATCAACCATTCTCTGATTCTTTGAAGCCAGTGAGAACAGAAAGCTGTGACTTGCAGGCCAAATATTTCCCTTTGAGAGAAGCATCCCAGTGAAAAGATTCTTCTTTCTTTATTGACTTGGTAAGAAGATAGGACTGCAGAGGATGTTCTGGATCATGCAGTTTCTGTCATCTGAAGCCAAATACACCATACAACAATACCCATAAACATTAATTCCTAATATAAACCCCTCTATATCTTTACAAGTTGCTCCAATTTCTATTTAAAGAAAGATAATGATCTTCGTTTCAGCCAAGATATTTCATTAAATCCCATTACTTATTTTTAAACTTGGGTCATTAAACTTCTCATGGGAAATTTTATCCATTCAATACACAGAGGGCATAGCTTTACCTGTCTCTACTTAGCTGCATATATGGATTTGCATAGAAACAGTTAGAGGTACTTGTAAGCATAATAAACCACTTTCAGAGTCATTGCTGGATTAGCCAGTGGTAAATTGCCAGTATATTTCCAGTAAGAAAGCTGTGGAAATCTGAAAAAGTTTACTTCCTTCTTAATATTTGTCTTTCAATGGATTTATAGATATAATGTTACACTAATATGGTTTGGTAAAGGTAAAACACAGCTTCTCTGGTTTTACCCTTCTGATTCTTATGTGATTACAAGTGAATCCAGCAAAGAAAGGTATGTAGAAATACCTCTACTCTCACATTTGGTAGGTCAGCGTCAGTGTCTCTGCTCTGAAATAATTGTTACCAAGCTTGCTGCTTGGTGTTCTGACATCAGCAGGCAGTGTAAAAATCTGTGTTAAACCATCTTGGTGCAGAGAACAATTTCTCTCTAAGTTACAGTAAAATCAGGCAAACAAAGGGAGTCCACACACAGGAATTTGGAGGCATTTTGTTAGTGAATATGCAGACTAAGGAGTAAATCCACTTGGAGCAGTACTTCTAGTAAGCCTCTCAACCAGAAATTAATAATGGCTAACATCTTAGAAATTCAGGCAGTGCGGCATGTGCTGTTTGATGATAAATGGACAGAGAGATATCCTCTGAAGTGAGCAATCTCGGTGGCCCATATACTCTTAGATTTCTTAGGGCCAGATGGAGAGAAATGGTAGTGTAATGACCTTCTCCCTGTAGATTGAAACACCTGCAATCCAGCAGGCAATGTTGCTAATGTACTGCTGGCCATATAATTGCTGAACAGGTGTCTCCCAGGCAAAGACTGCATCAGGACCAAGCTTCCAGGGCAGCTGCATTATGAACCTTTCAGCCTGTTCACTGAACAGACTGAATAGCAGAATAGCTTACAGAAAATCTTGAGTTTATATATACACACGCATATATATAGATATATATATATGTGCATCTACGGGGATCTCTATCTCTCATCTATAATTTAGTTTCCAGTTTTGTAACTGAGAGTAGTGCACCTAGGGAGGAAGGAATGTGGAAAGAAAAATACGAAGTAAAAATACAGATCATTACCTACCCAATCCAAAATACAATGGAATGAAGCTTGGCTATTAAAATAATATAAAGCAGATGGTGAACTATCACCCTGCTTTTAGGAAAGCCAAGCCATGGATTGTGTTTATTTTCAGGTTTTTTTTTTTTTTTTTTTTTTTTTTTTTTTTTTTTTTTTTTCTTTAAATTCACTGCATTGCCTGCCCAGTTTTCTTCCCCTGTGTTATTTTCTACAGACATTTGCATTTGTTATTTGCTGTTGTTTTGGCTATCATCAGTTTTTATGCAGAAACTGCTTTGGAAACCAGAAATTATATTACTTTAAGATGAGTTTTCTACAGTACTGCATTCTTATGGGGATGTAGTTTTAACTGCATGAAGATATTGCAATTCAGCTTAGTATAAGCCCTTTGTGTATAGGAATGTGCTTTACCAGCAATGTGCACAGTGGAAAGAGCAGGAACTGATGCAATCAAAGCAGTGTCACTTAGGAATACAGACAACTACTGCAAGACATGGTCTTTTTATCAGAAGTCTGATCTTTTTATCAAAAAACTGCACAATTTCTGTATTTTATTATACTTCCTCTTACCACAAGTCACTCATTTCCTGAAATACAGATTTAGAACAGAGAATTTCAATTTCTTTAGATTTTCTGATTCATTTACAGTTACCCTTTAGAGTTGCAAAATTAACACAAAACAAATGAAACAATTCCCCCAAAGGAAATATTTTCTTATTTACATGCCACAGATTGTTCACTGGTTGCTGGACCACTTGTTTATTACAGTGAAGAAAATGTGACATGCATTATCTGTGACTCAGAATGGGCAAGACTTCTTAGTAAAACACAATCTCAAAAATAATTAGTGAAAAAATGCCTATATAATGACAAAAATTTCCATGCTAACAGACCCTCAGAACAGGCCTTCTGAATACTGTTTAGGGCCCTGGGAGGATGTTCAACACCACTGCCATTGGCTTATTTCTCCTAGGAGTGCAATTTTGCATCTTCATCAGGTATGACATGAGGGTTAATTATGGGACTGGGACAAACCTTCATGTTTCTCTCCAGAGCTCAGGAAACTGGAGTGGTGTGACATTATTTTAATACTCAGCTGCTGTTGTACCATTGTTCCCTTTGTGTTTCTATTGCTCTTATTTTATTTGCATCCATTAATTATTACTATTATTACCCTTATGTACCCATATAGACCCTCATTTCTCTCTTTAAAAATATAACTGTCTTGCATGTTCTCCAAAAAATATAATGGGATATTCTTTGTGAACCTAAAAACCCCAATATTCCAGTAAAACATATGGCCTTATTGATATTTGATTCCATGTAACACAAAAAACCCCCCAACCTACCCCCCAAAAATCTCTTAAAAACTTATGAAGGGCCAGTGATATAAAATGTCCTGTTATGTCTTGAATAATGCAAAATTAATTTGTCGAAGATTATGCTTTTAGAACACAAATAAGAACACAATATGTTCTATTTACATATATGGTCCACATTTTTTCCTTGCATGGAATATGTATCACACTTCTGAAATCAAACAAAAACTATAGGTTTTGCAAGGAGTTTTCTTATTTTCCTAAGGTGTTTTTTTTCAGCTTTCTTTGTGAATCACAACAAAATTTTTCAGATGGAAAACTTAGGAACAGAGATTTAAATCCATATGCAGCACATTATAATTCAAAAAGCAGAGTTTGAGCTGAATTTTCTTTTTTCAAAACTTCTCTCATTTTGTTGGAGTAAAACCTGTTAAGTATTCCAGCAATGTACCCTACACTTGGTAAGCTCTCTCAAAAAACACACCAAAAATTTAAACTCTATGCTACCGTGTTCTAAAGAACCCACAGAAATAAAATTCTGATAAGGGGAAAAGCATGTGACCTGATAGGATGGACAGTGATTAAAGGCACACTCACAAAATTGATTTTGTATTAATTAGCCAGGATTTTTATTTTTTTTACCATAACTTTTTGGAAACTATTTTGTTACATACCTACTGATAGAAAATGGTAACTTCCACAAAATACATTTTTTTATGGGAACATACTAGATTGAACATAATTTTAATTGGTGAAATGATCTCAGTTTCAGAAGCAGTAACCCTGTGCTAGATAAATTCAGGTCAAATCCAGAACAGAATACCTGCTTCAGTCAGAAGTGATACCTGAATTTAGTCATCTTGCTTGTGGGGAGACCTATTTCTTTTTTGAGGAGGAAGTAATGAAATTTCAGTTGTTCCCATCAGAACTGCTCTACTTCATATAAGTAGTCTTTGGGAGAAAGGGAACAAAAGGAGCCTCTACAGACTTACTCTGAAGTCTTTTATCACTATCAGAAGAACTTGGTTCTGTCATCTGAACTGAGTAACATCACCAAGGCATTTTTCTTGCTTTCTCTAAAAGAAGAAGAACACAGCTATTTCAAAGGTTTCAGAACTGTTTGAAATTATTTATACTATAGCTCTGTTTGATGGTGAGGGAAAATAATTTCCCATCTTCACCTCTCACTCTCTTGCCAATATCATACTTTTTCTTGTTTAAATATTTACAGCTAACTGAACAAACAATCTACTCTAGTTGATGCTTTGACCAGCTGTTTGATATGTCTACTGGTGTGCATGTAATTATGTTTTTCACAACATTTTTTCTTCATTGCTATAATTACTTTAATGTAACATTCATCTTTATTTCAATTATATTTAGTTACACACATAAATGTAAGTGGTCCCTGGTCTTCAATAATTTGTTTTCCTCTATGTGTTCATAAACACGTTTTTTTCACTGAACTATCAAAACAAGCTCAGCATGTCGTTTGTACTTTTAACAAATAGAGGTGCAGATGGTATTTCTCAGGTGAATTTTATTTCAAATTCATGTGCTATTATTTTATGTTCCCTTTTTTATCCTTTGAGGTTTTTTATGTGAAAAAAAAAAAAAAAAGAAACTTCAGCGAAGTTATCATGCTATCAAAACACTGGTTTTTTTCCCCCTCCTTCCCTGTAATCTGAAATATAGAAACCATTGTAGGGAATTATACTTCTGACCACTCTACTTCCACCAACTCTGTGATTTTCACTCTGGTCCATTCTTGAGATTTGTGCTTGAGGACAGTCCAAGCAAATCTGCAATAGGAATGCAGCGTAGTTTCTAACCTAAGGTTCTTTTAAATTCCCATATACAATAAATTTTAATTATTCAAGTATCTTCTGAAATATTTATATTTTAATTTTTAAATTCATTTTTCAAGCTCAGTTTACATTTCTGACCTTGAACACAAGTTAGTGGTCATTAAATTGAGGACTCTCTCATCTTCCAAAAATGGGAATTACCTATGATTGTCCTAGGACAAAACTAGGACATGATCTAAGTAAATACAACCGTTGCTTTCTGGGTCTACTGTTCAGCTTTGCAGCCTATTGTGCAGTGTTTTGGTTGCTTGTAAACTGCTTCTTGTTGTTCCTTAAGTAAGTGTATAAAATGCACCTTTTCTGTCAGTTAATTATATGAAATCCATCACCAAACTCACTTTACTGACACTACACTCTATTCAATTTGAAAGTTTTACTTACAGGCAAGAATGTCTATTCCTAGGGAACTGAAATACAGTGTAACTGAGCACTCCAATTTATTTTTGTCAGGACTCTAGTCCAAGAACTGAGTCAATTCAATGCAAGGAAGGGGAGAGGGTTGCCCCTCTGGCTTTAAAAGTATTTGTGAAGTGTTTGTGCAGAAAGGCAAAGAAACAGCAGAAAGGAAAGAAAGGAGATATGGGGATGAAATAAGGTATCAACAACTGAGTACACAGGAATCAGGAGGCAAGATGTGGTTTTGGACTTAAAAGCTATCAGTCTAGGAAACTGGAGAATGTAAAGACTGGTTTTGCAAAGGGGCGTGAAAAAGATACTAAATGTGACAGTTTGAAAAATAAATTTAAAAGTTATCTTATATTTTTAAATTATAACAAATACAAATATTTTAATGAAATTTATGCTTGACATAAAATGTCTTCAATATGGTGGGTTTTTTTGTTTGTTTAGTTTTGAGGTTTTTGCATTAGAACTCATAGAAAACTCATGGAATCACAAATATCATTGGCTTAGGAAGAGGGATATTATTTGTTAAGATTATCATATTTTCCTAGTAGGTAATTCCATAGTAAAAGATGAAGCTCCCACTAGAAAATAGACTAATAGAAGTCTGTTTCTTATATTTAAAAAAAGAAAATAAAAATAAAAACAGGTTTTAACCAGAAGACAGCAATGTTTCTATATGAATTTTGCTAATTTCCAAGGAAAAGGAAATTTTTTCCATTTCTAGTGAAGTATGGAAAAGGACAATCCACAACAAAGCTCAGGGGAAAAAAAAAAAAAAAAAAAAGCAGGATTATGGTCTTCTCTGAACAAAAATTTGGAAGAATAAGTGTTTAAAAATGGCTTATGGAGCTAATTCAAGCAAAGACATAACTGTGAATGATGGGGAATAATAAGAAATCAGAGCTGTTAATAGGGGACAGCTCATCCATTAATCCATTCTTGAAATTGATGGCTCAGAAACGTAAATAAAGACAACTAAAAATTAAAGAATATAAAATAAATCCTTTCAATTTAGTAAAGACTGACAAGATTGAACTACATGGGTTTGTTACAAAGCCTTTGAGACTGGAAACACTTGAATTGGATTTGTGTTTGTTTGATTTTTTTAACACAGTACAATTTCAGGGAAATACATGCAATAGACACTGAAATCAAGGCCATTTTGCTGAATTGGATATATTGTCTTCTTAAATCAAATTGCTTCTTAAATCAATCACAGTATTCAAATAAAAGAATTTTATTTTTGTATAAAAATAGGTTTTCTTTCCAAACATATATTTATAGACGCCAGCAACTTTTTGCTGAATCAATACATTTTCATTTACATCAATACATTTTCATTTACATCAATACATTTATTTCTCAACTCCAGGTTTTTCAGTCAGAAGTACTTGCCCATCCAATGCATATTTCCAGACAACACATATTCATTCAAGCTAACCCAGCACAGCAGCATCTGCTATTCTGCTATGAATAAATACAATGTTTTTCTATGGAATTGGATTCATAATATTGAAAACAACATATCTGAAGCTATCACACTTTACATTAAATCAGCATGGTGCAACTGCAACCAAGATTTGTCATTTATTTTTCAGCTTCTGCTGAATGCATCTTCACATATTGAATAGGCAGTGGTTTGCTGGTCAAAATTTAGAGCTAGTTGAATATATATATTCAGATATTTTCCAAGTGGAGCTCAAATGTTTGCACTAGTGATGGAAAACCAGGCCTCATTATTCAAGCAATTTTGCTTTCCTGTAACTTCCAATTCTTAGGACTGACAGGTGAAGGGTAAAAGATTCTGGAGACCAACTCCCCAAAATCTCATTACAATCCCTTTCTCTTCTCTACTCACTACGTGTAAGTTGCCAGTAGTGAAAAAAGTGACTGTGTTGGGTACAGATCCAGAAAGTAGGACCAGAGATCCCTATTATTTCTATTTACACTGTGGATCACCAGAAACAAATTTCATCCATGGGAAATTAGGATTTTAATTTTTAATTTTTTTTACTTCAAAGTAAACATGAGGGTGTGAAGAGGTAAGATACCTTGTTGCAGCTGCCTTCCTGCATCAGCACTTTTTTTAGTACCCTTTCATGATTCCTACATTGATAATTCATTCTGTCTACCATGAAAACATCTTCTGGTATTCAGTTCTGAAGATGAAAAAAAACATGAGCACTTTTTTCAGACCAAGTCACTTGTCAGTTATCTTTGTCAGTACAACATTTGTATTTGAAGAAGTGTTTGACAATACTACACATTTTGCTCTTCCCTCTCTCCTACAGAAGTTAAAAAGCTGATGAAAAAAAAAAGATTACTATTTTAAGTGTGTTTAATATAATTAGAAAGAGAGCATTTTCTAAGTATAATGTTTATAAAAAATATTTTCATGCTATCCAAGAGATTTTTGTCTGACAGTGGTAAACAAAGTAAAACAAGAACAGTGACAGCTACAATAGGAGAAAATAATTTCATGTTAACTTTTATTCACAAAAAAATACTTTCTTTTCCTTAACCATAGAACCTACCAAAAGTGACTGATTGAGAAGACTTTTAGAAATTTAGTGTGATAAGCCATGAACATTTCCTCTAAATGATTGTATTGTAACAGATTAAAATATCAGTCACATATACATGGACCTACTCCCGTTTTTGCAGACTTTCTACAGTGGAGAGTAACAACCAGGGAAATAAAACCACAATTATGTTTTCAGATAAGGATTTATATTTTCATTATAATGTTTGACCTTAGGCTGCAGATATTTATTCAATACAATTTCTTATAACAACCATACCAAACGTAACCTCAGTGATGTTCCACAGTTTTGCGATGCAAATTATAATCTGTACATGATTCCTGATTGTGCAAATGAAGCCTAATTAAGTCTTTTCTATTCAGGGAAACATTAAACATTAAAAAGAGGATTTTTCTTTTTTTTAATTGGAAAAGCAAGGTCAATATAAACAATTAAAAAGAATTTGTTACTGAGCACTCTGAAAATGTAATTTCAAATGCTTTTTATTGGATTCAATTTAGGGGTTCCCCACTGGTTAATTTTTGAAGCACATTTATGAGAACTGCAAACTTCCCTGTGTCTTGGAATCCGCTTCTTCATTAAATTAAGATAAACGTGAACTAGATATACTTTAATAAACTATTGCATGTAGCCTTTTGTTCCATAAATGAAAAACTTTTGATAGAATGATCTTTTTTGCATTTGTCCTGAGCATACATATTTATCAGTTACAAATGTACACTGCATGGTAAAGGTCAACAGAAATTATTTTGGGGTACTGTCCAGAGAAAATAGAGGTCTAACACTTCAATTTTGAGCAGTCCTTCTGAGGAACTTCATATAATTTGCAAATACTTTCATAGATGATATTTCATTTAAAATTTTACTAAAATTTCTTGTTTTCTCTATATCCTATATATATATAATTTGGACTTTGGATAAAGTTTTCCTGTGCCTAGATACAGGAACATTATGAATAGAATAAAACACACAGTGGAGAAATGGTATTGAGGAATGTAATATTCAGCTTCCTTGAGTGGACTTCAACATAATATGGATTGTTGAGGATTGTTACAATACAATTACCAAAATATTGACAGAAATATTGACATTAAATGTCACTCTTTTTTTAATTATTTGACTTTTTAAAATTGTGTTTGCAGCATACATGCCTCCGTAGTTATACATGTTTATTCTAATGAAGGTTTCAATAACAGATTTTCTGATAGTGATTATAATGGCATTGTGGCTTTAGCACTTCTGAGTAGTACAGTTAATCTAATTCCTAAATCTAATGGTAACAAAACCCTTCAATGATCCGTAATAATCCCTTTCCTTGCCTTCATCCTATCCCCTATACTTGTGACTCAATGGTCTACTCACTGCAAGTATTGGAATTGTGTCAGAAAACATCCCACCACAGGAAAATATGATTACCTTTTTTTTTTTTTTTTTTTTAAACTGTTCTCTAAGTAACCCCATTCAGAGAAGGCCTTCAGAAAAGTTTTCTTTTCTCTTCCTCCCCCTCTTTCTTCTGCTTTCCTGTCCGCCAGAATTTTTTCCCCTCTCTTTCTGTCATCTCCTCAATTCCTTTTTTTCTGTTTCAACTCTGTATTCTCTGCCTTGAAAAGTTCTAACCATCCTATCTTTTATTCTGATTCATCTATGGATTCCTACCAGAAATTCTTGTTCCTTGTGGGTTTCCTGTGCTGCAGAGGTGGTATTACACTAGACAATATTTTAACATCAGAAATGAAGGAAAAGAAAGTACATATTTAAAAAGCAAACAGTTTTAAAACTTTTGAGGTGCAAGTTCAATTTCTTTGTCAGCAGTGATTTAGACCTTTTAAGCTATCCTTATGCAAATCTATTGCTTTGCATTCAAATTTCTCTACTGCTTATCTGAGCTTGTTTACAAGAAATAACTTACCTTGTATTGCATTCTCCCTCTCCTCCCCTCCCTCTGTTCAAAACCGAAAAGCATTTTGTGCTCATAAACCTCAAATTTCTTAGTAAATATCACAGAAATATTTTGTATCATCTGATTTTAGGCTAAGACTTAGAAATTTTGCTACCTGATATGTATACATTTTTTATATATGCATTTGCCATGTAGGTAGGGGTAAGCTGGAGTTAAACCATAATCTCTGCCTCTTAACTGAACTTCAGAAGGCTAGAAATTGAAAAATGAAATTTTCTCTTCTGTGACAACAACAGCAACAACAACAATGAAAGAAGCAATTATAATTTCTGCCCACGCAATGTTTTACATAAATCTCATTATGGCATCTGGACAACTATTACTCTGGTTATTCAACAACCTTGATGAGCTCTCTTTTTAAAGATGATCTAGCATCTATTTTTAGTATAGCACAAAAGCATGTATTCAGGATGTAATTTTAATATATTGTCATTCCTCTCACATTTTTAGTACAAATCGCTAAAAGACATGTGCCATGAGTCTCATCTAAAACCTATTTTAGTTAATGGAAAGAATCTCTCTGACTCTAATGGATTTGGACCCATTCCTTTTTCATTTGGGTAGGTTGCTAAACTCATCCCCTTTCCAAGAGTTTTGGAAAAAGAGTGTCTTTTCAAGACTCGGTCTGCATTTTATGCTTTGATTTGCTTTTTTAGTTTTGCTTCAAGGATGAATGGGAAAATGTCCTTCTGGGGAAATCAAGGTTTTTTCAGTTTTGCTAGTATTAGGAAAGATGATAGTTAAAGGTATTCCATGAGTTCATGCTTGTACATATACACACACACACACAAATACAAAACCTCAAGTGGACATATCTATATGATTTGTCGTACTCTTAATCATATGAAAGAAAGCATTACACGTTCTTTTGTTCATCTCTAAGGAATTAATTGTGTTAAAATTCCTAGAATACCCAATCATCATTTCTTTAGATGTGCAGTTTATCAATCTACAGTTAACGAAAAATTGCTATACAATTATGACATCATGATATTACCCTGAAAGCAGGTAAATCAGATCTCATGGACGCGGGAATAAGATACTAAAACTTAGGGTGAAAAAAAGCATAATACATTGAGGTTTCTCAATTAAAAAAAACTTTCCAGAAACTAATTTGTTTTCTGTATTTTATCTCAAAATGAAGAGGAAAATAGCATAATCCCTCTGAGATAGTTAAAAAGGTGTTTTGACAGTGCAGCATATGCAACCAAGCCCTGCCAATGGCTGTCACATCAACATATGCCCAGACCTTCCTTGGTACAAACTGTTCCTGGCAGCTGCAAGCAATGTTATTACTATTAGAGCCATTTTATATTTATGTCCTCACTTGTTTTGAAGCACAAGTAGAACTGATAAGTGATATAGAAAAATAATTATAAAGACAGTGTTTGCGAGAATGTATAAGAGGCCTCTTTATTCCAGTTACTCCTATGAGAAACATGCACAGTAACAGACTGAATAGCCCAGTTTCTGGCACTCTTCCACCTTAGGCTGGTGCTAACACTGCAGATGATGCGCTAGAAAACAAGAAGGAAATAAGTTCTGCCCCTCAGAGAACAACATATTTAAAATAAAAAAATTCTTAGGAGATAAAAGTAGGAGGTAAACACTGGTCAGTCTAAGGGTAGAATAGCATCCACCACGTTCTGGGAAGGTCTAGATACCGAGAAGATCCACCCAAAGGATCTTAGCTGGTAACTGCAGTTCACTGTCAGTTCCTCAGTAAACAAAAGTAAGCATTACAGCTGACTTTCAGCGCCTGCAAATGTTCATGACTAAAGACAGTCTGAATGTACACAAGAAATACATACATAAGCAGCTAAACAGAGGATTGGTTTGGGGGTAATACCTAATGGGAAAAAACTTCACAGTTCCTTTTGTGTTCCTTCTCCTATTCCCTTAGTAAGCATGCAAAAATCTCTAGATTGCTCTTGCAAATTTCTACACTCTTGAAGGCAAGTGCCATAATTTAGAGTCAGGCTAACCTTTATGCTCAAGGGACTAGTTTTATTAATTTATTAAATTTGTTATAGGTGTTGAACTTGCTATTTATGCTGAATAATGACTTTTATTTCTACTAAAAATACACCAATATTCAGCATATTCCTGATATATTCAATATATATCAGGAAAGCAAAAAAGTAAAAAAATGAAATAAAAATTAAAGCCATATACAATCTCTTTCCAGGAAGAAAACATCACTGCATTTTGTGTGTAGTGTAGCATGCATCTGTGTCTCTTCAGTAATTGTCATATTTACAGTGTTGGTGTCATCTTCATTGATCTGGTTAATAATTGGTATTTAAACCAGCTCTTTGATTTGGTGACAGTTGCCCAAAATAAAAAGCAATTTACAACAGAAGTAGATTCTTTTTCTTATGCTATCTGGTAATAGGTTATGTACTTATAGGCAAGCAGTAGGAACAACGAAAAATTACCTCAGTGGGAGATTTGTGGTTTCCTTGCAATGTGATTGCATATGCTGCAGATGGTAGTGGGAAAAAAATCAGCCAGCACATGCTAAGTCTGCTGAAATTATATTAGTGCTATTCAGCTCAGTAGACAAAACACTGTCCCTGCACCCTAGATAGAGAGAATTCCTATCTCTATGCATTGTCATCCTATTTGTTAGCATGACATAAATTACTGTATTCCATGTTTGACAGATATGTACATGTAGTTAAATGTGTTAGGCTGCAAATGTCTGTCAGAAAAATTACTTTTCTGTTGTAAGCTGGTTTTTCTTATTAGCATTTTCTGGACCCTCCAAGGTCCACCTTAAAAGAACATATAGGGAAAAAAGCAGGCACTCTTGCAGTTTGAATTATGATAATTATTATATGATTCAGATGGGGTAAAAAAATGCATTTCAATGTGAACACAATGAATATTCTCAAGAAGGAAACAGATCTAAGTTTTTCCAAATCAGAGCATCAGAGACCAGTCCTGGTTGCATGTCTGAAGAATACAGTGGGTTCTAAGCATCTGAGGTTTAACTATATTACACAAATGGTTTTGTATATTATCTGCATTTGAGGAAACAAAAAAAAGTAATTTTTTTTTGTTCTTATTTAAAAGCAAGATTTGAGTTGATGACTGTACAGTATCACAGGAATAGCAGGGATGGCTGAGCTGAATTCTTGTGAGAAGGTGTCCCTGTCCTTCATCCATGACTTTTCTTTCATCCTCAATTTTTAGAAGAATGCTCTTTTTCTTTTATATCACTTAATTTTCCACTGCTGCCCAGAACTCGGGTGAAATAGTTACAAGTTAATGTTCTAGCAGAAAAGTATTAATGAAGATATTAATTTTAAAATAATAGCTGTAGTATCTGTGCTACTCTTTTCATTGGTTTGGATTTACATACTCCTACAGAGTATTCCAGGAGGTTTTTTTAAAGACAAGCACTGTGTTCAACAGTAATTTATACAGCAGCCATTAGAAATACATCTTTATGACACAGCTTTATCTAGTGTCTGTATCCATGAATTTAAGAAATTTTTAAAAAATAATTACTTCAATGAAAACCGGTATTCATTTCAATATTTCATGGGATATATATGTGGTATTATTTAATAAGTATGGGAGAACAACAGTGGTATTTTACACAGCCTGAAGTAGTGACGGAACTACCTCATATAACAAGAGGTCAAGCATGCCATCAGCGTTGTTCTGATGCTATTTACCATAAGAGAAAGCAGACCATATGGAAGAGAGGGAACTACAGCTAATAAAGAGACACTACTTTGCTTCAGAATCTACAAAGTTTTTTGTATTTTTTACCCTATACTGCAAAGACTACAGTTTACAACCTACTGAAAATAAATTTAAGCACCAAACTTTGATGATGAAATTAAAGTTGGATCACAAAAAAGAAAGGGAGTACTCTATAATATATGATTTTAAAAGTCAAGGATGCAATTTTATAGCAATGCAATATTTAGCAGAAATAAAATATATAGATAGAGACAGAAATAGTTCCCTTGTCTTTTAGAAATGCTTAAATATTGCTGGAACTACAACTGTTTAGGGGAAAGGGTAAATGTTTGACATTAATGACTAAATACTGTAAAAATTAAATAGACCATTTATTATTCTAAAATTATTTATAAATTTTTGTTTTAAAAGTAAGAAAATTTAAAAATTCCCTTTTTTTTTTTTTTTAAATAAAAGTATATATGATACCCTGAATTAAAAAAAAACCCAAAGGGATCATTTAATTAATTCTTCTGCAAAGATGCAGGAGTTTAGAAAGTCATTATAGATTAATATTTCTTTTTTAAAATACAGATTTGATGACCCTTATTTTAGTTCTGTTGAAAACTTCTAGGGATTTAACAAGTACTGAACAGAGAAATGCGGCTTTGCTTGTTTTAGTTAAAAAAAATAACATCTGCCTTTCCTTTCTAGCAATGGGATCTGTTCACATAACCACTGGAGCCAATTTAAGAAAAAGGCAGTCTGTCACTCATCGCTGTTTAAATCACTTTATAGATGTTATTATCACAGGAATTAATCAATGTACACATTTTCTTAAAATTGGAAGCAGTGGCAGGCATCCAAGAACATATTTCAAATATGTTTTTCGAGCATACACCTTTGCTATTTTGAGTATTTTATATATAAATACAGTAAAATAATTCACATCCGTAAAAGACTGAAAATTATGCATATGTTTTATAGCTATTTGGGGAAGTATTGACTGCAGATATTCAGTGAGTTGTGCACTGTTTAACAATGGACTCTTTTTACAATGCAATAGGTCTGTTGTACAAGTCCATAAATTAAACAGGGGTGTACCATGTGGAATAAATGATGACATGGCAATCCCACAACGCTGAATAAAGTTATTGTAGTGGGCTGATGCTGGCTGGATGCCAGGCGCCCACCAAAGCCATTCTATCATTTCTCTCCACAGCTGGACATGGGAGAGAAAATATAATAAAGGTTTCAAAAGTTGAGATAAGTACAGGGAAAGATCACTCACCAGATACTGTCCTGGGCAAAACAGCCTAGAATTGGAGCTATTAAATGAATTTATTACTAACAAAATCAGAGTAGGATAATGAGAAGGAAAATAAGCTCTTAAAACACCTTCCCCCTGCCCCTCCCTCCTTCTCAAGCCCTACCTCCTCCCCCTGAGGCACAGTGAGGTAGGGAATGGTCAGTTCACCACACATTATTTCTCCTGCTGCTCACTTAAATGAATTGTTCCCCTGCTGCACCATGGGGTCCCTCCCATGGGAAACAATTTTCCGTGGGCTTCTCCAAAGTTAGTCCATCTCGCAAGCAGCATCTCCCTGTGAGCTGTTGCAATGTGAGTCCACCCCATGGGCAACAGCACCCCTTAAACTGCTGCAACATCGGTCACTCTTCCACAGGGGGCAGTCCTTGGAGTCTTTGGAGACGCCAAGCATTGGCTCTGCCAGGCATGGAGAAAGCTTCTGACAGCTTCTCACAAAAGCAACCCCTGCTACCAAACCTTAGTCATGCAAACCCAATATAGTTATTGACTCCCAAACGCATCAGGAGTATCCACAAAAACAAAAACAGAAGACAAACCTTATGAAAGGATTCTCTAAGTTATTCCGTAGTTAAAAGGGTCTCAAAGGATTCACAAAAGGATTCACAAAAGGATTCACAAAATATGTACTCCCTGGAGTTTACTTTACTCTTTTGCTGATTCCTGATGTTTCTCTTCTGAAGTTGTGGCATTTAATAATGCTGTAAAGTTGGAGTTAAAAAAAACAAAAACAAATTTTCTTCCTTGAATTTAATCCTTTATTTCTCCAGAAATGCTGCTAGGATTTTTAAACTATGCTCTGGAATTTAAGCATCTGTTTCCTCTTCTATCCCATTTTTCATGTTTTTATGGACAGGACACACACGTCCCATTATTTTGTCTTCCTGTTTATCAAAGGCCTCTTTTTTCACACTTTCTCAGAAGCTGATCGTCTATCTTGATTACTGACTTAATACTGCAATCCATCAAGTTTTTACCTTCCTCTGCATGTTCTCAAAGTGCTTTTCAGCTGGCAGTTAAGCAATGACAAGACTGGACTCTTGCATTTAGAGAAGCAATAATAATAATAATAATAATAATAATAACAACAACAACAACCACCACAACAACCATTTTATAGGTAATGCAATTTTATCACTTGCTCACACTCATCTGAGAAAGAAATTATTAGAAATTTAAATAGAATGGAAAGAATTTTTTTTTCTAAATTCAACTTACTTAGTTGTGCCAGAGACAAAATCACTACCAGCAAAAGTTAACTGGTAGGCTACTGTCCATTCCCCTTAATTTACACACTCAGCTGAAACATTGATAGCAGACCTCTTCAGGTTAGACATCAGACACAGAGTTAATTTTGCAGCAAGTACACAAAAATCAGCAGCAGGTGAAGCAAAATAACTTCACATATATATTTAAATGTCAAGGCCATTGATCAGACTATGTGGCAATTTTAAATCTTTATTTTTAATCTGTACAGTAGGAATTCCTCTTAAATTAATAGGAGGAAAATTCTGGAGGCGAGGAAGCCTGGATTCTAGTAGGAAGTGAAAGGTGTAACAGCCAAGAGTGATTTAATGTCTACTAATCTGATATACTACTTGAAGGAAAAAAGCTCAACATAATGACAGGATGAATTAAGTTAGAATAGTCTGAAAGACTTCACTGAGTTTAGCAGTAACTTGCTTTAATCAAGGCTGATATATTGCTGATTAATTCTTTAATTGTAGAAGTTTTTCTAAGGGTAAGGCTGTCGGCTATTAGTTCTGCATCCAGGAATGCCAAGTTAGGTCTTCTGAATATTTGTTTAGGAATTTTTTTTTTCCCTCCTGAAGTTTCCTTTGCAGAATATTTAAAATTACTGCATCTTATATTATTATAAAATAAGATTAATTTCAGTAATATAATTTTTGAATGGATCCTAATAATTCAAGTTTAATATTGACAGATTCAAAAGACACTTACTACTAGTTTCAAAAATCTCAGAATTTTATTCTTGGGTTTTAGGTGTAAACTTAAACTATTTAATGAGAATTTGAGCTCATGAAGAATCTGCAACTGACACTATTTTTTTTAATATATATATATATATATATATGTGGGGTTTTTTTCCCTTTTCTTTTACTTTGAGCTCTTTCAGTGTAAAGAAAGAACAGAATAGATCAAATTGTTGTTTGACGTCCAGGAAGCTGAATAATGGAAAAAATTGTCTAAATGGCATTCCATAATGGCAATTCCAACGTATTGTTAAGAAGAAGAAAAAAAATCTATTATAGAAGTTATCAAGACTAAAATAGAAGTAAAAGTGGTAATAGATAAAAAGAGTGAGATATGGTTTAACACTGTTTCAAACAACTATGATGCTTTCATTAGAAGGTGACTCACACTTTGCTCAGGAACCAGAAATTATCTTTACGCAGACTGACACCTAGCCTTGTCATTCCAAATGTTTAAGCACTTTATTCTGAGAGTGCAGCCAGTGAACACATAGGTATGCAGCTCGGTCCTCAATGTATCCCAAGAAATAGTTTGCAAAGAAAAAGAATAACACTTTCATGATTCCTGGTCAGCAGGGTGCCAAACATCTCCTGGAAATCTGAGTGAGGAGACCTACTGTCATCCCTGGTAGATGCACATCGCTGAGCAATCATGGTAACTTTTCAAGTGAAATGCTGGGAAACAGTGGCCATGAGACCAGTTGGGCATGGGAATGGGAGACACAGAGGCAGATGACCTGGAAATATTCCTGTCAAATGATCTAAGTTATTGCAATGTCACTTTTCTGTTTTGCTTTCATAGTCATACTTATTGTCTTGCTCGTCATGGTTACCTTATGTAAACTTTGCACTAGATTCCAAATAATATTTTCCTGTAAGTAATTATTTGAAAATAGCTGCTCAAATTATCTTCTCTCTGGTATTTCCAGAGAGAAAGTGTGAACAGTTTTAAAAATATTTTCAAATTAGTAATAAACACAATCTTTATTGCTTATTTTAATTTCAGGGTTTTTTTAAAATTCTACATAATTTCCCCTCAGCTTGTCTCACAAAATTTATGAAAACCAGAGAAATGTTGACCTAAAAACACACCAATGTGAAAAGTTAAAAATTTTTATTCCCACCAATCACTGATTCATTTTGGAATATATTTGACTAGGGTTATGTTTTCACATTTTGACTGCTTGAAGAAGCTTAACAGAGACACCAAGGGAAAAAGCCAGAGATAAGCCAGAAACTAGCTTAGAAATGCTCCTAGAAATATCTGTCCTGAGTACAGCTCTCCACCAGAATCTCCCAGGAACAACTGAACATTTTATGAATAAATTACTGTAATGAGTAGGCAGAAATCTAGTGCTGGATTAGTTTCATTAATACTGAAAATGTCTCTATTAGCCCAGGAGTGGATCTAATGTCAAATTTAATGTCAAATGAGTGCTATTAGAGTCACAGTTTTTGTAGCAGACTCAAGAATACTCATTTTCTTACAGTGTGTACTGTAATACAGATGTTCTCTTCATATGGGTATTATTTGAACAATGTCTGTTAAGCATAAAACTTAGCACTAAGTTGTGATCTAAGCATGTACATTTTGAGATGTACATTTAAAATGTACATTAAGCATGTATGTTTTAAGTGATGACTTACTGTAATGTAGGTCTTATTTTGATCATTTTTGGTTACTCTATTTAGCAGAGAGGAGTAATTATTCCCGATAGTATCTACCTTTCTGGTAAAGACACAAATACCCTTCAGGCTCATATGAAAGACTTGAGAGGAATATATTTCTTCACTTGTGCTTGTCATGGCCCTGAGAGCACCACTAGCCCTGACTGTCCCTGCTGAGCCCCCACAGGGGCTCCCTTCCACCCTGGACAGACCTTGTTTCAGCCCAGCATGGAGCCATCAGTCCCTGCCCCAGGATTTTCCATGGATGTTGGTCTCTAGCCCTTTCTAAGGAATTGCTGCATTGGTTTGTGCATCCAGCCTTGTCTGTATTTAGTGACTGTGTGTTTAGAGTGGTGATATTCATTCAGTCTGGGACCTAGGGGGAGACAATTTCAGCATCCTGCTTCCCAGCTGGAGGGTGAGAAAACCCCTTGGCTTGAGCAATGAGCAACTCTGGCTCCAGTGGGTGTGGAAAGAGCAATCCCATGTCCCCAAAGACCACTGCATTTAGCTCTGATGTTTACCTTTAAACAGAGCTGATGTTTACCTTTATCCATGTCATGTTGCTATCCTGACTTCACATATGTGTTTTAATTTCAGATATGTCCTGCTGTTTGCCTGTTGCTGCAAGTGGCTGGAAATTCAATGTTCAGTTGAAAAAAGTGCTGCTCAGTGTTGGTAGTGAGTGAGCTGCATGTCCTAATACCCTGCCTGTTGCCCCTGTGCATTCTGCTGACTTGCTTGCAGCCATTTGCAGAATTTCCTGCAGCCTTAAGATTTCACACACTCCTCCTCCATTATGACACCTTTTAATGCTGAAATTTACCTCCTGCAGCATCCTCCTGTAAAAGGTAATATTTGGGAAAAGAAGAAAAATGTCTTCATTTTAGATAACTCATCTTCCAGCCTTTCAAAATGAAGATTTATTTTGTATGTTCTGAGTTTTGCAAAAAATCATGACCTGGCTTCACATTTCTATTCATGAATTTATTATTTTGGTTTTCAGCAGTATGCTGCCATCAGACAGGAGATATTCCAGGCTGTCTTAAGCTTCACTGGGCCCACTTGAATTTTAAAATGCTGCATGTAGGTTTGGGGTTTTTTTTCCTTACTGCATCATGTACATAAGACACATTTTAAATCTTTTCTCATTACAAAGTATTACATGGGATCTTTTTAGAAAATCACTGCTGTCTGTGGTTGGTTGCAGCCTCAGAATATCTCCTGCCAGAGCCCAAAGGCTGACAGATCCTCATTGACACATGCAGGTTTAGACCTCAGTCATCCCCAAGGTCAGGGGAGTAAAGGAGGGCTGACAGTGGCAGGAAGGGCATTCCAAACTCTCAGGTAAATGAGTCCATTTTTCTGACTCTTATTTAAATTTTTAATGCGATATGTACCAAACATAGGCCAACTCAGAAAGGAATAAGTTTTCACTCAATGGAGTTTTAGTCAGTTGTCCAAATACATACCCTGAAACTCGGACCTCTATTGCCAGTTATTTCAGTAGCATCTGACTAACTTCCCTGTACTCCACAGACACAGTATTACCTCTTCCTGATAGCCTCCCAGCTGCTTGTCTTTCTGCTCAAACTTGTCTGAGAGCAAACAAAATCCTTTTGTCAATGTTAAGGATTCTGTATTCACTTTTTTTTCTTGTAGAAAATGTAAATGTTCCCAAAATATGCCTCTTCCTCATAAGTTTTTGCTAATGTGTCTATGGAAGTCAGGGTAGCGGTGACATGGCCCCTACCAATTGTCTGCTGGATGTGTATAGGGGCAACTGGAAGTATTTTTTTGGAAAGCACTAGCAAGCGTGAGATAGCTGGAGCGCACTGTCAACACAGTTGTGCGACTCCAAACAGACACTGAAGTCTCCAAAGGGTAAAAATGCAGTTGAGCTAACTTCAGTAGGTACTTGTGCCTTGCTATGGCAATACAGGAATTAGCAAGCATGGCCACACTCACATCAGGCATTGCATAAACTGATTTTTGGCACGAACAGCAACTGGCAGTAGTCGTAACTCAAATTTGCTCCTTTGAAATTAATTGTTGCTAATCTTCTCTGTAAAAAGAAACGCAAATATTGCAAAATACAAATCACAAAGAAGTAAAAGACTTCAGTAATTGTCAGGTAACTCAACTTTGTCTGAAAGGAAATGGTATTCAAGAATACTTTTTTCCTAAATGTACTGTTACTAAAAGAGCTTTTGTGAGATGCATTTCCTTTGAAAGGCAGGAAGAGAATCTTTTAAATTAAGTTATTGGCTCCCCATTTTATTTTCCTTTAAAGGTTTTTCATTCAAGCCTAAATTTTGTGATATTCTGATTTAGACTTTTCCAGGTTTTCAAGATATCATAAATAATAAAAATTAAGTTACAGTGAAAAATGTAGTTCAAAAGTGTTTATGCAATATACTTATTATATGATATTATTTTACCTTTTCCTTTTTTCTTTATTTCAGTGCTGATCATAACTTTGTGCATCTGGTGTGGTTCATTTGCAGCTAGATGAGGCACTGTCAAATGATCCTGCTGCAATCACACAAAACTTACACAATAAGCATCTGACCATCTTCATCTTATTTTCTTCACATTGGCCTATTCCTCAGCTTTTCAAATACCCAGAAAAGCTTTTATCTGATGACATTGCACAGTGAATGTTACGAAAGAAAATAGAGAAATACATTACAACCTATGACTGCAAAGGTTATGTTAAGAATATGCCAGAACAAGAAAAGAGCTGTAATGGAATAAAAACATTATATCAGTGTTATTTTTTTTTATTTTAAAGTCCCTTTGTTTCTGTGAATTTCACTCTTTCATAACTTCTATTAAAAATGCATAAACTTTTTGATTAGTTTGTCACAATGTGGAACCAAACAACTAGGTATGACAGAATTTAATTTTTCTGCAGAAGAGCCATTCCCTTGACACAGTGTCTGGGATCACCCAGTCAAAGCCAGAGTAAAGGTTAGGAAATACATCACAGTCAGTATGGCAGGAGGCATTTGATGACACCACAAATAACCTTATCCTTGCAAAGATTTAAAAACAGGAGGGAGGGAAGAAAAAAAATGAAACATGAAGCTTTTTTAGAGCATGAGAACTCCTTTCAAATAACCCTTTTTTCACTTTTCTGCACCAATGCCTTTTAGTTATTAACTTTTTTTCCCTGCTTAAAGTGAATGCAGACTTTCTGGATGAAAAGACAAACAAATAATAAGACTTTCCAATATGAAACTTGCTTGATGCTTTGAGTTAAAAATAATTAGATCTAAAACACAGCCTTCTTAGGCATGTTCAGAGAGTGATTTATATAAATTGATTTTGATGGCTCTAACAGTGAGGTAATTCAAAAAACTTTAATGATAAAAAATACTTTCCTGAAAAAATGTTACTAATAGTAACAATATAGGTCTTAAATATTACATTAGCAGTCCCACTGAGAAAGCTAATGCTTTCTCCCACTTATGTTTTAGAAATACAGTCTTTTGTGAAGATAAAACTCAAATGATGGGACAGAGCAACAGGCAGAGTGCAGTTCTGCTGGCCAGAGGAGGTATAAAAAGTTTAGGTTGAATTAGGTAATTTTAGGGAGAAATCACTGGTGTTACAAGATCATTTAGACTGAAGAGCCAAAGATGAGATTTCATTCCAGCCCTGTTGCTCCCTTTTTTGTTGTCAACCACAGATTTTTAATCACACTACCCAAGTGACTATCAGAAAATCATGACATTTTAATTGCTTAAAATCTGCCATTTTGAAAATATATTCTTCAAAATATGTTTGTTTCACAGCATAGATTTGTTAACTTTGCTTTAAGCATCAGAAACCTTAAGGGAAAATCTTAAATAGAAAGCTTTGCCATATTTTTTTTGCCATTTTAATTGATTTCCTGACATGAAATTTAGCCTCAACATTGCACTAACATAGATATGTGCCTTTAATTAAATCAAAGCTTTCAATTTCTTCGGATGGCCATGAAAGACAGTTTCATATGACTTATTTCCCAAAGTAGCAATACTGCTTGTTTCTCTCTGAGTTGCAAAAATAATATTACAGAGAACATCATGAATAATGCAAGAAGTCTGATTTAACACCAGGATTATTTCTGTCGTTCAGTATCTGTGAATAGCATATTAATAGCATGTATCAGTTTTTTATGATTGAATGACAGAAATAACGAACTGGCACTGAGCCTTTGTGATTAGTCGCCAAAAATGGGATCTGTTCACTAAATCTAATAAATTTTATGTCTAAGTTTAAGCGATTCAGTGAGTTGGACTAGAACATTGGCTTTTGCTTTATTTTCAACTGTTCTGTGAATTTACATGAGACTGGTGATTGTGATGGTCACAAGGAAGTAAAATTTTGTTAATTTAAAAACTACGCACCATGTAAATGTAGAATAAATGTATGTCATAAAAATGACCTGTGACTTTCAGAAGAATGTGATGAATCCTGTTGCAGAAATAAAGTAATATTCTGTCTTTGCCACCCCACAATATCATTTTCAGGTTCCGATTTAGCAGGGAGAACTCAAGACTTGTAGAGCTATTTCAAGTTTCTCAGCAGTATAGATAACAAAAAGAGATTACCAGTAGAGGAGCCCTGGGAAACAAAATTTGCTGTTACTGTTTTTCCTTTAGTCCACACACATTAATGTCTTTGGCAGCAGCCAGCCTGGCTTTTCCTCCTGTACAGCAGTAGGACAAACCATCTCTGTTCTGCTGATCACTCCAGCCTGGTGCCCAGACTACCAGAATAACTCTGTCATTTATCCAAATCTGAAAGTAGTTTGGGGATAAAGCCAATATTCCTTTAATCCATTAACCCCACCCTTTTTAAAAATCCTCTCTCAGCCATTTGCATCCAGCAAAGCTGAAATATGAGCCTGATTTGTAAAGACAGATGCATATAGAAATGAAAACCTATTAGATCAAGGTGTTCTACAGCACTCCAGTGTTTTTTTCATAGAAAACAGGTGAATTACCAGTGAATTTTTGGAACTAAAGTTGAAAGCGTAGCAGAGGCAGTTACCACAAATGTCAATTAGTCTGACAAAACCTCTGCTTTTGTCATGGATTATGTAACCTAAAAAATGTGTATTCTATTTCATCTGTTGAAAGCTGTTTTTTGGGACATGTTTTATCCTTCTAACTCCAGGGGGGAGGGGGGCAGATGCCTTCTGATAATGGCCCAGGCATTAAATCTGGGTTGGGAAGTGTTTCTTATCTCTTTCACAACCCCTCCATCCTCCAGGGGGACATCTTCTGATAATGGGCCATTAGAGCCCACCAATGACATGACACATTCCATCATCCCATTGTGAGATGCTCCACACAGTGGGGGAGGAGCCAGCTGTTCTCAGCTAGATAAAAACTGGGACTGAAGGACACAAGGTATACACATTTTTCCACTGGATTCCCAGAGGAAGACAGGACCCATCTCACCACCACTGGATTTTCTACAGGAGCATCTCTACTCCACAGAACCACATCTGTTACTCCAGGAGGATTTATTTGGAGTGTTTCCAACACCCTGACCCGCCAGGGTGCCAGGTTGTATCCCTGACTCTGTCAGGGTTTTCCAGGATTTTTGTTTGCTTCCTTGCTTGTTTTTTTCTTTTTGGTGTTTTTGTTGTTGTTGTTGTTGTTGTTTTTTTTTTTTTTTTTTTTTTTTTTTTTTTTTGGGTTTTTTTTTTGTTATTTTTTTTTTTTTTTTTTTTTTTTTAAATATTCCTAGTAAAGAACTGTTGCTCCTATTCTCATATCTTTGCCTGAAAGCCCCTAATTGCAAAATTATAATAATTTGGAGGGAAGAGGGTTTGCATTTTCCATTCCAAGGGAGGCTCTAGCTTTCCTTGGCAGACAACTGTCTTTCAAAACCAAGACAGCTTTGAATACTCTTTTCAAGCACTCCTCAGTCCTGAAATAGGGTCATAAATGTAGAGATAAATCTCTTTAAAATATAAAGGTTCCTACCAAATTCTGCAGCAAACACAAATATGAACACTGCAGTACAGAGCAGTAGATGCAAACAGCTAGTTTTAATTAGTAAGCTGATGTGACATTTGACTTTGTATCTAAGGAAATAACAAAAATCTTGACAGGAATTTGTATTTATGACCCCTGTTACATTAGCAGCTTTTAATGTCAGAGATGATATCCGAGTCCCTATTAAGGTGATTTTTTTTTTCTTCTGCTATCATTTTTACTGGTTAAAGAAAGAAACATAGTACTGCCTAGTCTTCTACCTTTACTCCCAAAATATTTAAATGGTGGGAATAATGAAATACACTGCAGAAACCTAGGCATAGGATTTTTTCCCATCCCTGTGAAATATTTTGTTAGGCCTTTTCCCTCTAAATCTGATTCCTGTTCCATTAGGCATAGATAAATAGCTGCTTTCAGCCATAACAAGCTAGTTTCACTAAGTACAACTATGGAGAACACTCCATGTGTTCTCCCAGCTATGCAAGGAAATCATGATTCTAAACAGAAAATGTCCCTGCTTTGTTTATTTGGTTCTTTTATTTTGCATTTTATATTTGTGATGTTGTACCATAGTTACTGTAACCATTAGAATTTTTCTTTTAAAAGGTGTTAGAAAATCAGAAGACTGTGCTTTAGTGCATTTTTACTTATGGGGGAAAGTCAACAAAGAACAACAGAATAAAACTTCCATTGTATCTGAACTTGACAAATATAATGTTGGGGGCAGCTTCTTGTGACTGAAAGCACAAGGTAGTAGAAACCCTTGTTCTTTGATTTGCAGCTGAAATACTTTTTCCTGCCTGTTCTTTTGGGAAATAGGATGTAATTCTTCCCTGGATAGTCCAGTTTCCAGTGGCCATTTTATTGCAAGCTGTATTTAATTTGTCTGTGAGAGATTACATGCCCGTTTTTCAAAATGTGAATAGAAATCTCCTATACCATGAAAAGCTGTAAGTACAATACCTTAAAACTTACACCTGTAAAGTCCAGTAGAAAGCTCACTGTATTGCCAGTACATACACATTTAAAATCTTTAGAACTCAGGGGTTTTTGTTGGTTTTTTTTTTTTTTTTTTCTCAAAGATTACAAAGGCCACTTCATTGAGATCCTTTTCTTCTTATAAGTCAGAGCTCTGTTCACTTTCTTCAATTGCTAATTGATTCTGACAATTCCTTTTGAGTTGTAATTGCTTTTTGTAGCTTTACATAGGTCCATCTTGCTTTTTATTCAGGGAGTTATTGTGGTTTAACCTCAACCAGCAACTAAATACCACAGAGCTGCTTGATCACTTACTACCCTGCCACAGGACTGGGAGGAGAATCAAAAAAGCGTAAAACCCATGGGTTGAGATAAGAACAGTTCAATGAATGAAATTAAGTAAAAATATAAAATAATAATAACCACGGGGAAGAAAAAAAAAATTAATACCAGTAATAATAAGAAACAATAATTATAGTATAATAATAATGAAATAGGAGACAACAGAAAGGGAGAGGAATAAAAGCCAAGACAAACAAGTTATGCCCAAATCAATTGCTCACCATCCTCTTATGGATTCTCAGCCTGTCCCTGAGCAGCAATCAGCCACTTCCCAACACTACCCTCATGCATGGCATTCTGTGATGTGGAATATCTTTTTTGGCCTATTTGGGTCAGCTGTCCTGGCTTGGACCCTTCCTGGCATCTTGTGTAGCTCTGCACTAGGAGAACATGACACATTTAAAAGTCTTTAAGGTAGACATCACTCACTCAGCAATAACTAAAATATCAGTGTGTTATCAACATTATTCTCACCATCCAGTAGCTGATGCAATGCTAATCCAGCACTTCACCAGCTACTAGGAATAAAATTATCTCTGTCCTAAATGACACAAGGACAGGAAAAAACAAAGAGAAAAATCCATCCAATTTGTCCTCCCGCTTGAAAGTAAAAATCTCAAAATTATGAGAATAGCAAGCCACTGCTACAAGATATATTCAGCTTCCAACGAAAATATTTCATAAAAGGAGACATAGGCATCATGGTGCTGCTTGTCCTGTCATAGATCCCAATTTTAAACTTTGTACATTTCTGCATAGTCAAAAAACTGAACACTGATTTTCAACATAGTAGAGATCTGCAAAAACTTTAGGAGTACAACTATGTGTTATACAAGTGAAATATGAGTCAACAGTCTTTATTATTAATAATAATAATAATAATAATATTCTATTACAAATAACTATAACTATTTATAAACATTCTATGTGCCTATATAAATACTGAGAATATTTAGCTTCCTCCAGGTAAATTGTAAAATGTAATTTTCACAACATATGCATCTAAATATTTTAGCAAGTATGTTTTAAGCTTTTGATGCTATTTCTCAAACCATCCAAAAATGCGTAAAACACTGAAATACTTTTTCCAGCCTATATTTGGTTGTTGCCAGCAGCTGCTCTGTGTGGGAAATGTAGAATCTTATTTAATACCTCCTCAGAGATGGCAAACAGATGGTTTAATGCACTCTTGAAATGTTTGTGCTTGAGATTCAATTATTTTTGTTCAGTTAAGAGCCTATTCTTACTTTCAGGATAAAATGATGTAGCATTCCTGATCTTAAGGCCATACACTGGTACAGGCTAACATTTAAATATTATTATACAGTTTGATTAAGATTCCACTTTTGTTTAAGATTTCCAGATCTCTGAGATCATCAAGTTCAACCTTTGAACATCACCATGTAAACTGGACAGCGCTAAGTGCCAGAACCAGCCTTCTTAAACACCTCCAGGGATGGTGGCTCTACCATCTCCCTGAGCAGTCCATTCCAAATTTTAATCACCCTTTCTGTGAAATATCTAATATCTAACCTGAACCTTCCCTTGCACAACTTGAGACTATGTCCTCTTGTCTGGTTGCTGGCTGCCTGGGACAACAGGCCAAGACCCACCTGGCTGCAACCACTTTTCAGGTAGTTGTAGAGTGAGAAGGTCATCCCTGAGCCTCCTTTTCTCCAGGCTGAACAACCCCAGCTCCCTCAGCTGCTCTTCAAAGGATTCCTTCTTATTTCCTTTCCCTCCCTGAGTGTCCTGTCTAGTAAGGAGCAGTGTCTGATAAATATTAGCCAGGGCCCAGCACATTGCTCAACTTCACACCTCTCTGGAACTGCCACAGAATTTTTTCTTCACATATTTTATCATTTTAACAGAGTCTTACTGTTGTTCAGGGGTGAACTTCCAAAACCATTGTGGGAAAGAAGTCCACCAAAAATTGGCCCGTGTTCTCCCATTCCACATCTGCTGTGGTTTGTGTTTTATTAAGATGGCTTGTTCTGTTGACCCCCTCCATGTTAGTGGTTTATTCCCCATTTGCTTTTTCCTGCCAATCCGCTGGTACACCTCCTATCTTCACTTTTCAATCTTCTGCTGCACTCCCCCTTTGTTCTGGAAGATTCTGTGTTATTCAGAGTGTTATTGGGGTTTCAGAATTTTACCCTCCCCTTTTATTATTCCATTGGTTCCTGCCTTGTTGCTCATTCCCCAGAGCCTTCCGGTACCTCTTCCCCATTGGCTGAGGCTTTGTTCCCTCCCTGAGAACCTCCTCCCTTTATAAGCCCATGTTCTCCCTTATTCACTGTTCATTGTGGCGTGTCCCACTGGAGACTCAAGCCTTTGGACCTCTTCTCGTTCTTTGTCTCCACCTCGACACTTGCTCTATCTTCTGTTGGGCTTTGCCCCATTTAGACACTGCCTCGGTGCTGTGCTCCTGGTCTGTCTCCCCTGCTGTGTGTGGTGCTGGTAGTGTGAGCTAGCTGATGCTGGGTGGTTTTTTAACCCTGACACGGCGTCACACATGGCTCATGACTATTCACCCTTCAAGGAGATCTCTGAATAATCTCCGTAGAAATCTCTTTCTTGATTCTAAGCATGATGTAGACTGCACTGAGGAGACCTGGCAGACTTAGAGACAAGAACACGCTTTCCTTAACAACCAAAAGGAATCCAGAAACCTCAAATGCTGTTGTAACAGGCCTGAAGGAGAAAAAAGAGGTGGAAGCTTGAGGAAAATCATCCTCCCCTGTTTCCTGCATAGGCTGGGTACAATTATTACTGAATTCCCAGAGGTAGCACTTAGGGCCAAGGTGGGAGAGCAACACTGAACACACATTCCAGATGACTGTGACTACCCTTCATGTTATCATGCCATAAAATTATATCCCCCAGTAAATCAACAAAGCACTCCTGATCACTCTCCCTGAAAAAAGCCCTGAAAAAGAGCACTATGAAGAGCACATAGTGCATAGAGTGCAAAGTGCATACACACAGGGGGTTAAATACCATATCCACACAAACAGAGCAAGCAGCATTGTAATGAGCTGCTCTGTATTTAATAACAAACGCTTAGATCAAATTTTTTTCTGGCCCACTCTGGGCAGATCTGTCTTCTCAACCCTTGGTGCCACAACACAGTGTCAATTACAGCTGTCATGGTTTAGGAATGGTACTCCCCAGTTCAGTGCCCTCACTGACACTCTCCCAAACCAGACACATGTTCCTCCACTTCCTCCATGCATCTTCTTGCTCGAGGGATGGATGAAGTTGAGAATTGGAGACATAAAAGGTGACAATTACAGACTGAGAAAATAGCAGTTTACTGGAAACATCAATGAGATAAAAAGAACAGCAACAATGTTAATAAGAGTGTACAAAGTGAGACTGATTTTACATACAAAGTTCGCACTGAGCCTGTGTCTTGGTTTTGAAAAGACAGGTGTCTGCTAAGGAGAGGCAGGCCTCTCTAGGAAATGAGGCATTTGAATCCTTCCCTCCGTGTTATTATAATTTGGAAGATTAAAAAAATATAAACTTTTCAGTCAGAGCTATGGGGAAAAGGAATAACAGTCCTTTACTAGTAAATATAACAGGACAGACAAAAAACAACAGCAATTATAACAATAGTAGAACAGAACCAAGAACCCCGAGGGCACACGGTGGAAGCTCCGGCGCTGATGGCTGGAAGCCGGGCGCGGTGGACTGTCCTCGGCAGGCAGGGGGTGTCCTCGGCAGGCAGAGGTGGCAGTGCCGGAGAAGCCGCAGCGGCGGGACCCGGGCTCACCCAAAATCCAGCAGGACAGCGAAGAAACTCCGAATTCCTGGATACTCCAACAGATGGTAGAATTCCTAGGACCAGACTCCTTCGTTACCCGTGGACTCCAGAAGCCAGCCGTGGCCCGATCCGTGCTCCCCCCCGGAAGAAGAAAAGAAAAAACCGCGAGATCCCCCCACCCTCCGCTCTCTCCAGGAGCTTTTTTCCCTCCCCCAAAACTAAGTTATCAGTTCTTTTGTCCACGTTAAGCACTCAGCACTTAGTCTCCTAGCAACTTGGGAGGGGGAAAAAATTCTACAGCAGACTTAATCCCCAACAGCCTGACACAATATGGGGTGACCCCAGCCAGCAACGCCCCACTCCACTGCTCCGTCTGCTGTGTATTCTTCACTGGAAAGTGACACCTCTCTTGGAAGCCAGAGAGAGTCCTTTGCCCCTCACCTCAGCAAAGACAAAATATGGTTTCAAAAAAACCTCTTAGACATACCCACAGCCACACCCCTTCATCTACTGTAAAAAAAACCCAAAAAACTTTTTCCTGGCTGAAACCAGGACAAACATCTTATCTAAACCTGCCCTCTTTTATAATAAAAGCCTTTAATACTTGTCCTATCACTACATGCTCTTTTAAAAAGCCCCTCTCAGTTTTCTTGTCATCTGTCCTGAGGCACTAGGCTGCTTTAAATTCTCCCTGGAGCCTTCTCTTCCCCAGGTTGAACAAAACACACTGCCTTTCTGCAGAAGAAAGGTGCTCCTTTGATCACCACGACCCTTCTCTGGACTCACTTATGTTCTTCTTATGTGGGGGCCTCCAAAGCTGAATACAGACTCCAGGTGGGTCTCACCAAAGTGGAATGGAGGGGCAGAATTTACTCCCTCAGTCTGCTGGTCACACTCCTTTTTAATGCAGCTTAGAGTATGGTTGGCTTTCTGGGCTGCAAGCTCACATTGCTGGCTCATGTCAAGCTTTTCATCTGTCAAACAGCATGTTGTCTACTGTTTGTTTCAGTTTACCTTGGGAGGGAGGGTTAAATGATTTGATTGTTCTAAAACAATGATAAACTTGACAATATTTTACATAAGTCCTTAACACTCAGGAAAAAAAAAAAAATCCCTGCTAAAACACCAATTAAAATGAAGTAAGCATGAAATTTCACATTTATATGGAGGGAACACACAGCACTCCACCTTCTTTAAGCTACTTATTATAAATCATTTCATAGAAGTCATATACATCTGTACATGAGTTGTATGTGTAACTAGCTCAGTGTGAGTGTTTTCAGATTTCAGAAATAGCTAGAAAACACAGGACATATCCAAAGGTCAATAAAGCAATGTTAATATAAATTTTCTTTTACTCTATTAATTTTTTTCACTCAGTGTTCTATTTCTTTAGAAACCTGGTTATTTGCCTCAGTGATGGAACCAGGGAGTGTTGCTTTCTCCCAGGTTAGACACAAAATATCTCCTTTTACAATCCATGCTCAGAATATCAGCACTGACTCAACAAAATCCTGTACTCAGTGTTCTGTTGGGTTATGACTTGAAAAGCTAAAGACAATATTTAGTAGGTTTTCTAGAAAAATTAAGAAAACAAAATCACTTACAGAATTGGGACAAGATTTTCACTGAAAATATAGAGACAGGGAAGATATTTTTAAGAATACAGAAAGTTAAACATTTTTTCTGTTTATTTGTTATTGAATGAGAGAGCTAGGAAGCTCACAAAGGCATTTGTTTTGGTATGAAATGAAAAAATTTGTAGAACTTTTTATATCTTTAACAGATGTAAAACATTTTTCCTCCTTCTGCAGTCTCCTTTTTTCAGGCTTAATGAAAATAAAGTCAAATAAATAAAACTAGGAGAAGAAAAAAACAAAAACAAAAACAAAACAAAACAAAACAAAAAAAAACCAACCCAAACCTCCCTACACATTCTTTTTCACAGAAAACTCAGTGAAATTCCAGCAATTGGATCTGACAATGGTTCATTATTTCATCTCTATGTGGGTGGGTTTTGTTTATTTTTTTCCCCCCAAATTAATTTGCCTTTGCTCTGGGTGACATGAATTTTTTATGGGGTGCACCTAGAAGAAATTATAGTAAGACTCAAAATAAGAACAAGAGTTAAAGGAATGAAAGGAGAGAAGAAATAAAAATCCTATTTGTTATTGGAAGCTTTTAGCTATAGTCTATTGGAACAGTATACTTATTAACAAGAATCATTCTCCATGTGAGTAAACAAAGAAGAGTATTTGTTATTGTTTACAATAGCATGTTCATTAGCTTGCATAAACTAGAGACTTTATAAGCCTCTTCAAATCAAACATTTTTTACCAGGTACTTTAATTGCTGATGCCTAGGAAACCATGAAATAAATTACAAGTTGCCCTTGCATGATTTAAACCTGGTATGAGATTTGCCACAAACAAAAGAAATATTTCTCTGCTGGATTTCTTTCTGCATCATTTACTCCCTGCAGTTTAGAGCAGATTAATGTGTTCAGAGACTGATTGCAGTAATTACTCTGCCCTGCTGCTCTTCTATATTATGCAAACAAATGCACATGATGAAAGCGAGAAAATGGACAAGAAAGAGAGTCTTAGGCTCTCCTGATATACAACTTAAAATAATAGGTCATGAATAAAAGCTAAAACTCTGAGCTAAACCTGAGTGCAGTTCACAAAGATGATATATATCATTAGTTCTTTTTTCAAGTTTGAATGACATTTTATGTATTAATTTTCCATTAATTTTTTTAAAATTAATTCTCTTAATTTAGGAACTTTGGAATGATGACAGATTTACAGTGTTGGTAAATGTTAAAGTCTTTTTTAAAAACTGTTTCCAAATACTTGTTTGCCAGTAGCAATCATCAGTGGAAATAATTCACTTATATTTCAGTTACAGGTAATGACCATCATAAATAGTTTAATTTTGCTTTTTTCTTCCAAAAAAAAGAGTAAAATAAGAAATTTTTAAAAATATTAAAAAAGGCTGTAAAACAAAACAGGAAGTTTTGGATGGTAAACCCATAACTCCTACCAGTAATATGCTGACAATTTGTATACAGTATGTGCATCTAAAATTTACACATTCATACACATCCATAATGAAATCACTCATTCTTTTTCTGGACTGCACTTTACCTCTCTCGCACACTGCAAGACATCTGGTCAAGCTGCCCCATTTCAGGAAAAAGGCTCAACCCAGTGACCTTCAGGGGTCTCTTTCTACCAATCTTTTTGTGGCATTATGAACCCAGCCTTCCTGCAAAGAGACTGAAACTCCCATTGTCTTCTGTAAACCTGTAATTCAAAACTGTCATGGAAGTGTTCCTGCATTGGCCAAATGGGTTAAAATCTATTGCTAGTTATGATTTACATAAATGTGATAGTTATGGCAGAGAAGTTGACAAAGTGTATTCTTAGTACTGTGTAGGTTTTTTCCTCCTCTTCTTTTTTTTTTTTTTTTTAAAAAAACTTTTTTGAATAATAATAAAGATATGCATAGAATAGAGATAGTTGTACTTTCTTTTTCTTGTTGCTTGTACTTCCTTCTCTGGGTAATTATCAAGAAGTGAGGTGTAGTGATTTTTTGTAATTGATATTAAGTACTGTGTATTTGTAAATTCTTCTGTTTCCATGTTGGAGGACACCTCCATTTTCGGAGGATCTAAAAAAGATCTCACAGCATTGACACTATATTAAAAATTAATTCCAAACTTATAATTGGTAGAAAAATCTCTTTTCTTAATTTCCTTTGCAAATACTTTTCACTATTTTTGTGCTCTATCACTGAAATGTCTATAAAATGCTGTTTTCTATTGAGCTTTTAAATATTTTTCCCATTACAGTAACAATCTTTTAAAAATCAATACACAATATTGTATACATACATATAAAGTATATATTATGTATAATATATAGAAATGTTACATAGCTATGCATATATATAGATATATAGACATGTAGATATAAATATAAATACAGAGCAAACTAAAAGATTAAATATCATTCACAAAAGAAAAAAAAAAAACAAACAAAAATTATCCTTGAAACACGATACTGAGAAATAGCAAACTTGTTTTTCTGCCACAAGAAGTTGTGTGCTGAAGTCATTGGCAGTCAGCATGATCTCAGATAAGAATGCATATTGTGTCTTATAGGATTAGTGGAACACTATGTCTGCTTTATCTTGTTGCTTGAGATGTATATCGTACTTATATTTGTCTCTTCTGTCTCATGCTTTAAACTCCAAGATCAGATTACCTTCTCATGTGTCTAAGTATATTTATGGAAAATGTTGCAGATTCAGCCAGAGCTTTCTACTATGTTTTCTTTTAAATTGTTCAATGATGTTAGTTTCATCATTGTACTAAGAAATTAATAATAAATAAATAATTAGATAGAAACACTAAAAAAAAAAAAAGAAAAAAAACCCACAAAACCAACCAACCAAACAACCAATCAACCCCCCCCCCAAAAAAAAACCCAACAAACAAAAAATAACAAAAAGCCCACCACTTCCAAACTAAAACCAAACACAAAGACAAACCCCAAACCCAGAAACCAAACATAAACAAATTTAAAAAAAAAAAAAAAATCAAACCAAAGACAAGGAGAGAGTTTCTATAAGGCTGTCAGTCTGATGAATGTGGTTAATTCTGAAAATGAAATAATATGAATATTTGGGGCACAGGTCTCAGGAAAACCATCTGTTGTCAGAAGTTCATAACTATTGCCGGGCTGGAATGATTCTAGAAGGTATTTTCAAAGGTAAAAGCCATATAATCCAGTTGCCAATAAAGATATTGAATAAATGAACTGGACTTACTTTGCCTGTTTTCTCTGCTTCATGGCCCAAAGTTTATTTGCACATAAAAATAACTCTTTTTATCTTTTCAGTATCTCCCACTAGGAAGCTTGCTATTCAAAGTTCACCTATCATGAAACTTGTCTCTCGAGCAGAATAACATTATTTTCAATCAGACTGCAAACAGGTTCAGCTTAAATTGAATGGTGAGTTCAGTTACTTTGCAAACAAATGCTAGAATTAAATATTTCAGATTTTATGTGCTTTTGGATATTGTTGCTATGGTTACTAAAACCCATAGCATGGTCTTTATGGCCTTGAAAATCCAAATTTTATTGCATTAAACTTCCACTTAAGACAAACTCTTTACAGAGAATCAGGCTGGAGCAGTGCATTGTTTATACCACTGAGGTCTTTCCCCTTTCCCTGACCCCTCTCATAGGTTATCCTGCCATTCTTGCAGTCATACCTGGGACTCATCTATGTTAATCATTTGTTTTTCAAGGCTAAACATTTATGTGTGTTCTGCCTTGTACCAGAACTTTTTACCCTTGATCATATTACCACTCAGCAAAGGTGAATCAGTTCAGCAGGGAGATGTTCAGAACTCATTTCTTCCTTGCCTTCATCTATTAATTGCAGCCTGCCATCTCGGATTTTGTAAGTGACAGCGTGAAAGATCCCAGTCTGTTCTAGTGCATCCTCAAATAAATTTTACTTCAGCATCCGTTGAAAAGCTCTCATATGATGCTGGAGCATCAGGAAATAATTTCTCTTGAATTTTGTTTGTGAGGGCTTAAACCATTACAGTACAAATTCATACTGTAACAAATTTAGACTGATATTCACATCCTCACTTGTGACTTCTCAGAAGATGATTAACAAGGAAAATAGTCTCATACTATCTTTCACATTTAATGAACTAGATGTGCACACCTGCTCCTTTACACTATAATGAAGCCCTATTCATTGATGAAGGCCAGAAACAAGGGAAATCTAGCTTATTTAAGTGAATGGTGAAAGCAACATTTCAGAAACAGGCTCTTTTCTCTTTCACCTTAACAAGTTTATTTATGCTTATTATTGTGAAGCTTTATTTACTTCAATAAGCAAAGGATAAGTTATTTTACCATTCTATGCCAAACTAGAATATTTATGGAAGGAATTATAGACCTGAACATCACAATGTCTACATTTTGTTCTTGGATACCTATCTCCTTTTTCTTAAGAAGATACTAAGTAAAATTACTGTTTGCCTTTTACCAAAGTTGAATAAAATGCTATAAGTCAAGTACAGATACGAAAAGTCAGACACTCAAATCACTGGATATTTGTAAGCACCTGTTGTGGTTTGACTACAGTCAAAAACTAAGCCTCACAGAGCTGCTCACTCACCCTCCCCCACCGGGACTGCAGAGAATATCAGAAGGGTAAAGGTGAGAAAACATGGGTTAAAACAAAAGTCATGCATAATGGAAACTTAGGAAGATCCATACCATGACTCCAAATGTTGCCTCCTTCCTCCTTCTCCCAGCTTTATATGCTGAGCATGAGGCCATACAGTGTGGGACATCCCTCTGAATGGCTGGGGCCATCCGTCTCAGCTGTGCTCCCCCAAACTCATTGTGCATCCCCAGCCTGTTCTGGAGGGCTGGGGTGAGAAGCAGAAATGGCCTTGGGTCCGTGTAAACACTGGTTAGTAACAGCTAAAGCATCCCTGTGTTGTCAACACTTTTTCCTACACTATGCAAAACATAGATCCATAAGAGCTATTTTGAAGAAAATTCATTTTGTCCCAGCCAAAACCAGCTCACCACTACCTACCCTTGCAGATCTACCTTAGATTTATGACAACATGGCAGATCATATAATTTTATCTTAACCAGGAGAACCGCTCTGCTGTTTTTTGTTACCACTGCTTTCTTTGGAACCCTGAAAACTATGTGCAGGTATTGCATAAGAGAAAAGACCCTACATTGAGATAAAAACAGAATGGAACAGAAAATTATATAAATAAGTCTGTAATTAAACTTGAAATAAACCTGAAATAAAGAAAAACAAAGAAACAAAAAAATCCTTCAAGGAAACATCAACTGAAGCTAGCAACCAATGGCGCATATTTCAAAGGGAACATCTAGCTTTGTCTTTTTCTTTCTTTTTTTTTTTTCCCAAAGCATGGTTGGAGAATTCCTTATCAAAACAAATCTTTGCTCAAAGTAACAGACATAATAGTGTAGTCTTTAAAAGCAAATTGGATACTGCTCTACTGACAACTTTAATTTTCATTCACATGTTGTGCTGGGAGTCAATGACTGATTACTTTGTTAGGACTACATCAGTGTAATCAGGTAAAAATATTGAAAACCTGAAAAATAGAAAAATTAGTCTGTTGTTCAGCTGATATATTCGCTAAATTATGAATCAGGCTTAGCCAGAACTTAAATCTTGTCAATATCACCTGATTTTCCATTACTTATGTAGCATGCCATGACATCTAAATCAATGGTGGCTTGATTTCCTTTTCTTTTTTTCTATATCACTCTTTTGAACTATTTGAATTGTCCATAGTCTCGTTAAAAAAAAAAAAAAAAAAAAAAAAGGCAATTTAAAGCCAAAAATTATTTAATTTAATTTTGAGTTTGTTATTCAAGCCAAGAAAGACTGGGTGAAGGACTCAACCTTGGCTTTTACAAAAAGCTCCTGTAGTTTTAATGAATGTAATGTTTCCACTTATTTTGTGCTTGACTCTGATAACAGATATTTTCCCTGAGCTGATCATAAGAGTTATCACCTTTAGTCACTATTCCTGTTAATATTTCTATTTTATTGTGTATGAAACAGCAAAATTTAGTCTAGTGACGTAATATTAAGTATTCACTCAAGAAGCATTCCATGGCAGTTAAACAAAGCATTATGGCAAATGATGAAGAAATAACAAAATCTCAGCCATCAGGGGTTGAGAAGTCACAAGTAGTCGATTATTTCATCACCTTTTTTTCCCCTAACCTGCGCCCAGATCCAGCATAAATACCTCCTGCATCTTGGTAGAAAAGGATGATATTGCATAATCTTGTTTCTTTTAATTTTCTGGATTTGGTCTTGGAAATATCTTGTTGCAACCCTCAGAGTCTACAAATGTTGCCTTTTGAGAGTCAAACTGACTTTTTAATATGAAAAATGTGTGCCGCTAATCTCAGAAATATCAGTGATGGGTGCCTGTAGACCTGGAAAGCTGCAAAGAAACAACAAGCACATTATTGTGATAATTGTTCTGTCCTTGAAATGCCTTATATAGAACAGTCAATATCTTGTTAAACGAACATATTTTTCTCAATTTTTCTCTCTCATTTTTGTGTATACACAGATTAATTCACATAAACTCTGTCTAATGTAAATTATTTTCTCTGTTTTCTATTCCTTGGTCTTTTATCCAAACTAAAATCAGGTTTACAAACTGTGGAATAGAATATAACTTTGCTTAATGATACAATAACTAATCCATAAGCTTTTTAAAAAAAATTGTTTTCACAACCTTGGGCAGGTTAAAAGTGAAGTGTTTTTAAAAGCATCCACTATTTAATTATAGGGCACTTTAAAAAAAATATTATTGTTAAATGTTTTCTTAAGATATCTTGATGCTATTGTGATTTCCCATTAAATGATATTCATTTATTCAGACGGTTTTACTTTATTTATAACATGTCTATTATGAATTAGTAGACATGACTCAACAGTGCTTCAGCATCCTGTAAATGTTAAAGAGGTTTAATAAGTTCCTGACAAAGACATATCACCTTGAAGTAAATCAGACTTTATCAACTCAGCTTTTTTTACCTCATCAGCTTCTTAAAAAGGTAACAGACAAGGGGGAATTCTCTATGACTTTTCAGTAGATTCACTCTAGGCAATGTAGGATAAAAATAAAAATGCTCCATAATAGAACTTCTAAAAATAATGGACTTTATTAATATATACATTAAAAATCTTTTCAGGGGACAGGAGAAACACTCTATTTTGCCTTATGAACACATATGATTCTGCACATTTACTTCAAACTACAATTTGTAACTACCCAACACTTAGTAGAAGCTCCATCAAATTTAAAACTTTAGCTTCCTGGTGATAATTTCTGTGCTTATTCCCATATTAGTCTATGATTATGTTGTGTTAGTTTAATATTCCTTGTTTTTTAGAAATATATTAATATATACCTTTTTCTTTTAGTTTAAATACTTCTTTTTTTGTGGTGTCTTTTAGATGCTTAAATGTTTGCTCAGGTATTAAGAAAATTTTGTTTCCTTTGGTCTCATTATCTATGTGAAAGATTGTCCTCCAACCTATGTTCAGTTTCCTGTGACCCAACACTTAATTTTCTGTAACAGTGCTATCTGGAGATTATTCCTTTCACAAGCAACAAAAGTAACTTTACATTAGATCATAATTATTCTGATTTTATAAAATGCTGTGAGCTTCAAGCAGCTTAATACTATAAATGTTACTTACTCAGAACCCAAATAGTCATCTGTTTTCATCTTCCTGGTTATAGATGCTGTATTCTTATTCTTGTATGAAGTATTTGAAGTGTTATTTCTCTAACTGGTGACTTTTGCAGCGTATCAAACAATGCTAAAAAGGACAGCCCATATAGAATTTTGGGACGTGAGAAAACAGGGTGATTTAATTTTTTTTTTCATCAAATGCCATAAAATGTAGCTCTTCCAGTGCATAAGGAATGAGATGACTAAAATATTTTTTACTGTTTAAGAGGTGGCAATATAGTAAAAGGTAACAACTGTGTTTCAGAAAAGCTATGAAACATTCTATAGCTGAAAAACACTGACTTAAATATTACCTGAATTTCACAGGCTGCTTGCACAGTTTATATGCTGCTACTGTACTCTGCAATTGAGAACTTACAGGATTTTACACTAAATTTCATCTTTTTAATCTGCTTGCTTTTGTCCAACTGCCAGAACACGTTCTTTTTATATGCTCTGAATCTATATATATCCAATAAAAGAACCTTCTATATATAAATTCTCCTTCAAATAGAAGAATTTTGTAGTGCTGCACTTTCCTGAGTACAAAATGATCGCTTTATGGGTTTAAAATTCGTCAAAAGTCATGGCCTGTTTAGAACAAAGCTGGTGCTTGTGACAGTGATTACATGCAGACTCGAAAAATAGGGACAGGATGTCCCACTGCAAGTACTCCATGGCAATTCACTTCTTGTAGTCTCTTTTCCCATAAAGGTTGAAGAATGACTGCTGTAGGTTACCAATTTCACATCCTTTTCCTTCATAAATGACTTATGGTAATGTATTTAATGATTCTGAGCTAGAAACTCAGTATAAATTATAACCAGAAATTTCTGTATTCATGATTAAGACAACATGCTTAGTCATTACTCTTTTCTTTCCCAAGAAAGGTCTGTGTTTTTCTCAGTATATTTCATCCTTAAAAAAAAAAAAAAAAAATTTAAAAAAAAAAAATCCTTCTAATAAGTGAAATTGGATTAACTTCAGAAAAATCTTTAACCCCCTTTCCAAAACTTTTTTGTTTCATACAATCTTTTTGACAAGAAATACCTGTGAAAGTCATTCAACAAGATTTCTTTTTCATTCCAAAATATGAGATAAAAAGGCTCTGCTGGAATAAAGATAGTCATAAAAAGAAAGGGATTCAGGATTTTTTTATTGTTGTTGTTGCTGTAAATAGTAATTTTAAAAGTCTTAGATTTTTGAGTTCTCTTGTATTTGAGTAAATAGATTTTTGTTCCTCTTTGAACTTTATGTGAAAATTCCCAATTTTCTTCAGTTTAATATTGTTCCTCTCATTGAAATTACTGTTTTGGGCATACACTCTATGTTCTCTACTCTTATTTTTAATAATTTCTCCTCTTTATTTATTCTTTCTATGTATGAGAATCAGGTCATTAAAATGTTTAAATTATTTTTATCTGGAATTCCAGTTAAGTAATTATCTCCAAGGTAAAATATAAACTCGATATTAATATGAATTTTTCTTGTTTATTTTTTACTGTGCCGCTTGTTCCTTTTAAAAAATACTCAGGTCTTTCTCACTACACATACAATTTAAGTAGTTGCATTACATGTCAGAATACCTGAGAGAGAATAGCGAAACATATAATTAAATTTTGTATGCTTGCTTGCTGCAATTGGGGCAAGATCCTTATAAAATAATCAAAGATAATGTAGCTGGAATGAGGTTCAGTATGGACTGAAATTATGTCAAAAATCCAATTATCACCTTACCAGATTTAAGGCAGTGAAACTACCTTTGTGATATCTGCCCTTAGCTTTAATACATATAGAGTTAATGTGTTTATATTGCTTATTATAACATAGTAGAAATTTGGTAAGACTGAAACACATTACTTTTATGGAAAACTCTCCAAAGACACAGGAAAAGTCAAATTATGGTAAATACACAATTTGCAACCCATGTTCTCTCATTTCTTTCTATGGGTAAGAACCATGATCCTTTTTAAATCTCCATTAGAACAACTGAAATTTGAATATGCTGTAAAATCTTTTTATATATATATATATATATATATATATAACTAATTTTTTTTTCCCTGACATTTATGGGGAGCATATAGTGACTTTTAATTACTCTGGACTTTTCATAGTCACTGTTCAAAAGGGTTGATGTACTTGAGTGTACTTGACAGTAAATAAAACCCTTTATTGTTGGTGATCTACCCTTATGGTAGAAGTTGTGAAAACTAGATTAATTCTGAATACAAGCCTTCATTGATGGCTGGAGGACAACCAAACTTGTTTCCTTTAAGAAAATGGATGGGAACCACTTGGTCACAGCTGAAAATTATGCCTTTGTGTCTGGTTCTGTTTCTGCACCGGGTGGGACCTGACCTCCGGCTAGCTCTGGTCAGCACAGCCACAGAAGGTCCCAGTTCGCTTCGGCTTCTCAGCTTAGCAGCTGGACCCAATAGTCTTGTGACAGTCAACAGCAGCAGAAGAAAAGATTGGCTCTCAGCTTTGCAGGTTAAAGATGTTTATTCAGGCCGGGCTGCGGGAAGTCCACAGCTGGTCCAAACCTCAGGCCAGAGAGGCCAGAGACCCGGAGCTGAAGAGAGTTTGAATCTCCCTCCTCCAACTTATAAGCAGGGGAGGGAGGTTACAACAAGACAATAAATCAGGGGATCCAGGGGATAACAAGATGCGCCCATCCCCAAGCCTCTGACCAACCACCTCCAGAGCTAAAGGAATTCCCCCCAGGAAGCCTATCACCTGAAGCCCTCTCCCTGAGATTTTGCAACCTGGGAGGGCTCCTCAAAGTGATAGACAGGCTGCCCTAGAGCAGGGGGGGGCAGAGGGGATGGACACAGATAGGTGGGGGGTGGGAGGACTGATACAAAACACCTTATTATACAGAGAACACAAAAGGGAATGGACAGTTACAAAACTGGGGATACAGTGAAATGAACCATAACATAAACTTCTTATAAAAACCTAACAAAACACTTCTTGCATCGCCACATGCTTTATTCATGGTGTAGCTATACATATAGCATAAGGTGATCTGTAGGTACCTTCCTGGGCCTGATGTGGCATCGTGAGAGGTCAGTAAAAGAAACGCCAGTGACTATGAATGACACAAGCCTGCAGTATGTTACTTGGGAGTGAGTTTCCCTTTTAGACAAGTATTCAAACTATCTGTTTTTCCACCAGTTCTGATTGTCTCAAGAGCCGAACGCACATCATGCCTTTTGCAATGTTTTTGTCAGACTGTCAGATTACATTACCAAATGAAAAATTGACTCCTCTGGTGTAAAACCAGTAAGTGACAGCATAATTCCAGCTTTGTGCTGTAAGATGAGATCTCTACAGAGCAGGTCAAAAACGTGATTACACAAGGAAATTCACCAACGGGCATTCAAATTAAGCTTTTCAAGTGCCATAACTTGATGTCAATTTATAAGAACAGCTTTAATATAGATGAAAATATTTTTGGTTTTGCTCAGCTCTTTTAACTTGAGAACAGATGCTGTTGTATGGTTTGTTTTTTTAACTTGGCATAGTTCTGAAATTATAGATATGCACTCTGGTGCTGAGTTGCACCAATAGCTGTGTTTATGCTTAGTATCTTATTCTAAGACACTTGAGAGCATTGCTGTTGAGAAGATGGTTTCATATGTTTAACAATGACAAAAAAATGTGTGTTTAGGCACATCAAGAACATCAGAAGTGGAAAGGGGCAGCTTCCATCTCTGTGGTTCAGGCGAATATCTTCATTAGTGCTGATAATGTTATAATGTCAGGTACAAACATACCTCTGAGAGGTTGTATGACTCTTGAGAACTCAACCTAGTGTGCTTAGCTATACATCTGGCTTACACTTGAATTTGTCCTAAGGAAATTTCATTGGTTTGGCAGAGTGAATTCTCTGTGCTGGGGTCTGTTTCTCAGTAACTTCTCTTTTCTGAGAAAAGAAGAAATTATATTGGCAAGATTATTCCAGCTTAATACGTTCTCTCATTTAAGTTAAATGTTTGGTGTTCTGCCATTTCAGCCATCAATGTCCTTTCAGACAGCCATGGGTATGTCTGGTGCCTTTTTATAATGGATAAAAATGTGTGAACTACTTTCTGCAATGGGGCAAGGCAAATATAGCAACTTCTGACAAGCCGTGACAATGTACAACATATCATCTGTTCCTTACGCTCAAGTGAAAATCTGCATCCCTACACAGAGGCAAGTTAGACACCTGGCAATAGCTGCCTATGTGCAAGAGAGCTGGTGAATATTCTGGGATATAAAACACATTAGTGGTGGAAGAAGAATGACCGATCATATATTTATTGTACACTAGAATATACAGAGACATAGCTGGTAGCTTGACTGCATACAGCCATGATAATTTGCGTTATTATTAAAGCTTGTTTGCGTATCAATGAAAACTGTATTAACTATTCCATAGTAATTGCTTATTTATGAGCTTTGCTGTGTTAATATAAAGTGATCACCACATTAGGATTGAAATATAAAAGGAAAAAATTCTTACACTTTTGAATAGTGTATAAAATTTTTTTAAATCTAGACTGCATATCAGAATTCTACATAAATGGATTAATCCTTAAAGCCTCAATTAAGATTTATTTTTTCCAATCCTGATTGACTAAACCATCTCTATTTTTCATATTAGTTAGTATTTGTAAAGTAATGCTGCATGTGAATTTGCAAAACAGGTTGTCTCCTGTACAAAACCAGAATATATATGTGTATAAGTAAAAATCAGTGGAATATTTTCAGAAACTAAAAGATATGAAAACTTTTCATAAAGATTGACCATTTTTGTTTTCTCATTCATTGTGAAACTGTTCAAAAGGAAACTGAAAAACTTTACATTAGACTACACATTTTTTAAAACTATAATATTTAAATTACATCTGAACAGATATGCTATTAGATATTCTTGATTTGGGGGGAAAAAATTAAAAATTGCCCCTCAAACTTTTCAGAACAGGCATTACATACCTTTTTACTATGATTTGGTTTTTTCATCTGATTTATTTCATACTAGTTAACAAACTATGATCGGATTTTAATATCTTTGACAGAGCTGACTTGCTACAGTAAGTAAATAAATAAAGCTCCATACCTGTTACTAGAGCTGTTTAAAATATAAGAATGCAGACAGTGGTTATCAGCATTCAACCTGACTACAAAGTAATTTGGGAGCATGGATTTCATTGTTTTCTCTGGTGATATATTTGCTATTCTTTAGTTTTAAGAATGGATTCTTTATTTCAGCAGCTATATTAAGTGTTCTTTGTATTACTGATCACCAAGGCCATATTTAGATTTAACTCTTCATTTACTTTAAATTTAAGGGTCCTAAGCCATTCATGACTCAGGAGACAACTAAAATTTTGGTATATTTTGGTGCACCATGTTTACATTAGTCTCCAAGAAATAGAACTAGTTTGTACAGAAGCAGATATTTTAACTCACTAGAAAGAGATTTATTTGGCTTTTTCTCTTATTTTCTGGAAAAAAAAACACAACCCCAAACCAACAACAACTTACAAACATATAAATCAGTTCTTGAAGATCAGGAAAAAAGACAAGAAAATAGTTGCATAGTCGTAAAGAATATTTCTGGTCTACTTTTTTCTTAAATACAGGTTTCAGTTCTTGAAAATAAGGTATACATTGTAAAAGTTGTACTGGAAATTCTTTAGAAGGATTCATAAAGAAGTCTTTAGAATGTACTCTGTTTTGATATGATACTCTATCCTTTTTTCACCTATCATGCTATCTAACTGCATTCAGTTCCTTCAATCTTCATGTCTGCTATAATAATACATTTCAGAAGGAATCCAAGTTGTCCACTCTGTTTTTCATCTATTTTTAATAATGTAAAAAAGAGGAATAAAAACTACATTGTAAAGTATTTTGATATTGTGTTTTAGAATAGAGGTTCTTCTATGTTAAGAGGTAGTCTGCCATCCTACCTAATTAATTCAATTTTGCTTTTTAAAGTGCATATCCACACTCCTGCTTTTATGTTTTTCAAGTCTCTTGAAGTACCTACAACAAAAAATTTGCAGATGATCTTATGGTCTGTGCTCTAGCTCAGATCTGCAGATCAGATGCTAGCAGCTTTTCTTGAGCAAAATCTTTTCCCATTTATTTTCACATCTGTGACTAATATATGTTCTTCAATTGCTATATTAACTCTGATCAGGTTTTAACTCAAAGCTTGTCATTCTTTTCTATGTGGCTTTTGGAAAGGCTTATTGATGCATTTATCTTGTGAGCTATAAAATATTTTCTTCCTTTTTCATAAGGGTAATTGCCTAGGTGTTCCAATCTGGTTGTTCAAGACATGAAGAGTGACCTCTGGTTTAAAGAAGAAATGCAAGTTATAAGCAGGAAGATAGAGTTTTAATGAGTGTGTCTATAACTCCAGCCACAAGATCAATAATTAAATCAGTCTGGCCCAATTACTATTTCGATGAGATTCAGATTTTGTAGTTTGTTGTGTAATACTGTAACCATCTTACTTCTTTCAAGCATCTCAATAGCAGCTTGTAAGCACAATCCTGTGTTCATTGTACTGTGAGAGAGCACTAGAAATGTTATTAAATGCTTGGTGTTGTACAGCAGGATGAAAAGGGCTGTGTTTGACAACCCCTGAGCCTTTTAGAGGTTACATCACTGTTTGCCAAGGCAGAGTTTAGGTGGGACAACAACAGGATCACACTGTCCAGCCATACATGACCAGGAAACACTGATCAGGATGGATTTTTGTTAGCTGCACAGTGATTTCTCTCAAAAGGTTTCTATTATAACTCAGATACACGCGCGTGCACCTGCACACACACACTCATCTGACGTGCCCTGACCCACCAAGAATCACTTTCCTGTAGTTGAGACTGTATTCTCAGTAGTGGCTTATGGTAATATTTTATTCTTAGACTTCTTCTTCTCTTTTATGCTGTTATATGCATGAAGCAGATGTATGCTTCTCCTATTCCATATAAAAATCACCATCTCAACATTATTGCAGGGCCTTTTGAGAACTATTTGATTTCATTGTGTTGAAAGCCACCATATTTTTGAGAGGAAAAATTTAAAAAGAAAGGCAAAACAAGAAACCTCCAAAAAAGTAAATGTAAAGTTGGGGAGAAACCTTTTTCATATTGCTTCATTTGTCAACAGTACCTTAAAGACTTTTCCTGTGCTGCACTCAATACTTCTGTTGAATAAGAAATATAGCTCTTCCTACTGGTCAAAACAATTTATTTGAGGGAAGTAGCAATAAGTATAAGAACAACATGTTTTCTTAACATGTTTTGCTGGATGATGTAGTAAATATATTCCTTTAGCATACTACTTTTTAAAATAAATAATTTAAATATGAGTGTTAGTATGAGATGAAATATGTTGACAATAAAGGAAACACAAAAAATGGGGCTTTTTAGCATTTTGATTTTATCATGTAAAGGTGTTATTCCCCAACTTGCTGGCAAACCCCCATGCTATTTCAAGAACATTTTTTGGATGAAGATCTTTGAATAATTTGGGGAAAAAATTGCACATCTTTGTATTAAAAGACTAAATTTTGTATGATAATTAAGATTTATTTTTGTCTGTACTTTATGTAGGTGAATTAAAACATTTTCCAATGGTGATATTCACAAAAGAAAAACATTTTTTTCTAGGGAAATTTTTAGTATAATGATAAAAACTTTCTAGTTATAGGAACTTTAATTAAAAAAGGACACCTATTAAAAAGTTTTAATAAAAAACCCCACACCAAACAGAAAACCAATCAACCAACCAAATAAAAAAACCTCCATGGAAAATTATGAGGAAGGATTTAATGGCTTCAAATTTGATGAGCTACTTTTTGGGGGGCAGATTTAGACTTCTCATCTTTAAATCCACACTAGAAGAGTATTTGTGAAACAACTGACAGATGCCTCCCTAATTGCTACTACAAAAGAAGAAACCTATGGTTTCTGTTGTCAAATTATAGTACTTAATAGCTAGGGTAGGCCTTAACAATGATAAGTCAATGTTTAAGTATTTGTGGTGCACAAAAGCAGCTTCACTACTGAAATACAAACAAATTCCCCATATATGCACAATACTTTTAAAATAATGTAAGAAGTGGGAATAAAGAGACCCTATAAAAAAGAAAGTCTTGATAATGTTGAAGGCAATAGATAAGGGTTATTGAGATGAGATCAATCCCATTATTCTTCATTTGTCTAACATAAATTTTACAAATTTCATATTTTTATCTTTGTGATACTTCTGTCATGATGAGACTCAAAGCTTTGCAACTATTCAAAAGGTTGAGCAAACTATTATCCTGTGAAGGCACACAAAGGATATGAACAAGTTTCTGAGGCATAGGTAATGCTGTCCAGTGTTGGTCTTAATGTCACTGCAGCATTATCAGTTCAGTTGCCCAAACTTCTTATTTTCACACAGGCACACCATATTTATCAAACACAGGAACTCAGAAGTCCATCTCTCTTGGGATGGTCATCATCTTTAGAGAGATGTCACTGTTGTGGATGTCATGACACAGGAAATTAATGACACGGCTTTCTACTTGTCTTGTCTTGACTTGAAGAACTGAGCTGCTGAGGGGAACTGCAAGAGAAAAGTGCCAAGGACTAACACAGACCAGACCAGAAAGTTTTACCCAGGGAAGCCAAGGACACATCACTGCCACCACTCCTCTGGTGCCTGCTTTCCAAACTGTTGTAGAACTTTTCCCTATATTCTTCCAAGTTGTGTGGTAATACCTGCCAGGATGTAGCTGTCCTTAAATTAGTGGTGTATAAAATGGAAATGAATTTAATATTCTCTTGAATTTTGAGACTACAGAATGAAGCTAGTTTATAATATTAGGCATTTTCTTAGAGTTATGAAAGGTAAAGAATAACTCATTCACTGCATGTACCTATATCTTTTTATGTATACATACCTTTGGTTTAGATAAATATTTTTTATATTTTATTTAAACATTAGGACTACATGACTTAAAAGTAAATCATATACTTTAGCATTTTAAAGCATCATAGGGAAATAGTTCACAAACAAGACTTTCATGCAGCATATTTTAGACCTTGGTTTACCTTAGTAATATGGAAACAAATACTCCTAACGCATGTTAAAAAGAAAACTAGTTATTTGATGGACATCTTTTAAGAGTAATCCTATTACCTAGGTGTAACCCTGATTAATTGAGATGTCCTGAGAGCTAATTGACTCTTATTAAATTAGAGTAAAAGTATTTACCTATTAAATTACAGTAAAAGTGTTTTCTAACTTTGCATTTAATAGAAAGTAGCTGGGATAAAGAGAAGAAAAGCTTAAAGCTTTTGATAGCCACTGAACTTTCTGCCCAAATTATCTCATACTGTGTAGAGTCTCTTTCTAAAACAGACCATTAAGCAATTACATGGTTCTGCTTACACTTTCAATAACTTCTAAAGGCTAAAGACAGAATGACAGCCATGTAAAAAGATGAACAGTACTCATGTACATTAAGAGCTGATCAAAGAGTAAAGTCATACCTAGGCAGCAATTAATACCACTTCAAGTTAAGGGAAATTTTCTTACAATGTTGTCACTTTATATTATACACATTGGCTCCCATTCAGTCAAAAACATACCAGACCAAGTTATTACTTTGAATAGACAAACAAAACCCTTTCAAAATCAGAATCTCAGGCAAAGAGGAAACAGCTGTGTTCATTAAGTGTCCTTCAGGCTTGTTTTCCTTCAACAATAGTATGATAATCTCTTTTTTCCCCTTTCTGTTGCACATAGTCTACACAGTGTTAGATGCTCCACAGGAGCACTTATATCAGGAGAGAAAGTAGCCTGGGCTCTTTAATGCAAATCATAAAAAATAAGTACATCCTTCCTTTGGCTGTAAAGGGAACCCAAGGCTGCTTTTCTTTCAAGTTAGACAACTCCTTCAATAGCAGTTCCCATCAGATTTCTCCTATAAATGCACACAACTTCTCCCAACAGAAACACTTATCTCCAGAATCATTAATAATTTCTTCCTACAGATTGGAAGGAGTTATTACAGGAAAAGGAAATTTACTAATAATCAGATGGCTACTACACAAGGAATATATGATCCAAGTGTTATGTTATTGTGCCTGTGAGAGTATTACATCTGTTATGGCCTTTATGTAATCACCTTGCTCTTTGTTTTCTGCTCATCCTATTTCCCAAGGCTGTTAATTTCTTTCTTCATTTCATTGCTAATCTCATCCAGTTTACAGGAAAAAAAAAAGGAAAAAAAAAAGCGTACTCCTAATATTTACAAGCTATTATGACTTTTTTTACATCATTTCAGAAGGAAAAACTGGCACTCATTATCTCAAGGAAGCAAGGTTTTAGACTTTCACCCTGCCAAAGCTCATATATGTGTAAGTTAGAAACATGCATAAGTTTTAGCAGGTTTGGGACATAATTAAATATATATTATTTTTCTTTTTTCAGTTGGTCTCAATAAGAAAGTTGAAGATTTTTAAAATGTTGCTATCTATGTCTTGTCTCACTGAATTTCTACTGTCATGGTACAATTTTAATAAGCTTAGTGATGCATACTGATAATGTAAATTGATATTAGACTGTTGTCTTTTACAATTAATTCAGTTTTAAAAATTCTTTACTTTTTAAGTATGAGAAAATATAGTTTAAAATATCTCAATTAATAAAGTAGCTTGGTAAATTTAAAATATTACTAGTATGAAGATATGCAAAGATTCATGTAATAGTAGAAAAATATATCATTATTTATCCCTTTTAATTTCTAAAAGAAATCCTAGAAAATTTTGAGGGAACACTGATGATTTCAATGGGTGAAATCTGCTACTAGACTTACTATTAAAATTAACTATTTTTTTTTTCCAGAGATATTTCCATAGAAAAGTCACAGTGTTATAAAAAGTGACTAGAAAGTAATCAAGGTAAGAATGATCACTTATTTTCCGTATTATCTCTCATACCAAAAATAATTTATAGGTTTTAGAATGTTTAAATTGAAACTCACAGTAGCAGCATTTTCTTTTTTATTCCCCACAATAAATATTCTGGGAGAGTCTTTAAAGCGATAGGAGTGGACACCAACTGGACACCTATCAGATACCAACTTCCAAAAGAAGCTGGAAATATTAACATGTCATTTGTGTCATCGTTTCAAACCAAAAGGGCACAATTATAGGTATGTGTCAGAGCAACAAATAATATCTATAGAAGACAGATTGCTTTTTATTTACTTCATTTCAGATTTTTGTTTTCCTCTGGAACTTGAACTCAAATAACCTAAATCCTGGCATTGGTTCTCTTCTTTTCCCAGACTTATCACCAGTAAGTTTAACTGAAACAGTTAAGGACAAAATTAACTACTTAAAATCCCTTCAGTTTTTAAGTTTTCTTGAATTCTTATCCTTATTTAGTAGGATATTATGAGAAAAAAAGAAGACCTCTTTATTTCCTCTTCTGTTGAGAACAGTCAGCAGTGGATTGTGTTGTCCTGAGAGGCATCCATCCTTCAGAGGATTTTATTCCTCAACTGGACCAAGACCTGGACAGCTTCGTCTGACCTCAGAGGTGGCCCTTTTGTTGGCAGAGGAGTAGCCTAGAGATCTCCCAGGGTCCATTCCATGATCTGCAAGAAACTTGTAGGTCCACAACTTCTCTATGCCATGTCAGCACGGAGAATAAAGAGTAACTCGTACAAAATTTGAGTAATTTATCCTCACTGACAAAGATCTTTTGGATTTTGTGAGGCACCCTTTCAAATCACACTAGGTGAATAGATAAGAATGGCAATGCTTTGGATATTTGCTCTTTTTCCATTTGCTGCGGCAGCTGGAATTGATTGCTTAAGCTCTCATTGGAATAAATCCCCAAGTTTTAATATTTCAGTAGTATTTCAGGATTCCCTCGTATGTCATGTACCCCAGAAGTCAGATATTACTTTTTTTTTACATTACTCACACACTTTTTACCTATAGATATTTTTGACAGCACATTCCACCAAAAACAAAAAAACAAAGAACACAACAAAAAAACAAGCTACATTTGCTCTCATATTAAAGGTGTAAGAGAACTTGCATGATGTTTAAAAGTTATTTGCTTCTCACTGATAAGCCTTTATTTGAGGTTTCCCATCCTGTGCCTATTTTGTGTTATTTTTCTAGTTCCTCTTTCCATGTCGTAATTAAAAATCTGTACTTAGCCTGCTGATAATTTATTTAAGAGATTAATGATTATTTTTTGTTATTAATGCAGGTTAGTCATGAGTTGAAGAGACAGGAGGAGTTGATATGAAGCTCCTTCTGTGTTATATTTGTTTGAAGAGGTGTTTGTAGTTCTGGGCAAAGGAGTTGTACCAGAGAGAAATTTTAAGGCCCTGGAGGCTGAGAACTACTTTCTGAATGGTTGTAAATGCCCTTCTGGGCATTAATGTGGTGTGAAACTGGGATAGTTTGTATTTCTGCATGATTAAAAGGATATTTTTATTTTTGCATTATTAAAGGGATATTTTTTTATTTTTGCATACCAAAGTGATAGAGAACATTGACATCAGACAGAGAGGCATTTCTGGATTAAACGCATCTTACCGAACTAGCTTCCTGAAAAATGGGCATCCAGTCAAACTATTTGTCTAGGCCTCTTCTCCCTCGCCTTTTAGTCAATAGAGAAATAGATTCTGCCACAGAAAATTCATAACCTTATCTCAAATACACAACCAAGATGAGATGGATTACCTTCTGGGAGGTGCCTCTTTCTCTTGAGTAACAGTATAGGGAGTTTACATTTTGAACTCTAACCAGCCGTTTAACTTTTAAATGGCTAGCTGAGCTGAAATACACTCTTTACATACACTTTTAGATCAGATTTCTGTTTTCAAACAGGAAAATTAAAGACTTGGTAAATTCATTCCATAATATGGAAACAAATGCTCCTAATGTATGTTAAAAAGAAAACTGTATGAACTGCATTTCCAGCTTTTCATCTGATGCTGTGTCAGTGATCTTCTGGGTTCAAAGAGTCAGCAATTCTCAAGCCTCTAAGATGAGGAGGCTGAGGAGCAGAATGACAGGACAGGCATCTAAGAAAGCTTTAAATGCTTGAACAGTGAATTCAGAGTGTACAAACAGATTGATCAGTACTACAGGAAATGAGAATTGTGTTGTTGCAGGTCAGCTACATCAGCATTAGTGAAAGAAGTAAACTAATAAGGAACAGTGAAATAGAATAGTATTATGGTAGTCAATATTTTGAAGAGAGCTGAAGAATTTGGATCTTCCTTGTCAATTTGTACGTCTCTGTATTTGAAAACTTTAGGACAGGAAAGAGAGGGCTCAGACCTCTGATGCTCTGCTATTTTACAAGAGCCAATTTCAGCGAACAAATCTGCAATTTTTCTAATATGAATTTTGAATGGTTCCTCATAATGTTGAAATATTCTAATTCCAGTGTATTTATAGCTTTAGTGATTATGATTAGACTGCCACTTTTCTACCAATCTATGTGCATATTTTCCTTAGAATGTGTATTTAGAACAGCAGTTTAATGCCTTACAGTAAAAATATCTCATATTTGAATAAAACATGCAGCAGAGATTTCCTGGAACTGAGTATATTAGACATTGCTAATAACTCTTAATGACTTTACCACAGTGGAAATCTGCTTCTCAAAAGCTCAAACATTAGAAGGCTCTTGCATTGCCCAAATGGTATAATTCATGTCAGTGTGTATTTGAATTTTTCAGTTTGACAGATAAAATTTAGCAAAGACTTTTTTTGCCTTTAAAAATCGTGTATGTGTAAGACATAGATCTTTCTCTAGTTGAACTCATGAGAAACTGTAGAAAATCCATTTTAATAAACAAAACCCAAATGTACAAAAGTTTCAGTGAGAATGCAAATCTTTGAAAGTCATTAGAGAGGGGGAAAAAAAAAAAGGGTGTACAAATTTTTTAATTTGTCATAACTTCCTAAGACAGTTCCTACTTAAATCATACTTTTAAGCTCGCTTTAGCAGTTGGTTGGGTTTTGTGCCTTTAAAAGCAATACTGTCTAATTTGTATTCTTTACAACCCAGGACAAACCTTAGCCCTACCAATGTCTAAATATTGTATCACCACGGTTCTTGGAGTGAAGAGATTCCCACAGGTGTAAGTTGCCAGATCTGGACATCTAACATTGGAATTCAACTGTGTCCATGCTGGCATCTACATCTGATCCCATCACTCTTGAAACCTTTTAGCAGTTGGTGTGTCAATTGACACATATGGGTAACTAAGGGCAACCATCAAACGACAGCCAAAATGCAGAGAGCAGATTTATTTCATCACCTTGCTAACAATGCCAGGTGGCAGAGACACATGGGCACACAGGCTCCATTCATGTGGACCGCGGCAGAGGTGGGGCTCACTGCTGGCCTCAGAATAATAAAAGCACTCACACATCTGTGTGAGAGTGAGCAATCTCTCCACAGGATTTCTACTTCTCAAAACAGGTAGAGGATGAACAACATTAGGCATAATAAATGTAGTTTCCCACACTGACAGTTTTAGCATTCCTAGCTGCAAAGTCACCTTAAGTAAATCCATTCCTTCCTCCTCTTTTGCATTTAACCCTTTTCTCCCAACAGTCCATGAACAGATGCAAGTGTTCTCCAAACATGATTCATTTTACCTTAAATACTTAAATTTGGCTGGATGAAACAAATCCTTGAAGTGTCTACTGCTCTCCACGGAGAATCAAGGTTACAAGATTTGATAATATATCTGCACTCAGACAGGTAGAGTTGGATGACACTCCCTGATGTTTTATAAAAATTTTGACATACATATCAAAGTGTATATGTATATATATGTATCTAAACCATACTTTATCTAGAGGGTTTGATCTGGTAGGCACACTTGCCAAATTCTTCTGGGCTGAATTCAGTTCAGTATGAAATCTGAGAGAGAAGGTACTAGAGTTTGTAGAGAACTGCTCTAGAAATTTTTGTCATTTTCACACTTTTTTTTGAAGCAAAAACTGAAAGAGACCAGGAAAAAAAGAATTAATCAGTTTGGGATGGGTGGGAAGTGCTTAATTCATTTGTGAATGGAAATGCATAGTTATATTGATTTTAGCTTGCTTTTTTTTAAAATATATCTCACTTCAGTCTTTATAGTAAAAGACTGATAGTGGATGCAAAGCATCATCAAAAGATTTGTTTAAAAATTCTGTTCTTTCTCTTTAGAATAACAAGTCTGGTTGCATCTGAAAACATAAATGGAATATCAATTAGGCACTATGTTTCTCTACATCAACCAGGTAATACTACCTTATATGATTATATGATTGAAGTTGAGGGGAAAAAAATCCCCGAATTTCATTATGTCCTCCTTCCTCTCTTTGACAAGGTTTGTGTTATCCAGATTGATCTCTTGGCAAGCAGCAATTGTCTTAAGTAATTTCATTATGGAGGCGCAGACAAGGAGACAGTTTGGATTAAGACAACATTTAACACTGAAGTATCTGCTTTGTTGACAAAATTAACAACTCACTGTCAAGTCAGCAGTACCAATCGAGTACATTGCCAAGTAAAAGGCTTTCAACTTTTGTTTTCCAGAAGCCACACATATCACTAAACATGATGTACATGGGTACAAGGAAATCTATCCTGTTTATTTTACTGTAATCAACTTACACTAGTTGTTTTGAAGTATCACACTGCCCTTGGGAACAAAATATAATGGTCCAAATTCAATGTATATCACCTATGTCTAGTGAAAGCATATTTCACCTTCTGATCCTGCAGTGTTATTAGCATTTATGAAACCATATGTTCTTCTGGACCAAGGAATAGAGGGAACCGAAAACTAGCGTGCCAAAAATAAATTAGCAATAAACAACATAAATTTTCAGCTCAGTGAACTTATTTGTCTCCATAAGTCTTGTTCAGCTTGGTCAATGTCACTGTGAACACAGTATCTGTGTGGATAGAAGAGAAATAGCGTGAGAAAAAGCTGAAGGCAGGAAGATGCATAGGTTAGCAGCAACACAGTGCTACATGTTCCACAGTAAGCTGTGACCTGAGCCAGACTGCTATCCTATTCTTTTTAATGGTATTCTGAAACCATGGAGTAATAAATTTTGAAGCATGTGTAATATTCTACATTAAAGTGGTAATGTTGCAATATTAAAGGATCCCTTTTGCGTCAGGAATTATCAGGAACTGGTCTAGCTGCTCATCATCTGAGAGAATATAGCAGTGGGCTGCTGATGTAGTCCAGCCCCACTGCAGCTCAGACTTGGTGTCTGAGCTTCTGTTGGTGTCTAAGGACTCCAGAAGCTGAAATAGAAGTGTTGGTCTTAAGCACAAGAATAAGTTGTGAAATTGTTAGATTTTGGTCAAGGATCATGGGAGGATGTGAAAGTACAGTAGATGTCTAGGTTTCTTCAGGCTTAGACCCCAGGAAACAAGTCATTAACAGGGACCTGTTTTGTTAGACCCACTGTTATTCACAGAGCACTGTCATATGGTGGTGATTTTTTTAGTAGGAGGAGGTAATGATTGTAATGAGTTTGCAAGATCTCAAGACTGAGGGTTAGTTCTAACAGTGATTTTTCTATTTCTGTGGCTACTTTGACTTACTTTTGTTTAACTTTGTATGATACTGTCATGATTTTAAATTCTAACAATGTTGTACAAATACTAGTATGTTAGAATGGTAGAGGACTTGAGAAATTATACACTGCATAGACTTTCAGAACATCAGGAAAAGAGATGGAAGGCAAAGTGTGTGTTTATCCACTGCCATTGTGTTGCCTTTGCTGCTAAAAATTCAAAATGTATTATTTCAATATCTGAAATTATTACAATTTGACTAATTATGATTCTTGAATTAGGTTGTTAAGACATCAATTATGCTAAGAAAAAATTATTGACTTAATATAGAGGGCATGCTTTCTTTTTTCATGTACAAAGTTACGAGCATGAAACTATTTATTCTCTGCTAATTGCCTATGAATCAAAAATTCCATGGAAGAAATGAGTAATTCTCCAAAGCTGGAATGAACTGTACTTGTTAACTTTTCAGTAACAAGCATTAAGCATTGAAACAGTCTATTTTTCTGCAAAATAAAGATGGTAAGATCAATCGTACCTCTATTATTCACTCACTAACAGATCAATTTCTTTATCCTCAGCCTTTGCTGCAACTTGTTCCTCTCCAGTGTTGTTAAAGCATATTGAACTAAACTGGAAAAAGGATAAAAATAAAAAGCAATCTGTTCAGGGCCCTGACTCTATATTGAAGCAAATAAATTATCTTAGGAATTTACATGCAAGTATGAGAGGATATGTATATATATTGTATATGTATATAGAGAATATATGCATAAATGTATATTTTTGGTCTTCCCCTCTCCACCTCCACTTTTTGTTGTTGTTGTTGTTTTGTGGGGGCTGCTTTGTTTTGTTTTGTTTTGTTTTGTTTTGTTTTGTTTTGTTTTGTTTTGTTACTACTGCTCAATTTTTCTTCCTGATTTGAATTTTTGGCCTCAGAGAAGAATAAATTGTATTTTTCTCACAGGAAATAAATAGTTCCTAGATAGACTGTTACAAGAACAAGAAAAATCAGTGAAAATGCACAAGATATTACAAATTTCACTCATTTTTTTTTTTTTTTCAAAAGAAGCACATTTTAATGAACCACCTACATGCTCTTGAAAAAAAGGGTATGAGTTCCAGGTTTTTGGCTCCTCCACCTTTATATATTTTCCTGGCTCCTTTGTGCTTCTTTTAAAAAGGTCCCTGCTTGTCCATGAAAGAAGAATCACCATCTCAGTATCTGTTGGGAAAAAGACTCTCAATGTAAAATTCTTGATGGTTAGGTTTCTTAAGGGAATTTTCTTCCGATTTGCTGTCATGGAATTTGCAAATGGGCCTTGATTAAGATACAAAAGATGTAGCCAATGCCTTGGTGTACTGTTCAAATGGTTCTGTGCAAGGGAGGGGACTGGTGTGGTTTTTGGCAGTTTCTTTGCTGGGGATGGTTCAGTCTTGGAGGGCAAATGGCTGTGGGTTTTGGTGCTGAACTTTCTCCTGACCAGAGCACTTGCTGCTATTGCTGAACTTTCCTTGCTGTTTCTCCTTACTGTTGGTGGGCTGCTGCTTGCTGGAGCAGCCATTGGATTGTGACTTTTCAGCACCAGCCCTTGCTGGGAGAGACCCTCACCCTCTGCATGGGTGCCTCAGGGGGAAACTTGCGCCCACCCCCCCCCTCCCCCCCTTCCCTCTCTCTATAAGGGAAGCACTAAGAAAAAAAAATATGTAAAACCCTCTGGAAGTGCAGAGATATCTATTCAGGTAATTGCAAATAATAAGGTTGATGTGAAATAAGCAGACTATGTGGCAAATAGAACAGACTCATCTATTCTGTTTTCGAAATTTTCTGCTTTTGTGTGTTTTCTACAATCTATGAATGTTTTCTACAATGTATGAATCTTAATGCCAATAATTTCAAGCTATATGTAAAAATATTAATGTTTTAACAATTGTAATTTTGAAACAAGATTTGTAGCACCCACTGAAACGCTAAACATTTAGAAGATATCTCTTGTCAAAACAAGAACTTGATATTAATTCTTTTGGTTATTATTTATGCTTAATAACTTCTCCTTGTGTGTGCCTTTAACTGTCAGCTGCATTTCTCTGTCTTGGGTATTTGTTCAAACACAGATTTTTACATGCATGATAGCACTATTTTCTGTTTCTTGAATATAATCTTCATTAAGCTGCCAAATCCATTTATTTTCAATCTTGTTTTAGAGGCAAAATGATACATGACTGGAAAATTTTAATACATTAAAATCTATTGTGAGTCACAGAGCACTTACTAAGTACATATGAACTTTCATTTTTTTCTACCGACAAAAAATCTTAATTAGCATGGCATAACAAAAAACCTGGTTAATGCAAAGACTACTATTTATGAGAGACCACAAAGGAGTTAGGATATACTGTGTTCCTACCATATGGAATTAACTTGAAGCTCCACTTTAAGTGGCTGCTATGGTGTGTCACAGAACAGCTTATTTGCTGATAACTAATTAAGGGAAAGACATATGTTCTTACGGAAAGAAAATGTTAAGTAGTAAAAAATAAAAATAAACTCTGCTTAAGCCTCTACTTAGCAAAAATCCTAATGATATTGGTTATCACCTTTAATAATAATTTTTATAACTCTTAAAAATATTGTATTGGGTTTATGTAACAAGGGGCCTATGCAGGGGTGGCCTCTGCGAGAAGAGATCAGGGACTGTCTCTGTGTCGGACAAAACCAGTTGAACCAATCCCCACTGTTGCCTGAAGCTGAAACCATCAGCGATGCTTGTGGTGACTCTGTAATAACACATTTCAGAAACAGTAAAAAACAGTATGCTGCAGGGACATGAGAAAATGTCTGGGAAACATTCCTGCAGACACTGAGATCAGAAAAGAAGGAGAGGACTTCTTCTCCCACACACCTGAAGAGAGATTATTCTACAGCCCATGGAGAAAAACATAGTGAAGAAGTCTCCCTGCAGCCCATGGAGGACCATGACAGAGGGAATTTTCACCCTGCAGCCCCTGCAAGACACCACAGTAGAGTGAGTAACCATGCCCTGAAAAAAGCTGCAACCCATAGTGAACCCACACTGGAGCAGTGTCCTGGCAAAAGCTGCAACCTATAGAAAGCACTGCATGTAGGAATATGTTTTCTGGAAGGAAATACAGCCCATGGAGGAACCCACACTGCATAAGTCTGTCCCTGAAGGACTCTTCCCCAAGGAAGGGGCTCTCTTTGAGGAGTTCACAAAGATCTAGATCCTTTGGGAAAAACCAAATGCTGGTGTTGAAGAACAGTGAGAGGAAGATGGAACAGTAGGAGTGATGTGGTTTGTACTGGTTGCAACCCCAGTGATATTCAGAAACACTGGTGTAATAAAGGTGATTCTCACTAAATACTACTTTTGAAGAACACAATTTTTCTTAACTTTGTAAGGATCTCATAACTGATTTTTATAGAATTTCTTTTAAACACTTATTTGAAATTAATATTTAATTTTGACCTCGAGAAGATAATTGAAATACTGGAAACTTAAGACATGCAAATATAAAGAATTTTGATCTAATTAAGGATCATGGTCTCCAGCAAGATTACATTCCCTGTGATATGAGTAAAAATGATACTTGAACGTTATACAGGAGAGTGTCTAGTTAATTAGGACAATATTGAAATGTGTTGCAGTTCTCAGGACAGGTTTTTTTACATTCTTGTTCAATCCATACATGATTTTGTGAAGTAGAGAGTGAGTATTGGTGAATTTAAACCGTAAATCCTGATTATATTTTCACAGCTAGGCCCTGGTTGAATGATTTTAAAGTGACATTTTAGTGGAGAGACCTGTGAAAAAATCTGAGATCGATAATTACATCTGAAAGGGTCATATCGATGCATGTTTTGTACGTCTTCCTTACAAATAAAATGTTTCAATTAATCTGCATTTATCAGATGAAGAAAATGTTTGAATATTCTAAACCCCTCTACCATTCATTAATTTTTGGCTATTCTGACTCTGGATTCTGAGAGCTAGTCATCAATTTACAGCGAGTTTGCATTTATTTCTAAGTGGCAATCAAAGAGGAAGGCATGCACTGAATCTAAAAAATCTAAGGCTGCCTGGTATATTATGCTTTGTCACAAAAAGGATCAACAGGCACTAAGCTGTGAAATTTTAGAACTTCTCAAAATAATTAACCTATTTATTTCTAGTCTTTGGTGATGGTTTGTGGTAATTGAGATTTGGTTGTTGGGGTTCTTAATTTTTTTTTCCAACAAATTGATATAATTTGCATTTTATACTTTTAAAATATCTGTACTTAGAGTTCCGGATATGCATCATTCCTCCTTGAAGTAGTACTCCAGATGTGTGATGAATCACTGGCAATTTACATCGTGATAAGGAAGAATCGGAGATCACTGAATTTTTCTGCTGCTTCTAGTTATTGATACAAAATAGCTTAATGACACATATAAAAAAATCTTCAGGAACAGAAGAAAATCCTAAGACTTTTTATGCAGTTGCCATTACAAGTATTATTTTCAATTATATCAGCTACTTAGAGTATTTTATTCAATAAACCAGAGAAAGAATAATTTCTTAATCTCATGGAAACTCTCAGATATGTTCCACACCACATTTAAAATAAATAATGTTTAAAGGTGTAACTGAAGCTGTGAACACTGTTGAATGATCAGTGTGATTTCCGGAATTTTTAATCCTGCATAGGAATAATGTATTTGGGAGTTCATTGGTAGCCACAATCTTTCTCTTTCCCATATAAAACTTGTTTGCTCTTTACATTAGTATTCAGGCGTTCTCAGAAACCATGAAAACATTATCAAGAAACAATAGAAATGAAAAGGGTCTTGAGAAAATAATGGAATGTTATAGATATTTGAAAAATAAGATGGTGCATACGTGACAAAGAGCAACAAAGTATGAACTTTTTTACAGTGTTGTTAACAAGCTTAGATTTCATTCAAATAACATGAAAAATATCTGAAAAGAGATTTCTATAGATACTAGATTTTTAAAAAAATACAATATATTATGAATACAATAAATACAATTTGTCTGAATATTGTCTGAGGGAGAGGAGATTTTAAAAGGTGTATTTGCAAAATTGTTTATTTCTTTCTTTAAAGTTGGACTACTGAACAAAAACAACAATGCAAAGAACATGCTAAAAAATGAACTTCCTAGACAGTTAAAATAAAAAATTAGCAATTTTTGTAGGTATCATTTCTTTCTCTAAATTGTTTTAGTTAGAGTGTCTTGTATCAGTATTATTTGAACAATGCAAGTTTCCCCTACAGGAGTACTCTCATTCATACAGTTTTTCAGTTTCTCCAGATGACATCCATCTCCTTTACTGCAGATGCTGACAGTTTGCTATAAAATGAAAAGGTACTGAATGGAAAATAAAACAAACCAAAAAACTCCACCAAAACCCAAACCATAAAAAACATTGTCATTGTTACATAAATACTTAATTTCAAATTATAGTCTTAAATCAGTTATAAAACCAACATAGTAGACCCCATTATATGTAAGATTACATATAAACATAATTTCATTACAGCATGCAATGAGAATTACTTATATGAGGTATTTCTTGATATTTTGATATTAGTTGTTTCTTAAATTACTTAAACTACTTAAAGAAATAACATAAGGACATAATTACAGAAATATTTGTTCTAGTCCTCATATGTATAAATAAATATATATTAAAACTGTATCAAATCAGGTCAACATCTATGTAACCCGCATTCTGTCTTTGTTATTTCTCTGTGTACATACAGTAAAGATTCTAAGTATGCTTGTGCAGTGTGCAGCAATGCCCATGATTGCAATTCCTATGTTTTTAACAAGACACTTCATAAACTTAAATTTTTTTTTTTTTTAATCTTGAGATCTGGTGAAAGCAAACAAACAAGCAAACAAACCCCCAAATGCAATATTTTATTACTTTAATTAACCAACAAGATTTTAATTTACTCCAGCCACACTACTTAGAAAGCTTGCTCACGAGTGTAGCACAAATGATTTTTTCATGCTGCCTACATTCCTGATCTATATTTAATGTTATGCATATCCAAATAATAATGTTGGCAATTAACTTTTTTACTTGCAAACATCATATTATTCAGAGCTTCAGTGAAGTGACAAGACACATATACCACCCTCCTTGACTGACACACTTGCAATGCTACCTGTCAAAAAAGATGAATGATGGAAGGAAAAAGAAACAGATTTATTTTACCCTGAATGACAAACAGAAATAAGTTGACAAGGTGTGTCACTGACAGAGCTTTGATCCATCAGAAACACATCTCTTAATTTATACATGCTTAAATTAATTTTAATTTTATTTCTGTCTCTCTTGTACATGGGGCTTATGTAGTTTTGGCACTTCTACAAAGAAATTATTTTTCTGATGATTTGACAGACTATTAGAAATAAATTACATCAAATTTACAAGTGGTGTCTCAGATGCTTTTGTTTCTTAGGGTGTTTGTGTTTTTTTTACTTGTTAAAGTAAAACACACATCACGAAGTTGCAAATTCTCAAAAAGCTTATGTTTTTCATTGTTGTCTCTTTTTCAACATGTATTGAAATATCATCTCTTTTTAATAGTCTGTATGAAAGAGCTGTTTCTCTTTGAGTAGTAACACAAAGGTTTTCTAGAACTAGGAATAGGTGTGGTTATGTCGCAGTTCAAAAATTCACCATTATATTATAGATATATACTCATTTTTTACTCTGTCTGCAGACTGGCCCTGTGGCTGTGAGCTACAACCCTTAATCAAGATTTATTTTCATTGTACTGCAGTAGGAAGCACATGGAACAACTGACTCTGAGGCAACTATTCTTCATATTTACTTCTGTCTTTACACACATATATTTTATATATATATATGTGTGTGTGTGTGTATCAGTATATCTCCTTATAATTGTTATCTATAGTCATTAAGTCCCTTTTTTTTTTTTTTTTTTTCCCACCAGGATTTAATATTCTGATATTCTTTCATGGTGAATAATATGTAAGTACTTTGGTAGATTTATAGAAAGATTTCAATATCAAATATGCATAGACTCCTATGCATATTCATATTACAACTAAGAGAATGATACCCTGATACTCCCAAATTTATTATGAGTGAAAAGGTTTTGCATCTTGACAAAAGGTATTTTGTCTACACAAAGAATCTTTGAAAGTTGGAGGTACCTTTGGATTTGAAAGGACTTGTAGAAACCTAGAAGAGAGGCTTTTCCAAAAGGGTCTAGAAGAATGGGATGTGTGTGAAAACTAATTTGCACAGAAGGCAAGATACTTATCTCCAGGGTGAAAAAAACTTGTGTATAAACAGAGACCCCCACAAAATCCAGGTGTGTGCCCCCACGACCCTGGACACCACAAGAGGTGGATTGATGTTAGAGTCAGGACTGGTGAAAATCCTTTCTTCTTTTTCTACTCTTTATTCTCTCTCTCTCGCTAATCTCTCTCTTCTCTTTCCCCCCTATCCCTTTCTCAAAATTCACTGCTGTGTGTTTATATGAGATGGTAGGGGACTAATTAATAAAAAATTCCATGCCAAGCACCTCATTTCTTATAAAACTGTAAGTTTTTGAAGTTTTTGTGGACTCTGATTTCTATCGTTACTTTGGTTTGTATCAATCTTGGGCGCTTCCTTCTTCCTAAGGGTTGAACACCACAGGAACTTAATGATCTTCTAGCTGAACAGACACAAACACACACACACAAACACACACACAAATCACCGAGGGCTGGGGTGCCACCCACTCACTAGGTCAGGTTTTCAGGGCATCTTCCATCCCCATCTTGATCAATGAGTCATGAGTTAATACTTCGTTATCAGAGCATTGTCATAAAATAGATGGATAAAAAGTAGATCAGATGGGACATAAGAATAAAGCAGACATCAGCAAGTATACAGCACAAAATCTAAATACCAAGTTAGGAGTAAAGTTAAGATGTTCTGAAAATAGAAACAAACCCCAGAGATTATGGAGGAAGTTTAAATATAAACGATGGAAAACAATAAAAATATTGTGTGGAATCTAAGATACAAAGTGAGAAGAGTCAATGCTAATGGGGAAAAAATTTCTAAGTATTGAATCCTTGCCTATTTTATCATCTTGGTTTTGTTTTTTTTTATTTCTATGTTTAAGATAAAATGAGGCAATTCCATTTTCTTGTGTTTTGAAATAGCCTAGTATCTTTGAAAGGGAATAACAGGAGCACATCCAGTTCTGTACATATAGTCCCTCTGTGATGTAATTATATAGCAAGTGTGTAATGTAATGACTTAAGAGAATATTTAAATACTGAAACCCTTAAATATAACAAGAAAAACCTCACAACCAACCACTCAGAATTTGATAAAGACAAAAAGGTTAATAATCTGCCAAAACCCAGGTCCAGAGCCACCCATATTCTTTAAAAGTGAACCCTCTTCATATCTCCATAGAATAATTAGCAGTTTGTCCAGCATTTCTCTTAGTGAGAATATCACAGCTCACAGAGCCGTTAATAGCATCCTCTGAAGCTCGAGTTTTCCCTAGAGGACTTGCATCAAAGTGCTGAGCAAGCTTAATGATACAAAGTTTGGGATATGAAGAAATCATAGCTTCAGCTATTCTGGATTCAGGTTATGTCAGCAAAAATGCATCTGAACAGATACACAATAAAAAAAAAGTATTAAATTCACATTTATTCATGTAACTTTGCTAATACAATAAAAGAAGAAGAACATTTATATTTGTAACACTTATCAAATCCATTTTATGCTTGTTTTTGCTTTGTAGAACTTTCCAGACAATGTAGAATTTTCCAGGATTTAGATGAGATCCTTAATCCAGTAAACTTTATATTAGTGTAACTGGTACCACTAATGGCAGCTCAGTACCTGTTCTCCAACACTTGGATGTATTATTTTAAAGTCTAAAAAAACCCCAAAAAAACCTGGCTATAGCTTTTAATAGGCATCACTACTTTATTCAAATTTAATTATATCATATTGGCAAGGAAAATAAAACCTAACAAGTAGACTTAATGGTTTGTTTGTTTGTTTTTACTGGGGAGAGATTTGAAGCTTTTTTTTTTTTTTTTTTTAGGAGAAGACTTTACAGAATGACAGATTCTGCCATAATAGGATTATTTTTCAATTAATTTATGCTTGTTTCCAAATATTTTGGTGGTTTTTTCGTAGACAATCTGCTGTACCATTTTGGTTTAAATTGAAAAACACAAAAATAATGATTTTAAGGAGACTGTATGGTACATTTAAGTGTCTAATTACATATATTTAGAAGATCTCTGAGCCAGGTTCTGAGCCAGTGAAAATTTACAGTCAAATTATTAGTCAGTCTATCCCAAACTTAGATGTACTGGTACCTCAAGGTTTTAGGGTGTCTCAGAGCAAAGCAAAGACAAAGGATACACCCAGACCTTGTACATATAATTTCACTTATATATATATGATGAATGAAGTAGAATTCAACTTTTGAGAACAGCTAGCTTGGAGTACAGCAGTCCATTACTTCAGGTAGGACTGATGTTTAAAATACAGCAGCTGTGTCAAAGCCCTCTGTTTAAATTTTTGGTATAATCTGTGTGATAGCCAAAAGTAAAAATATCCAAATTTTGAGACTGTGTTTATTCTGGAGTCCTTGCCATAGAGGTGAAGAAAATTAGCTGAACTAAATAATGTACTTCATAAAACTCCCAGGAGCATAAAAGGATCTTCTGATTGCATATTCTAGCAACTGCTCCCTTTGAGAAGGGGTTCCCTATCAGTCTGGCACCTCATTTGGATCGAACTTAGTTCTCATCTCTCTAGCAGCAGCTTTCTTAGGGCAGTTTATAAGATTTTCTGTTAATGAATATTGTAAAGAACTACGTATCATATAGCTGGCATGAAGTTTAATTGCTTTTTAAATATAGGTCAGAGATTTAAAAATTCCACAAGTTGAAGTATTTTCTACTTTATACCTTGAAGTAAGGAGTTAACAGTCAGAATTTTGAGCAAGGTCAACAATGCACATACCCAGAACAATGCTTGAAATTTATTTCCAAAACACAGAGCAATGTGGTCGCATGAGACTTTTATCCTCTTCAAGCCCTGGGCTAAACATTCAAGTTCAGAAACTTGAATTGTGTTGATATAAAGTTACATTTATTTTTAGGAACAATGCTCTCTTCGGGGCATTAAAGTCTTGGCTGTGATGGCAAATGAAACCCCTATTTGATGTTGATAAAGACATACAAGTGCTTTTATTTTCCTAATGCATGGTGAAGGTTTTCTGGTTCATCCACAGTTCTGCCATCCTAGGGGAGACAGCCAGAAGCATGCTGAACTACTGGAGCAGCACTGGGCTAAGAGTCTTGCCACCTGAAATACATGGTGAAGGCTAGTCCTTGTTCTCTCTTTAAAGAGAATTAGAAAAGCAAACAGCTTATTCCTGTTGGATTTGAATGGAAAAAGAAAGATCTGGAACAAACCCCACAGTATTTAACCTTTCAACGCAGAAAATAACATAAAAATTTTCAAACAAGAACATTTTTTAAATTGCTTCAATGTCAAAACAAGTAAATTTCAGAGTAGTTGAAAGATATTATGAAGCTAATTTCTAATAAAATGTCTAACTGGGATTTTTGAGGCAAGTCATAAACACCATTTACATCCAAAATAACAACAAAACAATTATGATGAAATTACAATTAGCTGATATTTGGAAGATGTTGCACTTGCTACTCAATTCATTTCAGGCTATCTTTATAATTAAAAGCTTCCTTTCATAAAATTTAAAGATGTGTTAGGATGCAATAATAATTTTCATTATATAATCACCCAAGGATAATTTTGTTCTTGACTATGGTACTTTTCAGGCAAAGATAATAACAAAAATCTACAGCAGTTTCTCAACCCCATAGAATCAGAGCAGACAGCTGGCCTTGGTGATAGATGGCAACGGTTGCTGAGTAATGGGTAGATGCAGTGTGGTTTATGGGGACTGCTTGAGAGGCGAGAAAGGCCTGTGTTTCCCTTCTGCTCTGGAACATTCAGATGACAAATATATGAATTCTGTTGTCACAAAATAGACAGAAGTTGAGGAAAATCTCTATTGAGCATCTGTGACTACAAACCCACAGTCCAGTGCATTTGTAGAAGAACATGAAGATTAAAAAAAAAAAAAAATCCTTCTAATGAAACACAGCGACAGAATGATGACTTTTTTGATTGCTATCAATACGTGGTAGTGATCTTTTTTTACTAAGACCTTCTTTAAGAATTTTCCTAATCTGTTCCAAGGAATATTCATGCTCTGTGCATATAAACCAGGTTCACCTGATTTAAAATTTATTTTTCAGAAACCTGTAGTATTACTTAGACAACTATGTCAGGATCGATTTGTTGGTGAAAAAAAGAAAAGTCTCCTTGAGCCTTTTGAAAAAGCTTAGGGTATCCTAGTCATCTCCACAGTTCTGGCAGACCCAAGACACAATTAAAACTAGGGGACCTAGAGCCCTGCCTGGGTATCAGATAGAGGCCCCACAGGGCCTAAAATGACATTGCAAATATGTGTTTGGGGAACTAAATCTAGATCCAGATTTCACAGCTGGTGAATAGGGTGATATTGTCATTTACAGAAATTTATTTATTCCATATGGTTTGGTACCTATTTTAGGATGACTTTTCTGGAAATGTTTGTATCTTTGTTAATGAAACTCCTCAACAATTTAAGACTAAGATTTTGATTCAACCCAGTACTAGACACCTCAGCAGAGCCTTCTACCTCCTTGCTGAAGCATAAGGTATTATGCTACCCAGTCTTGACAAGATAGCACCTTGCCTTGAGGTCAAGGCCACTAAGACCTGTTAATGTAGTCAGAGCTGTGAGTTTTGATAACAAAAAGGAGCTTTTCTGGTATGTTTATAGGTTCTAAGAAGAAGGAATTTTTTAGTCTTGTTGATCACAATGAAATATAGAGGAGGATTTAGCTTAATTAACAGGAGTCTATTTAGGAAAAGTATGCCAAACTTGACTAATTATATTGATTAATTTGCCTTCATTACAATGGGTGTTTAGATATGGGCTTCTCATGTACATAGGTTCTACTTCTTGTACTGAAATTTAGATATATAAAAATAGAGCTCAACTTTGCTTTAAATGTTAAGCATATTATAGGTTTGTTATTCTGCAGCTCTGAAGTAGATTAGGAACTAAATTTAAATTCTGGCTCTTGTAATTCTTAGGTCTGACTTGAGCTCTACATCAGCTTTATGTTTTTAACAGATGATTCTGCAAGACTTAAACTTTTGATTCAGACAAGTGCAAGGAAAAGTAAAGCATTATTGTTTCTAATAGTGACACTGTTTCACTAGTTGTAGATGCTGAGTGAAACAATTTTCCATTCAACATATTCTAGAATTCATCTGCAGTTTACAAAACCAAGGCCAGGTCTGGTCAGTGCATTTCCAGTAAACTGAATCAACAGCTGCTCCAAAAGTACTCACTTGCTAGTGTCTCTTCCTGATATTTGACAAGACAAATGAGTTAATATATATGTCAATATAACATATTTAAAGTAAAAGAACCCAACTAAAATCCAAATAAAATCATGTTATTTGTCATAAATTTACCAGCATTACAATGGTTGGAAGGAACTACTTCCTCCCTGACCTTTTGATATCAGCTGATTTTCTGTGTCCTGTTCATGAGAGAGTGAGTCCCTCCAACACTCTCAACATGGTGGAAGCCATGCTGGAAAATATGCTGGAAAATGAAACATTTCTTAAGGTTTCTCAGGCTTTACCTGTTCGAGAGCAAGCTAAGCAATACTGTGGTTTTGTCTGTTCATCTTAAATCCAACTGGATTGATGCCATAATAGATTAAAATGCAAACAAAAACATTTGGTCATAACAAGAAAAATAAACAATGCAGAGGTTTAAATATTATTACTAATATTAATACTACTAATACAAACAAACAAACAAAAAAATTACACAGACCAAAAAACCAAACCAAATGTGACACAATTATATGCAAAGTGACACAATATGTATGCATAACTGTTTTAATTTTGTATCAGGAGGATTTAATTTACCTTATCTCCCTAATTGTTCTCCTGGTAGAGATGATACTAAAGGTTTCATAATTTTCTTTATATCTTACGAAAAACTTATATCTGATCACCAGATTACACATCTGGTCTTGCCTGTGAGCTACGGAATCTGACAGGAAACGCTTTGTGTAACACTTTATAAAAGTTATGCACAAAATACACCTTAAAAAGGATAACTTTATCAAATCTCTAGATTCCAAATATTTAAAGTGTCCAGAAAGCTCTAATATATCTTTCAAAACTCATCCTATTTCTTCTTTTTCCAGGTGATAATTGATCTTGAGGGGCTTCAGCAATGGGCTGTTGTGAACCTCATGAAGTTCAACAAAGCAATGTACAACTGAGTGAATAAAGAGCAGCCCTGAGTAGGGGGATTTGGTGATAATGGTGGTTGAAAAACTTCATACAAGACTGTAAGATGTGATTGCATCCCAAAGCCAAACACATCCCGTGTTACATCAAAAGAGGCTTGGCCAGCAGGTTAAGACAGGTGATTCTCCCTCTACTGTGCTCTGAAGAGACTCTGTCTGGAGTGCTGTGCCCAAGTCTGACATTCACAATTCAAGAAAGGCATGGCTCCTCTCCAATGAACACAGGCTGAGAGTTGGGGCCATTTAGCCAGGAAAAGAGAAGACTTCAGGAAATATCTACTGCAGCCTCTCATTTTGTAAAGAGGGGTTCTAAGACAAAGAGGGACCTTCTGGAAAAGACTGTAGTGATAGGACAAGGGTCAATATTTTTAAACTGAGAAAGAGAAGAGTTACATTGCACAATCCATTCCGCTCTATAACTCTATGAGTTCATGACAATCTTGTAACTTGATTGAAACAAAAGGCTTTTCCTCTCTCTTAGATATGAATAAAATATTTTTGGTTTATATTTAGGAAACACTTTAAACATTATCAAAGTATTCAATGGCATTTTAGATGTACTCGTGATGTTCACAAATATTTAACAGATGAGTAACGTCAAGAAGACAAGTTAGAAGCAGGATGGGTGCCAGGTCAATGGATACTCAGAGGATTTTACTGTTGCTTTTAAAGTAAAGAATAAAGTTTAAGCACTAAAGGTAGTCTCCTGCACTTAACATTACAACCACTTTCCTCAAGGAGAGATTAAATCTCCCCTACTCTTGCTGTTGTGTTATATATTCTATTTTAGAATAGTTTTATGGATTTCTTTTTCTTAGTCTTCTGTCAGCATGGTTTTTTAAAACAAATTTAAAACACTGAAACAGGAAGACTGTGTATTTTTAATTTCTCGCTTGCATGCTCAGTATTGCGGTAATTTATCATATTAAAATGTACATTGATTTAGGCACGTAATCAAATCACTTTTGGTGAGCAAACCTTGGAATGCCTTTTAATGCCATTGCAAGGAGGCTACATATGACTATTGCAATCTACCTTTCTTTTTGTCTTAAAAGGAGCCAACAGATACTGATCTCATACTGATATGAGGAAAACAAGTGGAAATTTATAATTACATAAGAAAATAAAATAATTTTGATTTAGAAAATTTCAGGATATTTTATAATAGTGCTCAGTAGATGCCAAAAATGTACATACAAACCTAATTTACAAAGAATAAAACACATTCTGAATTGTCATTATGTACTGGCATGTATGTAGGTATATTTAGAAACACATCATGTTATTACCACTGCTTATTAGTGTTACTTTGGACACTGATATCTGTCATGACAAATGACAGTTTAGATTTCAGTATTTGCAAAAGAAAATACTTGGATTCTACCTGGGAATGGAAGCTATGTTGATTTTGAGGCCTTCTTCATGGAACTGCATGTGAAAACACTGGGATGCATCTGGCAGATTTTCAGCAGAAACAGAATGTCTAACACCTGCTCCATTGCCTGGGAAAAAGGCCATTTTGTGGCACAGGCCTTTCCTCATGTTGTTGTTGACAGTCCTGTCTTTGTCACCTCACTCCAAAATCCACAGTGAAACTATAAGGGGTGTTAGTACAAATGCATGTTTACGTCCAGCCAGCAGCTGGGTTTGTATTTCTACTGGGTGGACAATGAGGCAGAGCAATGTTGTGAGTAAACCTCCTTTTTGACCATCTTGGCTCATCTATTGTATTCTGCTGGTATCACATTAAAGACACCTATGTCCACATGAGATAAACGCCTCATTCATAACATTTTCTAAAGTCTGCTCTGTCTTATGGGTTTGTTTGTATTGATTTATTGGACTCTGGATAACAACATAGCCTTTCTGATGTGCAGTGAATAAGCAACTAGAGTTGTTCTTTTGTGCTTAGGACTAAGTCTCTCAGAAACAATAATGGGAGCTGGAAAAGTCACTTAAGTTATTATTCAAATCCCATTAAGAAACACTGGATGACATATTTAGCTGTCAGAATTCGTAGATGACTGATTCATATGATGCAAATAATTTATCTTCAGTGCAATTGATCCTGATTTCTACTGATTCTGATGTGTTTATGAGATTACTTAGTTATTCACTGGTACCCCCATGCGATCATATAAACTATATGGCCAGCTTTTTCAAATTTTCTGGGCGAAATTATAGAAATTACCTCAAATAAATTTGAAATAGCAAATAGAAACCAACTTTTCATATGCATATTGTCACGTTTCCATAATTTCCCTTGCAGTCAAAAGCAGTAACAGTGTGTTTGCTGATGAAAGAATGATAGGCAAACATATAGAACTGTATCTACATAAAATAAATGTGAATTTTTCAATAAATAAAACAGAGTTCTATCACAAGACTTTCTTTTTTCTCTAGGAGTTCTATTTGGCAACTTTTTTCCTAAAGAGTCACAGCTGAAACCAGTGAATTTGATTACAACAGATTTTTCAGACTTATATTAATACTTTGGAAAGATAGAAAGAGGCAGAATTATATAAATAATGTCTACCTTTGTGGCAATAGTGTTAGCTCAATCCACTCCTGTGTAAAAAGAACATTGTGATTGAAAAAGTGATTGTGGGTTGAGTATTTTGGAGTAAAAAAATATAGCTATGTGTCATAGGTTAGCACAATTTTGTTTTCTAGTGATAGAGAGATGTAAAACGTTTGCTCCCTGCCCTAACCGTGGTCTAGGTTGGGGGAGGAGGACAAGGACCTATCAGAAAGCAGGCTGGGATATTGACAGCTACGTTGACCAATGAGAACTGTCAGTGCGACTTCGGAAGGAACATTTAAAGCTGATCTGCTGAGACTGCCCACGCTCTGGCTTCGGTGATCTGCCATGAGGTGCTGTGCTCGGGGCCGGGCCCAGGCCCGGCCTGGCCCGGGTCGGGCTCTGCTGCCTCTCTGGGCGGACGGGCCGGGCCCGGACGGGCTTTCAGAAGCTGCTGCCTGCATGGAGAGCGGGGGGAGCCCAGGTTGGCTCCCCCATTTGCGGCTGGGCCGGGCCCAGCCAGACTTCAGAGAACTGCTGCCCGAATGCAGCGGGAGGGGAGGCCCAGGTCAGGCCCTTCTGCCTCTGGGCAGCTGGGCCGGGCCTTGCCGAGCCCTCTGAGAACTGCTGCTCGCATGAAAGCAGCTCGGGTAAATCTTTTCTTTGCAGCATAGTGATAGCTCCGAGCTGGACCACCCTGGATGAGACCGAGGGGTGGAAAAAAAAAGACATTTGCCAGTTTCTTCTACCAGCGCGCCGTGTGCACGTGGCTTTTTGTAAGCCCGAGTAAACTTAACCCTTTCTTAGTGACACAGAACTTTTAAAGCACGATTCTTCCTCAAAAGAAAGAAGAAAGAAAAACAGAAAGTACATGGGACAGACACTACATGAAGTCAGTTAGATGAGAAGTGAAAGAACTAATGATATTGGAATAGGATTGAAGAAGTGGACATTTTTAACCGGATTTTCTAAGGTAAATTATGAAGAAATGAATTGTTCCTTGCAGCATCTTAGTATTATTTGGGTAGAACGCTATTCTAATCAAAATTAAGGACTGGTGTAATAGAGATTTATTTGGGAACTTTGAAACCCCTGCTCCTGGGTCAAAAAGGAGGTCTCAGCTTTTTGAGACAAAGATAATTTTAGATAAGAAGAAGTATTCGTAAATAATACCCCAGATACGCTGAGAAGCTCTGCGGATAGAACATCACAGTCTGCGAAAACTCCGGGTGTCAGCGGATGTGTGTGTGAGCAAACATCTTCATAAAAGATCTTGGAAGGACTCTTCTCCTAAAATAATGTGTAGTTATGTCTAAGTAGTGAAACTGACTGAAAATCCTAAGTTGTGTCTTTCTATGTTGTTTAATAAGCAAGTTAATAGTTTGTAAGAGGAAGCATATTTTTAAAGTTTCATTCTGTTTTAGTTTTTTTCTATTCTTTTAGTGGTTGTTAATAAAACCTTTTTTTTTTTTTTTTTCATTTTTAAGCTTAAGCCTGCTTTGTTTATTTTTCTTCTAGTCTCTCCCTCCCACAAAAATATTAACACTAAAACCCCTACATTAATTAGTGTTTCTGCCTGGTTTTATTACATTAAAACCATTACACTATGACAATCCAGTTCAATTTTTGAAGAAGACACATGTGAATCACAATAAAACAACAAACAAATAAACAGTTTATTTATACTTATGTTATAAATAATAAATATATGTAAAATAGGAAATTATATAATGGTTAAGAAGAGATAAGTACAGATATGGATATAGATATAGGCTTTTTTTTTAGATAAATGGAAGGAATAAAAAAAGGATCTGTTCGTATACTAACCAGAAAACAAGATAAATACTGTTGCCTCCTTCTGTTGGATTTTGTATTATTTCAAACCCTATTTTACAAGTGATCTATTGCTAGCATTTCATCTCTGCATATATTATTTCACAAGCAGCAAAACTGACACCTAGACAGCACAGTATTCAAATGTGTAACCATTTCTAGAAAGCTGTGTATGTTATGTCACAGCCCAGTCAACTTGCATTAGCTTAGTAAATCTGTGCTACATCACTGAACATTAGCTCCAGTTCATCCATTGCGGTACAGAGATTGCTTATTGCGTTCCCAGAGCTCTTTCATATGAAAGAGCAATAGTGCTGTCTCCCAAAATGGTCTTGCCCTGTCAAAGTAGTTTTTAATTGAGCTGAGCCTTAGGACCCTGCCCGGTGCTATTATGGAAGCTGAGAGCCATTTGGTGAATAACACTCTATGAGATTATTACTGTTACGGGTAAAATGGACAGTTACTGTAATATCCTACCCAACTAGAGCACTATAAACATGTCCATAGGTAGTCGTTTTACCTAGTTATCCTGTTTCCTAAAACAGTGTGGGTCTGATGCTTTGTGTCTATATTTATGTAAAAATTATGGATTATATTGGAAACAAGTGTTATCCATTCTGTGATCATAGGAGGGAGACAGAAGAGGTCATCTTTAGAAAGCAAACATGCAATTTAAATTTCTTCTGCATCTTTCGAGCAACCATTTTACCTATGCAGATTGAAAATAATGTTATTTATATATTTTATGTATTTTTCCAATGGAAATATGTTAATAACTCAATGGAAAAAATGAATTGACAATGAAATACGTTATTTTCAATCTTATGAGAGATGGTTGCAAATAATGACAAATATAAACAGCTGTAAACAGGCACCTGATCATTTAAATTTTCAGTTTCTTTATTTGAGTAGTTTTGATACTTAAATGTATATTCCTTAATTTAAATAATTACTTTTTTGTTTCCAATTCATTTACAAGGCAGCATATCAGATGAACAACATGTCTGGAAAGAAACCAAATAATAACTACTTCCCATTAAGCTTATGACCATTTGTATATGGAAAAAAAAATCATGAATCATCAAAATGAGATTAACAATGCAAGTTCTTTATGGAGATGTTGGACAGAGGACGTAAATAGAAGTGACCTTTATTTCATGTCTTTGACAGATCATCAGAGATCAAATAAATAGAAATGGTGATGTCTTATGATGATAGTGGTGGTGAATTGTGCAATCCTTTTATTTCCATCTAATAGGCTTTTTGTTGTCAGGCAGAAATCTCTGAATATGAGGCTCATTGTGCTTCCATCCTGTATAGATGATTGAATATGTTTGCCTAGCAATGAAGACAAACTGGAGAATCACCAGTTTGCAATACAATGGCATTGTGAAGACCAGAACCTGGAGCTATTTTTTTAAAGACAAAAAAAAAACCAAAACAGAACAAAACAAAATCAAACCAAGATAAACAAAAACCCAAACAAACAACAAAAAGAATAACAACAACAAAAACACCCCCACACCAAGCCCAGGCTTAGACCATTGGTGAGAATCTTTAAAGAACACACTTTTCTTTTTATAGTGAGTGGAGAGGAAAATAGGTCTAAAAGGAAATATTTTTCTAGTGTTTTTTTTAACTTCGTCTAAGGGTAGAGTGAATTGCTGTTCCAAAATAATTATTTCATTTGAAAAGATTTTGAACTTTGCATATTGAATATTTTGAAATAGTGAAGAAACATTATCAACCAGCCAAAGATACGTACACTTTTTGTCTTCCTTAGGTACTTTCATATAATCTAAAACAAAGAATGTTTGTTCTTTAATGAGATGCAGATTGTTCCACATATCTAAGCTGGAAATCCCAGTCTCTGCAATGTATAAGCATTGTAAGAAAAACACTTATGCTGTAAATATACCTTTATTAAGTCACAAAATAAAAATAATTTCAAAATTGGGGTTTTCTAATTCTCTATGCACTTCTGAGACTCTCTGGAAAACTATGTTTCTAGTAGTCTAGCTCTTCAGGTAATCTATCTCTTCATCTGTTGAAATGAAAAGAAGCCATCAAGAAAGGAGTTTGTTCCAATGCTCCCTGGCCAATGGAGAAGACAGCCCCATGCTATTGTCCTCCCACACTCCCCTTCCATTCTTGTCATCTCATTTTGTCTATGTGTTGTTGTAATCAAATTATAATCATCAGTGGAGCAATAGAGCTAACTGCACTGTTAAATATTCTGTGTCTTTCTGGGTTTTTTTTTGTTTGTTTGTTTGGTTTTGGTTGTTTTTTTTTTTTTTTTTTTTTTTTTTTTTTTTTTTTTTTTTTTTGGTAAGTCACTCAGGAACGAGGGGTGGAGCTTCCTTAGTTGCTGAGTGGCTGCTTATAAGAGCCGAGCCCTCTAGGGAGCAAGGTGAATAGGGGTGTGGTATGACTCTGGGGGTGTGAGCATGGCAGTTTGCACAGGCAGGGTTGCAAGTTCTCATGCTAGTAAGGTGTGCTGTATGTTGTCTGTGGTGTTTCTGCTGGCTGGTTGGTCTTAGGGTTTCTGTTAATAATGGTTTCAACACGGTCAAAAACTGTGGTTGGTACAAGTGTATTTGGCCAAGTGGAGACCTCCAAAAGCGGGAGACTCGTTACTGTCTGGAGTGTTTGAGCTTATCGGTTGTTTCAGGGGGTGTTGTGGAAGGTGTGTGCCTGTGGTGTGAACAGGTGAATGATCTCCTTTCACTGGTGGCTGAACTTAGGGAGGAAGTTGAAAGATTAAGAAGTATTAAGGAAAGTGAAAGGGAAATAGACTGGTGGAGTTCAGCCCTTCCATCTTTAAGGGAGGCCCATCAAGATTCAGAGGACTCATATGCCTCCCAATCCCAGGCAATAGAAGGGCACCTGGTAGATGAAGGGGAGTGGAATTGGGTCCCTGCTTGGGGAGGTGATAATAAAAACTCCTCCAGACCCCCATCCCCTAGCCAGGTGCCACTTCAGAATAGGTATGAGGCCCTGGATCTAGAGAGCCAGCCACATGATTTAGAGGGAAATTAACTGCCCAGTGAGCCTCCCAGTTATGATTCAGCTGTAAGACGGATCTCCACCTCAAACATAAGAAGAAAAGAAAGGTAATTGTAGTAGGTGACTCCCTTCTGAGAGGAACAGAAAGCCCCATATGTCACCTGGACCCATCCCACACGAAGTCTGCTGCCTCCCTGGGGCCTGGGTATGAAATATCACTGAGAGAGTTCCTGGGCTGATTCAGCCCTCTGATTATTACTCACTGCTCATAGTCCAGGCTGGCAGTGATGAGATAGAAAAGAGGAGTGTCAAGGCGATTAAAAGAGACTTTAGGGCACTGGGTCAAGTGGTTGATAAGGCAGGAGCCCAAGCAGTGTTCTGCTCAGTCCCTTTGGTGGCAGAGATAAATGATGAAAGAAATAGGAGAACTCGCATCATTAACAAATGGCTTAAGGGTTGGTGTCATTGAGAAAATTCTGGATTCTTTGATCATGGGGCAGCATTTACGGCACCTGCTCTATTGGAACCAGATGGGATACATCTCTCTATTAAGGGTAGGAAGTTCTTAGCTCATGAACAAGCAGACCTCATTAAGAGGGCTTTAAACTAGGCTTAAAGGGGGAAGGGGATGCAGCTGGGCTGTCTGGAAGCAGGCCCAAGGGTTGCAAGGCTGAGTCAGTGTCGCGGTGCCTTATCGCTTGATGCAGACCGCAGGCTAGCTCAGCAACACTGCGACTGGCGTTCTGTGGGTCGGGGTAGCAAGGCACGCAAGCCACCTCCTCCCCGTGGGTACTTGGTTCCCCACCAAGCGACAGAGCTGAAGGTGTGATGCAACCACAGCGGCAGGAAAGAAGCCGACTCTCGGGCACAGTGCGATAAGGTGGTTTATTGAGGGAGTCACGGACGGAGCTCTACCTCGGGAGGCAACTGCGCTCAGAGAGCCCCGAGCTGAGCTGTGCAACACCTTTTAACAGGGGGAGGGTTCAGGGGAGGCGACAACCGATCTACCAATGGAAAAGCAAAGGGGCGTAACAAGGGGTGTTAACCACAAGACGGGGATCCAATCCCAGGAAAGGGGGAGGGGACACTTTGGGCACCCACCAATCACTCGACACCCTCCCTGGATCTTTCCAGAGCCCAGGGAAGGGCCCCGAAGTGATGGACAGGGCGCCCAAGGGGAGAGAGAGGGGATTGACAACCGGTGTAGAGGGGGTAGGAATGATTGACATATAACGAACAATTACATAGCAAGTCCAGGGAGAGTACCACTAAGGACAAACAGGGAGTACAAGGAACAAACCAATTTACAAAGAACTTTAAAACATACATAGAGCTCATTAATAGTTCAACAAAATAAAAACACACCGCCACATCTCCCCCTTTTTTGTTTTATGATGAGGTAAATTGAAAGGGAGGAGGGAGATATTCTGAATTGGGATAACTGGAGGCGAACCATTCATGTTGGGTAGGATACCCCAGTCCATGATCTTCCAAATCGGGGTTCCTTACCCTCATCGTCCTCTATCTCTTCCATCTCCATTCCTTCTTCCTCTTGCTCTACTGTGACCCGGTTAACTGAGGGGGAGCGTGAAGCGGAAATCAAGTTCAAGATCATCCTTTTGAGGAGTCCGAAGGAAATTATGGTCAGTAGTAAAATAAAAAAACACAGTAACAAAGTCTTCAAAGTGGATGAAACCCAGCCAGTGAGTCCCCAGTTTCCGAAAAGTTCGTCTAGCCAGCCACCTGTCTCCCGTTTGATGTCTGATATCATGTCTTTCATCCGCTGGATGGTAGCATGGATGTTCTCTGCCTTGGATGACAAATTAAAACAACAGAGTCCCTCAAACTCTTCGCATCGGTGGCCATGCAGTAGGAGGAGGTAATCAATGGCCGCCCGATTTTGAAGAGTTGCCTGCCTCGATGTTTCCTCCTCACCTAGGAGGTTAGTCAAGGCATCAGTTGTTAAATTGGCTTGTTTAGCCACCCAGCACTCTAGGTGGGCCAATTCACCTAGAGCCTTTGCAATCGCCACCCAAGGCAAGAAAATGGTGACTGCAACTCCTTTAGCTTTTGACCAATGGACAATTTCATGATCACAGTCGGGGTCAATTGCACTGAGATCTCTTTTTTGAATAGCTGAATTACGAGATAATTTGCGTTGCCAATTAGCCACGGAAGTTTTGTTGGGGGTAAACAAGCTCAACTGGCCTAATGTGCACAGACCTCCTGTGTGGAGAGGGGGGATGCCTGCCCACGCTCGGTCACCGCAGATCATGAACACTCCCTTTGGGAGTTTAAGGGGCTTATGACGGGTGGTAGTTGGTATATGGACCTCTACGGTGTCCCGGCACCAGTTGTCTGGCATCAGGCGATGGGGACGGATCTGGTGGTAAAGTTGATCCTGTTCCTTTGGGGGAGTATAAATGAACTTAATGCAAAAGGAGGCATTAACTGAACCTAGAAGCTCTAATTCGGTGGGGTAAGAAACCAATTGGGGAAGGGAATGCTCAAAACGTGACCATATGGCAAAGGGATTCTTAATAGGGCCTTTTAAAGTATAAGGGTGGGGCCGGACCTGGTTAGCTGTTCTCAAGTATTTGAGAAGTTCCACGGGGAACTCCTCGGGCTTAAAAGGGATCCCCACGAGACAGGTCGAGAGGGGGTCATCTGCTGACGCAGCCGCGAGGCAGATGTGATCTTGGCCCATCGATCTGGCCAATGTCGCCCGCACGTTGGCCTTCGGCTGCAGTATGATCCATCCAGCGGTCTGGAGACAGAGGCTGCTGACAATCAGGCAGACCCCGAGGAGATGATGGAAATTCCTCAGGGGAAGAAACTGTGCTTTGGCGGGGCTCATCCTGAACTGAAAGAAACTAAAAGAACATATATTAATTGAAGTCTGAAATATCTGGGGGGAAAGGGAGCTCTTCCCATGGGTCGTCTTCCCTCCTCCTGCGCCTCCACGCTGCCTCTGTTACTTGGACGGACTTTTTTCCATGGGATCCAGAGACTTTTGGGACGTAGGGTCTCACCCACTTTGATGGTACCCACTTGGGGCCAGTGGGGGTGGACACGCAAGCATATCCACGACCCCACGTGACCAAATCGTGAGGCCCTTCTGTCCGTCCTGTCTCAGGATCCCTGACCATGACCGGCGGCTTCTCCTTTTGATGGAACTGAGGGTTTGCACCAAAGTGCCGCACGACTGGGGGGTTCAATCCCTCGAAGGAGCAGTTTAGGAAATTGATCGTAAACAGTGCCCTGGCCAATCAGATTGAGGGTGGTTCTGTCTTAAGCACCTGTTGTTGGTGGTGTAGGACCCGTTTGATGTCCCTATGGGTCCTTTCGACCACGGCTTGACCTGTGGGGGAATGGGGGATGCCGGTTTTGTGCTCCACCCCCCATTGCTGCAGGAACCTGCAGAGTTCCTTTGAACGGTACGCCAGACCATTATCAGTTTTAAGCTCCCTCGGGATCCCCATGAAGGAGAAGGCCTGGACGAGATGTTTAATAGCGTCCAAGGACTTCTCCCCTGTGTGGGCGGAGGCAAAGACTGTCCCGGAGAAAGTGTCTACTGACACATGAACAAATTTGGCTCGGCCGAATTCAGGGAAGTGGGTGACATCTGTCTGCCACACCTCGCAGCCTTTAAGACCCCTGGGGTTTACTCCCGCACTTGAGGTGGGCAGTGCGTATTTGGAGCAGGATGGACACGCGGCCACAATCGCTTTGGCCTGTTCCCGGGTGAGGTGGAACCGGCGAACAAGGCCAGGCGCATTTTGGTGGAAGAGCTGGTGGCTGAGTTTCGCCTGCTCGAAAACATTCGGCAGGGGGGCCATTGCGACAGGGGCAGCGAGAGCATCAGCTCTCCTGTTACCCTCCGCAATGAACCCTGGCAATTCGGTGTGCGATCTCATATGCATAACATAAAAGGGATGCTCTCGGTGGGAGACAAGCTTTATCAGTTTCGAGAGCAATTCAAAAAGAGCAATGTTAGACACCTCCTGCAGGATGGCTTGTTCTGCCCTAGAAACCACCCCCGCCACATAGGCGGAGTCAGTAACCAAATAGAAGGGTTCAGGGAACCTCTCAAATGCCCTAACGATGGCGGCCAACTCAGCAACTTGAGGTGAGCCTTCCACCTCAGCAATATCTGCCTCCGACTGCTGAGTCTGAGGATCCTTCCAAGTCATAACTGACTTGTGGGATCTTCCGGACGCGTCAGTGAAAATGGTTAGAGCCTCGAGGGGTTTCCTACTCTGAACACCTTTTAAGGAAAGGGCGAATTGAACATCCTGATTAAAAATTTTGTGGTCAGGCCGATGTATTGAAATTTGACCTGTGAAGGAATCTAGGGCAAATTGCAGGGCTTCATTTTCTTGAAGCAGATGTTCTAACATTGCTTTAGTAATTTGGCCTGATCTCAATCCAATTGGTATATGTATGCATTCGAAATCGCACCCGGCCAAATCCCTGATCCGCGATCTTGCTTTGCGGATCAACTCAGCTACCAACTCTTGTGGCCGGGTCATCCTCTTGGATCGCTGGTGGCTAAGGAAGACCCACTCTATGATTAAGTGAGGATCATTCCCGCCTCGATCCTTTTTGGTGGTGTCGCTCCATTGGAATATCACCCCATGGAGGTGTGGCAATCTTCCCATTACAATAAATTTGAAAGGCGAGCCCGGGTCACATCGGTGGGCTTGCCTGGTGGACATACAGTCTTGTACTTTCTCCAGGGCTTTCTTCGCCTCTGGGGTAAGGGTCCTGGGAGAACTGAGCTCCTCTCCCCCTTTCAATAAATTGAAAAGGGGGGGCTAGGTCCTCGGTGGTCAGGCCTAGCCAGGGCCTTACCCAATTCAATGCCCCACACAGCTGATGGAGATCCGCGAGGGTGCTTACCTTTGTTTTGATTTCCAATTTTTGAGGAACAATGGTCCTCTTACTGATTTCAAGTCCAAGGTACCGCCAAGGTGGCATCCGCTGAACCTTTTCCTCCTGCAGCTCGAACCCTGCAGCAATCAATGCAGTGATTGTCAGGTCGAGCGTGTGGGACAGAACGTCATCGTTCGGGGCACACACAAGGACATCATCCATGTAATGATGGATGATGGCCTTGTCCGTGGCTGCGCGGACGGGGGACAGCAAGGAAGCCACAAACCACTGGCAGATGACAGGAGAATTTTTAATCCCTTCCGGGAGAACTCGCCAGTGGTATCGTTTCCTTGGGGCTGCTCGGTTGGTGGTTGGCACCGAGAATGCAAAGCGCGGAGCGTCGTCAGGGTGTAGGGGAATTTGAAGAAAACAATCTTTGATGTCTATTATTGCCAATTGCCAGTTTTGGGGCAGCATGGTCGGGGAAGGCATCCCTGGTTGTAGAGACCCCATGTCCTCTATGACGTTGTTAATTTGTCTGAGATCGTGGAGGAGCCGCCACTTGTCCTTCCCCGGCTTCTTGATCACAAAAACCGGGGAGTTCCAAGGGCTAGTTGTCTCAGCAATGTGGCCTTTGGCCAACTGCTCCTCTGCGAGCTCTTCGAGCACCTTTAATTTTTCTTTGGATAGCGGCCACTGTTCTACCCAGACTGGAGAATCTGTTAGCCAATTCAGTTTTTGGGTAGGGCGCTCCTCAGTGACCGCTGCAGAAAAATCCTGAGAGGGGTCGGGAATGTCAATTGTGACCCCCCATTGGGACATAAGATCTCTTCCAAGCAGGGGCTCTTTGTAATTTAAAACGAAAGGGCGAATATTAGCCAATTGCCCTCCCGGCCCCTTAATTTGGACCACGCTTTTTGGTTGCTTGGCCAATTGCAAGCCCCCTACACCTTGTATGTGTCCGGCTACGTTTTGCAGAGCCCAATGCGACGGCCAGTCCTTGGCGGGCACAACCGTCACATCTGCCCCCGTGTCTAACAGGCCTGTGATTTTCAGGGCCTCCTCACCCACACTAAACTCACAAGCTACCTGGGGTCTTTCTTCTGTGATGGCCTGCACAGGGCAGACCATCAGGGTCTCAGATGATAGCTTTGGTCCCCGGGTAGGAATCATTTGGGCAATGATTTGGCCCTTAGCTAAGTAAGTAGGTGGGTGGGCACAGCGCACCCAGAGAACGAGTCTCCCAGGGTTGTTGACCAGCATGTCTGGGAGGATCTCAATCTCTGTGTGTTTGCAGTCCCCGATCACGATGAACTCACCTTCCTCGATTGGCCAGGGGCCCTGCTCTTTGGTATTTACAGACGCTAGGACCCAGTCGGCGGTCCTCAGGTGCAGACCCTCGGTGAGCCGCAACCGGTACGGGGAATATCTGGAATCTGTTGATAAAATTGGTTTAGAAAGGTCATGGTCTGTAATAAGTGTCACTTCCGGTGAAGTTGTGTCTTTTCTATTAATTACAGTGGGCAGCATTTCATTGGCGCTCTGGTGGTCTCCCGCTCCCCTTTTCATTCGGTCCACCCTATTTCTGTCTTGGCGCCGGGTGGACCTGCGCTCCCCTCTCAGTTTTTTTGATTGTTATTCGGGCCCACTTGCCCATCTCCCCCACCTCCCCCACCTCCCCCTTTTTTGTTTTTGAGTTGGTCTAAGTCCTTCTTCAGATGACATTGCGCTGCCCAATGCCCCACATCCCCACAGAGGTCACAGCGCTGTCTGTTGGGAACATATGGCCTCCTCTGTGGGGTTGGCCCCGTAGATGGTTGTGTGATGGCCGCTGCAACTTTCGGAGTCTCTATCTGTTGTTCCATCTCACCGGCCTGCAGTAAGGGGACTTCAACTTGGCAGATGCGCAGCATATCTGATAGAGCGGGGGGGGGTCTAAGGGAAGGCTGAGTATCGCTGTCCGACACTCTGAGTTGGCATTACTGAAAGCCATTTCCCTTAGAATTCCCCTTCTTGCTGACACATCCGGGATTTGGAGTTCCACTGCTCTGGTGAGCCGCTTTACGAAAGCTGTAAAGGATTCCTTTGGCTCCTGAAAGATCTTACAATAAGGAGTTATCGGGCCATCGGGGGCCATTCCAAAAAATGCTGTCATTGCATGGTCCCAGATGACATCGAGGGTGGGATGGTATTTGCCTGATCAACAGGTGCTGTCCAGCGCCCCTCACCCATAAGATGGTCTAGGGTGAGGGCATTCCCTTCCTCGTCGACTGCGGTTTCAGGGTCGACGAGGAGACATGGCAAAGCATCCGATAGCAGCCGTCTCCATGCCGATTCCTAGAGCTGAAACTCTGTGGAATTCATCAGGCAGGAGAACAGCTGCCTCAGATCTGCAGGGGTTACAGCGGCCACATTAAGATCAGAGCGGAGAAGCCCCCTAAAATAGGGACTTTCTTGCCCATAATCTTTGTGGGCTTTGCACAAGTCTTTAATAGCAGAATGAGGGAATGGGTGATAAACTGGACGCACCTGATGCCCTCCGCGGGTATGCTTATATACAACTGGGGCAAGGCTTGGGATGGGAGAGGACTGGGGTGGGCTCCTGGATCCAGGCCCAGGCTCATCCCCATCAGGCCCCCTATTGTGGGAACCGGAAGGGGGAGCATGGGAACTGGAAGCCGAGGCGCCACGCCTTCCGGGAGGGGGAGTGGTTTGGACAAACGATGACATCATAGGGGGAGTGGTTTGAACAGATGATGACATTGTGGGGGCGTTCCTGGGGGCGGACTCGTAGGGAGGAGTTAGGGGAGGGGCAGGAGGAGGGGTCATCAGGGAAGGCGGAGAAAAAGGAGGGGCGCAGGGGGCGGATGAGGGAGGAGTCTTGCGAGAAAGGGGAGGGGTTGGGGATAAGAAGGGGTTGGTCTGAGTAGGGGTGGGAAGAAAGGGGTTGTGGGGAAGAGGAAAGAGGGATGGGGAGAACCGAGCCATGCGGTCTCCGCCATCTTGTGCGGAAAGGACGAGGGAGCCATCTTGGGGTTGAATCTCGCCATCTATACTAAATCGAACTCGGGGTTTATAAACTGGGAATGACGAGGGTAGGGAAGAATCCCGCATCATCTGGCCAGGATGGTTCGAGAGACTCCGGGCAGTCCGGCCGAGACTGCTCGGGCGGGGGGATCCAGGCATTTTGAAGGAGCCTGAGCGGGCAGGAGGAGCTCCTGCTGCTCCTTTCAAAATGCCCTTCTGGGGACAGAGGGGTTTCGGGGAAGGCTTGGGGGAAGGAGAACAGGGGGACGGTTGTCTCCTGTCTGGCTCCTTTTGTGCTTCATATTGCTTTTTGGTTGCAGAACTCAGCTGCGTGACCAAATTAAAATATCTTTGGACCTCTTCATCCCCCGTCCCTGCCAATTGAAATAATTTTCTCTCCACGCTGCTCCAAAATCAGGCTGAGTGGAGCTGATCGGGGGATATTCTTGGGAAGTACAAAAAGAGCCAGCGGACAAACCGCTTTAATTCACCTTTAGAAACATTCAACTTGGAATCTTTAACAACAACTTTCAAACTATCATACACGCCTCTTTGGGCAACAGAAAGCTTTACACCCATGCTTTCTTAAAAGGTGTTGCCCTCAACTGACACCTGAGCAGACTAAAATTAAACCAAAAACAAACAGCAGAATTCACTTAAAACCGAGCGAGGATCCCACCTCCTCGGGGAACTGCGATCAACAAAACGAACAACCGACCACAAAATAAAATACAAACGAAAGACAACTAAAGGGGATCCAAAAAAGGGTTCCAAACGGGGAAAAAGGGCAAACCCAATTTCCCCGGGCTGCGCAGCCAGAATCGCCCTGAGCGATTCCTTCCCTATCCAGTCTTCCCCCCCCCCGGGGAGAAAACCTTCCCTAGTAAGCACCCTAACAGGGATACTTACCCTCTCCTCGGATCCAGCGAAGCTCAGGGTCGCTGACCGGCCGCCTGGAGAGAGCTCTTCGGGTGTTCAGGAGTTGTTCTCTCCGCCCTCGGGAGTGAGTTGCAAAACCGCTCTGACCGAGGGTAGCGTGACGTCCACGGACAACTTCAGGCTCTTCAAGCCCCAGTCCTTGCCGCAGGGTCCACTCCGTCGCCGGGGGGCCCCACATTGGGCACCAGAAACGCTGTCGCGGTGCCTTATCGCTTGATGCAGACCGCAGGCTAGCTCAGCAACACTGCGACTGGCGTTCTGTGGGTCAGGGTAGCAAGGCACGCAAGCCACCTCCTCCCCGTGGGTACTTGGTTCCCCACCAAACGACAGAGCTGAAGGTGTGATGCAACCACAGCGGCAGGAAAGAAGCCGACTCTCGGGCACAGTGCGATAAGGTGGTTTATTGAGGGAGTCACGGACGGAGCTCTACCTCGGGAGGCAACTGCGCTCAGAGAGCCCCGAGCTGAGCTGTGCAACACCTTTTAACAGGGGGAGGGTTCAGGAGAGGCGACAACCGATCTACCAATGGAAAAGCAAAGGGGCGTAACAAGGGGTGTTAACCACAAGACGGGGATCCAATCCCAGGAAAGGGGGAGGGGACACTTTGGGCACCCACCAATCACTCGACGCCCTCCCTGGATCTTTCCAGAACCCAGGGAAGGGCCCCGAAGTGACGGACAGGGCGCCCAAGGGGAGAGAGAGGGGATTGACAACCGGTGTAGAGGGGGTAGGAATGATTGACATATAACGAACAATTACATAGCAAGTCCAGGGAGAGAACCACTAAGGACAAACAGGGGGTACAAGGAACAAACCAATTTACAAAGAACTTTAAAACATACATAAAGCTCATTAATAGTTCAACAAAATAAAAACGCACCGCCACAAGTCAGGGACAAAATCAGTAGCCCAGCTGAGGTGCATGTATATCAATGCACACAGCATGGGTAACATACAGGAAGAGCTGGAGGCCACGGTGCAACAGCAAAGCTATGATGTAGTTGCCATCACAGAAACGTGGTGGGATGAGTCACATAGCTGGAGCACTGCACTGGATGGCTACAAGCTCTTCAGAAGAGACAGGAAAGGGAGAAGAGGTGGAGGGGTGGCCCTTTATATTAAGAAGGATTTTGATGTCATAGGTATTGAAACTAAGGAAGATGGAGTTGAATACCCATGGGTAAGAATTAAGGGGAAAGCCAACCAGGCTGATGTCCTACTGGGAGTCTGTTACTGTCCACCCAACCAGGAGGAGGAGGTGGACAACTTATCCTATAAGCAGCTGGGGAATGTTTCAGGATCATCAGCCCTTGTACTTGTAGGTGACTTCAACCTGCCAGACATCTGCTGGGAACTTAATACAGCAGAAAAGGGGCAGTCCAGGAAATTTTTAGAGTGCATGGAGGACAATTTTTTGTTGCAGCTGGTGGGTGAGCCCACCAGGGGAAGGACTATGTTAGACCTGTTGTTTGCAAATAGAGATGGGCTGGTGGGAGATGTGGTGGTTGGAGGTCGCTTGGGGCAGAGTGATCATGAAATTATAAAGTTTTAGATATTTGGTGAAGTCAGGAGGAACACCAGTAACACTCTTACATTGGATTTCCAGAGGGCAGATTTTGGCCTGTTTAGGAGATTTATTCAGAGGGAAGCAGCCCTTAAAAACAAAGGAGTTCAGGAAAGCTGGGCATGCTTGAAAACAGAGATTTTGAGGGCACAGGAACGGACTGTCCCTGTGTGCCAAAAGATGAGTTGACAAGGTAAACGTCCAGCCTGGATGAGCAAGGAGATTTTGGAGGAACTTAGAAATAAAAAAAGAGGATGTATCATTTTTGGAAGGAGGGTCTCTCATGAGTATTTAAGGGGGCTGCTAGGGCATGTAGGAAAAAACTTAGGGAGGCCAAAGCTCACTTTGAACTTAAAATGACAACTTCTCTAGAGGATAATAAAAAATGTTTCTACAAATTTATTAATGGTAAAAGGAAAGGTAAGGCCAACCTTTGTTCTCTATTGGATGAGGGAGGGAACTTAATAACTGCAGGGGAGTGTTGTAATGCATTAATTGGGTTTATATTGTGTTTCATCGGATTTGTAATGTTTTTTCTCTGTATCACGTGGTTTGTCCCTGATTGGCTGCATTCATCCCCCACACTGGAATGTAACCCCCAACTCTGTTCCACTCCCACTTTATCCCTGATTGGGTAGTGGTTTGTCCCTGCCTCTGGGCCCTGCCCCCTGCGGAAAAAGCCCCGGCACGGGCAGGGCCTTGGTCTCCCTGGCGCCGGTGAGCCACTGGGAAAGAGCTCCACCAAGGCAGGGCAGGACTCGAGAATAAAGCTGTTATATCCCACCTGGTGAGAGAGAGCAGGCTCTTTTCTTTTGCCATCGGTGGTTGTCTGGTCTCATAAAGAAATGCCACAGATGAGAAGGCAGAAGTGCTTAATTGTTGCAGTGTCCGGTTCGCACTGACCAGCGCAGCCACAGGCTAGCTCAGTGGATTCCCACTGCGGCAACGTGGTAAGGTCGGGGTGGCAGGCAGGGCGAGCCACCTCCTCCCTGTGGGACCTTGGATCCCACCACCAGCGACGGGCGCGTAGATGAAGCAAGCAACCGTGGCAGCTGAATGAAAGGCGGACTTCTCTGAGCAGGGTGTAACATAGGTTTATTGAGACAGAGGGAGCACGGAGCTTCACACTCTGCAACCTGCTGCCCAGGAGAGCCCTGAGAGCAGGCGTGCATGAGCTTTTAAGGTGGGGTGGTAACGGGTGGCGACAACCGGTCAGCAAATCGCGGAAACTGAGGGTGTAACCGGGGGTGTGAACCATATAACAGGGAGCCAACCACAAAACGATGGGAGGGGATTTCCAGGGTCGCAGCGTATCACTCAATACCCTCCCTGGAGCTTTCTAGAAGCCAGGGAAGGGTCCTGGAGTGATAGACAGGGCGCCCAAGGGGAGAGAGAGGGGATTGACAACTAGGATCATGGGGGCGGGATGATTGACAGATAACGAACAGGGGCCACTTAGCAGTAAACAGGTCAAAATCATTACAGAAGCAGGGGGGTACAGGGAATGAACCATTACATAAAATTTGTATAAATTTACAATAATACGAACAAATCAAATCACACACCACCACACTTAATGCCATCTTTGCCTCAGTTTTCAGTGGGAAGACAACTTGCCTTCATGACAACTGTTTTCTTGGGTTGGTTGATGGTGCTAATAAAAAGAATGGTTCCCCCATTATCCAAGAGGAGGCAGTCAGAGAACTGCTGAGATGCTTGTATACTCATAAATCTATGTGCCCAGATGTGATCCATCCCACAGTGATGAGAGAGCTGGCAGATGAGCTTGCAAAGCCACTCTCAATCATTTACCAACAGTCCTGGCTCACTGGTGAGGTTCCAGATGCCTGGAAACTGGCCAATGTGACACCCATTCACAAAAAGGGTGGGAGGAAGCATCCTAGTAATTATAGACCAGTCAGCCTGACCTCAGTACCTGGCAATATAATGGAACAGTTTATACTGAGTGTCATCACACAGAATTTACAGGATGCCCAGGGTCTCAGCACAGGTTTAGGAGAGGTAGGTTGTTTGACCAACCTGGTCTCCTTTTATGACCAGGTGACCCAGCTGGTGGATGCAGGAAGGGCTGTGGATGTTGTCTATTTGGACTTCAGCAAGGCTTTTGACACTGTCTCCCACAGCACACTCCTGGCAGCCCATGGCTTGGACAGGAGCACTCTGTGCTGGGTTAGGAACTGGCTGCATGGCCGGGCCCAGAGAGTGGTGGTGAACGGTGCTGCATCCAGCTGGGGCCAGGCACCACTGGTGTCCCTCAGGGGGCTGTGCTGGGGCCAGTTCTGTTCAGTATTTTTATGAAGGGTGGTTGTATACAGCTGGGGGTTGGTCTCTTTCTCCAGGCAGCAACTGACAGAATGAGAGGACAGTCTCAGGCTGTGTCAAGGGAAATATAGGTTGTATATTAGGAAAGTTTTTCATGGAAAGAGTGATAAAATACTGGAATAGTCTGCCTGGGGAGGTGTTGGAGTCACTATCTCTGGACGTGTTTAAAAAAAGACTGGATGTGGCACTCAATGGCATGATCTAGTTGAGGTGTTAGGGCATGGGTTGGACTCAATGATGTTGAATGTCTCTTCCAACCTAGATATTCTGTGATTACCTCCCTTCCCTCCCTAAGAAGCTGTTAGGTTGTAGGACCTGACACAGAGAAATAGCAGGGAGATATTTTGGACCTATATAGATCTATTTCTACTCAAAAGAAGAAACTGCTGTAGTCTTGAATATCACTGAATGACATCTGTTGAAACATATAACTAAGAGTACATAAAAGGCCTTTTCTTTGCAACAACAACAAAAAAAAGGGACTGCAGTTTAAAAAGAGTCCTGGTAATGTTTACCACCAGCTATTTTTATACAGCATAATAAGTAGGACTAAGTAATACAAGTATGTTCAATTTCAAGAAATTAACTTTGAGTAAATTTAAAAAGCTTGTGAGAAAAGTATGATGAACAAAAGCAAACTGGAAGAACTTTGGAAAATATTCAAAACTGCACCTTGAAGTCTGAAGGAAACACATAAGAGTCAACATGAAACTACAAGAGATTCCATAAACTATTAAGGATGAAAAAGAAAGTGAAACTGGAGAAGAAGTAAAAAAAAGTAAAGAGGCATATTCAGGATTAATGAAAATAGATTGATAAGAACTATGTTGATACAAGGTAAGGACTTACAGATTTAAAAGGCATTCATAATTATTCTTACTTAAAATCTGTTAAATTCCTGTAACTATGGTTTGATCTAAAACTCAATGTGGCTAGCTTAATTTTTCTCATACTTTGACTAGGCTGATGACAGAAAGACAGAAATTTTTCTTTCATGTTTGTTGTTAAGGGTATTTAACACTTCAACAGCCCTCATGAAACAAGGGTTAGAACAAAATATTCTTCTGACTTGTTTCAAGCCTATTTCTTCTCAAAAGTGAAAATGAGATTCAAATCTTCTCAGTATAAGTGAACAATGTCTGCTTTTGTAGATGATACAATCATTAAAGTTATGTGAAATTATTTTAGAGGAATTCCACAAAAAAATCCCAGACATAGAAACAAGGTTTAAAAATTATTCCCATAACACTCTGTGCTGATTAAGTTAAGTGTGAGCTGTAGAAACAGGAATGGATAGAGGAATTGTGGCTCTATGAAGTCCCTTATATTATGGATTAAGTGATAGGTTTAAATTGAGTCTTTCAATGGTGCAAATGTTATTGATTGGTAACAGTATCTGGTATATGATTTGGGTGTTGTTTGTTTGTTTGTTTGTTTGTTTGTTTTTTAAAATAAAATCAGAGCTAAGACAACCTTGAGAAAGAGCTTTTCCAAGGCAAAATGGAACATGACAAAGGATTGTCCCACAGGGAAGGCAAGAGAGACCGAGAACTCCCAAGGGGATAACAGCAATGACAATAGGGTTTTCAGAGGGGAAGATGAACATGACAAAGAGCTGTCCCAGTGGTAAGACTACAACATCCAAGGGTTGTCCCAGGGGAAAGATTACTTCAGATACATCTGGGATACTTCCCTTGGGTACGGTGAATGAGGAGGCCCATATTGGTCCCAAAGAGGTGCCCAGATGTCCCAGCAGTGTGGCTACAGAGGCAGCAGAAGAAGCAGTCTCTGACCTGCACAGAACATCTCCTGCCCCAGCAGGTCCCACAGACACCAATCCAGCAGCTGCTACCCTGGCTGGAGGTCCTGAGGAAGAGGAGCTCCCAAGGGGGCAAAGGCAGCAGCTTCTTCTGCCTTCAGCAACAGGTGACAGCAGCAGGGACAGAGAGCCATCTTGCTGCCCTGCACAGCCCCTCACCTCCCCAGCCTGAAACCCAACCCCTCAGCAAGCAGCTTATTCTGCAATAAACGGCCCTCCCCCTCCAGGAGAAAGCTCTGGGCTCTGCATGGGCTCTTTTAGTGGATCTGCATGGTGGGATGGCTGGAGGGTTACTGCCCCCCACTGTCAGCACTGCACCGGTCCCCAGGGATGGCTGCTGGTCCAGAGCCTTTGCGGCACCCTGAGGGAACAACAAAGGGTGAGTTTACTCTGAGCATGTTAATAAAAGATGCTGATTTTCCAGATGTGCTCATCTGTGCCTGGTCCATCTCAGAAGCAAGACAGGTGCAGGCCTGGCACCGGAGATTTGAAACTCAGTAGTTGTATGGTTGCTGCGGCCAAGATGGATGCCAGCTACCATGTCAAACATGACATCCAGTTTACACCATGCAGGTAAAGCCCCTCACAAAGGACAAAGTTGGTTGTTTTGGAAGTGTCCTTGAGTTCCATTTTCTTTGAAATAAAAAGCAACTTTTTCTCTTATTTGGCCAGATACGTTTTTATAATGCCATTTTAATTTTTAGGTTGATATAAATTTTAGAGACAGTAAAATATTTATTTTTTTAAGAGACGAAAAAAAGGAAATTAATTTATACTTTTTTTTTTTTTTTTTTTTTTTTTTTTTTTTTTAAGCGAAAACTGCACTAAACAATAACATCACCCCCATTGGGGAGGGGATTCCACCAATTCTAAATAGAAGCATTGAAAAAACACAATTATATTTTTTATCACCAGTTGAAGAACATGAAGCAGAAATTCCTTCTCAGCAACCTGGAGATTGGAATAGGGGAATTCTGCTCAGCTATTACCAACACCAAAGCTTTCCTTGGAAATTTGCCTCATGGCAGGGCTTTGCTTTGTCTCCATGGGGCAGGGTTTGTCTCACCAGAGTGGGAAAAAGTACCTGCATCTGCAGCTCACTGTAAGCCTTATCTAAGTGGAATGGATGTGTGCAGTGTGGGAATTGCACTCCACTCTGGCATGACCTATCAGAGGGTACTGCCTGGTCATCCTAAAAGCTCCTCCTGGGGAGTGCATGGGGAGCAAACCTGGAAAGTCCTAAAGTCATGTTGAGATGAGGCAAGAGGGGGCAAGAGGGAGCATTGCCAGGTCATAGGATGGTGAGTCACTAGCACAGGTTGCTCAGAGAAGTTGTGGCTGTTCCATCCCTCGGACTATTCAAAGCTAGGTTGAACAGGAGCGACCTGGTCTAGTGGAAGGTGCCCCTGTCCATGGCATGGAGTGGGATGAAATGACCTCTGACCCAAACCAGCCTGTGAAACTACGAAGAGCAGGAGCAGCAAGGTGGCCAAGCCCTCAGACCAGCACTGGGATCCCACACTCAGCTCTCTCTCTTTCTCTTCTGTTACACCACAAGACCCTTCCCATGGGCGACACTGATCAGTCTGTTCCAGAAAGACTGAACCCAGTGGAAAGGGCCCACACTGGGGCAGTTCATGAAGAACTGTTTCGCATGGAAAGGATCACATGCTGGAGCAGGGGGAGTGTGTGGGGAGGAAGAAGCAGCCAGATGTGAACTGGCAGTTGCTCTTATAACCTGATACTCTGTGTTGTTCATGGGGATTAAGATAGAAGAGTTGGGATTGAACAAAGTTGAATCTGGGAATAAGGAGAGGTGGCGGAAAGCTGGCTTTAGTTTTGGTTTCATTTCTCATGCCCTGCTCTATTTTTAATTGACAATGAAATAAAATTATTTTCCCAAATTTGAACCTGTCCTGTCTGTGAGAAATTTTCCTGTCCTTTTTGTCTTATTTTCTTCCACTGTCCTAGTGAGAAGAACTGAGAGAAGAGCTTGGTGGGCATCTGGCAGCTGGTCAAGGTTAACTCATCACAGTGTCCACGAGGCAAAGTAGCAAGGGCAATAGTCTGATGTCCAGAGAAGCAGCCTGCAAGGTCTGAATCCCCTGCAAGCAGCAAGCCTACCAAACAGTAGATGGTGGCCTTTCTAGAGCAGAGAGTCACCCACTGCCACACTGCTGTTTCCTGCTAACATCAGCTCCCTGCCTCTGAGGGACAGAGGTGTCCATTTGCAATCCAGGGAACAGTCTTTGCCTGGCCCTCCTGGAGGTCTGAACGCTCTTGTTTGTATGGGCTCAGAGAAGATGTTTACAAATCCTTCGATGTGGTCAGCAGGGTCTGTGCCCAATGACATATCAGCCCTGTTACTGGTCAGTCCTGTGCTGCCTTCACCAGCATCTCCAGCTCTTTTCCATGCCCACATATGTCTCTTAGCTGCCTCTCTCTCTTTATTTATTTATTTATTTATTTATTTATTTATTTATTTATTTATTTATTTTGGGTTTTATCACCTTTTTATATCTTAAATCAAAGCACTCTCCAAGTTAGACCCATAAATCTCAAACATCTGCTACAGTCTGTGAGATAATTTTTTTTCTTCATTATTGAATCCAAGATTCCTTCTCCTACCTCTGTTTGCATATGTGAGGATGTAAAATGTTTCACTTTGAATGATTGCACTGTATTGAATTTGGGTTCAGGCTTTCCTAGAGCAATACATCCCCATTTATTAAAATCCATGTGATCCAGTTAATTCTGTATGTAATACCAGTTTCTATCTTCAAATTATAGTCCCTTATATTTGTAGAAATCACTGTTTCAGGCCATTATAATTTGCATGTTCTTTTAGGATATATAGCTTTGTCCCTGAACTGTACAAGTTCTGAAATAAATGAGGAGATATACTGCCAATATAAAATAATTTTACTCTTTTGCAAAGAAATTAAAATTATTCTTGTAACACCATGAATACTATACATAGCTTTATATTCCTTTTATTAACATTGCTTCATCATTATTTCTATTATTATTCCTTTTGGTTACACAATGAATGAGAGGAAAATCAAACAATGTCCTATAACCTTATAATATAATAGTGATTCTTGTACACAACTAATAAACATGTCTCTTAGCTCTGACAATCTCATAGATTTTATATCTATTAAATATGCTTAGTGGTATTATTGCACATATATTTCACTTTTTTTTCTACATATATTTAGTAATTTTTCTTAACTGGTAAGTTAAGCTGAATGAATTATTTTCACATCTTCCATAGAAATATACCAATCCCACATTTTAAAAAATATTTCATAGGAATGTAGTCAAGATTTACTAAGACAACATTTCCAAATAGATTGTTCCAATAAAATTTGTACAAATACAGTGTAAAGATAAAGTAGGAAATTTTGAAGTATTTTGTTGGGCACTAGCCCTTTTCTCCTCTGTACATTATAAACCTTTAATCTTGAATTGTACCCAAACAATATTTTAAAACAGTGATCCTCAGAAGGAAACATTATTTGTTTCCAATGGAGAAAATGTTTCAAATGGAGAAAACTTCCAAAACTTCAGTATTTGTCTTCCTAATTTTACACAAATTATAAGATAAACCTAGGAGTGAGAAGCCTGTTTACAGACAATGAAGCACATAAAAGCAGTGCAATCTAAATGGAAGAATTGATTTTTAATTTTGAATGAGCACATTGATTTTCATCCTGGCAAAAGAAAACAGCTTCATTGAATACAGTCAACAGGAAATGAGGTGTCTTTTTTGAAGTATATAGTACAATGACCGGATAAACACATAATCTCATCAACAAGTAGATGCCAACACCTACAGTACAAAAAGAAACCCAAACAGTGTCCCAATAATTACAATAGATACACTGTGCTTCATTATTCACTGCCACCATCATCACTGCACATTTTTACTGAGAAGAGAGATAAAGATGATTGAAATGAAGAGCATTTCACATCACAGTGAGCAAATAGTATGGGGTTTTTGCATACAGTATAGTCAATGATTTATTGATTGAAGGTTTTGGCATGTGTTTTTGTTATTAATTTTTGGTTCTGCCAGGTGAGGAGACTTTCCAGAAGACAATAACATTGGTTCTGAAGCAGCAAATGCATTTGACAAATTTAGGAGCAGCGTAAGGTAGCTAACACTTACAAAGACTAATACTGCCACAAAAGAAAACCATCAACTTTTAGAAGACCTATGAAATGCAGCCAAATATTATGCCGTATTATTGTGTTAGCGTTTGTATTTGTTTGCCAATATGAAGGTGCCAATTCTGTCCTTTGCAGGAATTTGAGGTGATGGTCCCTCTTTTAGCCTTTTCCTTTATAGTCCCCTTGTTACACTACTTGTGTGTTGGTTTGATGATTTCTGCACTGGGCTAAGAACCTCAGGAGACAAAGAACTGGTAAAAAGGTAAACTGGCAAACACCTTTGAGTCCTATTTGAGGAAGCAGCATTGCTTTGTCTAAATATTCTGTTATTCTTTTAATAGAAAGCTCAGGGTGGCAGTCATACTCTGAAGCAGCCCTTGTGAATCCACTTCATTGCCATGGTAAAAAATTTGCCTTTTAGCATTTCTTTTTGCTGAAATATATAAAAAAAGATCTAATGTCCCTGTTAAATTCCTAATTCTGACCTTGTTAACAGCACTCTTCATGAGTAAAAAGAAGAGAAGTACTTCATGAGTAGAAAAGAAGCACCCTTTAGAGATGCTCTAGCTGTCATTATTAGGCTTAATATATAACCACAAAAAAAAAAAAAAAAAAAAAAAAAAAAAAAAAAAAAAAAAAAACTAACAAACCGTAAAAAGAAAAGAAACATCACTCCCCAAAAAGAAAACACAGCACCAGAACATAGTGTGATCCATCTACCAAAAATACATATGTTTTCCATGGCTACCAAATGAGATGGAAACTTTGGAGGTTTTATCACGACTTGACGTATTTTAACTGTGCACATGGTCAATTTTTAGTTGTTTTTGTTTATTTCAGGATCGTCATCAATATGCATCTTGTTAAATTTAAATACATGTTAGAATGTAATTAGTCACACCTAGTCACATGAGGATTTTTTCATATTAGATATTTTGGGAAGATTTGTTAACTCTTTTTTTATGTAGACATAAGGTCTTTCACAAGCATGAAATTACACCTAATAGTATGTTTACACATCAAAATCTCAATTTTTTCCCTATGTTGAGCAGAACACAGGAGAAAGGTCAAACAATTTTTCAGTTGTCTATTTAAAAAGATAAACTGAAGTCCAGTTCCTTAATAACTGAGTAAGTAAGGATGTTTCAGTCCCAAAAAGGATATGTTGGTTTTTTATGTATACAATTAAAACTGTAGATGAAATAGCTGTAAAATTATTATAGCCAGGGATACAGAAAATGAGTGCTGATTGAGCAAGGTTAACACAGGTCCTTTAAACAGATCAGGATTATTTTGTTAGCTTTTTGTTACCTGACCAGGAATCAGTGAAAAGGTCTTAGATTGTGACCTACACATTTTACAGATATTTAGTGAAATAACTGTATTTTAAAGTTAAAAAAGCAAACAACATCCTGCTCCCTTCTCCCCTACTCTCAACCCTGAATGGAGTGGATTTCTTTTCAAGTTGGAGTCATTTCCCTCAGAGCATTGAGTGCCAGAGGTTTCTTCTAGAACTGACCTAAAGAGATAGCAAGCTTTCTAGTGTCTATTCCACTACTTTTAGTCCCTTCCACAAATAATCCTGGGTTCAATTTCACTTAAATTAGGTCACAGTTTCTCTAATAGTCTTGTCTTTTATTTTAATTTCTTATAATTTGAATTTTAAGCTCATTATATCCTCAAATAGATAACGAGATACCATTAGAGAAATGGTCAAGGCCCAATGCATATTTTATGAATGAAGGATTACTTCTCCTAGCCTGTGATCATTAAAGGAATATGCATACAGTTTTAGTTGCAAACCTTCAATACCCATATAAAATGTAATGGAACTGTTACATCCATAATTTGATACCAATTTCATTATAACTTTTAAATTATTACCAGATTGCTATTACCACTAATGGATTTAGATTAACCCATACCAAGTTTGAGCCCAAATATGAAGTGCTGCACAAAACATCAAAGAGCTGGTAAATAAAAAAAATAAATGCATAAAATTAGAAATTTAATCAATTGAAAAAGAGAGATACCTCATAGACATTTGGAGGGAAATTGTGTTGGTTCCTGGGGACTTTGATATATTTACGTGGTGCTGTACAGTATTAACCTAACTATTTAAAGGATAGCTCAGTAACCTCCATTATGGTATTCATACAACATTTGATCCAATTTATTTGCAGTCAGACAAACTAGCTATCTTTATGGTTCTAGAAAAATCCTCAAAAAATAACCTAAAATCTTAGACATAACAATGAATGACCTTTGGATGGCAGGACATACTCTACTACACCAGGTAGGAAGGCAAGTCATTACTGCTACAGAATGGTCTCCATTTCAAGGTCAGCTAAAACCAACAAGACTGGCAAAATTTTCAGTATTTTTAATTTCCATGGACGTATAGGAAAACCCTTTTCTTAACTTGGAATTTAGTTTTTATCCTTATTTATAATTTCCTTGATATTATTGTCTGGGTTTGAAAAGAATTATTTTCCAATGGACTGTTAGGCATCAGTGCTTTAAAGGGCTCTAGATCAAAACCTCAATTCAAAATGCATAATTGACCACCATGAAAACCTATTGTGTTTAATTCTTTTGTTTCTTTTAAGGATAGGGATCAGATATTCAAGATTAGTTTCAGGTTCAGACTTTTTCAATATCAAATAGGAAATCAGGAAATATATAGAGAAAGAGATTTTAACATATGAGATTAAACATAGAAGCTGTAATGGATTTAAGTTAAATAGATATAAGTTTCAACTGAACAAAAGAACTGAAGAGATTGTCCCCTGTTGAGTACAAGTGTATGCTGGGGGTGGGGGGTGGGGAGAGGAGAGGAGAGAGGAAAGGACAATTGGAACTTAATTTGAATATAAACTAATGCCCTTGTTTAGCTTCATTTAAAAACCGTTAGCATTTCCAGCTCCCAAATTTAACAAAATGTCAATAATTCATTAAAATTAAATTACAATCACAATATTTTAATTGAGGTGAAGTACGGGAATAAAACAATCTGTTAATAAAAACTAATGTCACTCTCCTTTCCTTTGCAAAATTCTCCACATGAACATAATTACAAAAAAAAAAAAGTGATATGCATAAGAATTTTGGAAATTTTCCAAATACAGTTAGTTCATGGTATATTTACCAGTTTCAGATATGGTAGTTGGCATCAATATTTTCCTAGACTATTCAAATGATTATTCAATTATAAAACTGATCTGATTTCCACTAGCTTAATGTCCCATTTAACCCATAGTTATATGGATGCCTCTGAAACCCACATAACATAGGTTAAATATTAATTCTACCTAATGAAATTCCAGTGGTTCTGTATAATATATTGTCTACACACTTTTTTACAGTTAAGAAGTCCTTGAGGGTTTTGTTTGTTTGCATGTTTATTTGTCCATTTTTTTAGATACTTTCTACAAATAATGAGAGTAGTTGATCCATACTGCAGAATTTAGCAGATGCATAAGAATACAGATTTCTACATTAATGCATAAACTGTGAATTTATCATTACACTGGTCAGTTACCAATTCAATCATTATCATATGCGGTAAAATATACTTTACAAATAAAACACAAAACTTAGAGGCAAAAACATAGGATGCTGGAACTAGTGCTGTGCAACTTCTCAGCTGAAAGCTCCAAATATCTATTGTGAAGTCACCGAGACTTCTCTGCAATCATTACTGTATGAAGGCTTGTGTTATGTGGAGGTTTTTATCCAAGCTGGCAATAAGAACATCATTCTTAAATGATTCCAGGCATCAGAATTTTTTCTGTTACTTAAAAAAAAAAAAAAAAGTTCCATTATTTCTTCAAAGGGTTTTCATTTTTGGAAAGGAATAGGTTTTAAAAGAATATCAGTTACAAGCACAGTCCCGCCCCCTCCCCCCAAGCCCCCGCACCTTGCAGTACTTCATTAAAAACAAACAACAAACAAAGAAAAATAAAGGAAAAATATTAGGGCTATCTTGTCCACTACTATGGGAAATAACCACAATTAAACTACAGGGAAATTGTTTTAGGTATGGAACTATTAACCTGGCATGTTTGTTACTCTGATTCACTCTGTTAGAAAGGGAATTCTTAAATGTAAAATACTAGAATAACAAAGACAGAGGGAGAAAAGAGAGGAGAGGGGAGGGTAGGAGAGGGGAGGGGAGGGGAGGGGAGGGGAGGAGACATGTTTTAAATGCTCCCCACTGAATGAAATTCATTCACAAAAATGTGTTCTGTGAGGCTTAAATATGTGAACTAAGAATACAACTGGTTTGATCTCTCCTGAAAGAATGATCATCATACATGTAAAGATGGTCTTGATCTCAGGAGACTGTGGATTCCTTTGAAGGTTTCCATTGCTGCTAAAGATTATCTAACAGTCTGAGCCAGCACGGTGTTGTAATGCATTAATTTGGTTTATATTGTGTTTCATTGGATTTGTAATGTTTTCCCTGTTTCCCTTGGAAACTATCACATGGTTTGCCGCTGCTCGGCTGAGCCCATCCCCCACACTGGAATGTAACCCAACTCTGTTCCACTCCCACCTTGTCCCTGATTGGGTAGTGGCTTGTCCCTGCCTCTGGGCCCGTCCCCCCAGGGAAAAAGCCCGGGGAGGAGGGGGCTCACTCTCTTGGGCACCGGTGAGCCACGGGGAAAGGTCTCCAGCCGAGAGGGCAGGACTCCAGAATAAAGCCATGATATCCCCCCAGGGAGAGAGCAGGCTCTTTTCCTTTTGCCATCGGCGGTTGTCTGGTCTCATAAAGAAATGCCACTGATGAGGAGAAGGCAGAAGTGCTTAATGCCATCTTTGCCTCAGTTTTCAGTGGGAAGACAACTTGCCTTCAAGAAAACTGTTCTCTTGGGTTGGCTGATGGTGCTAATAAACAGAATGGTCCCCCCATTATCCAAGAGGAGGCAGTCAGAGAACTGCTGAGATGCCACAAGAGGCTCCCAGAAAGCTGGAAGACCACTTGGGGAGCACGCGCTGAGGAACCTCACACAGGCACGTGAGTCATGAAACGTAGCCCACCCACACAGAGACAGACCCGTCAGGCTTGGTGTTCGCTGTGGAGTCTCCAAAACACAGGATTCCACAGGCAGGGCTGCAGTTTTCTCCTTTGGACGTAAAGAACCCATCGGAGTGCTGCGAAGAAGCCCCCAGCTGGCAGGCTGCTCCCAGGGAAGGTGACCACATGTTCGTGGAAAGATGACCCTGGGATCTGGGACTGGAAGCTCTTTTTGCACCAAAAAGGGTCAGTCTCAGACAAAAGGAGTGATTGGGAAAGAAAGGAAAGATTCGTCTGAATGCTGGATTTTTGGTGAGTACCACTTTGGGTTATCTAAGGGAAAATCTTTTTAAGAGGCAGTGATCCTCAGGGGAAAAGGGTGTTTTCCTTTTGGGGAAGGTGTTGCTTTCAGAGTCAACCTTCAGGGTGCTTTAATAGCACGTTCCTTTCGGCAGCCTGGGGAGGGGGGCGGGGTGGGCAGGCAGAAAAGGAAACTGTTTCCCCTTTCGGCTTTTTTTTCTCTCCAGTGAGGGTTTTTTAACTTATGGCTTCCCAGTGACAGTTAAAGGGGACACAGAAACTTAAAATCTGAGCCAGAAATGGGTGCTAGGCTGTCTGTGGCTCAAAAAAGAGTCTATTATCAAATTTTAAGTGCCTTGGAAAGTGGACCCATTCTTTAAAGAAACAGTTGAAAAAATTAATTCAGTATTTATTTTCTCAATTTCCAGATGTATCATTAGAGCAAATAAGCTTCCCAGAATTTTGGGAAGCTGTTGCAAATAAAATAGTTGAATCTGGCCCCTCTAATAATAAAGAAGATGCAAATTCTGCTTTTTATAGCTTAAAAATTAAGTTTGCATTGCAAAAGCAAAATGAAGAGGGGAAAAAAGCCAGTTCTTTGTGGATTTTCTCCAGTTTGTACCTCTGCAGGCAGTCTGAGTGCTCAAACCTCCCATCTCAGTGGTCCCCAGGTGGGGGGGTCACAAGATGGAGGGGATTCCCTTGTCCAAAATGGCCGAAGCCATGTGCTCCCGAGCTTTGAGGAGCCTCTCCCTTTGTCTGACCCCTCCTTCCCACAACCCCTTTCGCAATTCCTTCCTCTCCCCAGACCCCTCCCTCCCTTCGGTGCTGCCCCTGGCACCGCCCTCTCCTCTGACTCTGCCCCCTGTCCTCAAACCTCCGCCCTCCGACTCCTGCCCGTGTGACTCAAGCCTCCAGCCCCTCCCTGCCCCTGGTTCCCACGGTTTCCCCACCCACAGTCCCAGTTCCCACACCCCGGGGTGGGGGAAGCCGGGAACCAGAACCAGGAAGCGATCCCGGCTTTTCTGCCACCCCTTTCACATATGGACAGTCAAAAAGAGGGGGTGCTGTTCACAGTAATTGGGACCCCTTCCCCCAACAAGTGTGTCGCGGTGCTGTTCCTCGCGCTGATGAGCGCGGCCACGGGCTAGCTCAGTCTCGTGCACCGCGGCAACGTATGAGGTCGGGGTGGCGAGCCAGGTGAGCCACCTCCTCCCTGTGGGGTCTTGGTTCCCCTCTCAGCGACGGTCAGCAGATGGCAAATGCAACCCACGGCAGCCAATCAAAAGGCGGACTCCTCTGGGCTCAGTTAAACAGGATTTTATTCAGGGGAGAGGCAGCACGGGGCTCAGCACTCTCTGACCCACCGCCCAGAAGAGACCCTGAGGCCAGGCGTGTGGCAGGTTTTAAGGGTGGGTGGAAACGGGGGTGGCGACAACTGGTCAGCCAGTCACAGGAATCGGGGGGTTAACCGGGGGTGTGAACCATGGAACTGGGGACCAATCACAAAATGAGGGGAGGGGGTCTCCCGGGCCCCAGCCTATCACTCGGCACCCTTCCCGGAGGATTCTAGAAGCCAGGGAAGGGTCTCTGAGTGGCAGGCAGGCGACCACGAGGTGGGGGGGGGGGGGATTGACAGCGACAGGTGCAGGGAAGGGATGAATGACAGAAAACGTCTGGTTTTACAATAGACAAAACAACCAATGCAGAAGGGAAAACCAATGCAGAACACAGGGGTATACAGTGAACGAAACCATTATAAAAATAACTTTAAAATCTTACAAAAATAACTTAATATCTTAATAAAAACAATTCTCACACCACCACATCTCCCCCTGTTTTGTTTTTTCAAGAGGAGTGGGACTGGAATGGAGGAGGGAGGTCAGTGATGCTGCGTTGGGTACCCCAGTCTATGCTCTTCTTCATCCGGATTTCTTCGTCATCTTCCGGGGCCCCTTCCAGCACTTCCTCCAACTCCAGTCCTTCCTCCTCAGGGCTCTCCTCAGTGAGGCGATGAGATGGTTTATGGTGGGGGAGTGTGGGGTGGAAACTAACTTATACAGCATCCTTTTTAAAAGTCCGAAAGCAAGGATAACAAGTAACAAAACAAACAAACACAACAACCCAGTTTTATCATAGATGAAGCCCAACCGGAGATTCCCCAATTAGAAGACAGTCCGCCCAGCCAGTCCTTGGTCTCCCTTTTGATGTTGGTCACTTGTCGGATGGCGGTGTAGTTGTTCGGTTGGTGGACCAGCCATCCGACGACTGGGAGACTCAGGCTGAGCGTTGCCAAGGCTCCGAGGGCTAGGTGGAACCTCCTCGGAGCGGGGAATCTGGCTCGGGTTGCTGTTATGAAAAACTGAAAGACACTAAACAAATACGTTACTTAAATTTGACAACAGCAGGGAAAGGGATGGCTCCGCCCGGAGCTGATGTTCAGCTCTCCTCGTTCGATGTTTTCCTTTTTCGCCTCCACGCTGCCACGGTGACTTGAGGACTACCGTTTTTGCCAGATCCTGGGCTTTTGGGAACAAAGGGCCTCACCCACTTTGCTGGAATCCATTTTGGTCCCGTGGGGGTGGACACGCAGGCGTACCCACGTCCCCACGTGACCAGATCGTGTGGCCCTTCTGTCCCTCCAGACCCAGGATCTCTGACCATGACCTGCGGTTGTTCTTTGACCCCAAACAGCGAGCTCGTGCCGAAGTGTCGGACAATGGGCGGATTGAGACCTTAGTAAGAACAATTCAGGAAGTTAATGGTAAACAAAGCTCTGGCCAGCCTGACTGATGGTGACTCTGTCTTGAGGACCCTCTGTTATTGATGCAGCACATGCTTGATGGTCCCATGGGTCCTCTCAACCATGGCTTGGCCTGTGGGGGAGTGGGGGATGCCAGTCTTGTGCTCCACCCCCCATTGCTGCAGGAAGCTATGAAGCTCCCTGGATTTATACGCCGGGCCGTTATCGGTTTTCAGTTCTCTCGGAATGCCCATGAAGGAGAAGGCGTGGATGAGGTGTTTTATGGCATCCCCGGCCTTCTCCCCTGTGTGGGCAGAGGCGAACACTGCTCCAGAAAAGGTATCCACTGACACATGTATGTATTTTTGTCGTCCGAATTCTGGGAAATGTGTGACATCTGTTTGCCACACCTCACAGCTCCTCAGCCCCCGAGGGTTGACCCCCGCATGCAAGGTTGGGACTGCATTTCGGGAGCAGGACGGACACGCAGCCACAATTGCCTTGGCCTGCTCCCGTGTTAGATGGAAGCGGCGAACAAGGCCAGGCGCATTTTGGTGGAAAAGCTGGTGGCTGAGTTTCGCCTGCTCAAAGATGTTAGGCAGGGGGGCCATCTCGGCAGGGGCAGCAAGGGCATCTGCCTTCCTGTTCCCCTCCGCGACAAACCCCGGCAAATCTGTGTGTGACCTCGTGTGCATCACATAGAACGGCTGCTCTCGGTGGGAGACCAGTTTAACTAATTTCAAGAGCAACTCATATAAAGCAATGTTGGACACCTCTTGCAGGATGGCTTGTTCTGCTCTGGACACCACCCCCGCTACATACGCGGAGTCTGTTACCAAATTGAAGGGTTCGGGAAACCGCTCAAATGCCCTGACGACAGCGGCCAACTCAGCAACCTGAGGTGATCCTTTCACCTCAGCGACATCAGCCTCCCACTGCTGAGTTTGAGGGTCCTTCCAAGTCAAGACTGACTTGTGGGACCTTCCGGACGCGTCAGTAAAAACTGTCAAGGCTTTGAGTGGCCTCCTGCTTCGAACCTCCTTTAAGGATAATGTGAATTTAACAACCTGATTAAAAATTTTGTGGGCTGGCCGATGAATAGAAATTTGCCCAGTGAAGAAATCCAGGGCGAATTGGAGTGCTTCATTTTCCTGAAGCAAGTGTTCCAACATAGCTTTAGAAATTTGGCCCGATCTTAAACCAATTGGGATGTGAATACATTCGAAGTCACAGCCGGCCAATTCTCTGATCCGGAATCTCGCTTTCCGGATCAGCTCTGCCACCAACTCTTGTGGCCGGGTCATCCTCTTGGACCGTTGATGACTCAGGAAGACCCACTCTATGATTGAGAGTGGATCATTCCCTTCTCGGTCCTTCTTTGGGATGTTCCTCCATTGGAAGATCATCCCATGGAGGTGCGGCAACTTTCCCATGATGATAAATTTGAAAGGAAGCTCCGGGTCAAATCGGTGAGCTTGCCTCTTTGACATTGAATCCTGGACCTTTTCCAGTGCCTTCTCCGCCTCAGGGGTAAGGACCCTAGGAGAACTCAGCTCCTCTCCCCCTTTCAATAAATTAAAAAGGGGGGCTAGGTCGTTAGTGGTCAGACCCAGCCAGGGCCTTACCCAGTTCAAAGCCCCACACAGTTGATGGACATCCGCGAGGGAACTTACTTTTGTTTTAATCGCCAATTTTTGCGGCACAATGGTCCGCTTCCCGATCTCGAGCCCAAGGTATTTCCAGGGCGGCATCCGCTGAACCTTTTCTTCCTGTAGCTCAAACCCTGCAGCAACCAGTGCATCGACTGTCAGACCAAGCACATAGGAAAGCATGTCATCATTCGGGGCGCACACCAGGACATCATCCATGTAGTGGTAGATGATGGCCTGTCCCGCGGCTGCGCGGACAGGGGACAGCAAGGAGGCCACATACCACTGGCAGATAACAGGTGAGTTCTTCATCCCTTGCGGGAGAACTCGCCAGTGATAGTGTCTCCTCGGGGCTTCCTGGTTGATGGTGGGAACCGAGAAAGCAAAACGTGGGGCATCGTCAGGGTGCAGAGGAATTTGAAAGAAGCAATCTTTTATATCTGTAACAGCCAATTGCCAGTTTTGGGGGAGCATAGTTGGGGAAGGCATCCCAGGTTGGAGAGACCCCATGTCCTCGATGACATTATTAATTTGGCGGAGGTCCTGAAGGAGCCGCCACTTGTCCTTCCCCGGCTTTTGAATCACAAAAACCGGGGAATTCCAAGGGCTGTCGGTTTCTGCGATGTGGCCCTTGGCCAATTGCTCCTTCACGAGCTCCTCGAGCACTTTTAATTTAGGTTTTGAAAGCGGCCATTGCTCCACCCAAACTGGTTCGTTCGTCAGCCAATTAAGTTTCTTGGTGGGATGCTCGTCAATGGACGCTACGGAAATCTCCACTGAGGGGTCAGGTATGTCAATTTTGACCCCCCATTGAGACATGAGATCTCTGCCAAGCAGAGGCTCCTTATAATCTAAAACAAAAGGACGGATGTTAGCCAATTGTCCTTTTGGCCCCTTAATTTGCACTATGCTCCTGGATTGTCTCGCCAATTGCAACCCTCCGACACCTTGAACGTGTCCGGCCACGTCCTGCAGAGCCCAATGTGACGGCCAATCTTTTGCTGGCACGACCGTCACATCCGCCCCTGTGTCCAAAATGCCTCTGATGTTTAAGGTTTCCCCACCCACCCTGAACTCACAGTCTATCCGGGGCCTTTCTTCAGTGATGGCTTGCACAGGGCAAGCCACCGGGGTGTTGTTCGGTCCCCGGGTAGGGATGATTTGTGCGATCACCTGTCCTTTTGGTATGAATGTGGGTGGATGGGTGCAGCACAGCCAGAGGACGAGATCTCCAGGGTTGTTGACGAGAAACCCTGGAAGAATCTCGACCTCTTGCGGGGTGTACTTACAGTCCCCGATGATGACAAGCTCCTTTCCTTGGACTGGCTAGGGTCCTTGTTCTTTGATGTTTATGGAAAGGAAGGTCCAATCCGCCGTCCTCGGATGGAGTGCTTCGGTGAGCCGCAGCTGATAAGGTTCATGCCTTGATGATGTTACTAAAATTGGCTTTGAAAGGTCATGGTCAGTACTGTATGTCAAATCTGGTATGTCACGTCTGGTATTATTGTCTGTCTCAGTGAAAGGCAGCGTATCATTGGCGCTAGATGTTTCTTCCCCCTCCCCCGCTGCTCGGTCCGCCCTGTTTCTATCTTCGCGCCGGGCGGACCTGCGCTCCCCCCTTAGTTTAACTGTCGGGAGCTATCTCCGACCCTCCCCTGTTCCCACTCCCCCCGCCTTCCCCCCTTTTCTTTTTCAAAGCTTCAATGGCATCCCGCAGTGGGCAGGTGTTCGCCCAGTGCCCAGGCTCCCGGCATATAACACATCGGTTCTTCTGGGGCACATATGGTCCACGTGTTGGTCCCTGGGTGCCAGACACTGCTGAAACTCTCGGTGTTATTGATTTCCCTTCCCGGTCGTTTCCTTGCAGGTAGGGGACCTTCAGCTGGCACACCCTGAGCATGTCAGGAAGGGTCGGGGGGGGGTCCAGAGGGAGACTTAAAATTGCACTCCGGCAGATGCTATTTGCATTTGCAAACACCATCTCCCTCAAGATCCCATCCCTAACCGCCACTTCCGTTACTTGCACTTCGATTGCTCGGGTGAGCCGCTCGACGAACTTGGTGAAACTTTCCTTGGCCCCCTGCACGATCTTGTAATAAGGTACGACCGGGCCGTCTGGCACCATCCCAAAAAACGCGGAGACCGCATGCTCCCTGGCAATCTGGAGGGCTTTGATGGGGATATCTGAGGTTTGGTCCAATGGGTCGGCCCATCTCCCCTCACCCATAAGGTGTTCTAAAGTGAGGGGGTTCCCGTTGTCGTCCACCGCAGTCTCTGGGTCTCGGAGGAGACTGGGCAAGGCCTCCCTGAGTTGCTGCCTCCATGCCGCCACCCACAGTTTGAACTCTGTTGAGTCAAGCAGGCAGGAGAACAGCTGCTTCAGGTCCGCAGGAATAACAACAGCGGCATCGAGATCTGAACGGAGCAAACCCCTGAAATAGGGGCTGTCCCGCCCATAATCTCGATGGGCCTTGCACAGATCCCGGATGGTGGACTGGGGGAACGGGTGATGGATCGCTCAGACCCGCTGCCCTCCTCGGGAGCCCTTATAAACGACTGGGGATACCGAAGGAACAGGGGAAGGCTGATGCATCCCTGCAGGCTCAGGCCCTGGCCCCGCCCCCTCCGGGCCCAGACCGTGGGAACCGGAAAGGGGAGCGTGGGAACCAGCAGGGGGAGCGTGGGAACCGGAAGCCCAGGAGGCAGGTCTTCCGGCAGGGGGCGTGGTTTGGGAACCTGATGATGTAAAGTGGGTGTTCCCATGAGGGGAGTAACTGGGAGGAGCCGAGGGTGGAGTTTTCAGTGAGGGAGGAGGCATGGGCGGAGCCCTTTTATGAAGGGGAGGAGTATAGGAAAGGAAGGGGTTGGAAGAGTTTGGGGTGGGAAGGAAAGCATTTAGAGAAGAGGAAGAGGGGGATGGGGAGAACCGTGCCATGCGGTCTCCTCCATCTTGGGGATAAGGGGTAGGGGAGCCATTTTGTGGTTGGGGAGTCTCAGCTAGACTAAATCTAACATGAGGTTTATTAACTGGGGAAGATGGGGAAGGGTGGAATTCTTGAGCAGCCCGGCCAGGGCTGCCCAAGAAGCCCCGAGCAGTCTGGCTAGGACTGCCCGGGCGGGGGGGGTCGAGAATTCCTGGGGGAGCCTGAGCCAGCAGGTTGGGGTCCTGCTGCTCCCTTCAGAATTCCCTTCTGGGGACAAGGGGAAGGGGAACGGGGACAGGGAGAACAGGGGGAGGTTTGCCTAAAACTGGGCTTTTTCTGCACTCCCTTGGTGGTAGTTGAAGCAGCTGCTGAGAGCTGCACAGCCAGATTAAAGAATTTTGTGGCTTGCTTGTCCCCTTGGAGCACCAGATCATGGATTTTGTTTTGTACAACCGTCCAAAACTTGGGGCTGTACACTTGCTCCGGGGACACACGAGGGAAGTGCAGGAAAAGCCACCTCACAAACCCCTTGAGCTCGCCCCTTTAACTGGGTGAGCTCCACAACTGACTTAAAACTATGATACACACCTTTTTGGGCAGCGGAGAGTTTTGCGCCCATCTCTCCGAAACCAAAACCAAAATCAGGGGCTCGGGGACACCTCAACCCGAACAAATCCCCCTTGCCTGCTGCCCACCCGATGACACCCAGACAAAAGCAAACTTAACAGAAAACGAACGCGGAGGTCACTCCCCTAAAACCGGGCAAAACCTGAAACCCAAACCCGGGGGGTCCGCACCGAAAAATAAAATCGCAGTGTCTAAAACCCCTGTGGACACTTCCACCCAAAAGACAACTGCCCGAAACTTAAAGTTTACAAAACGAAAAAGAACAAAAGAGCACCCCGAGGAGAGTAATCCGCAGGGGGATGAGGCTAACCACCACCCCCCCAAGCTGCGCAGCCTGAGATCCCCCCCACTCCTGGAGGATCCCTCCCGAAATTAGGGTCTCCACACCGGGAGCACCCTCCGAAAGTAAGCCCCCTCACGAAGAAGGCTTACCCCCTCCTGGGATGCGATGAAGCCTGGGGTCTCGAGATCAGCTGCCTGAAGAGGACCTGCTGGGCGCTTCAGGCTGTCCTCTTCGTCCCTTGGGAGCGTGATCTTACGAAGCCACTCGACCAAGGGTAGCGGGGCGTCCAGGGACTTTTCTTCCGGCTCTTGCAGCCTAAGTCCGTGCCGCGGGGTCCGCCTCGTGACCTGAGGGTGGGGGCCCCGAGCTGGGCGCCAACCGCTGTCGCGGTGCTGTTCCTCGCGCTGATGAGCGCGGCCACGGGCTAGCTCAGTCTCGTGCACCGCGGCAACGTATGAGGTCGGGGTGGCAAGCCGGGCGAGCCACCTCCTCCCTGTGGGGTCTTGGTTCCCCTCTCAGCGACGGTCAGCAGATGGCAAATGCAACCCACGGCAGCCAATCAAAAGGCGGACTCCTCTGGGCTCAGTTAAACAGGATTTTATTCAGGGGAGAGGCAGCACGGGGCTCAGCACTCTCTGACCCACAGCCCAGAAGAGACCCTGGGGGCAGGCGTGCATGAGCTTTTAAAGTGGGGTGGAAACAGGGGTGGTGACAACCAGTCAGCCAGTCACAGGAATCGGGGGGGTTAACCGGGGGTGTGAACCATGGAACTGGGGACCAACCACAAAATGAGGGGAGGGGGTCTCCCGGGCCCCAGCCTATCACTCGGCACCCTTCCTGGAGGATTCTAGAAGCCAGGGAAGGGTCTCTGAGTGGCAGGCAGGCGACCACGAGGAGGGGGGGGGGGCGGGGATTGACAGCGACAGGTGCAGGGAAGGGATGAATAACAGAAAACGTCTGGTTTTACAATAGACAAAACAACCAATGCAGAAGGGAAAACCAATGCAGAACACAGGGGTATACAGTGAACTAAACCATTATAAAAATAACTTTAAAATCTTACAAAAATAACTTAATAACTTAATAAAAACAATTCTCACACCACCACACAAGTGATTCAGGATTTATGCAACGCTCAGGCCAAATTTAGATATGAAAGAGAATACTTTTGCAACTGTTTAAAAGCAAATTTAGCAAGGAATACTACAGTTCCCTTTGACCTCCAAAAATATTTATGTCTGGAGCTTTGGCAAAATCCTGAAACTTCTGTTGATAATAAGAATTTGCCAATTCAATTAGAACATCTATGTAGTGATGGTGAATGGGTTGCAGCCCTCAAGCAGGCTGAGGAAATTCCTTTAGCTGTTTTTGAGTGCATTAAAGATGCTGCTTCCAAAGCATTCTTTTCATTCCAGCCTGATGGGTCTTTCCAACCTTACAGGAAAATAAAGCAGCTTCCATCAGAACTTTTAGCAACATTTGTGGAGAGTTTAATCTGAGCTATCAAGTTACAAGTTAAGAATGAAGGACCCCAAGAACAGGTCCTGGAGGAGATGGCTCTGGCCGATGCAGACGAACAGTGCAAGGCAGCCATCCTCAGCCTGTCTGTAGAACTGGCTCCAACTTCACATGACATACCCCAGGTGTGTGCCAGGAAGATTCCCTTCATAAAGGCTCATCAAAACCACAATTCCAGAGTCAAGCTGCCACAAAAAGCTGCTGCTGCAGACACCGTGCTTCCTGTGCCACAGCCACAGCCCAAGAGAAGAACAACATGTCTCCTGTGCGATCAGGCTGGACACTGGGCAACTCAATTGGGCCCTTTAAAGAAGCCATTTCTGGACTTCTGGGACAATGGGAGGGGGCGGGTGTCAGGGGCCCAAAAGAAATTTTTCAAAAAACCAAAACCTGAGCGCCGGCTTGCCCAGCGTGCTGACATAATCAGAACAAGTCTGAGGAGGGGGGGAGAAAAAACTAGAAAATGTAAATGTTAAACTAAATAATCCTGCTTTAACCAGTTCTGCCTTTCAGCAAAAGTCACCTGATGTAATAGTAAAGGATCCAGCGACCAGAGAAATAAAAAGTCCTCATGATCAGGTCACCTGGGGTTGTGGGTACGTCTATGTGTCCACTCCCCGAGGTCTCAAGTGGGTGCCAGCTGAGGGGGTGAAACCATTCATCCCTAAAACTGCAAAGCCACCTGCAGAGGGCCCACAAGTGGCCAGTGCTGCCTGGAGGAGGAAAAAGCGCCAAACCTTCTCCGTCTAATTATCATCTTCCCTTAACAGTATTTTTCTGAACAGTTTATCTGCACTAGATGTAATATTTTTTCTTCTCCAACTTAAAAGGTACTCAAGGTCCAAACTCTGAACATCTCCCACGAACTGAGCCTTCCTTCTTCTCAATTGAATAAGAAAAGGGGAAATGTTGTAATGCATTAATTGGGTTTATATTGTGTTTCATCGGATTTGTAATGTTTTCTCTGTTCCCCCTAGAAACTATCACGTGGTTTGTCCCTGCTCGGCTGTCCCAGCTGGCAGAAGCAGGACTCCAGAATAAAGCTGTGATATCCCCCCGGTGTGGGAGCAGGCTCTTTCCTTTTGCCATCGGTGGTTGTCTGGTCTCGCTAAAGAAATACCACACCAGGGAAACCAAACACGTGTGTGCACAACTGATTACGTACACATACCTCCATTTGATTTAAGAGGCTTGAATCTGCATAAACTCCAGTTTAATGGCTCATGTGAGGCTGACCATCATTTTTCTCTGATTAGGAACTGACAGTGATACTTGACTTCTGTCAAATAAGTTGATTGCAGAATTGTTCTCAAAGGTGATTAAATGTTTTAAGGAAGGCAAGGTCTATGTGCTAAAATAAAGTTGATTGTTCTTTACTTCTGAGACAATTTGGAGAGAGATTATTGTGAAAAAAGACTGAGACATGGGTTAAGAGAAAAAGAAATATTAGGCATCTTTTTATATGTCTTATATAATATAAATCTGCAGCACTAGCAGATTTACTTTAGGGAATGCTGATTTATTCTGCAGTGCTAGCAGTTAATTTATTCAATAGTTACGTAAATTAAGATGTACCAATTTATCTGAAAAAATCTCCACAATTCTTTTTGTCTGGTTCTTTGTGAAAATGTACTAAAGACATATTTTATAACATATGTAAAAAGCTATCTAGTGCATTTATATATTATAAGTTAATAATTCAACTTCTGGTCCTTATTGAAGTTAATAAAGTATTATTTTTTACCTGTGGGTAATATAGTTTAAGTAGGAACAATCATAAAAAAGGTCTCACTATTAACATGAGACTTATATCACTAATATAAGACTGTTAGAATTTACTTCTGCTTATTCATCAAATATAGATGAAAGCTCTTACTCCTTTTACTTAATTTGTGTATAGTCCACCTGAGTTAAACTGGAATAATTACAAAAACAAAGTTGTACGTATGTATGTTTACATGGAATTGAAGCAATGTTCAGTTATAGGTTTTAAAAGTTTTGTACTGCTAGTTAAAATATCTTACCAGTTCTTTGCCCAAGTGGTTAATGAAACCCATTTGATACATAATCAAGCTGCTTTTGGCCTTCAAAATGCTTTAATAGTGCTTTAGACAGTGGTTGTAGGGTGAGGGAGGGGGCACAGTTATATTACCTGGGGTTTCATGTTTTAGTTCAGTTTATTTTGATTTGGGTTTTCTCCATTTTCTGTGGAAAAAGCAGATCTTAAATTATAACTTTTTTTCTTGACAATATTATGATGACCTATTATTTGATATTTCTTTGCATATCAAAAAACCTGTCCAATGCCCTTTAAAGGAATTCCATTAATTGAAAGATTGGGATAACTAAATCTCAGGATAAAAGTCTTTCATGCTCTATGTCAAGTCATAACACAGAATCACAGGATCATAGAATGGTGTGGGTTGGAGGGGACCCAAGAGATCATCTAATTCCACCTCTCCCTGCCATGGACAAGGACAAAATCACAACCTACATCTCAACCTAAATCACAACATTCTTTAGGGAAACCATGAAGGAATATATCTAATGTATGTCATGCCATCAAAATAATTTAAAAATTTAAGTACATGTTTTGTGTTAGTATGTTTTTTTAAAAAGTAGATTGAATTAAAAAATACTTTATCTCTTTTTTTTTCCCATTTTAAAGGCATATTTAAGAAGTAAAACTAGAGGTATCTATGCCATTGATGGTTTAATATGTTAGCTGCAAATAATTTACCTAAATATGGTTAGAAATGAAAGCAGCATGCTTTCACTCCTGCATCCACATCATGTTGTATTCTGCCAGCGTCAGCCTTTAGGTTCTCATTGCCAAGAGCAATTCTTTCTTTTTTCTTTCCCCCCCCCCCCCCCCCCCCCCCCCTTTTTTTTTCCCCTTTGGTTTAAGAACGTGGGAAGTACAAACTACCAATTCTTCACAGGTACTGAGCAAACTGCCTCTAAAATGTTCTTTTAATAACTTCTTCAGGGAAAATAGCCTTTCAGTCAAGGATACTTCTAATTGTGTTGGATTTACTTGACATTTTCCTAGGATCTTAAGAAGTGATGAGGAAACTGAATTTGACAGTAAAGTGAAATTTTTGACATTCACTTGGTCTCCAGTGAAGTTAAAATACTGCTATTAAAGAACTACTACCTCTCAGAATGCTGCAATTATTTTTCGCAACATTTTTTATATGCTGAATAAGAGATGTAGATATCCTTCTCTAACAAAGCTTCTAGCAACAAATTGTTTCTTTTTATTATAGAGAGGAATCATAAGTAATACAGACCAGACAATGGGAAGATGAGACATTGTTAAATTGCTGAAGCAGATGAATAGAATTAATCTTGAAATTATTCTCTGAAGAGAACAATCAGGTAACTTTTAAATAAGCATCTGTTCCACAGTATGCAGTTTCTAGTAAAATTGTGTCATTTATACAGTATTCTAAATTGCTTTTTCCAGTCTACTTTAAAGTTCAAGGTTGCAAGACTAATATAAAAGGAGCAATTCCTGTCAGTGCTTGGCTTGAGACTCATTCTGTGGCACACAAGCCCAGATTTAAGACAGTATAAAGTCAGGTCACTTTTATTCAAAGTTATCAAATCAGTTGCCATCACTACTTGAATTTTCAATAAAGGCTAATGAGCAATTCCTCAAATATTTTATTTCTCCAATTACTTCCATTCTTCCCCATTGTCTCAGGGGTATGAGAGTAACATTAATATTGAGGACTCTTAGACTTAAGATTGTCAAAACTATTTTTACTATGTAGCTGTGCAAGATGTTTCCTCAAAAGTAAGTCTATGCACAAACCACATGTCAGAGGAGGTACATTTATGGGGCTTCTCCCCACTGTGGAGGTTCAGATGGTCCTGTAAGACACATTTCTGAGAGAATTTTTTCCCATAAATCTTATACGGGAATGGTTTGATGTCTGCATGCACTTTAATGCCAAATAACACTGTTTTTTTGCATAAATGTCATGTCTCAGAGTAGACACATGAAATAATTTGTGTATCTTTTAGTGATTGGCATAATTTCCTAGATGCTGAAGTACTGTCATATAGCTATATTTCATAAGTGATCGAACATCACCATTTATGTATATTAGCAATTAATAGAGATGCCTAAGGGTATAAATCATCATTCCCTAAAGTAAATATCCTGTGAGATCAAATGCCCAGACTCTGCTATCTTTATGCATGGAAGATAGCTACACAGTGAGACCTGAATACTCAGTTATCATTCAAAAGGTCCAAGGATATAAAGATTTACTTATTGTGTGTTTATTTTAAAAAAAAATCTCTTTTTTTTTTTTAATTTTATTTTTGTAACAAAGGCTGAACAAAATGTTTACTTTGCCAACATATTTGTTTGATAAACAGAAATTCTGTCTATTTTCAACAAGAAGAAACACTTTTAAAAGATTAAGAATTATGGAAAAGACCCATAGAAAATAATAGGCCAAATTTCTATTTGTGATTAGCAAGTCCAGCTCCAGAGAAGGCAATATGGCTATTCCCACTTACTTCTGCTGAATATGCATGTGTTCTTGACACTAATATCAGTGAAACTGAACATGTAAAGATGAAGAAAACTCAGGCTCATATTGCTTATTTGCAATGTTTTGTTTTATTGCAATTTAAAATATGCATTGTTGCTTTGGAAAATAAGATTGTGTCCTCCCGAATGATAAAATGCCTGAATGGAAAACCAGAATAGTTCATATTAGTACATTTCACCACCTGAATGGGCTGTTTTTCTAAATATATAAAAAATGTTCCCAATGACACCAACAGTTCTAATAATTAAAGCAATAGGTATAAAAGATGACAGGATAATGTTAAAGTAGGAAACATTTTTAAATTTTGGTATGTTCTGACAATGTGTAGAGATAAACATTGAAAAAGATGGTTGGGTTATTGTGCAAACTCCACCACAAAATATGTTTCTAATGCATCAGGTAGACACCTACCAAGAATGGCACGGTGTTTTCTTTGAACAGAGAGATGGACTAGATACCATCTGAAGGTTCCAAGGTAACTGCAAATCTAAATTTAGAAGCAGTCCTCTTGTCACATTTTTAAATGATGTTATTATTTATATCTCAGTTCAAAGTAATTTTAAAAAGTTATATGTCTTTAAAGATCAAACTGGAACAAAAACCTTATGGAACAATTGTGAAAATACTCTTGTATTTATCATGTAATCTTTGTTTAAAAATTAAACTCCTAAATGAAACAATGTTTTGTTCTTATGAAGAACATAATTATTTTGGAAATGAATAGGAATCTCATATAATTTTAAATAATTTATCTAGGTGTTTTTAGAAAAACAGACAAAGATGAAAAATACTGTGGAGGATTTTAGGTTTGGAGTAATTAATAAGTTTAATCAACCAGTGAAAAAGCAAACATATTTATAATCAATCTTAAATTTGCATATAGTCAAACCAAAGAACGTTTTGACATGATATAACATGAATAAAAGTGAGTCCTCCTTTTGAGTTTTTAGGTTTTTATCTTTGTATTCTGTCACTGTGCATTGGCCCGCTGCAATATTTCAATTTGTGTGAGGATGACTAATTCCTGCTTCAGGAGTTGTGTCCATTCGAAGCAAAGACTGGCAATTTATATTTTGCTTAGAAATTTCTTGTGGACATTCCTGTTACTTGATGATTAATTGCATTACAGATATTCCTCTGGGGAGGAAGTCAGCTTCTGGGAAGCTCCTTCACAAGAAACCCTAATACTAACCTGTAAGTGATAATACAAACAGTAGTCAAGTAGCCTGAGTAGCCATCATGGACATAGCAATAGGATTTGGCTTGGATATAGGCAGCAGTTCTAAGTCCTTAATAAAAATATTTGAAGCCATATCTCCAGTGCCTTTCTAGGTTCTATGCAGGAGTATTTCAGAGAATAGTATTGTCCAACTCCTCACTGAAGGTATTTCATGCAGACACTTGACTCAGAGGATGAATATATGATATAAATTTAATTCAGTCCTAAAGCCAATCATTTAGTAACAAAGTTTTACAACTTTCTGTTTGGTCTAGGTTTCTGGAACTGCTTCTCTTACTAGAATGTGACTGGGCGAGGTTTTTGAGGTGGAAGAAACAAAGTGTATGGTTGCTGCTGTCACCCTTTTTTCAGACACCTGCCCTGTGTCTAATCTAAGAGACTGCAATCTGTTGAAGAAAAGCTATCATGCTTCAGTTCTTATTCTAAAGTCTGGCATTTCATACAGACCTGTATCCATCACCATGTCTGAAACATAAAACCAGTATCTGAAACAAGTATCAGAAACAGAACGAAAACCATGAACTATATCTCCATAATTTCCAAATAGACTATGTATCCCCAAAGTATATATTCCATGCATATATTGCAATCTACCATTCAACTTTTTACCTATCAGACTGGAAGGGATCATTCCTGAATATCACTGTCAAAGGAGAAACATATGTCCAATGTAATTATTTTTCAAAAATAGCACAAATTGCCTTTGGTGGTGTGATATTGTTGTTGCCAACAGTTTATACCTGTTGTCTTCATTTATATGATTTTGTGCTTTGCTGAGATATATGATTTACACTTTCTTTTTTTTTTTTTTTAATTACCCTATCCATCTTCAATAAGAAGTACCATAATTTATTACTAGATATGCAAAGACATATGCAAACTCATTTACTCCTGACAGAACTCTAGTTGCTAGGAATAAATAAACCACTGGTGTAGGATTCTATCAAACAATAAAATTTAATAGGAAGAACATTATGGCACTGTAATGGCTCCCTGCAGCTTCAACCAGTCCATGTCCACTTGGAACAAAACAATTCAAGAGTAATTGTACCTTGCAATCCTGTTGCAATGTAGAGAACTGTACGTGCACAGAATTTTTCATGACAACAAGTGGTATCAGCCACTAGTAAAAAATAGTTGGAAGAAACCAACATAACAGTGGCTTTCATATGACAATGCCTTAGCGTGCCAAACTGTGTACATTGTGCCTATAGTGTAAAAACTTAGTTAATTACACAGATATTTTTTTCCTTACTCTTTTTATGAAAATATGTCTGAGCAGATGTAAAATCTGCTGTGAAAAAATAAGCAGTGGTTGGCATGGTGGGTTGTTTTTGCACAATTATGTGGAATTTTCAATAAGTTTCAATAATTTCCTTTTTTTCCCCTAATAAGTAAAATTATGTTACATTCGTATTTTTGCAGGAGGCAGAAATACCCAAGATACTCAAGACATTCTTATCAATCAGCTGTTGGTATTGCTCCTGTAAGTAAGAAAGATATTACAGGTGTTCTGTTTCTTTTTTCCTAATTCTCATGATTTAGAGACTTCCGGTTGGATTTTCATGTCAACTGTGAAAGAGAAAAGCCTTCAGTCTTAAGAGGAGGATTATAGTTCTCTCCAAAATCTCTCATGGTAGAAGTCTTCAGTCAGATTTTCTTTTGTGTAAAATATGGCCTCATTGCCAATGTACACTTATGCCAATCTAAGCCTTTTGTCTTATGCAACTTTAAAAGATAATCTGTATATGAAAAATTGAGAACAAAGAAGAAAAAAAAAGCCAAACCTGATAATAAAGATTATTTTTCTCTCAATATATTTTTAAGAAAGTAACTTTTTATGAAATGAAAAAGTGTTATATAAAACCATATTTTAATCTCAGCAGTATCAATGTATTAAATTGTTTATGCATTTATTGATAAGATTTTATTAGACTTTCATTATGATCCTTATTTTCAAATCCTAATATAAATTATTACTGCAGAATTTGTTCTCCTTTTACTTACTCATTTTCAGGGAAAAAGATAACTGATTATTTAGAGATTTAATTGCTGTGCAGAAATATTCAGTCTCATTTATACCAGTACATGGTTTGTTCACAAAGTGCTCACTGTGGTTTTACTTTTGCCATGACATTCATGATTTAATATTTGAGCCTCTAATTTGCCACCTGGATCACATGATTTGCAATTGCTGCTTTGATAACCTCAACTTCTGTGGGGAAATTTCACTTAAACATCTGAAAAAAGTAACAGTGTGATTAAATTAATAACATCTATAGGCCTGAGTTTCACCTCCTGAAAACACACACCAAAAAAAGCCCTTTCCTTTTGTGGTATAAAAGGAATATTCATATGGAAGTCTATTTCATTAAATTAGTCTATTTGCAGCAACAGATTTTCCTTATTTTAAAACTATACTTTAATGTGACCTCTGAGAAAGAATATATATTTTATTTTCCATTACTAATTTAAAAACAATAGTCAATTTGAAAAAAAAAAAAAGTTACTGAACTTTTAATAAAAACCTGCAATTAACATATAACCTTAAGGGCAGATATTCTGTTTCTGTGAAACTTTTAGATGTGAGCCTAAAATTTTCCCTTATAGACTACCTTGATACAGATATGTACACATACTTAAAAATATATATATTTCATATTCTCATCTTAACATGATATTTTAGTATCACTTTCTCAGACAATTATTATTTTCTGTAGTTTTCAGGTTTTCAGGAACTAAAAAACAAACAACCCAGCAATCTTGTCTATCTATGCTTTTTGCATATGATATGTAAACTATAAGGCAAAAATTCTTGTCCTCTTGAAATCAACAATAATTTTTCTATTGATGTGACAGAAAAATATTCATACAACATTTTAAAATTAATTTCTAATTTTAGTCAGGTAGACTTTTTTTTTTTTTTTTTTTTTTAATGGTGAAGTAACTATTAGATTAGAGCTAGCAGTCATATCATACTGCTTTCCATTTTCCTTGAACTAATATATAGGCTAAGGCTCATAAAAGAAAATCACAACTTGGTTGCACACCAACAATGGAATTTCAGAGAGTGCCTAAAGTATCTTGCCTCCACACTTCAGAAAATATATTTTATTCTGCATTGAAAATCACTGCTTGTCTGTGTGAGTATTCCACTCTAACCTAATTTTCCTACTTCACTGATCAGAGACGATTTTCCCATTGCATTTCCCAGCAACAAGAAGTACTAACTCCAGTTGTTAAAAAATCTTTATTTTAGATCCTTTCACAAAAAGTTATGGGCTTATGGGGAATGCAATAGTTCAGACTGTAGCCTTCCTTATAATATTTTACTGTGTTCTAAGAGAATATATAGATCATAAAATCAAAGTCTCAATACTATAAAATAAAAGGATGTCAGTACAAATGTTGTAATAGATACATAGAGGTGATTGCAGATGACTAAACACAGATTTCCCAAACCAAATATGTGTGGTTCAATGTATTTTCAAATAGTTCTGACACATAACATTTTTATTTTTGATAGTGTTCTGCGGAGCTTTCCGGCCATTGCTGTCTACCCTAACATAGAAGGAATACAGCTAATAGAGACTGCTGGCAAGCGTGTAAAAATAATGAAGAGGCTTCATACATTGCATTTTCCCTAAATTAATTCACTGTAGTCCATATGTGTTTTCTACAGTTCAACAAATCCTTTAAAGATGAAAGCCTTAATTTAAAATCAAATAGGTTAACAATTGCATATTTTCTTGTTTCCCAAAAATCTCTATTGATTTTTCTTCCCTTCAGCAGTTAGTTTCTTCAAAATAAAATAATAACTTATGTTTGCTGAATTTCAATTAGATCCAAGAAAGAGAATTTACCAGGGGAGATAATCTGAGAAACCCCATTCATCTTTATGACACAGACTTGTTGAATACCTCTATTTGCATTGTCTGCTTACATTAAATCTGCCCTCTGCGTAAGATGAAAATAAATAAGAAATGCAAATATGCATTAAGTTTTGTGTCACTGCCTTACTTTTTTATCATTTCAATAGACATTTCAAGTGAAATTTTACCCAACAGAATAAGACATCTTACAGACAGGTGTTAGACAGAAATTCCATGTCCAAAAGGGATGTATGGACTCTACAGGGATTTGGGTTCAGTTTGAGTTTGTTTTGTTTTTTTTTTTCTGGTGAGACTCATAAACACCGCATGTCTTCTTACATAATCCCAGTTTTTGCCAAAATTCAAAGCATTCAAACCTTTGCTCTTTCTTTCTTGCGTTTATGATCATGAGGAGGTTTTAGTAAGACCTTCTACAGATTTTAAGCAATAGTCAGTAGTGGTACAAATTAATTGAAGCCCAGGCTTTCACATTCTCGTCTTCACTCGACCTTGACCTTGCATCAGCCAAGTAGGCTGATCTGTATATTAACCCCAATACAGAAAAACTGACATGGTGTCCCACAATTTCTATTCACAAACAGCTGCACACAGAATTAATCTCTTGGGTTTTTATATTATATCTTTGTCTATTAGCAAAGGAAAAAATATATGCTCTGTGAGTTGGTTACAAAGAACATTTGAGGCTCCCAAAGAAATCAAGTTTTGCCGATAAATTATATCATTGCAGACACCTTGATGTCTCTTCTAAATTATTCTGCAATTTATCTGAACCAGTAGTAAGGGAGCATTTTCCTTCTAAACAAGCCTATACTAAAAATAGTCTGTTTAGGCCCCATATTTAGCATCAGAGAGAAGACTCCATCTCTCATATGAGCATCTGAATGAGGACATATGGTCTAGTTTAGGCATGGTATTCCCCAGTCTAGTGTTCCCACTGAAACAACCCCATTTCAGGGGGAACACTAAGTTGCACACTCACTTCTCCTCTCCCCCAGCAGCAGGATGGAGAGGAGAGTGGGAGGCACAAAGAGGTAAATATCACAGATTGAGATAAAAGCAATTTACTAGAAATGTCAATGAAATAAGAAACTGAACAATACAAACAACAGTGTGTAAAATGTGCGAGTGAGTGATTCACACTGTTGCTCACCACAAAGGACTCTGTGCTACCCAACTGCACACTTTGGCAAACCAGGAAAAACTCAGCTCCCCTCCATCCCCTCTGTGCATGGCATGAAGTGGTATCAAATAAGCCCAGCATTCTGGCCATGCCCCTCCTGGCTGCTGCAAAAATTAACCCTCTCCTGGATGAAACCAGAACATCAGGTTATGTCTCACTGGTTATCTCCTATCATTTCACGTATGAACATTTCAAAATGTGTGTATGTTTTCCTGATGGTCAGCCTTCTTTAATGGTCCTGCCATTCCTCTCCTTATTTATACCTGGGATAAATGTTATTCCATTCTAGAATCCAACATCTGGATTTTCTAAATTTCAGCCCACTAAGCACTATTCAATAGTTCAATCTATATTTAAGAGTGGTCAGATCACCTGTTGCCCAGGATATGTTTAGGAGTTTCCACCTCTGGATGTGTTCAAAACCCAACTGGATATGGTCCTGGACAATCTGCTCTAGATGACCCTATTTAAGCAGTGAAGTTGAAATAGAAGATCTCAAGGTATCCTTTCTCACCTAAACTAGAATCTGGGCTTTATACTACCATCTATGGACAGAATGAACTGTAAGCATTGGCCAGCTATCAGAACTGATATCATTGTTATTAGGGACACTTGCTGGAATGACTCCCATGACTAGAGTGCTGGGATGGAGAGTCTGTCATCTGCTCAGGAAGGATAAACAGGACAGGTGAGGTGGAGGTCTTGCACTGTGCTTAGTGGAGAGGTTTGATTGTACAGACATTATAGGTAGTGATGACATGTTTGAGAGCCTCTGGGTATACATTAGGAAAACGGGAGGAAAAGGAGAGTTTAAGAGGGTGTCCACTACAGACTACCCAGACAAAATGTAAGCACTGATGAATTTTTTGACAGACAATTAGGAGAAATCTCTGGATCAGTGGTGTTGAAGATTTCAACTTTCCAGACGTAACCAGAAATATTATGCTTCTTTAAAAAAAACAGTCTTGGAAATTCTTAAAGTTTGTAGAAGATAATTTCTTGTCAAAAGTACCCAGTGAGCCCACCAGGAAATAAGCTTTAAAGGATATGTTATTTGTAAATAGAGGGGGCTGTGATGGTAGGTGGCTATCTTGGCGATGGAGATCATAAAATGATCAAATGAGCAAGTTTAATTTTTTTTTTTTCTTTACATTAAAGAGGAAAAGGACAACAGAGTTGCTACACTGGACTTTAGAAGAACAAACTTTAATTTACTCAGGGAGCATTCATTAGAGTACCCCTGGGAGTTTGATTTTGAGGGCTTAGGAGTCCATGAGTGCAGGTCAGTCTTTAGGAAATACTACTTGGACCCACGGGAGCAGGCAATTCCACAGTGTCTTATGTCAAGAAATTGGGACAGAAGACCAGCTTGGCTTAACAGTGAACTCAGGGAACTCAAGAGGAAAAATGAAGTTGCATGATATCTGAAAGTGAACCTGAACTTCACAGGAAGATAATACAACTATGGTTGATATATAGAGGGAGAAGACATGAAAGGCTAAAAATCAGCTAGAGTTGAAACTGGTTGTTGTTGTATCAGACAGTAAGAACAATTGTAGAAATACTTGTAGAAATATTTATTCCATTAATGTAAATGTATTCTAATATATATTTTTTTTCTCCCAAGGAGAAATTAAAATTGCCAAACTTGTATCATCTCCTTAACTGTCTCATTTTTCTGCTTAATCAAGAACTTCACTTTCATAAGGATAGGACTTATGACTAATGTGCACAAGAAGGTTATGAAAAACAAGGGTTAAAGGCAGAGAGTAATGGAACCTGGCTAAAAATCTTTGATACATTTCATTTCCTTTCTGTATGTTCTGTTCACTGTGCTATTAAGAAAAAGTTAGCTGCCAGATGTCCTAGGTTACAATGTAAGATGTGCCCAAAGTATGTATTCTATCACCATCTACAAGAGATGTTGAAACTAGGTTGGGCAGTGTTTCCCTTGCCCCCTCCCTCTGGACTATCTTCTGTTAATGGCCCATCAATGCCCTGCTGCATGACTCATAGATAACTCCCTCCAGGGGCCATCTCTGTTTAATGGGCAATCAAGGACCCATTGCAAGACTGATAAAATGATATCAGCCCATTGTGAGGTGCTCCGCCCAGGGGGAGGAGCCAAGCATTCCCACCTGGATATAATCTGGGATTTGGGACAGCACAGGCAGCCTTACCCACTGGATTCCCAGAGGACAAGAGCTACCAGACCTTTCTGCAAGAACACTGCTTCAACAAGACCACTTCATCTGGACTGCTGCCACTACGGTTTCAGGTTGTATTCTGACTCAGTCAGCAATCTTTTGTACTAATGCATGTATTTTGTTTTATTTTATTTTACCTTTTTTTTTCTCTCCTATTAAATTGTTTCTTTCTGACTTGGAGTCTCTTGTTGGTTTTGCCTTCAAACCAGCACAATAAACACTCATCTAAGTCAATGAAGAACATTTATATTTTTAAAATATTCTCTATGCTTTCAAGGAATAGACAACCAAATCTAGTGCATTATGTTACCTTATTGAGGTGCATAAGTTTCTTCTACAGCTAACAGATGGATGAGAACTCCTAATTCAAACCTTGTTGGCTCAATATACATGTACAGCCTTTTATGGTTTTTTATGAATTTTGTTCTCAAGTGGTTATCTGCAAAAAACCTTAATTTTCCCATGTTCATTTCTGTTTTGTCCATAGCAGATATGACAAGAAATTTATTGTATTTATCTTAACTCACAAAGTTTTTTTTCTTTTTTTTTTTTTTTTTCTTCTAATTTTGTCATTCCTTCCTTCCCATGAAGGAAGGGAAGTGAGTGAGTTTCTGGATAGGAGTTTGTCTAGTAGCCAAAGGTCATCCATCACAGCATGAAATTTTACTGAAGCAAAGGATATCTTTCTTAGCTCAACTTCCCAGTCTAGAAAAGAGACATCCTTGGAGAGATACCCATCTAAGCTTCACCAAAAGAGAGTGTTTTGGATTTAATGTTATTAATTTATGCAGACTTTATCACTGCTGATTAAGTGGCACATTTTCTTATATTATTTTATATACTCTGTCAGAGACCTATTGCATTTAAAGTGAAGGAGCATAATCATTTGAAGAATGTAGAGCTAACATATAATTTTAAAAACATTTTTTTAACAGTTATAATGATGTTTACAATGGATTAAAACAAAAACAAAACAAAACAACAACAACAACAAAACAACAAACCCCCAAAAAACTAACCAAAAAACTAACAAAAAAAAAAAAAAAAACCAGGTTGTAAATATAGGTTTTTAAACAGAATTAGCTGTGATATTCATGTAACTGGGGGAAAAAAAAAATCAATAGATAAATATGTATCACAACATGCTTTTCCAAGTCTCTCCATATGTCTTAAAATTACATTCTTATAAGCATAAGAGGCCCTTACTATCATTCCTTTTGGTGCTTTACTCCCAAATTCCTCTGCTCTTGCATTTGATTTTCACAAAATTTGACAAGCATGCAAAGTTACTGCATTATAAAGACAGTGAGAGGAAGGACCCTGTAGGATTGGAGCCCCATGAGATAAGGTTTTTCTATAGTTTATTAATAGTGTTAGCAAAAAAAAGTAAAATCCAAGTAACTCAATTTCATTCTTCTAAGGGATTCACTGGAAGCTCTGTGATTGATCAGAAGGATTTGAATAACTCTGATGTAAATGGAAGGGGAAACACTGCAGGTCCTATCCTGTGGATCAAAAATTTACTTGCCTGGAGCAAACTTTCACACCATTTGAAAGGGGTGGTTAGCCCTGGTGTTAGCCAGGGGACATTTGGGAGTATGTGACTAGAAAACACAGAACTGTGAAGCCCCATGTTCCTCAACAATGCAAATGAAAAAAAGTCAAAATAAACAAATGCTAAGCCTGCAAGGTCATTGGACTTTAGCCTTGAATCAGGAAATAACATTAGAAAAAAGAAAAGGTTTTAAAGCACAAACTGTTCACACAGGACAGTCTTTTATAGTAAGAAAGACATTTCAGATATGTTCACTACAAAGTTTAAGATAACCAACAGAAATGGATCATCAGGCAAGATGAGTATAACCAGTGGAACAACTGAAGGATATGGCAGTGAAAGAATTTAGATAAAATTGCTATTTACAGCTCCATTAATCAAAAATTTGTCTGAAATCTTATGTGTTAAAATAGGCCCCATATCATTGGTAAAGCACATAGCTCTACTTAAGCAGGGAGATTTGCTAGAATATTACATCAAAATTAGAGAAAGATGGTCAGCAACCCAGGAAAAGACTGAGATAATGAATTCCTAGTGATCGTTGCATCTTTATGCTTGTTCAAACTACATGTGCATTTTTTTCTCATGGCAAAAAACGGCTTATACACAATACTCAGCATAGGGGGAGTGGCAGAAAAGCATCAGATGAATAGCAGGCTGTCTTAGTTTAAAACAATTATACAGGGTGGAGACTGCAATATTAGTTACCTCCTTCTTAGCTTTAAGCACTCCCTTTTCACCAACAAGAAGAGACAGAAGAGAGTGAAAAAAGTGAAAAGTGAAAAAAACCAAGTTTACTAAAGTGAAAATAGCAACAACTAAGATAAGAGCAAAAACTACTAAATACAAAGATACTGATTATAATGGTGCCCCAGGAACAATGAAAACAGGATTGCACAGAAGACCTCCCCTACTCTCAAAATGGTGGCCAACATAGCATTCTGTGTGGCCCAGAGGACAACAACAACATGGCAAAGAAGCCCCATACTCTGGTTCATGTGGCCAAGAGAGAGGACAAAGGAAAACAGCACAGAAACTGAGCCTCTGAGGTTCCAGAACTCCCTCCTCCCCCTAACAACAATCAATACAGAACAGAGGAAAAACGAAAACACGGAAGAACAAATTTTTGTCCAAAATGAGCCAATGCTGCCAGGCCTCTGAAAGAAACTTCCCATATGTTGTATCACCAACATCCCCCTCAGCAGCTGGAACTTGCAGAGAGAGGGTCCAGGTTCCCAGTGTGGGGCAGAGGTTGTGGGCAGCAGCTGGAACTGGTGAAGTGGGTTCCTCCTAACCCCCTAACAAATGGCGGGTGGCAGCAGCAGTGAAGGCATTGTAGAATTCTTCAAAGCCTAGGGAGAACAAAAGAGCTTCTGCTTTGTGCCACCTAAGCTTCTCACCTTGTGACTTGGAGACCTGGCCAAAGCAACCCCCTTGGGAGCCCGCAGAGAAGAAAAGAGCTTGCTGCGTGTGTGTTTCCTATTTTTAAAGGGATACCACACCTCCTCCTTCCTGTGAACCCAGGTAGAACACTCCAGTTCAGCTTCAGCCCTGAGTCTTTAAGGGATAGTAAAATAGACTGGATGACGTAGGGGGGAAAAAAAAAAAAATAAAAAGCATATTTTTGATCACCTAGGCCACCTAGGAAGCAGACATATATAGAAATGTATATCTGGCTAAACCCCTAGCTAGGTTCAAACAGATAAAGAAAAGGAAAAAAGACATACAAAGGAGATCTGGAAGTTAGGTAAACCATGGCATAGATGAGTTCAAGGTATATACAAACATTACACTGAGATCTTCCATGGGCTTCCTGGGAGATGGTAAGGCACCATTACATCTCTGGATAAAAGCTAGCTCTACAGTGTGTCAGACAGAATTAGGAAAACAGAACCAACCAGCCTTGAAAGACACCATTTCATATAAAGATCTGGAAAAGTACATAGGGATTTTGACAGGGCTTTACAGGGCCTCCCAATGAATCCTTATAAGCAGCAGGGCATTTACAGCTTCAGCTAGGGGGGTTGGAGCACATGGCATATCAGGAAATCTGAGAGAACTGGGTTTAGTCAGCCTGAAGAAGCATAAGCTGAGGGGACATCTACTTGTTTCATTTTCTACGTTTTGAATGCTTATAGAAAACACAGATAATTTTTTATTTTTTTCAGAAGTGCACAGCAAATGACCTGGAGGCAAAGGAAAATTGCAGTAAGGGAAATTCTATTTGAAAATGAAGAAATTAATCTTCACAATGATGCCAGCCAAATGCTGAAATGGGCTGTCCAGATGGGATATGGAATTTTCACCCTTGGAGGTACTGAAAACTCAGCAGTATGAGGCGCTGAACAATCTCATCTGTCTCTGTAGCTGGAACCAAATTTGAAGCTGTCACTGCCTTGGCTTCCAAAGGTCCCCCCCTCCAAATTTAATCTGTCTGTGTTTCTCAGAAACACAAGGGTAAAAAGGTGAAGATGCAAAGAAAGTATGAAGGTCAGGAATCATATTATGTTGAAACATGTAAAAGTAAGAAATAAACAAACACAATGAACAAATTCCTTGCTTAAAAAAAAAAAAAAAAAAAAAAAAAAAAAAAAACAAAAAAACCAACAAAACAAAACAAATTCTTAACCCTGAGATTAGCCCAGTTTGTTAGATCATGGTGCTAATAACACCAAGGTTGGGGTTCAATCTTCAAACAGGCAATTCATTTAAGAGCTGGACTTGATGATCCTCATGGGTCACTTCCGTCTGGGGATATTATGTGATTCCATGTCTACACATTCCAGAGTACCTTTTAAACAAATTGTTTAACCCACTTACAGGATAGATTTTTATGCCAAAATAGACCTTTAAATTTTCTTTTAGTGGACCTCAAGTAACATCAGTATTCTTTATCTACAGTTCCTAATCTTTAAGTCAAGATTGCTGAGCACTAGAGCACTTTGGAAATACTAATGACTACATCTGTAAGTCACCTCTGCAAAGAAGGTGATGTTAACCTTTGTAAGGAAAGGTCCCCTTCCTTCCATGTGCAGCTCCACAGCCCACCACTTGTAATACTGCAGCATGCCTTTCACTTCTATTTCATAAACCCACACCCTTCCTCTCTTTGTCTCCTATTGCAGTGTTGTACACCTGTATCTAAACTGCTCATGCCCTCATATCCCTGGACTCGCATAAAGCTTACTAGATAACAGTAGCAATTGCTAATAATTTCAACAGCCAGTAAGATTTAATAACCAAGAAGAATTGTTCATATAAAATTTACACACAAAGCTTAGTATCCAGTGAGAATATGCAAACTCTGCACCCTCTCTAAGTATTTTTCAATCAATGCCATCAGCATAATGAGCAAGAGCAGCCAGTAGGGAGACTGATAAAATTCACAAAATATGAAGAGGATCCCCAGGAAAAAAACACTGTTCTGTGGGTATCATAGTACATGTGTTTCCACTGAGTCATTGCAGAACATTTTCTTTTCTATCTCTTTTGTTAAAGTTGGTGGAAGTTTTGATGTTGGTTTGGGTATAGTTTTGGATTTTAGTTTCTTTGTTTGGTTGGTTTGTCTTGCAGGGGATTTTGTAGTTTTTTTGTGGGTTTTTGTTGTTGGTGGTTAATTTATTTGTTTGTTTGGCTTTGTGTTTTGGTTTGGTTTGATTTTCTGGGGGGTTGGGGGGACTGGCCAGGGAGGCAGTCCCTAAAATTAACCTAGGCTGTTAGGTTCAATGCCTGCCATTAGGTATTGATATTTTTGGTCTTCTCCATATCTCCTTCTTTTCTATAAAAGTAAGAAATCAATTTGTGTTGTATAAGCAAATCCTGAAGGAGCTAATCAAATTCTTTAAAATTTTATAATTGTTGTATGAGAAAGAGACTACATAAGATTAGATCAAACAGATAAGTTTAATGTCTTTTGCACAGATGTTAGTCTATCTTGGATAACTATAAACTTTCTAGAAGCTTGTTTCATACCCTGATTTTCCTTAGAGCTGTGCATTTATTATTTAACATGGAAAAAAAAAGTCCCCTTTCTTTTTTTGTAGTCTTTAGCCTGACCTTTTCTGAAATAAATTTCAGTAACAAATGGCAAAATTTTTAATTCAAAAATCTTATGCTCTTAATGAGTGCTTTAGATTTTAAGAGAGCAAAAAATATTCACTGCCACCTTTAGAGCTAAAAAAGAGATTTACCCAGTCAGCATGGGAATAATAAGAAATACCACTCATTATTGTGAACATAAGGCACACCATATGAATTGTACATTAAAAATATATGCTAAAATATGATTATCTTCTTTTATGGAAATCAATAACAATTAGAACTGAAAGAATTTTTTGTTGTTGTTGGGGGTTTTTTTGTTTGGTTGGTTTTTTAATCAAAGAGACATATTTTTATAGGTGGCCTGTTAAGCTGAAATGGAAAATACCATATCACCACCATTTCAGAAAATGTTGTATAGTGACTAATTATTCTTATTTACCAACCATAAGGTTTCATCTTGCATAATGTTTGATAGATTAAATATTTGCTTGTGTTTTTTATAAGAGGTATTGCTTTCCACTTCATTTTCAGTAACTTGGACTTTTCTTTTTTGACATCCTCAAAGTTTATTGCTATTGAATCCTTATATTAATAATCCAGAGAGTTTTTGTCTGCTTGGGGGTTTTTTAGACTCTAAGATACATTAGAAGTATCTCATACTCATAACTGAAGCATTTCTGATTCTCTTAGTAGTGAAAAGAAGGATACCTGGAACACCTGTTAACTAGGATGGACTGCTTAGCCATAGACTATTTTCAGACCCCTGAACTAAACATATTTCCATCAGAAAGATTTTATAAATTTTGATGTGGGGAAAAACAAAAACAAAAACAAAAACAAAAACAAAAACAAAAAACCCCTGGACTTTTAAAAGCAGAATTTCAGGGGTCCTTGCAGGCCCTTCCTATTACACAGCCTAATATATAGTTGGTAGCTTAGAGAAATTGTGTTGCCCAAGACCTTCAGGCATTCTACTTACGTGCAAGGGCTTTTAGAAAACTCAGGAATCCTGCACCAATCTGAAAAGATCACAGCTCCCAGGAGCTGGACTGATAATTGAGAGTAAAAAATGCATGGTTTCCCCAGAACTATTCTTTACCATGATCCTATTTCAAAAACATACACATACATTGTTTATCCTATATATACATATACACACACATATATACACATATATATACACACACACATATATATGCATATATACACACACACATATATAACATATTGATATATTTAATAAAGATGATTATTTTGTGTCAATTTTTGGGCAGTTTATTTTTGCTGTCAAATGATATTTCTTGCACATAGACAAATCAAACAGTAGAAAAGCAAATTTTGAAATTTACACACTTGCTCAAATCTGAGAGACCCCACTCTGATGCAACAACTTAGATTAACTCTTAAAATGTACCTATTTTTGAAAGCTGCTGTAAGTTTTCTACCCCTGTATGTAACAATTAACAAGAACTGATGTATGAATGATGTATATAGGATAAAGTTCAGTGATCATATCTCTACCAAAAATGCCATTCAAGCCCCAGGCAAGGTTGCAACTGCTCTTAACTTTATCTTTCCTAACACTGGCATAACTCAGCTCAACCTCTCTCCCATGCTGAGGTGCCAGATGAGTGCCTAAGTGTCCCTTTTCCCTTCATTTGTCCTAACTGATACTTGTGCATTAGACTGCTCTCCAGATGAGCCTGGACTCTCTTCAAGTTCTGTGATTCATTAAAATCTAAGACGTCAGCTTGAGCCACACAGAACACGAGGCACATCTGCTGAATAATCACGTCTTGAGCTCAGCTATGTGAACTCGCCTTGGGCTATTGCAAATCATGGCACTTGATTATGAATGATGGGAATAGAAAGAGTTGTCTAGATGATACACGTGTAGCTGAGATACACAAGTACACTCATAGATTTATTAGTGTAGGCAGTCAAAAGATCAACAGAGAAAAGAGTGCTGGATACAGAACGGTTCTTCAGTCTGGAAATTCAATCCACATCATTCTGCTTAAATGTATCTCATTTCTCCACTCCAGAAAACCTGCTTCCAAACTGGGTTTATTAACACAGGTCAAAATGTCAGACAGTATGAAACAAACTACAGTGTAGACAAGACACTTTAGTACATAATAAGCCAAGTTAACCAGAAACAGCCTATATCAGTCCTATTGGCTTCTCTTACTCTGGCAGCTGAGTCCATCCCTGAATGACTTTAAGTGAGGTTTTTCCCCAAAAGTACAATCCTAAATTGTCTAATCCATGAATTCAGGGCACTTTAGAACCTGGTGCTCTGGCTGTTAAATCAGTTATCACACAGATGTTGAAATAATATGGTGAACATTTGGAAAGAAAGAGCACTCCTAGAAGCTGGAAAAATCAATAGAAAGGTTACAAAATGCAATGTTTGTTGTGGTTTTGACTTTTTTTTCCCCAACCCTGAATGTCTTCATATTAAAAAAAAAAAAAAAAAAGGTAATTTAAGCATTCAGATTTTTTTATCATTTTATATGTAAAAAAATGCTAATGAATTTGGTAACATTTTATTTTTAAATTATGTTATGGTGTCTGCTGGACACTACACATATTTCTAAGTCATCATTTGTATTCCTGTTCTTTTGAGAAGAGTTTACAAATCTAATTTAGCCTAGAGCAATTGTTTCACTGTTCCAGTTCAGTGAGAAGTTTTAGATTTGGAAACTAAATTAGATTTTGTGAAATATAAAGTCCAAATACTGAACATAACAAATGGTCATTCACAGCTATTTGGTAAGAAAAGCTCTGAAAAGGATATTCTAAAAGTTTCTCTGTATTTCAGACCTAAAAAAGCCCAAGTCTGATCAGTATCACCAACTCTGTCTATAACAAACCATCAGCAATGTAACTCTTGGATAATTTACTGGAGCTGTTGGTTAATCCTGGAAACATAATGTATTGAAACTATTTATACTGTTTGCATAGGTTGGTTGTTTTATTCATCGGTTGAATTTTGTCAGAGATCTCAAAATCATATGGTAGACTGACCTGGATAACCACCCTGATACCTACCCCAGAGAATAAGGATACTGCCCCACAGCCTGACCCTGCCCCACAGCCTGACCCTGTCCCACAGCCTGCCTCAGGAATAAACCACCCAGATTGGGTGAAGGAGATCCATGATGGTCCAGATGCTGAGGGAGTACATCTCCCCCGTAGCAGCCTCATTAGCCCCAGCTGGTGGGAAACCCTCCCCCTGCCCCGACAAAGGAGAGTCTGATGCTGCAGTAGCGGAACCCACAGATGTTACAACCATCCAGGTTCCAACTGAACTACAGGGGCAGCCACAGCCAGCCCCTGAGAATAAGAAATGGAGATAAAGTTCCAGTGGTACACATAAGAGGTATGCTGAGAAAAACTGTTTGGATTAATTCTGCCTCCAGCAAAGACAATCCCGCTTGTGGGGTTGTTTTCACTCAAGGACCTGGTTGCACATGGTGGATGATGCAAAAGGATGGAGAGACCCACTGTATACCTCAAGGAGACCTTATTTTACGGTGAACATTGACTGTGTCTGTATCCATATCTGCATGTATATATGTATATTATTTAAAGGTTTAAATTCAATATAATATGTTAGTATGGGGAAAAAATTCAGGGTGGATAATGTGGGGGTTAGGTTTGGTTTTGTTTTTTTTTCCTATAGAATTTTCCCCCAAAAAAGTTGCCAAGAGACTAAATACTAATGTTTAGAGGGTGCTTGACCCACACAAAAGAAGTGGCCGAAAGTGGGGGAAGATCAGTTAAGTTTAGGGGAGGGAAAAGCACAGTGCTGCAGGAGCTAAGCATGCTTTTTCCACCTCTTGGCATTTTTTTCAGGGGAGGACAGTCAGGCTGCTGCTTGCTGCAGGAAGAATCCACTATCAACAGAAAGTCCGATCCTGAGAATTCTACCACCATCCACATCATCTGCTGGGGTGCCCAGGAATCTGGAGCCCCTTCGCCTGCCCTGCTGTAGCTGGGCCAGCCCCATCCAACCATCGTGGCTTCTTCACTACTGCTCACTTTGCCGGGACACCCCCCTACCTGCTAGAAACAACCCGCTGTTTCCAGCCATCAGCCCTGGAGTGTTCCACCGTTCCAACTTAGTGCTCTTGGGGAGGGGCCCAAGAGATCAGACTGCCCCAGGCTTGGGAAACAAAGCCCCTCGAGGTTCCTGGTTCTGTTTATTATTATTGCTGTAGTTGTTGTTTTTTGTTTGTCCTGTTATATTTACTAATAAACAACCGTTATTCCTTTCCCCATACCTCTGCCTGAAAAAACTCCTTTAATTTTCTAAATTATAATAACTTAGGGGGAGGGGATTGGAATTTCCCCATTCTTAAAGAGACCCTGCCCCTCCCTGTGGCAGTGCAAGAATTGTTTTATGAAGTTCTTAAGTAATTTTGTAAGTTTTATAAGAAGTTTTATGTTATGGTTCATTCCACTGTGCCCACATTTTCTGTAACGGTTCCTCCCCTATGAGTCTGCTGTATAGCAAGTTGTTTTATGTCAATCATCCCACCCCCCCACCTGTCCTTGTCAATCCCCTCTCCCCCCCACTCTGGGGTGTCCTGTCTGTCACTTCGGAACCCCTCCCTGGACTGGGGAAGTTGCCAGGAGAGGCGTCCAGTGATAGGCTGGTGCCTGGGAAATCCCCTTTTCCCCTCTTGGGAGTGGTCCAATGTTTACAAGTGGACACCCCCTGTTATCCCCCCGAATTCCCTGATCTGCTGACCTGTTGTTACCACCCCTGAATCCTCCCCTGTTTATAAGTTCGGGGAGGGAAATTCAAAGGGGCTCTCTCTGGGCAGTTTGAAGAGTGGCGGAGCTCCCGCCACTCTGACTTTAATAAACCATCATTAAACCTGCCTAGTAGAGAGTCGACCTTTTGTCCACCGCCGCAGTCACAACGCAATCAAGGCCAGCCGCCGGTGGGAGCCGAGACCCACAGGAAGAGGTTGCTCGCCTGCTTGCAAGCTCGACTGAAACGCTTTGGCCGCTGGGCAGACCTGAGCCAGCCAGTGGTCAGCGCCTGCCAGGCGTGGAAGGACACCGCCACACCTCCCTAGCAGATCCCTGTCTTTCAAATCAAGACATAGATTTCCTAGGAAACAATCTTCATGGAAATTGCACAGTTGATCTAAAAAGCATTGCCCAGTATCAACTTCTCTTCATCAGAAATTAAATCAACTTTTTTCACCTGTCTGTTCACATATGAAATATCCTGGTGAAGCTCTGCATTGAGACAGAGGGATTTTTATCACTGGCTCATACAATTTCCTACGACATTTGATCAGAAGCTTTCAGGTACTTTCTGAAAAACTTTGAAAATAAAAAGCAACAAGTGAAGAATGAACATTGTCTGCTTCTTACTAAACTTCCTAGAGGGTGTTTTATGGTCTTAGATGAGCTATCTATGTGAAAATGCATCAAATTTTTTGATACTGAACTTCTAATATTGACTTAATAATGACTCACTGGAAATTGTGCTGAAATTTATATTTTGAAATCTAAGTAAAAATGTTTGAGTGCATAACTGAGGAAAAATTAAAGGCTTGATATGGTGGACATTTTCAATCTTATAGTCAATCTGAGGGAATGATGGAATGCTGTGTTTCGTAAGTCGCAAATATCTAGTTAAAATATCAGTCAAGACTGTGAGAAGTTCCCTTTTTCAGTTTCAGTTCCTTATCCAACCACTACAGGCCTGAACAAAAACATCCTCTGCAATGCAACTGTGTATCTGAAGGGGAAAAAATATTTTATAAAGTATTAAAACTTGTTAAATACTAAAATATATTTGTTTCATCAGAGAGGCTAAAACTATCATAGAGGGTGCAAATAATACAAGGATTTGTAAATTTAATTTGTTTCGTTAGGTTTGATTGTTTTTTTTTGTTTATTTTCCCAGAGAGTATTCTCCTAAATTCAGTGCAGAGTACTTGCAAGACCTAAGGAAAAGGCCATTTCTGTTCATTGTACAGAAGAATATATTTGCTGCAAAAGCTTATGATGAATACCAGTTATAAGATGAGGAAGAAATCTTTTCCACAGGAAAAGTCCTTGGTATGCATACCTCCAGATGAAAATATATTTAAAAAGATAAATAATAATGACTATAATTCCAAATAAGCCTTGATTTGAAATAGGGGAGGGGGGAGGGAAGTTTAAGGTTGATTCAAATATTCCATGATGAATGAAACAATTTGTTCATTTGTTCTTTGTACTGAAGATTCCTGAAACTTAATCCTACAGTTTCAGTTATTTCAGAATTATTAAGCCCAGAGAAGTGTAGTCACGCTGAAAGTGGAATTCTAGAAGTTAATAACTTATAAGTGGTTTCAAGATTAAGAATTATATTTGCATAAATCTGTAATTATATGAGATAATAAGATGTTATGTAAAAATTTTAAGGGATTACTCTTTCTTTGCTGTGGATTGCCAAGTGTGTACATTAGTTTTGAAATACAGCCTAAGCACTGACAGTCTCACTAAAAGTTCTGATTCTTGTCTCCAAAAACTTCACTATCTTTCCTATTTTTAGAAAGAAGCAGGATACTGTAAGTATGGCCTACAATAATTTAATTGGTCTACCATGTTTTAAAAAATCATGGCAAATAGACAAAGTCCCCAGTGACTGGAGAAAGGGAGTGTCACACTCATTTTTCAAAAGGATAATAAGGAGAACCCTGGATAATACTGACCAGTCAGCTTCACCTTTGTGTCCTCTGAGAACATGGAACAGATCCTGCTGGAAGATGAACCAAAAGATATGGAAGACGGGGAAGTGATCAGACAGTCAATATGGCTTCACCAAGAGCAAATCATGCCAGACTAGTTCAGTGGCACTCTCTGAGCCTTTAATATTTAGAGCATTTTCCAGCTTTTGGATGCAAGTGCTTATCCTAAGTGGCTGCTACCTGAGTTTCAGGATGGATCTTCACATCAACTAGTGTGACCTTTTTGCCAATAGGAAGATGATATGCTAAGAAAAAGGGCAAAATGATGCATTCAGTAGGTCACTTGAACTACATTGACAGGGAACAAAATCTTGGGATACAAAATTATGCACACATGACTCACAGTTAGGGAAAGTCCTTGAAAGTTACTGGCAAACTCATGGCAGTAATTACCATTATACCTTCAAAATATTTAAAGTCCATTTTTCAGAGGAAGAAAAATGGGTTTAAGTTTTAAAGAAAATGTTTGATTTCTGCTGTTAGAAGTAAGCAGACATTATTGTAGTTCTACTGGAAATGAATTTGGCCCATTGTGCTTTTGCCTGGCTTAAAGTCTATACTACTAAAAGCCAATAGGTCGATTTTTGATCAGAATCAGACTTTGAACCTCATACACTTCTGTTAACTTCAATGGATTTACTGTATTTTTGTATAATGGAGATTAGAATTTGTCTTGTGGTCTGAATGTAATTTAAAATATTTATGCAGAAAGACAAGGCAAGTAAAGCTCCTGTCAAAAGGTTAAAAAAATCAATACGCAGAGCAGAAAATAAAGTATTAAAAAGGGTATTAAGACCCCCAAAAGTTAAAATGTCATTTTGATATGGAGGAGAGGAATTTTACTGAGAAACTGTGTGATGTAGCACAAGGTATCTGTATGAATAGGAGATCAGCCTCATGACTGTTGGAAGATTGTGGTACACTGTTGTGTAATATAGAACTTTTTTGCACCCTTGGAGTAAGTCTGGCCCTTCTGAGTTAATTACACTCTTTTGATATGCAACAGTGCTGAAAAGAGACTCCGAGGCTCCCTTTCCACTAAAACATAAGCCTTTAGATTTTTTGCTGACCATGTATTTGACAGTCATGTCTTTTTGCTTAGATGAAATCAGTGATATTCTTAATTTATTTTCTTTTCTGTAATTGCAATTGATTTTTTATTTCAGATTATTTTCAGGCATTTATGTATTATGTGGAAAGTTCTATTATGAAATTATTTTCTTAGAATATGTTTCATTATAAGTCATCTACTGATTACCCAAAAAACTACTACTATCTTAAACTTTCAAATTTTTTTACACATTTTCCTAAATATTTATGAAAGTGCCTCCTTATTTAAAATAAATATTTTTTTTCAATATTTTCAAATGTATTTAGATTAGGTATTGTGGCTGTGTCCTTTCTGCGCCGGGCAGGCGCTGGCCCCTGGCTGGCTCAGATCTGCACAGAGGCCAAAGTGTTCCGGTCTCGGTTGCAAGCCAGCAACATTTTCCTCCGGGACTCAGCTTCTCACCAGCGGCTGGCCTTAACTGCGTCGTGACTGCAGCGGTGAACAAAAGGTGACTCTCTGCTAGGCAGGTTTAATGATGGTTTATTACAGTCGGAGTGCCGGGAGCTCCGCCAGTCTTCTGACTGCCCAGAGAGAGAGAGTTTGAATTTCCCTCCCCGAACTTATAAATGGGGGAGGATTCAGGGGTGGCAACAACAGGTCAGCAAATCAGGGAATTCGGGGGGATACCAGGGGGTGTCCCCTTGTAAACATCGGACCACTCACAGGAGGGAAAAGGGGTTTTCCCAGGCACCAGCCTATCACTGGACGCCTCTCCTGGGAATTTCCCAAGCCCAGGGAGGGGTCCCGAAGTGACAGACAAGATGCCCCAGAGCCGGGGGGAGAGGGGATTGACAAGGACAGGTGTAGGGGGTGGGATGATTGCCATAAAACAACTGCTATACAGCAAACTCATAGGGGAGGAACCGTTACAGAACTGTGGGCACAGTGGAATGAACCATAACATAAAACTTCTTATAAAACTTACAAAATTACTTAAGAACTTGATAAAACAATTCTTGCACCACCACAAGGTATCAGAACTCAAATGCAGTCAATGCCCTAAAAATATAAGTAACAAAATGCATGTGACATTATTTTTAATTACAACACTTATTCTGACTGGATAATACAGTTTTTCCTTTATTTCTGTAAGCTTAATGTAAGTATCATATTAATTCCTTATTGTATAAAGCTCAGGTTTCCAATAAAATTTAAATCTCTATCTCACTTTTAGATGAGACTCTCTCTTTTTAAACCTAACAGCTGGAAGGAGATTCTGGTACTTAAAGCACTGTGTTAATGTAAGTATTATTCCCCTTTTTTATTTGAAAAAGAACAGACTCTTCTCTACCCTCTGATAGCTCTAGAACTCAACAGAATAAACTGTAGCTGTTTTAAGTCCTGAATGACCTTCACTTTAGGTAAATGATATCAGCTAGAGGAAAGCCTCTATATTCAAGGACACCACATCATAAGAACAGGTCTTGAATTCCCATCGTGGATCCTTCAGGAACACTTCAAATTAAGAAATCTACATAAAAATAATTTCCAGGGGAAAGGATTGTTCTTTGAAATACATAAATTCTAGTTTTCAAGATAGCTATTGAAATAACACGGAACTGTGTGCCAAGAAGACTTTAGGGCTAGCAATCAGGGAATTTGTCTGGAATCACTTGATTTATTTAAAAGTGTTTTTATGGGATACATTGCACAGCTGCCATGTATCGTCACTTTTTTATTGAACTCACCATCATCAATTTTGATGAAATTCACCTCATTGTTGATCACACTCATTATCAGTATGTTCAAAGATGGATCCATTGTTACTTCTAAACATATTCTGAACACTGAACAGAAGGTCAACTATCAATTTATCTGAAGTAGTTGCCAGAAATGACACTTGCAGTCTTGTGAAAACATTGAAAAATTCATAATGAAAAGGTCATAACATGTTATCAGACACCTTGCAAAGGGAACCAAAACCAATTAAATTTTAGTTTAGAAAAGAGATGAATCGAATAGTAATTTTACCATATCCAAAAATATGCAGATTTTCAATGCCGGCATTAAGTAGCAATTTTAAATAAAAATTAATACATAGACCGCTGTGGTCTTTCTTCCAATCATAAAGTCCTTTTTTATGTCAAATGAGAAAGACACTAAAGAATATAATTCCTGGAATATTAAATTGGAAGGGACCTCCAGGATCATCTGCTTCTTCCTTTGTTGTGAAAAGTAGTCTAGACAAGATGGCCCAGCATCCCACCTGAGTATTATCTATTCAATGCTGGGGAAGTGCCCAGTGTTGGGGAAGATGAAATGATGTCTAAATCTAAATATACTTTACTCCTCTTGAGCAAAGAGGAGACAGATTCTGCAGTTGTATTCTCAAAAAACAACCTGCAAAATCTGTCCTGCAGCTGACTTTAAAGATATTCACTAATTGAATCAAATTAAGGAACCAATCTTATTACAAAGAATTTCAGGTTTTTTGCATATAATACTTCCCCATCCTGTAAACACATTCCACTTTTATCAGTTAATCCCCCACCCTTGCCTCACTGACCAACAAACTAAAATATATGTTATATTGTTATAGGGGGTTAAGTTTTCCTGTGGAATTACACACCCACACCCACACCCACACCCACCCACCCACACACACACACACACACACACACACCCCGGTAAGTTGCTAGGAGACTAATTACTGATGCTTAAAGGGTACTTGACCCACACAAAAGGTAGTAGATCACTTAGTTTAGGGGGGAGGGAAAGGGGCTCCGGAAGCTGAGGGTGCTTTTCTTCTGCTCTCGGTTTTCGGAGGGGACAGTCGGGCGACTGGTAGCTGCGTGGAGTCCACGGTCAACAGAGGGTCCGGTCCTGGGAATTCTATCATCTGTTGGAGCACCCAGGAATTCAGAGCTCTCCGTCTGCCCTACTGGAGCTGGGTCAGCCCTGGTCCAGCCAGCGTGGCTTCTTCAGCAGTGCTCACTTTGCCTGCCGGGACACCCCCAGCCTGCCGGAACAACCCACCGTTTCCACCCATCAGCCTGGAGTTTCTTCCACCATTTTGGCTTGGTGCTCTTGGGGTCCCAAGAGATCAGACTGCCCGGGACTTGTGAGACAAAGCTCCTCGGGGTTCTTGGTTCTGTTTATTATTATTATTATTGCTGTTATTGTTTGTTTGTCCTGTTATATTTACTAGTAAAGGACTGTTATTCCTTTCCCCATAGCTCTGACTGAAAAGGTTTTTTTAATCTTCCAAATCATAGTAACACAGAGGGAGGGGATTGGAATTCCCTATTCCTAGAGAGGCCCCTCCTCTCCCTAGCAAATACCTGTCTTCTCAAACCAAGACAATTGTTTTGCTTATCTTCTAACAGATTCTTTTGAACAAGATTCTGAGTAAAAGTTTAAAAATAAGTATTTCTTATAACTATAGATTGATACCATTGTGAAGACTGAAAATATCCACACAGGAAATGCATATTAGAAGAGTCACAATTTCCTTAACCACTAATTAAAATCTGCTGTGTCAATGGGGCATACCTTATGTTCATACACCATTTTTGACTGATTTCTAACAGGCAGGTGTATAACTGGTGTGTAACTATTGTAAATACCAGTTTCCCGCTATTTTAAAAACTATTTTTACAAACCTTTGGAAAAAAAAAAATCTCATGCTAAGGACATTAGTAATAGATAGAGAATAAAGTCATAGAAATCTGAGTCTAACCCTGCACTTGTCAGCTAAAATTTTTACTTTTATCAGCACTGTCACTGAGGTCAATAAACGTCCTATTAACAGGCACAACAACAGGTAGCTGATTAATATAAAGTATAGGTCTGTAATTTTTTTCCTTATAACATTATGTTTTATTAAAATAACTATATATTAATAAGTAGAGTAGATATGGCATTGAACATTAGAGAGGCTTCACATACCTCCTGCCCTGACTGCTACAGGACAGGGACATGTCTGCAGTTATAACAATATAGACCCACTCTCCCCTTCTGTGGTATTTCTTTACCAGACTAGACGACCACCGATGGCAAAAGGAAAGAGTCTGCTCGCTCTCACCGTGTGGGATATAACAGCTTTATTCTCGAGTCCTGCCCTGCCTCGGTGGAGCTCTTTCCTGGTGACCCACCGGTGCCAGAGAGCCCTCGGCCCCACCCGTGCTGGGGCTTTTTCCCCAGGGGGCAGGGCCCAGAGGCAGGGACAAGACACCGCCCAATCAGGGAGAAGTGGGAGTGGAACAGAGTTGGGTTACAGCTGAGTAAGGACAAACCACGTGATACCGATTACAAATCCGATGAAACACAATATAAACCCAATTAACACATTGCAACACCCTTCCTCTTTTCTTTGCAAATTACATTAAAGAATTTTCTGTTTTCTCTATATTTTACTACAGAGATTGCTTTTCTAACACACACATATATTCAGAAGAAAAGCAAAAAAAAAATTCCAGAATTGAAAATCTGAGCAGATTTTTCCATTTAGGTGCAGTAAAGGAACTCTGATATCAGAGGAGAGCAAGCTTAGAATTCTCTCTCAACTGCATACAAAGATTATTTTGCATTGCTTTTCCTTGAATAAAATATAGAAAATAAAATTGTTGTAAAGGCTGATTAAACTTCATGCACCTCTTTCACAATATGAAGCAGAATTCCAATATGAAACACGGTTAAAGCCGAGACCTGCATATAAAAATACACTATAAATTACTCCTTCATCTGAATATATCTGCAGGAACAATACACACAATTATCCATTCTTTCTTTATTATGCAGTTTTCTACCATTATTCAATATTATTCCTAATGCTTCTACTATTTCTATTGTCACTATACAAGTAAAGATTGGATTCTATTTTTGGTTCTCATCTTGAATTGCTTTTTGAGTCTGGATAAGGTGCCTGTTTTTATTTCTTCTTCTTTCAAGAGAAAAAGAATATTATGAATAATGGCTTCCTTTGAATACTGCCTTTCTTTTAAGTAATGCTCTGCAGGTGAAGCAGCTTCATGGCTTGACCTGAAGTCTAGTGAATTCATAAGAAGCTTTTTACTGACTTCAGTGAGTTTTGGGTCAGACTACTTATGTTAAAATGAATCATTTTGAGCGACCAACTTTTTATTTTGGGAAATGCCACCAAATTTATACTTGAAATTTAATTCATAATATAGTTTTATTACTCCCTTCAAACATCCCTGATAATATTTCAAGTTTTAAATTCCAAACTGAATGCCATATGTAACTGACAACAAAAGAGGAAAAAAAGGAAAGTTGATGTGCCCTAAAAGGTTATTTGAAATATCAACTAACTTTGAATGGACCAAGTTGGTACTGTCATTAAATACATAATAATAATAATTTTTAAAAATTAAAAAAAAATCACAAACAAAAATTTGGAGGATTTTACTGGAACAAAATAAATTACAAATGAATATATAGAACATAGGATTGTGTTTCAGCACATATTGTCAAGTTAACTTTCTAAAGTGTTGGACAGATTGGTTTCAAGTGATGAATTCTCTGCTAGACTGTGTTACTTTCCTGTTTTTCCTGTATCACAGAGATCAGAATTACCCCTGTAGACTTGTCAGGATTATAATACTGGTGGATATTGGGTCCATGGTGGACATCCACAGGCTGTGGGAGGCAGCCTGCTTCACCATGGTCTTCCCACAGGCTGCAGGAGAATCTCCACTCCAGTGCCTGAAGCACCTCTTCCTGCTCCTTCTTCAATGACCTTGGTGTCTGCAGGGTGGTCTCTCTCACGTGTTCTCACACCCCTCCTCAGCTGTAGTTGCTCAGATTTCCACCCCCCCTGCCCCTTCTTAAATACATTATCCCTGAGGTGCTATCACTGTCACTGATGGGATCAGCCTTAACCAGTGATGGATCCATATTGGATCCAGCTGGCATTGGCTCTGTCTGGTAAGGAGGAAAATTCTGGCAGCTTCTCATCCCTGCAGCTCAGCTCCAATGCTAAAAAAAACCCCAAACAAACAAAAAACAAAACAAACAAACAAACAAAAACCCAAAAAACCCAAAGTAACCAAAACAGCACAAACCCACAAAAAGTGACATCTCTGCTATTTGATCCTTTAACTGAACATCTTCCACTATTGCGAGTTTAAAACAGACAGTACATATAAATAAAATGCCAAAAAGTGACCAAGAGAGTTATGAAAGAAACAAGTAAAAAATAAATTAAATAAACTGTACTTAAATGGAGTAAGTTCACTAGAATTTCAAGACTCCTGATCAATCAAAAAAAAAAAAAAAAAAATCCCATAATCTAAGAAAAAGCAGATGTGAATTATTTAAAAAGTCAGATATGTTTCTATTTACCTTGCAGGTAACGTCTTTTGATGAATAATACAGGACATGGAATTTGATTCCTAACTTTTAAAAATGCTTTAAATTTACATTTTTTTATATATTTTTAGAAGATTTCTTGAATAAACATAGTATAAGACAGTAATCTGAAGTAAATTTACTTTCTGAAAGAGATCAACTGAATTTTTCTGTTTTTCTCATTTCACTTTAACAAGGACAACAAGAATTCTAGCAAAGTAGATCAAATTAAGATATGATGAATTTACCCTTTTCATCTTCAAAATAGTTATGTACTAATCTAGTTTTATTTTAGTTAAATATCCAGTTATTGTTTTGTATTTTTATGAATTTTCAGTTGACATCAGCAACTGACATAAACAATCATAGTTGTAGAATCTGTAAAAGAAACTGTGTGAGACACTGCATAAAATACCTGAATGAAGCATTATGTTCTATAAGAGAGAATTTTTATCTAAAATCTGTACCTATTGGGGTACATAAAATTAAAAAAAAATGGTCACTGAATGTGGAAATTAATGTTTGATGGCAATTGCTTTAAATCACTTTGAATAAAGGCAGCAGAAGAAAACTAGGGAAAGATGTGTGATGTCTGTGACTGATCCCTGCATTAATTCCAAACTGCAGTTTCCAGACAACTTCCAAAAACATTCCTGTGTTTGGCCAAACAGCTAGAGGCATTACTGGCATGTTTGAAAAACTTATCTGACTGAACGGAATAAATGCATAGGGGTTTATTGGAGTAAGTTTAATAATAACTGTGACATGATCTAGTGCTGGAGATATCTCAGACCCATAAGAAATTAAGAGTTAGAAATCCCAAGGGAGTGTAAAGTTAAATTTTCATACTGCTTCAGTTATTAATAGAATCTTCTCTACAGAGCTGACACAATTTATAAAGCACATTAGGTTTTTCCACCATACTTATATAACAACAAAACCAGTGAAAATAACAAACAAACATGTTTTATTCTGGTAAGGAGGAAGCCAAAAAAAGAAATAACTCCTTAGTATGTCTGGATCATTTCCACAGTACTGCCATATGGCAGATTCAGCTAGTGTGCAGCAAAGCTGTAATAATTTGTGATTGTTTTAGGCAGATCTGGCAACTCTTTACTAAAGATAACAGAAACTAAACTTTCAGTGAATATGGTGCTATACTCTCAGCATGCACAATCCCCTAGTTGTCTTGTGTCTCAAGGGTGACAAGCAGTTCAAGTGGCTTAAAATGAACACAGTTACTTTTTCTCAATGGCCGTGGCCAAAGAATGACTGAAGCTTCCTTTCTGCTTTCTTTGGTATGAAAAAAGGTAGGTAAAAGATGTCTAAGTCTAACCCTTCATACACAGCTGAGGAAAGAAAAGGTGACTAAGTTGCCAAATGCAATTAAATCACAAAAAATGGCAGCTAGGTGTACCCTGTATCTTGTGATGTTTTTGTTAGAGTCGGAATTGATATGCGAGAGTCACAGATTTGTGTTTGGAGCCAGTGTTTATTAACTCATCTATATTATAGTCTCACAAGTTGTGAGCTCTAACTAGCAAGTTAGAAAATAGAGGTAAAATGGATGCCTCTAACTCTTTCCAAGGTTATTTAAGTGCTAATCACCCAATAACGAGATGACACCTATATTATTTATACTTTTGTACCAATAATTGCCCACGCAAGGTCTGCAATGTGGACCTTTTCCTCCCAATTAGAAAAAAAGACCCAAAACCAAGATTAAGTTGAAGAAGAAGGACTTAGACAAAGCCTTAAATCCTCCATTTTCCCCATATACATTACTTTATAGCAAAATCACAAAATCTAAGTTTCCAGAATTCCAACAGTACCTTAAAAAGGCTAATATAAGAATAAATAAATAATAAAAAAACCCCAACTCTATGACTCACCAGTGGTTTTGCATAATAAAGCAGCCCAGAAGTACATATGACTACTTATATAAAAAGATTCATCCTGACCCATGCTATTGATTGCTTTATAAAGTTCTAGTTCTGTCACGGTTCAAACCAGAAATTTATACTGTCCTGGTCTCGTATTCTTGCTGATGGTAGGACTAACGCTCTTCTGACCAAACAAATTAGGCAAATTTTAGAAGCAGAACTTCTTAGAAAAACTGAACCAGGGTAACAAAACACTTTCTGAAAATGGTGATTTTGTTAGTGCAAGGAAAATAAGCAAAATCAGTACATTAATCTTTAATTCTGAATTATGAATTATTTTCCAGAAGATACTGGGTTAAGATGTACTCATCAGTGATCCACTTAAAACTATGGAAAACTGTGGAAAACTGTGGTTAGCTCTAATATATCCACTCCATAATTCAGAATAATTCAGAGAGAGAGGAGGAAAAAAAAAAAAAAAAAAAAAAAAAAAAGGTCTTATTTGCTTGATATTTTTGCTTCTATATTCAAGCTTTCATGAGACTTCCATGTAGAACATAGAAAAAGCAATATTTTAGACTGCTTTTAGACTGTCACAGTCTCCAGATGAATAAAGATTACTATTTTCTATCTATAGTAGAAGCATTGATACCTCAACATATAACACTGATAATTATTCCTATCATTAGTTTAGTGCCTATCAGCACAGTATTAAGGGACTTAGAGACCCCTAGGAAGTGGACTTTTAGTTTGAAAATGTCATAACATTTCTCTGCTATGGCCCATATAGTTGAGCATCTAGTGTACAAGAAGTCTGATGCATACAGTATAAAGACGTTCTGCACAAAGTCTGCTCACATGCTCACATTTGTATTTTCCTTTTTTTTAATATTCCTAGTAAAGAGTATGAATCAGCTATTAAATAGAATACTATTTTTCTAGACCAGTGATTTTCAATCTTTTTTCCTTTCTTCTTCAAATTTTCAGATAGATAAAATATTTCCACTGGAGCAGCAGACCTTTGAATAGCAAATTTTAATTCAGTTAAAAATAAACTTTTTTCAGTTACCTTTTACATTTCTCTTGGTGTTACCAGATTAATGTTCAATTTAGAAACTAGAAATTTAAACTCTCTGTGGCTAATGCTGTAGAGCAGTGGAAGAAAAATCTACCTTTAATAAAGATATTGTAAATTCTGCATTAAATTGAGCAAGGTGATAAAGACATATGAGTTCAGAGAGTTGGAAAGTCATAAGGTAATAACAGAGGTCTGTTTGTAGGTCTGCATTCACCTCCAAGACAGTAGCTATTCTGAGGGTTCAGTTTTCTGGTGAAAGAATGGATTTCAAGAGGGATTTCAAGCAGATCAATGCTGTTGCTTTGTGCGTATTTGTGCAAAATCATCCTAGCCAGAGTAAAATGACAGGAATATATTAAACTTTGTTTACTTTATGTTTACAATATGAAGTGTATTACAATGTAATTGCTTCAGCAGTGTATCTTCAAGTAGCAATAATGGTTCTAGTATTTTTTATTGAGTGTTTGTCATTTAAACACTAATTCAATTGCCTTTGCAAATATTTGCTTTCTAACTGTTACCAGGAAGCTCAGCACAGTGCACCTTTTGAATCAAATCAGGTAATCCCTACTATTTCACTCAGTGCCTTCCACAGGATTACTTGAAGAAGTAAACTTTAAGTGAGTAATTTAACAACCTAGGGAATCTGTCATATTAAAACCCCTTGATTTGCTTTGGTCTAAAAACACCCAGTGTCTGAGCTTCAGATTGAACTAAAGTCACTAAATTATTTTGTTTCTTAGGATATCGGGCATATTCTTTGATAGCATGTTTCAAACACTGCCTTGTTTTTAATATTACAGCTTCTACAAGCAGGCATTTGTGTGAGGTTAATAATCATCAGGGAACATGATTCTAAGAAGTTCTGCAAGTGTGCACATTGGCAAATGTCAAGCCTGTATACAGCTCCTTTGCAGATGTTCTGCAGTTTCCTTAAGTACAAAAACACCTCTTAGAACAAACCCAGACTCTTCGATCACCTCCCTGCTAATCCTGATTATCTTTAATGGGACTTGGGAGTTCATGATAGCAACACTTTGATGTTCAACTTCTTAATTCAGTGTATGACATCTTGCCTCTATACTTATCAGTCATACTGTTTAGAATTACAAGAAAGGAATAGTTTCTGTCTTTCCAAAAGACAACCTTCTTTGCTACAATAAAATTAGAGAAAATCCTCCATTTTCATCAGTAATTTTTTTTCTCCATTGTTTTATGTCTAACAATGACACCTAATTTCTTATTTGACTTCTTTTTTTACTGTTCAAACACTGCATTTTATTTAGATTTTGCCTCCAAGGCTGAAGGCTTGTTGGATTCCACCTTGTCTCCTCATTGAGAAGTTTATATGAATTACAACTTAGTGGTAAAGTTCACCAGAATCATGTAACACTCTACAGCCTCCTTCAAGGTAGCTTTAGAGAGCCATAAAGTCTCTCCTGACCCTCTTTTTCTCTGGGCTAAATAACCCCAGCTCCCATAGCTGCTCCCAAAATGACAATCTCTAGGCCCTTCACCAGCTCCCTTGCCCTTCTCTGGACACACTTCAGCACCTCAATGTCTTTGTTGAAGTGAGAGGCCAAAACTAAGCACAAGATTTGAAGTGTGGCTTCACCAGGGATAAGTACAAAAGTTCATAATTGAACAGATCTGTCATATAAAAAATGTCATAAACCCATAGAAATATACTGCAAACCAGTGTAATTTTGTACAGAAATAATCTATTCAATAATGTGCAACTTTGTTCTTTCATATGATATTTAATATTTCATACGATATTTAATGCTGAGATGATTACTTTGCAAATACCTGAATATCTGTACACTTCCATAGGGCTTTACATTAATGCTTGTATTGGCTTATGTAACCTAAAAATGTATATTCTATTTCATCTATTGAAAGCTGGGGTTTGGGGACATGTTTTATCCTTCTGTCACCCTTCCAGGGGGAAGGGGGCAGATGCCTTCTGATAATGGCCCAGCCATTAAATCCAGGTGGGGCAGTGTTTCTTATATCTTTCACTACCCCTTCATCCTCCAGGGGGACATCTTCTGATAATGGGCCATTAGGGCCCACCAATGACATGACACATTCCATCATCACATTGTGAGATGCTCCACCCAGTGGGGGGGAGCCAACTGTTCCCAGCTAGATAAAAACTGTGACTGAAGGACACAAGGTATCCGGTTTTTCCACTGGATTCCCGGAGGAAGACTGGACCCATCTCATTGCCACTGGATTTTCTACACGACTCTCTCTACTCCACAGAACCACATCTGTTACTCCAGGAGGACTTATCTGGACTGCTTTCCAACACCCTGACCACCAGGGTGCCAGGTCGTATCCCTAACTCTGTCAGGGATTTTTCCAGGATTTTTTTTTGCTTCCTTGCTTTTTTTTTTTTTTTTTTTTTACTACTACATTTGTATTTTCCTTTTTTTTTTTAATATTCCTAGTAAAGATCTGTTATTCCTATTCCCATATCTCTGCCTGAAAGCCCCTAATTGCAAAATTATAATAATTTGGAGGGAAGGGGGTTTACATTCTCCATTCCAAGGGAGGCTCTAGCTTTCCTTGGCAGACAACTGTCTTTCAAAATCAAGACACTGCTTCCATTACAGAGCTATTTAAAACAACAACAACAACAAAAACAACAAAGGCAGATTTTATTTAAATTGTGATTGGAATTTATGTATTCTGCATATGTTTCAGCAGTTTTAATAAACAATAGGATCCATTCAAATTTTTTTTTTTCCTTTGGGATTTTTTGAACTGTTTAAGAAACTAAGAAATATATTCTGTCATATATCTGAAGATGGACATAGTCGTCAGTATTTGCCTGTCATCATAGGGAGAAAAGCCTTGGATATCTTTATTTCCTTATGAGCTTTGCAAACTAACAACCCTAGGCAGGCTCATTAATACCTTTAGAAGAGTTAACTGGCACAGTGGAGCAAAGCACCTCGTTTAATTCAGAATTCAATGTTAATTCATGATGCCTTCATTGCTCTGTGTTTGGGACAACTAATTAATCAAACTCAGCTTATGTTGTTGAAATGATCTGACTAAATAGGATTTAAACTGATTCTAATTTTTAAAATAGAATCTCATTACCTGGGTAGATTTGACAGAATGTTTATGTCTTTGTTTGAATTGCTAATGTACAATTAGAAAAGTAATCATGTAAAGTATTAGAACACTACGTACTCTGAGAATTTATTACTCCTTGAGTAGCCTCTCTGATATAAAAATAAATTGCCACTAAGAAATGAAAAAAAGCAGAATTTCAGTATCACATTCACAATACCTCTTTATTAATGAACATATAGCCTATATTGAGCTACTTTGAAGAAAATTCAAAATGCATTGCTAAAATGGAAAAGGAATGGAAAAAATATAAACTGCAAAGTAAATTAATCTGTTATGTTACAAGGTCAACTTTTTTGATGATGTATTTGGAAGCTTATATAGTAAGTACCTCTGAATTATATGACCATGTTTTGAACTGCGTATACATACCCACCATCACACACAGAGACACAGAGAGATCCTGAGGGACGGGATGAGAATTCCCTCATCTTCTGTTTTGTTGTGGTGGTGCATCCTTGCTCTCCCCACTCCTCTTCCATCCTGCTAAACCCTTTTGTACCCTATCTTTTGTAATCATAATCTTTACCCTTTTGCATTCCTTGTCTTTTTGTAGATCATTCTAAATTGATTCTGATCCAATTTTCTTACGTAAGCTTCCTCTATGTAGTAAGTAATAGAGTGAACTTTGCCATTAAGCTCTCTTAAAGTCATACTTCCACAAATTCATATGAAACTTGCTTTTTGCCAATACCTTTGATGATGATTCTCTAAATGACCTAAGCATTCATTCAGAATATGTATGAAGCAGTGGATATAATCAAACCCAGTTTGATTTGTGATGTGCTATGACATTTAGGGAGAATGTAGCAGAATCCTGAGTGGAATATAATTTCAGATGAAAATCACTTGGCAGATGTATTCCAGTGGCACAAATAGCTGCAAACAGCCACTGAGTCCATGGTACAAGAGCAGTCCACAGAGCGAATTCAACACAAAGACCTTCCTGAATCACTTGGATGTTAAGTCCTCAGCATCAGCCACTACTTGCTTCACTTTACAGATGAACAGTCCTTGCCAATATAGACCCAACTGTTCTTGTTCTGCAGTAAGTCCATAAATTTCACACACAAATGTACAGCTTCCCCTTGGGTCAAGAGCCACAACTGGCAGCGCAGAGAGAAAGCATTCAATGGGTATGCCTGTATTGGTAAGGACCATTTACTATATTATTAAATTGCAAGAAGAATGCCTAGAATAGTTTTCTTGCAGGCCAAAGAATATTTCCCAAGGCTTTGAGAGTGTGTTTCAGGATCTTGCTCAAAACTCTTGATGTTCGTTTTGAGAGGCAAGGCTGGTTTGAGGGCAAAGGCAAAGAGACAATGCATTCAATAGCATAATACAGACATTCCCATTTCAGATGGCCTCAGCACCTGTTATAAGGACCCAGTTTTTCCTAAGGCACATGGTGAGGGTCTGTGACTGCACTTGACATGATTTTTTCAAAGAATTTTTTAATGTAAATATATAATGTACAAAAAAATCACTATGATTTCTCCTCCCTTTCCAAGTTTATGTGGTTTCCCACCTTCAGAACTTCTGTCAGCTTCACAGAAAAAATCTTTATCTACATATGGGCGATGTGATTGCCAAATTCTTTACTGTATTTGCTGGAGACAATTTTCTAGTAGATGCTACAATCTTTTTCTTGCAACCTAATTTAAGGATTGGAAAAAAAAAACAAAACAAAAAGTGAAAGGATTCTTCCCAGGTCTTCCCATTTCTTCTTTGAAATAAACTAATTCTCATGTGATTTACTAATTTACAGGTCCGTCATGTGAATTTTAGGTGCAAATCTTTTCCTCAGCTGCCTTGGCCAGAAGTGTGACACTGGTATAGTTAAGGAGACAAAAGTTATTGTTCACAGTTTGCAAATAATATGACATGTTTACGTTCAAAATACAACCAACCAAAATGCACTTCCTTCAAGGTCACATAAAGACCATGTGCTAGAACTAGCTTTCTGTTTCACATTTTAGATGTGCTAATGTTTTAAGTTAAATTATGGACTCCATGAACCAGTCTTACCTAGGACCTTCCTTATGGAAAACATTTAAAGTTTTATTGCTATTGGATATTTTACTACAAATACAGTCTGCAAGATTTACTAAAAATACAGTCTGAAGTCAGAGAAACAGTGACATCAATATCTGACGCAGCTGACCAGTCCCACACCACAAAACCAATATCATATTCATACATTAAACGAAAGAAATCTCCACTTGGAACTTATTTAATTAACATCATTGTCTTGCATCCCAAGATTTTAACATTAAAATCACTTATATTTCATATATTAAAAAGATGAAGAGATTTAACTGCTGGTTAATACTTCTTATTTGTATATTCCCATTTTTTGCTTTTTTTTTTTAATCTTCACCAGTTAAACCACAGAGTCAATAAAATTCTATGTGTGAACTAGTGTTTTACATATATAAGTTTTGCAGAGGAAGATTTAATGTGGGTTGATATATTCTTCTATCTTTGACAAACAGCAGAGACAAGATATTAATCTATATATTCCAAATATACTTGGTCTATACATACAAAACGGTGTCCTCAAAAAGATTTAATTTTGTGTCTTAGTATTTTTTTAATTCCAATCTAAATTCTTTAGTATAAATATTACCTTGTTGATCATTGTCATTGTAGTTTTGGAAACTTATATCAATTAATTATTAGGAATCAAACTGTAAATACGAATTCTAAGGAATGCATTTCCTGTAGTTAACATGTTAACAATAGAAATCAAAAGATAAAGGTCTTTTAAAAGTGTCATAAAGTGGTTTATTTTGTTTCAACTTTAATAATAGTGATAATAGATATTATTATAAATCTCTGTTAATTTACTCAAGGCTTCCAGTGTTTCAGCCATTCTAAATTCGGCCTGAGATATAAAGCCAAAGTGATTTGATTAGGAAACAAGAATTTTAGATCTGTAATAGACCTGTTTTTCTGTTTCAGGTAAACTTTTACTTTCTAATGCTTTTTTTTTCCTGATACTTCTTCTCATTGATTTACATAACATAGAAAGAGAATTTCCTGATGTTATGGTTAAAATAAATAGTATATTTGGTCATCAAGATTTTCATCAACACTACAATAAAACATGAATGACACAATAATGAAATCAAGTAATGTACAGGAAAAGAAATCTTAGTCTCAATTACACAGTGTTAGATATCTTTCTTCTAGTAGATAATGAGAACTGTCATTGACCTTATTCAAGTCACTTCTCATGTTTAAGGTACTTTTTCATTTAACAGGTTGGGTCAATGCACAAGATTTAATATTGACTAAGATGTCTACACTTATTGGCAAATGAATAAACTCTTAACTGCTAAAGCTGACAATAGAACTGTTTGGATTCCTCCAATTTCAGATTTAGAACCCTTCAATTACTAGTTCTTACTACATTCACTAGACTTAATTGTGGTATTTGTTTAAAAGTTCAATTTAATTTGAAAGTGTATCTGTTCCTTAGTGCCAGTCCTAAATAGCTATATATATTTACTACAGTATTTAGTGTTAGATATGAAAACTGGTAATGCACAAACATGGCTTTCATATGAAAAACTTAATTTCTTTTTTATCCTAGTGTACAGAAGCCCTCTAAGTGAACAAAATACCAAATCTAATTAGCACTGAAATATCTTTTAGTGTCTTAGATTTTGGAAAGGATAATCAAAAACCTGCTGAAAAGTACAAATTTATAAATCTTTCCTACATTTCCAGTCACAACCATTGATCAAATAGGGACAAATATATTTGGAGGCTCTCTGTAGTCCCAGAGTCTTTCAGTCCAATGTTTTTAATATTTGCATAATAATATCCAGTATAAACTACCGATTGAGTAGTGTGTATTTTTCAGTTTAAAATAAGTGTGTATTTTTCAGGTTTTTTTAAAAAAAGATTGTGCAAAAGATGGAATAAGGAATCCTGTAAGTGCAACAGAGTATTTCCAGAGAGCATAACTGAACAATTATTCTGTGGTTTAAGAACAGCCATATTCTGTGTTCTTCCTACCATGGACAGCAACGCTATAGTGAGAAAGAGCAAGAGTCAAAATGTCTGACTGTCTACAGAAGCAAAGGTTAAGCATAGGTTTGCAGAATTCAGTGGATGAATTTTTCACCTACTGGCTGCTTCTAGCACCTAACTTAAAAGTAGTTCTTAGATCCTAGTTAGAAGTTAATGTCTCTCATTTAGTGAATAAGAAGAAAGGAAAAAAAAAAAAGGAAAAGATGATGCATCCAGAAAATGAACCTAGTAATAAAGGCAGGTGCTTAAATTTAGACTGTAAAATCTCTCTGCCATTTTACATCATTTTATTATTGAGTTTAAATTAGGTTTTTTTGAGTCTAGTCATTTACACAGCTAGAAGAACAAACTTTGTTGGCAGCTTAACAAACCAGAGGCAACCTGAAATATGCAGTCAAAATAATTTATCCTTAAAAGAGAGGTTTAACTTCAGAAACATATGGCTTAATTCTTCTGTCATCTTTTATTCTTAACCTGTTCCACAAATATCTTACTGCTATTTGTTCTAAAACCTCAGAACATACATCCTTGGTGTTACAATTACACAGTGTCTTGGTTTAGGAAAATTTACACTCATAAATGTGAAAATTATGAAGTATCTTCAGTGAGCAACAACAAAAATATCTCTGAAAGTCTTTATTATTTAAATTTTTATAGATGATTAATAAAATAACTTAAAAAATGAATTGATGAGCTGACTATTCTGCTAGTTTTGTTTTTACTGTTAAGGGGAAAAAAAAGAAAAGAGTGATGTTATCAAATAATGTTTCAAAATATGATGAAGACATTTTAATATAAACTAACATAACTTCTGATTCCCTCCTATTTGCTATTTCTGTAGATATGAGTATTTTATATAAATAGCTTCTAAGGACTCATTTGATTGTCAATATAGAGACAAATAAAGCAAAATTATTGCAGCACTCAGATGATAATTTTCTACAAGCAGTTTATCCAGCTGACAGATAAATGATGAGTGAGATACCCTTAAACTGCACATGTGGGGTGAAGCACCTCACTGTCCTGCTCAGCCTCCTGGCAGCCTGAACCCAGACTTCATTATTCACCATCCCACCACATAATTTTGTGGGTGGTTTTGATTCAAATGACAGGTGCACAATCAGGGTAGGAAATGGTGCCTCATCTCTCTTGCTCTAGATGCATGGACTGAGATCAAAGCCAGTGTCTCTCTGAGCTCTGGGCTGGGGTCCCAGACCCCCCTGCCCAGGTCCCTGACCCTCCAGGGCAACCAAAGGAATGCCCTGGACTTCAACATACGTTGAGGCTCCTTCTTCTTGTCTTACAGTATACTCAGGCTATTGATCCCACCATCTTTTGGGGAAGCAGCCCTAATTCCAATGTGACCATTCTGAGGTGCTTTGTGGTTTTTAACACCTCAGTCACTCTTGAGTCTTTCTTGATACCTGAACTCCATCCCTGACCTTCACTGAGAGAGCAGGCTGAACCATCTTGCTCACAAAAATTGGATAAATAACAAGAAATGGAAGATCCCCATGTAGTAGCAACTTGGACAGCACTTGTTGCTTTGGGGTTTTTTGGGGGTTTTTCATTTGGTATTTTTAGTTGGTTGGTTAGAATGTGCTTTTAGAGAGACAGAGGTGTGGAAATCATGTTTATTATTTCATCATGCCAGAAATTCATTAACGCTTTAAGTTCTGCTTTTACTGATTTGCCTACTATTTGGTAGCTCTGTAGACTTTTATGTGCAAGTGAAGAAGAGGACAAGGTTTACCCCACTCCGTTTTCTCCTTATTTCACCAGAAATTTAGAACACTGGAAAAGGCATTTACAGAAGTTCAGTTAAAAGTACTTTGGTGTGAAAAGTGCACTATTTTCATAAACACCTGCTGAACACAGTAAGGACAAAAGTTAATTTATTTTTTATTTATTTTATTTCAGAGAGCGCTTTTATGTAGGTTTTTTTGCTTGTTTTCTGAAAGAACAATTAAAAATACTAGATTTGAACAAACAGCATAACAGTTTGCTCTTTTTATGGAATAAAAGTATCTATTAGATTTGTTGATAAGTTTTTTTTTCTCCTTTTTTAGCTTAGTAGTCACACAAGACAAAAAAAATTAAGGAAGGACCATGTATAAATGCCATAATCCTCAGTCTTTAAGTTACTATTATGTGTAGCAACTTTAAGTAGAAGAGCAAAAAACCCAGCAAACTAAAGCGCTTACATACAAAATCAATTTTTTTGGTACACTAATCCATGGGCTGAAAAAATTAAAGAAAAACATTTCTTAATGTTAAAAATAAGAAGATGGAAATTAATAGAAAATCTAAATTAAAAGTAACAATAATAATCCAGTGAAATAGTTATCTGCTGTGCAATAAACACATCTGTTTCTTTTTGAATAAAATGGAATTAAATTTCTTGTCTCACAAGGTGAATTTGCAAGATAAAAACAGTCCAGTAGCTTGCCATCCAATTTATTTATCTTCCAAAATTATTTCAGTGATCTTGCTTTTAAATTTTGCATGTGAATATTCTATAAGCATAGTGATACTAAAGAAATTCTAGCTGTTGTTCAATATTAATATTCAGTTCACCATTGACTGGATCTTTATGAATGTTCTTAAAATGCAGAAATATCTAGACCTTCAGCGGTATTATCCTCCCATTTAAACAATCATCAGAAAATTCTAAACTCCTGGTTAATGACTTTTTTCTCTTTGACTATTAATATAAAAATTTTACCAATTTTCCTTTTATATGTCATGAGGGGAAGAGTGAAGTGACTTTCCCTCTCAATGAAAAGAAATAGTGATTTTTTTTTAAAAAAGAAGAAAAAAGCCCCTGCTTTTAACTTCCTTTAGGGGGTACCGCAACCTTATTTTTACTATTATTTCCTGAGGGCCTTCAGCAATTTTCCACAAAGGCATCTTAGAAAAGTAGCAAAAGGTAGTCTTGTCTGCTTTTGTCACATTTATGACTTCACTTGTTGTTTGATTTCTTTTTTAACCTTTTGTGTTATGACTTTTGTTTTAGCTTGTGACAAGACAGAAAGGGGAAGAAGAGATAAGAGGTTGAGTTGCAACTCTTCTGAGCATTGTGAAACTTAAACTCAATGCATGAGGGTATTATTAAGACTACATTTGGATTGACTAATTTTTTTTTTTTTTTTTTTTTTTTTTTTAATCTGTAGTATGCTGAAAGAATTCAGCAAGAAATTAAGGAAAACTGGTGATTTTTCACTCAGTGTTTTTATGCAGGAAATAAAGCACAAGACAAAATTGGAATTGTTAATTTACCTGACTCTAACAGAAACATGGAAACCAAAATATGGATTATGAACAGAACACAGAATATTTCACTACATTTAGTTTTTTATTTTTAGGTGATAACATGAGAAAATGCTAGAAATATTATTTCCGTTTCTTTTTGATAAGACTGTAATAACAAAATTGCTACTATTCTTCACAGAGCTATCCATTCAACAAATAATTCATGCACAATAAATTTCCCTTCTTAAGGAGAATAAGACTTAAATTCAAACTCTCCCACTTCCCTTTTCACTCAGGAACACAAAGATAAAGTTAATTTCTAATGAAAGTACTGACAGGTGTTATTTCTTTATTTTTGCATTGTCTGTAGCAGAATAATAACTCTATTACCTTGAATATTGTACTACATTATCAAAGTTGTAATATCCTTGTGAATTCTAAATCTAATTATTGAATTGGACTTGCAAGTGCTGCTTACATCTGAGTATTCAAATAGGAGACAACACGGTAGAATAAAACTCAGTTCTCTTTCTGACTAGATTCAAATTTAGAGACTAAACAGAATACCTTAAATCAGAGATTTCAACCTTATACATTGTCCTGGGGTGACTGTGTATCCCCAATCGTCTGTTGGGTGCAGGGGGGGAGGGCAAGCGCGGTTTGTTTTTCCCCAGGAAAACTCTGCTCCTCGGAGTGACCTTGAAGCGGGGGAGTTGGAACACGGCAAGATGAAAGAAGCTCTGTTGTTTTTTCCCCGGCAGTTAGTTAGTTTAGTGCTAGCGTAGTTAGACGCTGTAGAATAGCTGAAGCTTTTTGCCTTTTTTTCTTTTTCATTTTTTTTGTCCTTTTTTCCTTCCTTTTTGCTTTTTTTTGCCCTCTCCTCAGAACTGTTCCAACCTCTCCGGACTAAGGACCTGGGGAAGCACCGGGGGCCTCCACAGGGGACCCACCCCACCAAGACCAGCCCTGCACATCTCCTTTTCTCCCAACGTCAGCGGAGACGGAGCGGTGGAGCACAGTGACGACCCTCGAGGAGACTTTCTTTAAGTTTGTTATCCCTCCGTAAGCGGCACGAAGCTCTTGTCATCGGGTATTGTGCTGGGAGTGCTTTGCCTGTTTAATAAACAGGTTTTTTCCACTTCTCTCTGAGGAAATCTTTTTTCCCGAACTGGTTGGAGGAGGGGAGGGGGGCCCCGTGGGAGGGTTTCTCCCAAAATCTGCCTGAAACCACCACAAACATAGTCTTCAATGAACAGTTTCAGCATATTTTAATAATACATCTTTTATCAACTACAGATAGTAGGCTTTTTTGATAATATTATTTTTTGCCTCAGGTAAGTATAAAATATGAACCTTTCAACAGGTTAAGAATACAATTTAATGGGCAAATTTATCAAGAGGAAATAGAATCACACATACATGAATCAGATCTCCATTCAACCTGGCCTTGATCACCTCCAGGGATGGGGCACCCACAACTTCTCTGGGCAGCCTATTCCAGGGCCTCACCATCCTCACAGTAAGTAATTTTTTTCTTAATATCTAGTCTAAAACTACTCTTTTTAATATCAGCCCATTCACCCTTTTCCTGGCACTTCATGCTCTTGTAAATAGTCACCTTGCTCCATCTTTCCTGCAAGTTCCCTTCAGGTACTGGAAAGCTGCAATCAGGTCACAGTTGCAGGATGTTCACCGCTACAGGAGGGTTTATCTGTTCTGCCTATCAGCTGGTGTGATAGCTCAGAGTATCTTCCCCCTCACAGGAATTTGCTAGTTGGTGAAATATCTCAAGCCGGACACCTGTCTGCTTGTGAGTTATTTCTGGTACCATGGAGGTGGCATTCCCAGCTGACAATAAACATTTTGCCTTGAGAACAAGATTGAAGGTAGATGAGCTTGAATTTCTGACTGACAAACACTTCACTTTTCAAACAGTAAAAGATACACAAAGCTTTCACAAGCAGATGTCTTCTGCATGTTCCCTGGAAATGTGTGGGGCTTTCCCCCAAAGTCAGGATGCCACATTGTGTCTTGGGAGTTGAGTGAAAGGAATCTGTGTACCTCATCATCGGTTTGGTGGTAAGTTACATTGACTCCTAATCTATACTATTTCTTTGCTAGCTATGATATAGGTACCTTTATGTTGTCCTCTGTCATATGCAATCTACTAGCTGTTCTTTAACATGTGTAGTAAGTAACTCTGTTCGTCTTTTGTCAATTAATTTCTTGCCTGTTCAATAAATAAGTCATCGTATAACAGACCTTACTGGCCATTCTTAAGAACTTGTGAGCCAAAGTGGTTTAGGTGCAGGTCACCTGAATAAAGCTGCTGCCAAAAGGCAGGGCTTGTCTAACAACTTCACTCAATCCATAGCAGTCACCCTGAAGCCTTCCCTTTTCCAGGCTGAACAATCTCAATTCTGTCAGGCTTTCCTAATAGGAGAGGTGCTCCATCCTTCTGGTCAGCTATGTGGCTCCAGCCTTTCACCAGTTTTGTTGCCCTCCTCTGGACACACTCCAGCACCTCAATGTCTTAGTGAGGAGCTCAAAACTGCACACAGGATTCAGGGTGTGGCCTCACCAGTGGGGATGATCACTGCCTTGGTCCTGCTGGCCGAATTATGCTGATACAAGATGAGATGCTGTTTGCCTTATTGGCCACCTCGGCATACATTTTCTTCCCACAAGTTGCACTTGCGGTCTGTTTCAGAAGGACGGAATCTCCTAACCAAATGTAGAAATTGTTCAGTCTGTCTTAGCAGTGCATGAGAATATAAGCTGGCAATAAGTAATTTCTGTGAGAAAGAATTTCAAGACAGAAAGAGACTGAAGAAAAAATGACAGAAGAATGTTAATTAAAAAAATCTACTCATTAATGTTTTAAGTTAGCCATATGGTGTACCATAATGAGTCCCTTTTTTCTAAGACTGATAATATTATCTTATGTAGTTTTCAGTATGTAAAACAAATCAAAACCAAAGCAAGACCAAGAGGGAAAACAAACAAACAAACAAACAAGGGGAAAAACTCAACAACCAAAGAGGGAGCATTTTAAGAAGCAAGGGTTACAATTCAGATGTTCTTGTTTGAAGATGAATACATGAACCAAAACATAAAACAAAACAAAAAACCAAAACCAAAAACCAAAACCAAAACCAAAACCAAAACCAAAACCAAAACCAAAACCAAAACCAAAAGCATACTTGTATCCATTCTCTTTCTGGATCTATGGGATTTCTACATCAATAAAATTCTTTAATTTGTATCTATACAAATTAGATTGTGACCCAATCTGATTCTCTAATGATAGAAAGAGCACAAACCCGCTTTTACTTTCTGTCTGATCTGCAAATGTTTTAATATCCTGTGAAAAGCTTAATTTACACACAGTAATAACAAGGCTTTGAGACTGTCTACAATTCTTGATAAGTTTCTTCTGCTGGAAATACTTGTATTTTTATTGTGGTTTTTTGCTAACCCTATGCTCCAAGTCTTTTCAGCATAACAGGCAGAAATTATGGATTGTTGTTTTGTGTTGTCAAAGCTTTAGCAACTTCTTTGATTCACCTGAGACTACTCTGGTGGATCAGTAGCTACAACGAATTAAAACAGTGTCATTTATTTATCAGAGCTTGCTCTGAAAAACAAAATGAATAACAACACACATATTGAAATATTGGTGTTTGAAATTTATAAATTTTTAGGAGCTCTCCACAGAATCAAATTCCTTTTTTTCACACATTGCAAAGTATGGCCGTGTGGCATGTCATCTTGAACAGATAAAAAGGGATAAAACTCCTTTTCTGCCACTGATCAGGACATTGGCTACAAAAGGATTTGATTTTTGTTGTTGTTGTTCTTTTGTTCAGCATTAGATTAAAATTCATGGTAGTAGGTACTAAACAGAGTAAAGACTGAATTATACAAGTGCATTAATTAGGAGCTCTTAGGCAATAGGTTTGAACAGATGCTGTTTTTGCAATTCACTCTGGCAGACAGAGGTGTGGAAAGGGTAGTTGCAGATAACAGGTATTCATTTTCTGTAACTACCTGAGATATATACTATGTTTCACTTCTGCCCTATCCTGTCATCTTACTATGGTAATTTGCATTCCTGACTACATTTTGTGCTAAAAATAGCAAGTCCCAGGACAGACAAAGTCTGTAGAGAGACTTGACGATTGGTTAGATCTGGTTATTATATTAAAATGTTAAAATTCACCTAATTACACAGAGTACTTGCCTCAATTATTTATTCCATTAACCTGAGGCTAAAGATGCTGCATATGAGACCAGCTTTTCTAGAGGCTAATCTTAATGGATATTTGTCAAGGTTGAAGGCTTGTCACAGAATAGGCTGAAGAAATGCCACTATTATCAAAGCCTGACTTTTTTTTTTTTCCTTTTTAAAAATCAAATTTAAACTTCAGAATATACTGTTTACAGTCAATATCTCTACAATGTTACAATTTTAAGTATTTTTAAATGCTCATATTATGAAGTCACCATATAGGACAATTTAGACAGTGGAGCTGGAAAGCTAGTGAGAATGTTCCAAGGGCTTGTTGTGAGGTGGATGTAACTTCATTCTTATTTTGTCAAATTTTTTTTTGCCTGTTCATGTGAGAACTTTGACTCAGGATTCACATACCTCATTATGCCTTTTTTCCATTTTTCAAAATTACTTTCACCATCCTAGAACCTTTGTTTCCTTGCAACAGTCTCCTACCAGATAAACATCTTACTCGAAAGATTTTTTTTTTCCTCCTAGGAAAAAACAAGTTTTGCGACTTTCGCCTCCAGTTTTGATATTTTTGGTACATGTTGTAATGCATTATTTGGGTTTATATTTGTAATGTTCTTTTCTATCTGTCCCTGCCCAGCAGTGCACATCCCCCTCACGGGGATGTAACCTAATCCTGTTTCTTCCATCGGGAACACTGATTGGGTGGTGCGCGTGGGTCACGCCTCTGGGCCCTGCCCCCTGGGGGAAAAAGCCACTGCGGGGAGGGGCCAGCACTCTGTGGCATCGGCTTTCAGTCAGATAGGGTCTCAAGGCTGAGCAGGACATAAGAATAAAAGCAGAATATCCCACCGAAGTCAGAGAGTCAAGACTCTACCTCTGGCAGCCGTCTAGTCTCGTGGGGAAGGCTACAGGTAGACCTGGGGAGCATCACCCCGAGAATTTATTACTGACAAGGTTTCCAAGCAATGTTGGCCATGCATGGTCTGCTTCCTGAAGCTACTCTCCAGTTTTCTATGAATTTAAAGCCTTTCTCCCTTAAAAGTTCCCCTTTTCCTGTCTTGGTAATCTATTCCTAATAGTGCTGTCTGTAATTTTAGTCAGTTTATCACACCATGTTTGTCATTGCCAGTAGTTTCCCATGCCTTATTTACCCCAAGTCAGGGCCTAGTAACTTGATAAATCATTTCCCTGCACTGCTTCTAAAATTTCACTGAATAGAAGAAAGGTACTGATCCACTTTTGTGATCAAAATTCACTTAAATTTATAAAACAATATAATAGTAATGAAAACCTTTTGCCTATTGGTTTAAATGCCACAAGATACTGTGAAAAAAATTCTACACACATTTAAGATAGTATACATCAGCTCCTTTCAAAGTAGCAGATAAGCAGACAGAAGCAGAAGAGGAAAGAGAAGAAATGGAAGAAAGCAGAAAGACAACTAGAAGATTAAGAAATATAAGAAGACATAGGAATGTGATGGCAATGAGAATGTTTCTGCTCAGAAGTTAAGAAAGACACTTCCTAGTTTGTCGCTAGTTCTATAATAAATCATATAAGTCCACTTTTTTTGCCTGCAAGTAACACATCAAGGTTCGTCTTTGCAATTAAGAATTTCTTCCATGGCTCTCTTGTCTTACTAAATAATTCAAGTTCCTTTATTTAACAAGGCTTTTCTTGTAGCAAAGTACAGAAATCATTCCAAAAGGTGATGGCCTGATTAAATTATGTTCTGCTAATTTGTCTGTAATAAGGACAGAAAAATTGTCTGTCAGGCTTTGGTGGCCAAAGGCTGATGCACAGGGGTGGGGGAACCCTGGCAGCCCCACAAGGCACTGGTCCCTTCCCACTGCTACAGGAGCCCCAGGGGAGCCTCAAGGCTGGGCCAGACCCGTGAGGAGTAAGAGAGGCTCCTTGGTGTGGGAATGGGGGACAGAAAGGGCTGACGGTGTAATCTGGAACCAACCAGTCCTTGTGCACAGCTGAGCCTGTGCTGCGCTGGTCCTGTCTCCTCTAATTAAACTCTATTTCTGATAGCTTTCCTGGGTGAGGGGCAGGATATCAAATAGACATAAGGGAAAGGGAACCATTTTATTTCCGAGTTAGAAATAATCAGTCTGTTCAGATATTCCAAAATAATGGACTTACTTCCTTTCCAAAGATGTAAGCACTTGTTTTAAATTAAAATATAGAATATTACTTTCATATCATAATAAACATGTCTTATAACTGTCTTATATGCTGCCTTCATTATTCATGTTCTAACAGCTGAGAAATACAATAAAAAGGATTTTGAGTGTATTTGTGAAATAAAAATCACTATTAAAGGAATGCAAATAAACAATACAAATCCTTTAAAGAATGCTGAAGTATTATCTGAGAGTAAATGCTAAACTATTTTAAGAACTTAAAATATTTTCTTGCCAAATTCTGTTTTAATTATTGAAAAATTGAATCCATTGATCTTGCATTTTCTGAAGTAGTTTTTAAATAATAAAATGGAGTCTACAGAGTCCATTTTGAAAGCAAAAGATATTTTCTTAATTTTAAATATAAAATGAGATGGTTTATAATATTTATTCATGGGCCATAAGAGACTGATCCAAAAGCTGTTGAAGGCATGTGACTGTATCAGTTGATTTCAGCAGCTTTTTAATCAAGTCTTCAACAACAAGAAATGATTATAGTGTCTGACTGAAATATGAGTCAGGCACCACTCAAAGATTTATTACAACGTCCAAATAAGACTTGATAAACTTAAAAAAAAAAAAAAAAGTAGAGGCTTATTCTATAAAAAGCTAATTTGATACTGAATTCAAAAGCATTGCAAAATATCTGAAACAAAAAAGTAATTGCTAGATCTAAGAAACAAACTATCTACTAGGTAAATGTTGAAAATATCAGGGTGAGGTTCAGTTCTGTATTCAGACACATAAACATGAGTTTGTGTCTCTGTGGGGTGGGTGGGTGACCCTGTTATAGTGAGCAGAGAAATTGTCACTGCTATTAGTAAGGTGGAAACCACTTTCCTAAACATAATCACATCTGGCCTCCTTCTGCTCCTGCAGAAGATCTTGGGTGTCCTGTGGATCGTGTATTGCATTTCTTAGTGCTCACTTCATCTATCACTCTTTTGGCACGTTCCCTGTGTTTTTGCAGCAGCATCACACTGTTATTAGAGCTTACAGGTCTTGCAAAATACCCAGTGCAGTCATTAGCAAGAAGAGAATTTGAAGAAGTCTCTGGCCTCCATAGACAGATTTGACTGTGTTGTCATTTGAGACTTACATGGTACTTTGGAAAGGATTTTACAAGTTACATCCTGAAAAACTTTAATATTAGTGTGTTCTGTTTTAACGTGATTATTTAGCTGTTTCATTAATGAGTGCCCCAATGTAGAGGAGTGTTCCTGTTTGTTTATTTCCTTTTGAAAAGAGAGATCTGGCACTCCTGTCTGTGCATTAAGCATTAACTGGGAAGAATGCAAATAATGCTTATTGTAAGGTAAAGGCAACAAATTTCTACATTGCAAAAGTTTCACTTAGGTTAATGCTAGAATAAGTAAAAAATTCTGGCTGTCAATCAAGGCTTGACTAAAGCAATCATTAAATTGCAAAAAGCCATTATTTCTTATAGGTGCATATGGTTCATTGCACCAAAGATAAATAGTGCAATGAAAAAAATATGATAGTCAAGATACCGATCCAGACAATTGTGCATAAAGTAGATGTGAAAGTGTTTAATTAAATGTCCAAGTTTTTCTGACAAATGTACTCAAGAAACAATGTATTACATTCCTGAAAGGGAAAATAAGACACATGGGGAAATTTCCACGTACTAAAACTCAAGTAGAGTTCTCTTTTTTTGATCTGTATTTATTATTCTGAATAGACACTCTACTAAAACTGGAGAGATGCTGAAGCTGGAAGTTCATTAATATGTGATCTGAATACAAACTGCCATTCTTAAATAAGGGATTGAGTCTGCATACTGGTACTCTCTGGGAACAGATACAGCTGATGAACTTATCTTGCAATGTAGGGTGATTGTGCTATTGCATTTAATGAAGCTGGATGAAAAAGTATTAGTTTTCATACTGGAAAGCCTAATACATACAAAATAAAGAGGTCCAGGCTCCAGGAGGTTTCTCTAGAATAGCACACTTAGTTAAAAATCTGGCAAATGAAAGGAAGTGTCTCTAAAATTTAGAAAATCAATTCATTTGTAAGTTTTAATTTACACAGATCATATAACTGGAAGTGATAGAATTTCAAAACTGATGTCTTTTATACTTCTAAGAATTATGAGTTAGATACTGTGTTTTAAAAATGGAAAAAGTTCAGAGATTTACTGAAAAATCTGGGCCGAATGATTTATTTTAGCTGCTGGAGGTAGTATATTCTTTTGATAAATGACTATAGCAAAATGTTATTAATTTTAAATTTGTCTATCAAAATCTTTAATCTTACTCTATCACTTTGTTTGATAGTAACACAAATTCCAAACACATTTATAAGAATATTTTTCTTGTTTATTTGAACCAAATTAATCTTCTTGCATATTAAAGACAGGAACAGAGCTGAAATACTTCAGTCTGTCACTTCTGAGTTTTCATTCAGCTATTTTTTGGATTAATTTTTTCAAGATATTTCAATTAAAGTCTTTCTGTTCTTCCAGCTTCTGTCCCACTAGCATTAATTTGACACAATTCTTTATAATCTCTCTTTAGGTCCTAATACAAAATATCTTTCATGTTATGGCACCAATAAACACACCTCTACAGTGCAAAATTAACTAGAAAGCTCTCTCAAGTCCTCCTACTTTTTTGACCAAAACAGGTATTTCCAGTGTCACCTTTCACTTCAAATGGTGGTGATAAAATTTAAAAATAATCCAAATATAAATAACATGGAAAGATGAGTTAGAGGAAGAAAAAAAAGAAAAAAAAAAAATGCTATTCTAATGTTAACATCAGAACTAAGGAAGAGAAGTATATGAGGGATAAAAATGTCTGTGACTCCAGCCAAGCTCTTCTGTTGCATACATCCTGTGTAACAAAATTCAGCTTAGGCTCTTGGGCTAGTTTGTGTATCTGGGATTCACATGATACAAATACATGAACACAGGCTGGACAAAGAAAAGAATGAGAGCAGCTCTGAGAAGATTGTGGGCATGTTGGTTGATAGGAAGCTCAATATGACTCAGCAATGCTCACTTTGCAGTACAGAAAGTTGACTTTGTCCTGGGCTGCAGCAAAAGCAGCGTGAGCAGCTGACCAAGGGAAATTATTCTGCCCCTTTATTCTACTCTGCTGAGACCTCACTATCAGAGACTGAAATATTGTAGTCTACAACTTAAACATTTTCATGAAAGAAAATGCTTATTATAGCAAAAGTATGTTACAGAAGCTGCACAGGAGACCATGCCCTGACTAAGGTCCCACATGATGACGAGAAAAAGTAGCAGCTCAGGGCTGGGGACATTCACAAAGCACAAGCTTAATACCTTCAAGGTGGAAACCACAGCCCACAGCTGTAAGCTGCCAGGCTCACACAGACCCTCACGCCAAAGGGTGGGGAGAGAGAGGCTTTGGTGTGTGCTGGAAAGCCTCTGGTCAGAGGTGCAATGACCACTCATCCTCCACTGTGCAGAGGTGCCCAGCCAAGGGCCATTCACTCGGGGGAAAAAGCTGCATCCATGTGAAGGACAGCAGAGGGGTGTCATGGCCCATCAAAGGCCCCCCTAAAGGGGTCCCTGACCCTACACCAGAGATGGATGATGCAACAGATCCACATTGTTGCAAGGGACAGTGTCAAACTGGACCCCTGCAAGGGAGGCACATGGGCATTCCCATCTGACTCAAAACGTGTTTTAATCCACTGGATTCTCTACTCTTCAGTGTGGCATGGGCTGGTGGTGGTGATGGGGCACACTCACCACCAGAAGACCAGATGGAGAGGAGCAACAAGACATCGCTGGGACCTCCGAGTGGTGATTTGCTTCCACCTAACCCGTCATTGTCTCCATTTCCCCCCGCCACCCCATGCATTTTTACTTTTTTCTATTTCTTCCTTCCTTCCTTTCTTTTCTTTTCTTTCTTTCTTTTGGCCTTTTTTTTTTTTTTTCCGGTATATTTTGAACTTTCAAAGTTCCTTCCATTTTATACACAGAGACTTCTGTGCTCTTCTGGGATTAAACAGGATTGTAACACTCAGCTGGAGTGCTGTATCCAGCTGTAGGATCCTCAGCATAAGAAATACACTGACCTGCTAGAGTGAATCCAGAGAAGATCATGAAGATGATCAGAGGGCCAGAGCATCTCTCTTATGAAGACAGACTGAAACAGATGAGGTTTTTCAGCCTGGAAAAGGGAAGACGCCAGAGACATAGGGATTCTCCAGGCTTCATACTGGGGCTATGTAGCAACAGGACAAGAGGGGATAAACTGAAAGAGGGCAGGTTAAATTAAGATATTAGGAGGAAATTCTTTATTGTGAGGTTGGTGAGGCATCGTGAGAGGTTGCCCAGAGGAGCTATGGATGCTCCATCCCTGGAAGTGTACAAGTCCAGGCTGGATGCAACATGAAGCATCCTGGTAGAGTGGAAGGTGTCCCTGTTCATGACAGAGGGGTAAGAATAAGATGATTGTAAGGGTTCCCCCAAGCTATCATTCTGCAATTTAGGCAACAATAAAATTTCTCCTCCAATACAGATAGATCCATCAGAATTCTGACTAATTTGCGTAATTTTCTCTGTATTATTTTGTTTAAAAAAAGTATTAATAAGATATTTCATTTGAATATTACTTGCATGAAACTGTGCTCTGAAAATTATTTTAATCTAAATGTATTAAAATTGTGACTTGAAATACTCGAAGTATCAGCTTTTGTTTTCTGCTAAATTACTCTTGGTGCCTTAGTATCTATTTGTTATTTATTTTCAAGACATAATGATGAGGCAGCAAGCACTATGAATTCTTGTTTAATTTCACTCTCAAATTCTTCGTAGTTTGACATGGAAAAAGAAATGTGTTTCTAGTTCTTGAAGTCATTAGTAGATTTCAATAGCTAGGCTATAATATGCATAAGTGAGTAATGTGCTAATCCATTAAATTATTATCATTATTTTAAAAAGAGTTTTAGACAAATACTAAAACAGTTTAAAAAGGAAAAAAAAAAAAAAGTCAAAAGGTATTATCAGGCTCTTTTACTTCTCGGAGTTAATTTCTAATAGCTAATTTTTTTAAACAAAAGTGAATGTAAGTGTCCATTTCTGATGAAATATTTCTTATTTTATTCACTTATTTGTTTGATGTTGTCCACTTAAAAGTTGCCCTCTGCTCTCCATTCTTTATATCATATAAGTTTTTAAAAATGTAAATGTATACAGGCTGAGCATTCTGATATTCCCCTTACACATTTCGAAAGGTCTGGGCAGAGAACTATGGAAGATGCTAATAAATCAGAAGACAAACACTGAAGTCACAAAAGGACATTTTACAATTGTGATTGCTAAAATATATGACACATTAAAATTTGAATTCTACATTTGTATGACAGTGTCTATAATGAGAACAGAAAATACTTTGAGCCTCATCTATTCTCTTGACAATTTAAATATTACTGTTGCCCAGTTGTTATCTTGTACTCCTTCTCCAATTCCATAAATAGAGAAGGTTATAAAAATAGTGAAAATGCATTATGGAATTTAAGCTTCTAATGTTTTCCTAAATAGGCGGACTAAGAGAATATGTGGATAACATGATAGGGCTTTCTTTAAAGGAAAGAATTTGGAATAATAGTTAACCCATCCATTTTTGTGAGATTTTTGCTTCTCTGTTCATTTCAGATCATGTTACCAAAATATGTCCTTCATTTAGCATTTGACAATTAATATTAAAAAAAAAAAAAACCAACATAATTTTCTCCTGATTGTTCTCTTTATATGCTGAGGCCAGAACTCTAAATTAGTTTTGTTGCTGTTTTAATAAAGGACATATGTTGCTTACTCAGTCTTTAAAGTATTTTAAACCTGGAGGTTAAGTCTCAGTTTATAAATCTTCAGTGAACTGGGATTAGGTCCCAATATTAATACTTGGAAATTTGGTTTTCTCAACTAATATGCTGCTTTGCTTCTGAGACAATTTTGTTAATTGAGTTCATATATTTGAATATCTATAAACCTGAAGAAATTTTTAAGTGATATCCATTATCAGCATAATGGATTCATGCATTAACACAATGAAACTAAATAAAGTGATATAAATTACAGTTCCTACCTATCATACATCACAGAACCATTTTTTCCATATTATGCAAGTTCAGCAACAATCATTTCTCCAGGATCTGATCTTGTCCATCACCACTGTTCTTGGATTTACATCTCAATGAGTACAATCTGTTTCTGAACAGCATTGTTATGTTTACAAATAATGACATGTTCATGCAGAGAGCCGTTGTTGTCCGGCTGTTTGCAAGACAGGGTCTGACCTGCAGAAGTTGCTGTGTTCTGATCACTGTTATTGTGGAGATAGATAATTTTGAGATAAATATAAATTAACCATAAGGAGAATTGTTCCTCTCTGAGCCTAGTTATTTATAGCTCACTGAGAAAGTCAACACACTAACAAAACCTTCTTTATAATGACATTTTAACTACAGATGTGCTCTCTGAAATGTTTATATGACTCAGTTATCTTTTACCAAAGCTCTCATCTAGTCTGAACTGGAATAATTCTACATATTTACTGGGATTTTTCTCTCATTTTTGTTGTTGTTGTTGTTGTGGTGGTGGTTGGTTGGTTGGTTGGTTGGTTTTTTAACTGTCGTGGCTGTTTTAAAAGCATTCATGAACTCGATTTCTAAATTTATCAGAGTGAATGGACAGCAAATTTGTAACAGCAGCTACTCTGCAACAAAATGATGAATTTTCTCATTAATATTAAAATTGTATTTGTTGCCTTCATATACTTGTTTTCCAAATCCAAATTTCTGAGGAACATGGATCACAGTAACAGTAACATTAGTACCAATTAATTAATTCCAAGAATACCTGAGGCTCAGTCTTCAGTACATTTGACATGTGAAGGCATTTTTTTGGTATTTGGGATACCAGTTAGAGTAAAACAACGTGATTAATTCTCTTTGCCCATGGATTCCAGTCCTACAAAAACTTATCCAAAGGAAAAAGCTTAAGTGCATCAGTATACAGCTTCCCTTATACCATCTAGTTTTCAGTGTCATAACTATTTGTTGGAGTCCAGGGCATTCCTTTGGTTGCCCTGGAGGGTCAGGGACCTGGGCAGGGGGGTCTGGGACCCCAGCCCAGAGCCCAGAGCTCAGAGAGACACTGGATTTGATTTCAGTCCATGGGAGAGGCTTCTTGCACTGCAGGAAGCATTGCAGGCCACAAGAGTGTAAAAATAGTAGTTTAGCTTATCACAGAATGAGAAAATAATAGTTTTAGGTTTCTAGCATTGAAGTGAATGGGGGAAGACGGAGAATTTAGGGCGTTGTCCCTTTCTTCTTCCTTCTTGTTCCCTCACTCCATTTCTGCAGTGACGTTGGCACAAAGTAGTTAGTGAGGATTGGGTCAGAGTAAAGATGACCTTTTTAGTAATAGTGATAGACATTGGTAATAAATAGTAAATAAAGAATACGTGGCAATTAGTATAAAAGATAAGGACAGCCCAGAGACAGGGGGAGTCACCAGATGTCCGAGCCGCGGCAAACATCTTTCGGACACTGAGAAAATTGTAAGATAAGAACTAATAAACGAAGCATGTAACCTTGAAGACTCCGTCTTTTCCTGCGTTTGGCACAGAGCTTTGCAGAGGGCCAGAACTCTAAGACCACCTGAATGCCGGGGAATTTAAGCTCCTGAAAAGGAGCCCCCGACACTATTAAGTAAAATTTCACTATTAAAACAAAAAAAAACCCTCTTCTGATATACTTTTGCCATTTCTTTAGCATTTATTACCTTCTTTTTTTTTTTTTAAATATTTGTTTCAGAAAAAGAGTTTGGTTCTGTATTTGTCTAAACTTAGGGCTTTTTTTTTCTTTTTCACTATTAAGTAAAATTTCACTATTAAAACAAAAAAAACCCCTATTCTGATATACTTTTGCCATTTCTTTAGCATTTATTACCTTCTTTTTTTTTTTTTTTTTAAATATTTGTTTCAGAAAAAGAAGTTTGTTCTTTATTTGCTAAACTTTAGGGCTGCTTTTTTTTTTTTTTTTCCTTTTCTTTTCTGAAAATATTGACTTTTGTAGACAAATGTCTTTGCACTTTCAAAATGGTTGATCATATCTTCACTCAACTCAAAAAATTGATTTTGTACATAAAATTCCCTTCGGGATAAAGCCAACCAAAGCAGTATCAGTGATGTGATAGAATTTTAAGTACAATACAATTGCTCAGTGTAAATGTATTCTAAGCTATTATTTGAGGACAGCTTAAAGTCTGTGTTTCATTGCCCACAGGGCATGGATAGAACAAAATCCAATCAAACACCTGGGAAACTCTGTTCTTCAGAAGAACTGAGTGATAAAGGTTGGATTCACATAAACCCATCTTTGACATAAATATCCAGGCTGGATTTGAATTATAGTGATTTTGCAATCCCATTTACAAAAATTTTTATTTGAGTTCTTTTATTTGTTCCTATGCAAATCTAATTTTGGATAGAAGAGCTTCGAGTTACTAATGACTATCAAATTGTCTCTGCTATTAATAATACAGCTTTAAAAAATTTTAAATTTTGGACCCTCATGTCAAAATGCCATAATGAATTTGAACATTATGTTTATATTATTTTATTACTTTTCTACTAAAAAGCTATTTTTTTTCCCTGTCCCATCTGTAAACCACAGTTTCAAAACATTGTTTTTGAAATCTGAGAAGTGGAAACAAAATACTGATATGTTTTCTAAAAAGTTCCTGAATTATTCATATCTCATTTTCCTATAAAATCTGAATCACTTACAGGCACCCAGTAAGTGATTGGGGTCAAGAGTTTTATGGGTAGTCATTTGAGCTGACATCAGGGGTTTGACTGAGCAGCATTACTTGTGGTTAATAGAGTTATTTAACATGCATTTCAATAAAATCCTCCATGCAATATATATGACACCCATAGGAAACCTCAAGAAGAGAACATAGATATTAATGTTGTAGTTTCTGTGATATGCCAGTGAAAGTTAATAGGTCACACAGATAAGTTTTTTGAATTATCTCTCACTTTTCTGTCTTTGTTTCATGCCATTGTTGGTAGGTCTGTTAGACAATTGCATTCTGAAAGTTTTGGCTGATGGTTTCAAAATGCAGTACCTTGCCAGGCAATACAATCAGCATATTTATATATACATCAATACATACATATAATACATCAAACAGCGTATTTATAATACTCTTTCTGCCCACTCAGGGACGGCAGTTGTCGGGGGCTCTTTTTCAGGAGTTTAAATTCCCCGGCATTCAGGTGGTTTTAGAGTCTTTTTTGCCCTCTGCAAAGCTCTGTGCCAAACCGAAGGAAGAGACAGAGTCTTCAGGTTTAGATTTTTCAAGGCTGCATACTTCGTTTATTATTTCTTATCTTACAATTTTCTCAGTCCAACAAGATGTTTGCCGCGGCTTGGACTTCTCACGTCTCCCCCCAAGCTGGGTTGTCCTTATCTTTTATGCTAATTCCTACATATTTCTTATTTACTATTTCTCGCCAATGCCTATCACTAACACTAAAAAGGTCATCTCTACTCTGACCCAATCTTCACTAACTACTTTGTGCCAACGTCACTGCAGAAATGGAGTGAGGGAAGAAGAATGAAGAAGAAAGAGACAACGCCCCAGATTCTCCATCTTGCCCCATTCACTTCAATGCTAGGAATCTAAAATTACTGTTTTTTCACCCTGTGATATATTAAACTACTATTTTTCACACTCTTGTGGCCTGCAATGCTTCCTGCAGTGCAAGAAGCCTCTCCCATGGACTGAAATAAAATCCAGTGTCTCTCTGAGCTCTGGGCTCTGGGCTGGGGTCCCAGACCCCCCTGCCCAGGTCCCTGACCCTCCAGGGCAACCAAAGGAATGCCCTGGACTCCAACATAATACTTTGTTGCTACTTCTTTAATGGACAACAAGAAGAACAAGAAATAATGCAAAAGATGATATAAAAGTGACTCTTGCTTTTTTGAATTTTTTTAAATTCAATTATTGAAACAAAAAAGAAGCTGCAGAAATGTTCAATGCATTTCTTTTTCCTGAAGAGTTCTCTCAAGTTTTTCTATTTTCTTATAAGACCGAACAGAGGATAATCAGCCTTCTTCTTAACTAGAGATTTCATGTACTGAATCAAATTAAAGTAGTGCAAAGTCATAAGAAAGTACATAATTGCCCATGAGAGATTCATGTAGGAAGGTTTCCTAGTGAGCTATACCATCTAGCTGCCTGTCATTACAATTTTTACCTTGTTTCATATTTGATCATAAGCTCTGAGGGAGAAAATGTATTTTCAAAATATATGAACACAATATGAAGCAAAGCAATCTGTGGGCATGATGAAACACTGGACTTCCATTAAATATTTCCACAGATGGTTCACTTTTTAAAAATTAGATTACTTAACATAATAAAAAGGAACACAGCTAAACAAAAAAACAAACACAACTGTTAACTGAAATAAGTAATTTTTTATATTGCATTAAAGAATACAGTTGTTTTGGAAGCAAATGTATTTGGAGTCTTTATATGCTACTTATATATATTGCATATGTTTAGAATTAAGCATGGGTTTGTTTAAATGCTTTTCTGTCCGACAGCTTATTAAGCTTCCCTATGGCCTACAGACTGATCTGTTTGTAATCTCAATAGTCTCATCACTGTCAGATTGTAGGAAGCACCAGAAAATCCCTTCCTTGTGGTACAGTTATATGAAAAAAAAAGCAGGACAAAAAGGAATTGTATCACTTTTACAGCTGTAAAGATGTATGTTTTCTAGTCCTTGTCAGTATGACTCTTATCTTTTGTCTTTCAAGATACAGAAGTCTATCTTTCTTTTTATTTCCATTTTTTCTTTTCTTTGGTACAATGTTATTTTCAGAGCACAAAAATCATAAAAAAATAATGAAGTGATATCTCAAAGGATGGCAGTTTTATGTGTTGCGAGGAGGACAGATTGTTCATTAGCTTCACATTCAATACTATTCTTCCTTTTCTTTCAAAGTGTGCCCATGATGCTCATAGCAATCAGTGCTGGAATGAACTTCACTCTCCTGCTCCCATGTTGAGACAGGCTCTGCATAGAAAGATGTGTACTTTCCTTTTTATCTCTTGAAACTATTTAAATTATTTGAAAGAAAGTTGATGCTTATTCTACAATGTGATAATAACATTAGCTGCAGTTTTAGGTGATGAATAAATAATTTTTTTGTAAAATAAACAGTGTTTCATAAGAAGAGGATATTGGGCAGAAAGCAAAAGCTATTTATAGTCACCTTGAACCTCAGAGTGACTCAAAATATAGTCAAATGTATTTTGTCCAATGTATTTTCAAGTACATTTTTATATCTTTTTTCTGAACCAAATGCCTTTGCAATTAAAAGGTTCATTATTTTCACATAATTCTGGGTCCAGTACTAATCAGTTTTTTTTTTTTTAATAATGAGATACATATTTGACCATTTTTTCTATCAGAAAATCATTTTGCTGATATGCATATCTATCATTTTCTTTGATACTATCATTGCTTAAATGAGTTCTTCTTACTGAATGAGCTTGTTGTCTGTCGGAGTCCAGGGCATTCCTTTGGTTGCCCTGGAAGGTCAGAGACCTGGGCAGAGGGGTCTGGGACCTGGACAGGGGCATCTGGGGCCCTGGCACAGAGCCCAGGGAGACACTGGCTTTGATCCCAGTCCCTGGGAAAGGCTTCCTATACTGTAAGATGAATTACAGGCCACAAGGATGTGAAAGATAGTAGTTTAGCTTATCACAGGGTGAAAAGCAGTGGTTTTGGGTTTTTAGTATGGAAGTAGATGGGAGCAAGATGGAGGATTTTGGGCGTTGTCTCTTGCTTCTTCTTTCTTCTTCCTTCACTCCATTTTCTGTAGTGGCAATGCGTAGTGGTTTCACGTTCAGTAAATTTTGGTCTTGGTACTTACTCTTTCTGTGGGAGAGAGACTAGGAGAAAAACAAAGCAGGCTCAACCTTAAAATTAACAAATAGTTTATTAACATATACTAAAAGGATAGAAAAGAAAAAAAGTTGGGAAAAAAAAATAAAACATAATGAAACTTCAAAAACACTCTTCCCTCCCCTTGCAAACTGTTCACTTTCTTACAAAACAACATAAAGAGACAAAACTTGTAATTTTCAGTCAGTTTCACTATCTGACAATAGTCTTTCATCAGTTCATTAGGGGAAGAGTATCTTCTAGAGTCATGGATCCCACTGACAACTTAGAACAGTTCTCTTGTGGGATTTTTAAACTGTCACAAAAACAACCGCCCAGAGAAACCTGCCCTTGTGACCCTCCCAGGAGCAGGTTCCCAAGCTGCTTATGGGTCATGGGTCTTAGACTTTTGCATACTGGGGTGTCACCTTTTAAAGATGAATGACTCCAAAGCAAAGGATTCTTCACTTCAAGGTACAGAGATATCTTCTCACTTCTTCACAGGCACAGGGGGCTTCTCATCTTTATCTCTGTTCAAGCATCTTATAGGATATTACTTAGTTTATCACAAACACCTTTGCTTAAATCTACACACAAATTAAAACAATCATCTCCCCAAATGCATATCTTTCTTATGATTTAAAGGAATGACCTAAATATAGAGTTCATTTCCATGGCTCAAGTAAGAATGGAACAACCAGCTCTTCAACCCTCTGTCTCAAGAGTCTTTTCACTCTTGCTCTACTGACTTCATGCTGTTGTTCTTTATGTTCACTCTGTCCTTTCTTACTCTCTCAGAGAAGGGCTGAGCTCTGGAAGCTTCGTGTTGCTAAGAAAGAGTTACATCTGCCCGGAGTCTTTGTCTCTCCCTCTGTGGCTCATGGTGTTAGATGTTTCAAGGCCGACCTGGTGAGGGAGGAAGAACTCACAGAAAACCATCAGAGATCAGAGCACTCAGGCAGTCCAGAATCAAAAAAAAAAACAAAAAAAAAAAAAACCAGGCAGGATCATAAATGCCTTCTCAGCCCACCACTCAGTGCAAACCGGGCTGGCTTTGGCCCAAATCGTGCCCATAGCTCCGATCAGAGGCCCAGCAGAGATTTCTCCCTGCTCCAGGGAAGTCTGAAGCAAGTAGCTGTTACAGAACAGCAACCTCTCCTTCCCCCGCTTCACCCAGGAGCCGATGGAATCCGGCCAGGCCTCAGGCCAGCTCCCATTCCCCAAAAGGGGGGAGCAGCAGGCCCAGCTCGATGTTACCTGTCTCTCTCTGGCCAAAGGAAGAAGAAAAAAGGACCCACCTACAGGAAATTCATGGGGTTTTATATGGTACTTCCCAAAGTCACAGCCAACAATTTCAGTTGTCAGAATAGATGTCAATATTCTAACTAACTCTCTGATAGGTTGCTGTCTCTTCTAAAGCAATTCCCAGGTCCTGACCTGGAGAATTATTTTACATTTTTTTATAACTAAAAAATCAAACTGTACTAACCCATGACACAATGGCACAAAGTAGTTTAAGGAGATTGGGTCAAAGTAGAGATGACCTGTTTAGTATAGGTAGTAGGTATTGGCAAATAACTATAAATAAAGAGTATGTAACAATTAGTATAAGAGGCAGTGACAGCCCAGTGCGGGAGGAGTCGTCAGATGCCCGAGCAGCTGCACAGATCTTAGTTGAGCACTGAGAAAATTGTAAGATAAGAAAAAATAAACAAAGCGCACAACCTTGAAAATCAGAACCTGAAGACTCCGTCTCTTTCTTGCATCTGGCTGAGGGCTTTGCAGAAGGCAAAAAGACTCTAAAACCACCTGAATCTCGGGACAAAAAAACGAGAGTTGTCATTGCATACTTATGCAAATCTTTCATCATGACTAAAATCTTTTCCAGAGAGGACACTGTAAACTTGATATTCATTCACTCTTGGTTTCTAACATCTTCCAGAATTCCAATCTGATACAGACCACAAACAGCACTGAGTTTGGAACTCTGTATAGGCATAATGAATCAGAGCTTCAAGATGCTGCTTGGAAAAATACCTTTCTTCATTGTGAAATTTCTAAAGGTTGATTTTCAGGACAGCAGTAGTGATGTTATAATCAGACTGAATCAGAAAGGAAGATTCTCTGAAGACATAATTTCATTTTCTGTATGAAATCCATGAGGTGTTTGCAGATTTGACTGTTAAAAGTGAGATATTCTGAATACTTGAAAATTGTTACCTAAAGTTCACTCCCATTAATCTTAAACAGAAGTTTAGCATTTCTTTTCGGCAGTGAGCCAACAGATCTGTTCAGTTAATCTGTCTCCAACAGTCCTTGTTTAACTATACTAATAATGAGATGAAAAATGAAAAAAGAACAAAATCTTCCGCCCCTCCCTAATCATCAGAAGAAAGCCCTGACAATCACAGAAAGTTTATTCAGCTGCAAGTTTGCTTCAGTATTAAAGACATTACACGAACAACCAAACATTTTCCCTGTCTTATCACCTTAGAAAGTGACTAAAGGTGTAATTTCAAAATTTATAATGTCCTAAGCATTTGAGACAAAAAGAAAAATGCCAGCAGTGGTAATGTCAAATGCCTGTCCTCAGAGTTGTAAAGAAGTAAGATATACTGTAATGAAATAGTTCTTTAAAGCACCTCTGTATTCCTGTATATTAAGATCACCTTTACCAGGGTCTGGTTGCCAACTGGAGTCACATGGAAGTGAGGAACCGAAAAGGAAAGCTGAATGTTAGTCAGGGCAGGAAATGAATCTCATTGAATATGCATATTTACATCAGAGCTGCTTCTGCTAGGATATTTTTTCTGAAAAAGGAAAGAAATAAAGTACTTTGAAAGCTTCATGCATCCTACTCTGACACAGATGTCTAAAACAGGTCAGATTAATACCTGGGAGATGATTGTTGAGCATAAACACAAAGGATAATCTTTGATGTAGGCTTCTCTATTTTAGACACTGAGGATATTCCTCAAACAAAGAAACAAAGAAACCAAAAAGACCATGAAACAGGTTGAGATGATGATATATTTTACTCTCATCTTGCTAGCATGAGTCCTGTTTTACTATATCCTAATTTGATCCCTCAAAAGATGTGAGCCTGATATTTTGAGGGAGCTTTCCTCAGCAGTCTCAGTTTTGACTTTGGTTATGTCTGTTTAGATTATTTTTATAAACCACTTTATATTTGCTGGTTCTCCATTCACCATTCGTTTCTCACTAGTGAGTGAACTGCAGTTGTACTAAATGTTAATAGCTGTGTATTTCCCTTGTCTTTCTTTCCCTCAGTGAGAACTGTGAACAAATGTAACACATTCTGCCAGTGGCATTAGGGAGGACAGGAGCTGAACAAGATCCCATGAAGTATTCTCTTTGGAACAGATTTGAGCTCTGAAATCGATATAATTTATGAAGCAATAATACTGAAAAGAATTCCCTCTACAACTAAGCTCAGGCTTCTTTGAAGTCTGAAAAAGTGATGCTTTTTTTTCATATGAAATGTTATATTTCTGTATCAAAACATTCTCTTGGGAACAGAACATGTGCAGGGTAACAAGGATCTATGAAGCAAAATGAGATTTTCACAGCAAAACAAAAGTTCATTTCAATTTCTTGAGGAAACAGAGTGAAAAGAACATCAGCCTTTTGTCACCATTGTAGTTTCAGGAAAACAATTTACAAGAAATTCAGAAAAGGTTAATTAGCTAGGGTGGGAGTGATTTTGAAATTTACCTGATATAAATCAGCAACACCATATGAATATGTGCAATCCGTATTTGATCTAAAAATCTTAAATAGTGATGGCCACATTTTTACTGATTTTAAGTAAATAAAATGTTCATGGTGTTGAAATTATAATGTTTCACAGTAATTACATATTAGTTTTGATAGTCATTTGTGACTAGAAGCTAAACAAAGGTCTTTCTCTGCATAAAACAGCCAGGATATAGGCAGCAGAAAGATTCTTCACTAGCTCTCAATGGTGCAGATCACAGGGAAGGCTTTTACTCATTGGAGAAAGGACTGAAAGTAAGTATAATGATCCAACATGAATTATTAAATTTTTTCTTTGAATTCAACCTTTGTGTGCTGCAGCAGAGTTTTCTAGGTAAAAGATTTCAGCACACTGGACAATGGGGGATATGGTGGGGTTTTTTTGTTTGATTTTCTTTTGGGGGGACATTTTTTTCATCCTTTTGAAAATTCCTGTTTCATGCACAACAGGCAATGTTGCAACAGACATGACAGTTTCTCTCCTTCCATGTACTCCTACCTCCCCCTATGAACCGCAAGCCTACAGGAAGGGGAAATAGGACTATATTTTTAACTTCAAAATATCTCTTAATATTTTATATGATAATGTGTGCGATAATTGTAAGGGGAAATTTTGAATAATAAAAGTTAGTACTTTTAAAGAGCGCAGAAACTGAATTTATATTGTTCTAACATAAAAATGAGATTAATGCAAGTAGGTATGAATACTATAAATATTTCTAAAATGTTTCTGTGCTCATGAGATTTCAGTGAAGCAATTTGTTTCATTAGCAGCACAGCAAGGAGAAGAAGATGACTTTAAGTTTTGCCTGGTTTGCTACCTGTCACCGTCTCCTCATAGCAAGGGTAACACTAATTCTCCCTTCTCCTCCCTGCTGTCACTAGAAATTCTCTCCACCAAAGAAGAGAAAACAGATGATACAATTTGGCGAGAGTTGTGTGCATTTGTCTGGCCGGGAAAAGAAGCTATCCTTTTGACAGAGTTAAGAAAAAAAAAATGCAGAAATTGCATTTCCTCTGGTTTCTTCCTCAGTGAAGGAACAAATCTGAGACTCCTCCAAGATGCCACAAATTTTCAATAAGATTATAGGGACTCAATTGCCTTTGAAATATATTTATAAATACAGTTTGAATTGTCTACAGTCTATGACAAGAGGGATCTATCGACAAAATGGATGAGCACACAACGGTATTGAATGTGCCCACTGTTCCTACAAATTTTGCTGAAGTTTCATTTTAATTTCAAAATGAACACATAAGCATCTATAAGTGAAATTTGTAAATCTTTTTTATTTAGGGAGATATCATTAGTCTGTCAGGAAACAATTATTTATTATGTAGATCAATTCTGACTGAAGTCAAACCATATGACAATATTGCCAGACATTGTGATGCAACCGATTTCTTGGCAAAGCTTCTTAAAACTAACATCAGAAGGGTTTTCAAGCTTGTGTTGATTTTGGCCTGCTACTCCACTTTGCTCTTTTGGCAAGAGAGACTTGCAGGTCCCCACATTAGTGTTTGTCACTATTGAAGCTGCACAATTGAACAACCATTTCCATTCCCTTTCTTGAATTTGTTTTTCCTTATTTTTATTTCTTTTCCCCCCACTTTTCTTCATTTTCTTTCAAATCATAAAACGTTGTCATTTTCTATACAAATTGTTATTATACCATCCCTGAAACATCTTATGTTCCATATTAATTCAGATATTGACCTTGGAGCTGGTCCATTTCCTATGTTCCAATTTTTTTCTTGATGAACTAACAGTTCAATCGCACAGGAAAAAAAGAGGTAAAAAAAAAGCACCCGCATAACAATTGCTCTCTGACATGGAAAGAATGCCAAAAGGCAAGAGATTACACAGATACATCCCAAAGGATTACTCTAAAGAAAAGAACCTTATTAATGTAACAAAAGAAGAGGTCACATTCATTCTAGCAGACCAAACACAGTGATTGAGACCAACTTGTTGCACTGGTTTTTAGACTAAAAGAAGTACTGTTTACTTAAGAGAATAGATTATTGTTTGCCTTCTCACTTAGGTGGAATGTCAAAACAAGGTCGCTTGGTTTGTTCAGCCTGGAGAAGGGGAGACTGAGTGGAGTTACAGCTTCCTCATTGCAGTTACAACTTCCTTGTGAGGGGAAGAGGAGGGGCAGGCACTGATCTCCTCTCTGATGCCCTACTACAGGACCAAAGCAAATGGTCTGAAGTTGTGTCAGGGGAGGTTTGGGTTGGATATTAGGAAAAACCTCTTCACCCAGAGGGTGGCTGGGCACTGGAACAGGCTCCCCAGGGAAATAGTCACAGCACCAAGCCTGAGAGAGGTCAAGAAGCTTTTGGAAAAATGCTCTTAGGAACATGGTGTGATTTTGGGGGCTGTCCTGTGCAAGGACAGGAGTTGGGCTTTGATGATCTTTGTGGATCTCTTCTAGCTTGGGATATTCTATGATTCTACGAAACATTTGATTTTCTGGGCAAGAAATGGCACACAGACATGTCTTTTTATAAGAACAAATGTTAATATATGAAAACTGTTGAAATCACACAGTTTCATTTCAACAAACTGATATTTTATGCATCATTAGCATAATTCAACTTAAAAGGGTACTCACTGAGTTATCTGGAACAACCTGAGCACTTGCAACCATGTTGCTATTGTTTCAAAAGAACCAAATTCCTTACAGATTTGATACCAATGAGCAATGGCTACCAATACCCCCAAAAAATAAACTGCCTGGAGTAGCAGTCCTTAAATAGGAGAAATAAGTAAAATTCAAGTCCTTCCTGTCAAGGATTCATTTCTAGATTCAAGATTTATAGCATTATCTTGGCTAACCTCTCTCATAAAAGAGTTGCCTTAGGGCTAACACAGGTCTTGCTTAGAGCTAGCAAAGAAACCAGGGAGACAACTAGTGCTAATGCAACACAGATGATCTTTGCAATGCTTGAGATGGTTCACTCTCCAACCCTCTATTTATGTCATTAGGACTTACGAAAGGAAGAAGAGGAACAATCTCTTCTGGCTAAAAATAGTGGAAAAACAACTAAATACAAGCTATTGAGTACTGAGAAACCAGGGAACTATGCTGACAATAGTCTCCTATATCTATGAGAATTATAGCATGGCTGCAGTCATCATGAGAACACAGATGTGGTGGTGCAGAACTGTTTATTAAGTTTTTATAAGAAGTTTATATTATGGTTCATTTCACTGTATCCCCAATTCTGTATCTCTTTTGTGTGTTCTGTATAATAAGGCGTTTTGTGTCAGTCCTCCCACTCCTCACCTGACTTGTAACATCCCCTCTGCCCCAACCCCCCTCTCTGGGGCAGCTTGTCTATCACTTTGAGGAGCCCTCCCAGGTTGCGAAGTCTCAGGGAGAGGGCTTCAGGTGATAGGCCCCCTGGGGAGAATTCCTTTAGCTGTGGATTTTAGTGGTCCAAGGCTTGGGGGTGGGCACACCTTGTTACCCCCTGAATCCCCTGATTTGTTGTCTTGTAGTATCCTCCCTGGAACCCCTCCCCTGCTTATAGGGGGTAGGAGGGAGGAAAAAACTCTCAGCCGCTCAGCTCAGAGCTCTGAGCCTCCCTGTTCCTCAGCTCTTGAGCTAATAAACATCTTTTAACCTGCTAAGCTGAGAGCCAGCCTTTTCTCTTCTGCTCCTGTTGGCTGTCACAACGCAATTGGGTCCAGCTGCTATGCCGGGAAGCGGAAACGAACCGGGACCATTCTGTGGCTGTGTTGACTCGAGCTAGCCGGAGGTCAGCTCCCTCCCGGTGCGGGACGGAACCAGACACACACAGGTTTGCACAGCCTACCATTTTAACATTGTTAGGCTGGTTCTCTTTCTCCAGCATAACTTTGGGGAAAACCCTAACTGAGTATGATTAGAATTTTATGTGATTTCTTTTTTCATATTCTATATTTCTGTGATTTCAAAACTATTTATCTTAAGGTAGAAACCATAAGAGAATAATACATAAACATTGAAGGTAATTTTGGCTATAATGAATTTAAATACTTAGGCAGCACTGAAATCTTTTTATTTTGGCTTTTTTACTTAGTATTTTTTTCCTGACTATCACGTAAAGTAATTTATTTTATGTCAATAAATCATGATAATATTTCACCAATTTTACTTCAGACCATATAAAAAGCCTATATTTTTCATCCCTCACCTCATCCTATCTCCTACCTATCTGGTTTATTTTCTGAATAAAACTGAAAAGAAAATATATTTGATAGACTGGAATATCTGTATTAGTCAAATTATATGACCCAATTATAAATATGACAATATTTACTAGTTAAATTATACTTCTAATTCTCATTATTACTATTCAGTATGCATTACACCAAATGTACAGAAGAAATATGCCATTTTTGTTTCACTATATGTGCTTCAAGATATGGGGTTGGTGATGAAACTTAGAGTAATAAATGATTGGGCTGAGCAACACTGCTTGAAAAATTTGTAAGTGAGCAGAGCAGATATTTATGATTTCCACACACATTGCAGATAACTGAAATAAGATAGATGAATATACAAAATGTCATACTGTCAGCACTCAACATGTCAAGCCAGAAGTATATCTGAGTATGAAAACTGTAATGCACCTTAGGATCTAAATTATGGTTCATAGAACTGGGGGAAAAAAATCCAAAATTACAATCACTTTCAACCTCTAAGCACTCTTAAATGAGATGCCTCCATCTTAGTGCTAGGAAAACATTCTGTCTTACCTCTTGATATATTTACAAGGTTGAATTGGGTAGTCTGTGTAGTTCAAGTGTAAATGTAAGAAAAACCACATGAATGTCATTTGAATAACTGATCATAGAACAAAATAAGAATAAACAATTTGTACATTAAAACACCTTAATCAACCATCCAATCAAATTTCATCCACCTGCCCCCCACCAAAAAACCTAACAAAAACCCCAAAAAATCCAAAAAAAGAAACCCCCAAGAAAACCTCCAAAGACATTCACTTGTAACTTCCAGGTGATCTACAAATAAACTATTTTTCCCCATGTGTTTTCCTCCCTTGTTCTGAAAGGTTTAAATGATCACACATCTTCATAATTTCTTTTGGTTTTACTTGTTTAGCACTTTCTTTGTCTTTGCATGCATAAAAAGCTTTGTTCTGTTCCAACAACTTACAAGATAGGAACATAGCATGTAGGAAAGTGGATGGAAGAGTGGAGGCTACTTCATATCTCCGCCCCAGTTCCAAACAGTACTGAAGATGTAGATGGATTCTCAGTATAGGCATAATGAACTTTGTTCATATAACCTCCTATTAAAATATTTTCCACAAACATATCTGGACTGCAGTAATGCCTCCATCTGCTCTCATCAGCCACTGCGTTTCACTTGTTTCAAAACTGTTTGGCTTATCATTTCAGCTTTTCCAGAGAGCTGGAGTAGTGGGGACCTGGTTTTGGAATGAGGACCTCATGAAGTTCCACAGCCTTAACCTGGGTTAGAGCAGCCCCAAACATGAGTACAGACTGTGAGAAGAATTCATTGAGAGAAGTCCTGCAGAGAAGGACTTGGGGATTCTGGTGGATGAAAAGCTGGACATGAGCTAGCAATGTGCACTTGCAAACCAGAAAACCAGTTGTATCCTGGGATGTATCCAAAGCAGCCCCTTGTAGCAGTGTGAGGGAGATGATTCTGCTCTACAGTGTCAAGTTGTGGGTTCACCAATAAAATAAAGAGGTGTAACTCATTAGATCCAGTCTAAAGGAAGGCCATGAAGTTGGTCAGAGGGCTCTCCTATGAAAACAAGCTGAGAGTTGGGGTTGTTCAGCCTGGAGAAACCTCCAGGGGGACCTCATTTCAACCTTTCAGTACTAAAAGGAAGTTTACAAAGATGAGAGATAGTGACTTTACACACAGGCAGATAGGAACAGGAGAAGGGAGAACAATTTTAAACTAAAAGTGGAGAGATTTCTATTAGATGTTAAGGAGAAATTCTTCACTGTGAGGATGGTAAGACACAGGAACAGGTTTCCCAGAGAAGTTGTGGGTGCCCCATTCTTGGAGTGTCCAAGGTCAGGTTGGATGGAATCCTGAACTCTACCCCAGCTGAAATTGTCACAGTGGTGAAAGTAATTAAGCATGTATAATATTTGCCAGAGAGGTTTGTGAAGTCCCCATCCAGAGAGGTGTTCAAAGACCAACTATAAAAGGCCTGAGGATTCTGCCCTTACTTAATACTGACTGTATTTTGTGCACAAGGCTGGCTTGTGGAAGAGAAACGTCCAGAGGACTCTTCCTCTCTGCATTATCTTGTGGTCCTGTAAAATGGCAAGAGAAGTTGACAGAATATCTAGTCCTGTGATATTGAGAGACTTCTTAATAATATTCTGAATAATATTTTTGAAGTATTGTAGGCAAAGTTATAATATGGCTTTTTTTTTTTTTTTTAATGGAGTTCTTGATCAAGTTACAAGTAAGATCAATGACAGTTTTGTTACTGATTGGAAAGTCATGGTAAGAGTGTGTAAACTAAGATATTGCAGTGCAATGCAATAATACATGTTTACACATGTCTACAATGCTTTCTTAATCACAGCTGGAACACTAAAATTACCTTACACAGCTCCTGTTTTAAATGAAGTTACCATATGCAACATTGAACTTCGAATATGCAGTATTATGCAATATCGATTTTCACCTAGTGGGGAATATTTTGTTCATTGGTATTGCTTTTTAATAAACAATCTTTTAAAATTAGAGACTTTTCTTTGGATACTTTAGGTGGCAGTGGAAACTTTTGTAGCAGGAGTACAATGCCCATAATGTTGTGAGAACCACCGGGGAAAGGAATCTCTTTCCAACTGAAGAAGTCATATTTTCTGAGAATATAAACTATTTGCTTGTTTCTGATGCTTTTCTTTCAAATTCTTTCTCAAACTATATGCAAATTAGACCATAACTTGAGAAAATTATCAAAAAAGCATTTCTAAGTGTGTGTGTGTGTGTATATATATATTTATACATATAAGAATAATTTTAACCTCCTTATACATAGTATCTTCTTTTTTGCAAAGCGTTTTCTCTGACATATATAAGTATATTTTTCTGAAGAGAAATTTACAAGCTATTTTGGATTTAAGAATACTCAATTCTATTCTTCAGTATATAGTCAATATAATGTGCTCTGAATGACAAAATAGAAATATTTATCCTAATCATTACTACATGGAAATTCTTCAATATACTTGGAGATTCTTATTCCAAGTGCCACTGCATATATTTTACCGTTGTACATTCAGATGCCTACAGATGCAGAGATGACAGCATCATGTTTTTAAATTTAAAAAGTGTAGTCCCAATTGAACCCATTCTGCTTCATGCTAAATATTAATTTATTGAAAGAATATAGATTTTAAAAGATAAAATATAGGGATACATAGTCTAGATGTAGCCTAAGCCTGCAATGCAGCTGCCTGAGTAAAGCTGTGTTATCTAATAAGGAGGTAAATGTATCTGTATATAATTGTACCAGTGAAGGGAGAGAACAACAAATCTCACAGGTCTCCCACAAAATATGGTTGTCTTTACTGTAGATAAGTTCACTCAAAACTTTGGTTTGGTTCAGAGTTATTCAGTACACTTGCTAATACATTTATAAGGTAGTTGTTGACACTTTATTGGAAAGCTGTGACTTTTAAGGGAACTTAGGGTTTATAGTCAATATTTACATTTTCATTAATTACTTCTGTATGTTCCTAGGTAAGTAAGCTTATGAGCTCCTTTTATTAATAATAAGAGTTTCTGTCTGCGTAGTCGTGATATATTATTTGACCTGTGGAGTGACAGCCTTACAAAAAGTAAAAATTAAGAAGTAACCTCATGCTGGTCTGTGAAGGCTCAAGCACTATTTTTATGGAAGGCCAAAAAAAAAGAAAAAATATTAGTCATAAAAAGTTTATAAGAAAGATTTTTTCAGAAAACACAGAGTTCTTTAATCATCCCTTGGTGAACATAATTTCCATCTGCAAAATTTTAGATATCTGTTGACTTCCTGTATTGTATCACATCAAGATACTGTCACTAAACTCACTGAGACATTTGCAATATCCATACTGAGCAAAATATAAGAATACAATACTCTCAGTATGAATAATACATAATAATATATTTCATGCTTTCCAGTGAAAATATATTTTAAACAAATTAATTAATATTCATATTCCATATGAAAATAAGGAAACTAGTCAAAGGTCAAATATTATAGCTACCTTTGTGAGACATGATAAGAACTATTTTCTACATGAGAATTCACTGTGAAGGAGCTTCCTGCAGCCAAAGAAAAGGTATACTAAAAAGTGTTGGATGACATATTAAAAAGTAACCACTAAAAGCAATAATAATTGATATATATTAGAAGAAATAAGAAATAAGCCACTCCCCCCTCAAAAAAAAACCCCAAACCCCAAACCGACAAAAACCCTCCAAAAGCAAAAAAACAACAGTGTCAGTTCGGGACTGGAAAAACGTGAAGGAAAAAAAAAAACAAAAAAACACCTTTAAAAAATTATTAGTTTCCTTTTGCTTCCTATAGAAATTTATACATTAATCTTGATAAGATAAAAAAAAAACAAAGAAAGAATGACACTGAATTTCTTTCAGTGTTTTTATCTTACCTCATAATATCATTTTATTGGGCATTATTAAAGCCTGAATACATGGTTTTGCTCTCTCAGAGTCCAGGGCATTCTCTGAAGACTTGCAAAGAAATTCTCAAAAGGACCAGGTGCAGATGTTTGTGATTTTTTTAGTGATATTGCTAAGAAATTGTTTGGGGTAATTGGAAATGCACTATGGAAATTTATTTTAAATTCGAATACTAAAACCATAACCCATAACATCATCATATTAAATTTTATTTAGTGATTTATATTTCAGAATTATTGATTGACTAACCCTAAAGCTAGAATTCAGCTTCTGTTACATGTGCTTTTCCTGAAATCAGTAAGAGTTTAAACTGCATAGTGAATTCAGCAAGAAGTCTTGATTTCCAAACATGCTTGAAGGCCTATCCAGCAGTCTAACCAGTCAGAGAGAACTTTTTTTTTCCTCATTTTTAAATTTTGTGCAAAGGTTTTGTGTCATCTTGCCACTGAAAGACTTTTTTCTCCTTTTTCTGCCTTTCTCATAGTTTTTCTCCTCTGCTTCTACTCACAGATCTTCTCTTTTATAATCTATTTAACTTTAATCTGCCAATTATCTTTCTCAAAAAAAAAAAAAAAAAAAAAAGTCATTCTGGTGTCTAGAAAAAAATGTTTCTGTGGGTAATTTCACTGTGTTAATTAATAGGTGAATCATCTCCTGAAAAGCAATGTAGCTGTTCAAGGTTATTTTGGTTTGCTGTGTGTGGTGAGGGGTTTTTTTTGTTGTTGTTGTTTTTTGTTTGTGGTTTTTTTTTTTTTTTCTCCTAACAACAGAGTAATTTCTGCACAATATATTTCTCAGTTCAGGAATTGAGTAATTCAAGTGCTTCAGAGCTTATCTTAATACAGGCCTAGAAGCTGCATATTGAAGGGTTAATAGTCAGCCTACTCTGTTCTGTAAAGACAATTTTCTGTGTAGTGAGAACAGATTTATAATACAGTTACATGAACACAGCTTAAAGATTACCTATATGAATTGCTATGTGATGAGATAACATGAACAACAGAGATTGAACTGGTTAAATCAGAACTTTCAGAGTTCCACTTCCAATAAATTGATAGTCACTCCTTTCATAAATGATGATAGAACTATTTGGATATTGTTGGTGTGCTATGCCATCTCTTTTTGAGCTCTTGGATTATAAGGCATTATGAAGCAGTAACATAATCTCACTTTATGCTTCTTTTGTCTAGTGCAATTTTATATTTTATGTTTGAATGTTTAAACAATGGTTTGTCTTGTCCAAAAATCTTGTATGTAAAATCAGCAAATCATTTTTAAAACAGACTTTAGCTATGACTCTTTCTGAACAAGTGATTGCAACCTCTTTTATACTACTTTGGGTTTTTTCAGACATTTGGGGAAAGTAGAATCTATCTTATCATTGAAAAGGCTTTCCAAGTGGAAGTGAGTTAATCCTGTTCTTTGCTATAATAGTTTAGGGGTTTGGGTGGTTTTGTTTTGGTTGTTTCTTTTTGGTTGTTTGTTTTTGGTTTTTTTAATAAAAGGTACAAATCTGAGATGTCAAGGAAATACCCAGCAGAGATAAGAAAACTTGGGACTGACTCAGTGTCTCAACAATTGTGTAAATAAAACCAAAACAGTTCTTTTCTAACTTTTAAGATCTAAAATCACATGAAAGATACAGAAGAGAACTTTTTTGGCAGCTCCAATATTTTCTTAATGATATGTTGTAATGGTTTTAATTTAATAAAACCAGGTGGAAACACCAATTAATGTAGGGGTTTTAGTATTAATTTTTTTGTGGGAGAGAGAGATTAGGAGAAAAATAAATAAAGCAGGCTTAAGCTTAAAAATGAACAAAAATAGTTTTATTAACATATATTAAAAGAATGAGGAGGGAAGAAAAAAAAAGAGAAAAAGAAAATTTAAACTAAAACAGAATGATACTGTAAAACATGCTTCTTTTCTCTTACAAACTATTAACTTTCTTATTGAACAACATAGAAAAGACACAACTTAGGATTTTAAGTCAATTTCACTATTTAGACATAACTACTCATTATTTTAGGAGAAGAGTCCTTTTAAGATCTTTTATGAAGACGTTTGCCACAAGACAAAATTGTCTAGTGCTCCTAATCACACATCCGCTGCCGCTCAGAGTTTTCGCAGACTGTGACGTTCTATCAGCAAAGCTTCTCAGTGTATCTGGGGTACTATTCACGAATACTTCTGATCTAAAATTATCTTTGTCGCAAAGGGTGAGACCTCCCTTTCACCCAGGAGTGGGGGTTTCAAAGTTCCCAAATAAATCTCTATTACATCAGTCCTTAATTTTGATTAGAATAGCATTCTACCCAAATAATACTAAGATGCTGTAAAGAACAGTTCATTTCTTCATAATTTACCTCAGAAAAGTCCAGTTAAAAATGTCCACTTCTTCAATCCGGTTCCAGTATTATTAATTCTTTCACTTCTCATCTAACTGACTTCATTTGGTGTCTGTTCTATGTACCCTTATGTTTTCATTCTTCTTTCTCTCAAGGAAGAATTGCGCTTTAAAAGTTTCATGTTGCTAGTAAAGGGTTAAATCTACCCAGGCTTGCAAAGGCCATGTGCACGCGCTGGGCTACAGGGCTGAAGAAAAAATGCAAGGCCGTGCTGATGGAGGAAGCTGGTAGATGTCCTTTTTTCCACCCCTCGGTCTCATCCAGGGTGGCTTAGTTTAGAGTTGTTATGAAACTGCAGGCTTTCTTTTTCTGCTTCCAGCGGGGATTAAGCTGGGCCGTGGTTTGGCCCCTTTCTGCCGCGGTCCCGAGCACATGGCCCCGCAGTGCCGAACTGCAGCCGCTCCTCTTCCCTGCCGGCAGCAGGGGAAAGGGGCTCAGCCGGCCCAGGCCCTCCCCGTGCGGGCAGCGGCCCTCAGAGGCACGGCTGAGCCCGGCCTGGCCACCCAAAAGGGCAGCAAGGCCCGACCCGAGGCTGCCCGCCACTCCCAATGTTACCTCATTGCTGGTTTCTAAAGCGAGAGAGAGAGAGAGACTGATTTCCGGCACTTAGTTTTTAAATGTGCCCTCCAAAGTCACATCGACACTTCTCATTGGTCAACTTAGCTGCCAATATCTCAGCCAGCTTTTTGATAGGTCCTTGTCCTTCCCCCCCCCCCCCCCCCCCCCCCCCCCCCCGGCTAAGATCAGGGCAAGGAAAAACATTTTACATTTCTCTATATCTAGAAAACAAAATTGTGCTGACCTATGACATATGTATATAAATCTTCAGGATTCCCTTAAACAAGCAAATTTGTGAAAGTGCCTGGAAAATCTACATATTTTATATATTAAAAAGTAAAAAACCAAGTTATCTCAGACATTCATTCTTAGAAAAAGTTCATATACATGAAATTGCTAATATTTTTTGACATGAAATCTCTCAGACTATCAGAAAACTGAAGTTACTAGCTGAAGTTAATAAAACACTAACTTCACATAATACATCTCCCAGTACTGAGCATTGGGTGGTAAGTTGAATTGCACAATTTCTATTAATGAAAAGTGTTATTATTTAAAAAGTACAACACAAACTGTGCCAAAGATGATGAGTCCATCAACATTTCCAACAGCTGAGAACTAAATGCTACACCATCTGCTTGCTGAAATAGATGGCATGCTAAAATGTACTGGTGGAATACTAATTGAATGCCAATTCTGACTGTTGCTCCTAGTAGTTGGGGGATTTTTTTTATTATTTTAATTCAGTTTGGTCCTGATCATCTTTGTAAGAGAAAAAGATCTTTTGAAAGCATCCCCTTTTACCATACCTGTGAGAGCAGAACAGACAGAGATTGATTGAATCTTTTTATGTACTTGATTTCCCTTTCCTTTCAAACAAATATAAGAATGCAGTATATAAATGTGAGTAAAAGCCAAATTAGCTGGCACAGATAACTGTTTTAATAGTAACAAAAAGAAAAAAATTAAGACTGATAGAAGAAAGTCCATTCCCTTCAGATGCAAATTATGAAAGGTTTTTGGGCTTGATTAGTTTTCTGAGAAAAGAAAGAGCTAACAACAGATAAAATGAGAACATGTTACTGCCAGAACTGCCTTTTCTGCATATATGCATTATACATTACACACTATATTGAAAAATTATGTTAAAAGAATGTCAAAGTTCGAAAGTTAGGGATTTCAGAATTAAGGATGACAGCATTCTCGATCTTCTTGCCTATGCAAATACAATTTGAAACAGTCTTTGCATACACAATTAGATAACATTTTAGCCCACATCTCCTGTCTCTCTCAATGAATAATAATTTTGATACACCCATTGCAGAGAGCTTCCTTTTCCACTGGTACACACACTTAGACTGCTGTCATTTGATAAAACAGCTCATGCTTTTCATCTTCCAAATACTGTTTACATCCCAAATCTCCAGTAGCCTATGCACTGCCTCTTCTGTGCCATATATGAGGTGTCAACAGAAAGCGATCTTTAGAGCCAGTACCACGATATTTTCAAAACAGCCTTTGCAGCAGTGTATCTTAATAAAATTGAAATCACGCTGAAGTACTTGATTTCTTCAAAGGTATTGCTCCATTTTTTCTACAGATATTTTGTTGTCAAAACAGATTTAATTTTCTATGAATATATCATGTGTATGTTTCTCTTTTTTTTTTTTTTTTTTTTTTTTTTTTTTTTTTTTTTCCCCAGTTGAAAAGACCTCTCAGATCATTGAGCCCAACCTGTAGCCTAACACTGCCAACACTGCCAAGGCCACACACTAAACCATGTCCCTAAGCACCATAGCTACACTTTTTTTTTTCAGCTCTCCTAGGGACAGTGATTCCACCACTTTCCTGGGAAAATTAGTTCCAATATTGGACCACACTTTCAGTGAAGAAATTTTTCCTAGTGTCCAACCTAAACCTCCCCTGGTAGGCTAACGGCTGGACTCAATAATATTAGATGCCTTTTCAACAATAATGGTTCTATAGGTTTGTTGGGCTTTTTTCCTTTTTTATTAGTCTTTTCATTTTGGCTTACTTTCCATGAAACGTGGATCCATATCACTTGTCTCAACATACAACTGACCAATAAAAATGAGTAAATAAAGAAACAAAAAAACCCCAAGCCACAAAACCCCAAAGCTGATAGATTTTACAAAGTTCATTCCAGAACAGTTTTTGTGAAATACAGTTCTTCTAATTGGCTACTCTTGCAAGCCAGGAAAAAAAAAAAAAAAAACACCAACCAACCGAAGTGGAACCTCCACCATCAGCAAACACTGCCAGGGAAAAAAGGAAATTGGCTTGGGTTTCCCAAACTTTTAAGGGACCACCACCTCCTGACTGCCCCACATCTCTGAAATCTTGTCATGTTGAGTCTTAAAGAGACAGTAATGTTTTTTGGGCACAGGTAGAAATGGCATACAATAATGTTCTGGGTTACTCACGACAGCATGCTATGAATCTATTATGTGACATCTTCCACATTTGTAGTAAACCTGAAAAAATGTGGGCTATGGTAATGAATCTATAGCTAAATGTAGGAGTAAAAAACACCAAATAGAAAGTAAGTAATTTTAGACTTTTAGGAAAGAAGGTCCCTTCCAACCCAAGATATTCTGTGATTCTATAGTTTTACAAATTAATCATAAAAAATAAAATGAATTGCACAATGGTCCATGTCAAGACAGTCTTACAGATGTAATTAATCAGTAAAGAGTGCAACAAGGATGAAATGCCAATGCAGTAGGGGAGCCAGCTCCTGCTGCCATTAGTATGAATATAGCTGGAATTGGACACTGAGGAGGTAACATAATTTCTAGAACAACAGGACACTTGAAAACCTAAGGAAAGAGTATGGAGAGGCAGATGGATGTACATCCGAAGCCATTTAGTGGCAGAAAAAATACTGTGTGTCTGTTTTGAGGTTACTGTAGAAAAGTGCGTAGCTATCACTCAGGCTGCCTCTGAAAAGAAAATATTTGTTATTTATGTAGAACAGAAAATTGAGAGGACATGCTCCTGAAAGTAGCAAACAGGTTTGGTTTTGCTTTCAGTTTGAATTTTATATTTTTCTTAAACATACGACATGGCAAATATTGATCCAAATGCGACAATTCCCATTTAAGCCATTAAAAAAAAATAAATGAAGAGGTTAATTACCTATGTGTGTAGATAGGCTTTCACTCATCCATCTCATAGGAGTAAGTAATGGTTTCGATATATCTTGACGTCAACATTCCACACTTGAGTAATGAATTTTGTTTGTATGGTCAGGTTTTGGTAGCAGGATGGTTACAGGGGTGGCTTCCGTGAGAAGCTGCCAGAAGCTTCCCCCATGTCTGACAGATTAAAAGGCAACCAGCTCCAGAATGGCCTCACCACTAATCAATGCTGAGACAATCAGTGATGATGGTAGAGCCTCTGGGATAAGAGATTAAGGAGAGGCAAAACACCTGGGCAACTGCAGCTGAATGGAGAGGACGGAGAACATGTGAAAAGACAGTCCTGCAAAACAGTGAGGCTAGTGAAGAAGGTGGGGCAGTGTGAGAGAAGAGATTCTCCTGCAGCCCATGGAGGGCCTCACACTGGAGGAGGTGTACATTGAGGGAGAGTGTGAAATCTTGGGAAGCCCACAATGGAAAACAGTGAGGACTCCTCCCTGTGAGGGGGAAGGAGCTGACTGCAGGCCCCATTCCCCATCTACCTGCAGTTCTGGGTGGAGAGGGGAAGGTAGAGAATTTGAGAGTAAAGATGTGTCAAGGAAGAGGGAAAGTGGAGGGGAAAGGTGTTCTAAGAATTTTTTGATTTCTTATTCTACTGTGATTTGATTGGTAATAAATTCAATTAAATTCCCCAGAAAATAGATAAAATTACATATAAAGCTTCTCATTTCTTCTCTTTAGAAAGCAAATTTTACTTCTGTTAGATCATGGCCTTAGTTCACTAGTATTCATGAGGAAAACATTGTGGTCATGAATCTTAGTGCTTGTCTAAATTGTCACTGTATTATTGTATTTTATTCTTCTATTGAAGAGGTGAGGTGATGGTGGACTGTACTATGTTTAGGTAATGACATTATCGCAGACTAGCAGAGGGAGTGGTTTACTAGGACCTTACTGTGAAAAACTTGCTGTAAAAGAGAACCCTTTCTGCATCATGTATCAGAAAATGGATAATATATGGATATAGAGTGTCTAAGAATGAATGCAGTTGGACTTCCCCTGGTCAGAAATTTCATAGACTATTTGCATTTCTAAGAAATGAAAACTCAGTCTTATTACTCATGAAAAATGTAAGAAGAAAAAGATCTCTGACAAAGTATTATTCTGTGGAGAAGAGATCTTGTTAGTTTCATTCAATACATATCAGAATTTTTTTTTCCGGTAAATCTTCTTAGGGTTAGTGTGGAAATCCTCGTAACTCTTTCTTATGATAGAATATTTATTTTCTATGTAAATTTCTAGTACCATCATATCTATTCTTTGTGCCTATTATGTGTGCAGAAAATGATCTATGGTGTGGGTCATGCTTTCTATAATAATTTTTGTGGCTGAATGATAGGCACAAATGCTTATACAGTTTAGTATTGAATTGACATCAGGGTAATAGCTTCACTTCATAGAGGCATTTGCATCAGCTGAGCTGTTCAGGGCAAGCTGGGCTGCTCCTCATAAAAGGGAAGTGCATATATTCCTGATTTTACCACTTTTCATAGATCCACTGAAGCTTTTTTTCTTGTTCCTAGAGTGATATCCTAGTGATATGATATTCAGTCATGTTGATCTTGAAATTAGCCATAAATTTCTCTGGCATATGATATTGTCATATTCTTCTACAGTGTTTTTGCAAATTACCAAATCACAGTTATTTCTTGCTTCAGGGCAAAATTTGATCCGTACATGATCCATGAAGCGGTTTTCTGATTATACTGATGCCAGATGAGAGTTTTTGAAGGCACTAATTTTATGCTATTAAAGAATAGCAAAAGCAGGCTATTCTTTCAGCAGCTTTGAATTTAGAGCACTGAGCAAAGTTACCATTCAGTCAGGGTTTGGATACAGCTATTAAAATGAGACATGGGATCCCTTAGCACAGATCTGGGAGCAAGGAGAATTTGTTGTTTAAATGTGCAGCATGTCAGAAATAACTCCTCATGAAGTAAATTCTCAGGGAAAACATACCACTAATTTTGTTCATTAATAACTTTGAGGCATTATTGGCTAACTACTGTGGGATTGCACAAGCACTAGCACAACTTAGGAAAGAGGCATTTCAGTGATATATTGGAGTTAGTAAAGCTGAAGGAGCACTAATTTTTCATCCTGATACAACAACTGAGATGCCTGAATGTTTGCTGAACAATGCTGAATGAAGTTAAAGATTCAAACTACTCACTAATAGAATGGTGATAGCCCAGGTCATGAAGAAACAGACACAATCTGTCATTTTTATATATATTTTTAATTACAACAAACAGAAATAGTTATTGAAAGAAACATAACAATTTTAAGGGAAAAATTGTTATGACCAAAAATGTTAATAGAATTCAGGGATATAACAAGGATAATTATTCAAAAGCACCTCCTCCCTCTCCTCACCCCCAAAATTAAAACTAAGCATAAATTAACTTTCTCCTCTTTTCCATACAAAGAAAGGGTAGATGAAAGCTTAATTGTTGAGAGAACATAATTTCAGTAATTTGTATGAGGAGTGGAATGTATTATATCACATGCCTCTGTTGAGAAAAATATAAATAGGTGAACTTTTTCTGTGAAATGTGACAAGGTCCTCTCACACATACAGGGTTATTTCTGCAGTTTTCTAAAAATCTACTTTAGTGTATGATATGCTTTATTGAGTGAATATGAAATGAATGATAAATGTTTCCTCCAGTCTATAGGCAAGATTTGTTGCACAATATTCAGCTTATGGACTGATATCCTGTGGGAAATTAAATGAGCATGTGACACAATCCTATAATTACTTGAGTCAAAAATTATTTGAGCTTCTCCTTAGCTAGAGACATTGTTTTAAGCTCACTGAGAGAACTGTTTGATGTCAACTAATGCCTGAAAATTGCTATATAAAGGGTCTCTTTTCAATTTCCTGAAAAATATGAAAATAAAAGACATTGAGTTTCTATAAAATCATTGCAATGGACATATGCAAGTTTGAATCCCAAAGTTTTGAAGAAGTACTGGATCACAGAGGGTTCTTTGTGACCATTGCTCTCTGTTATTTCCTGCTTAAAGTAAGAGATGGAACATGTCAGACTCACATTTTGTGTTTAACTGTGGCTGGAAAGCTGCCCAGGAGAAAAAGATCAGGAAAGGTTGGTCAACAACTGTCTGAACATGAACATGAGCCAGCTGTGTGCCCAGGTGGCCAAGAAGGCCAGTGGTATTTCTGGCTTGTGTCAGAACTAGTGTGGCCAGGAGGGTGAGGGCAGGGATTGTTCCTCTGTGGCCAGCACAGTTGAGGTCCCACTTTGAATACTGTGTTCAGTTTTGGATCTCTCACTCCATAACAGACACTGAGTTTCTGGGCATGTCCAGAGAAGGGCAACAGGGCTGGTGAAAAGTCTGGAGCATAAATCCTATAAGGAGTGACTGAGAGGGCTAGGGATTTTAACCTGGAGACAAGGAGGGTTGGAGGGACTTTATCACTCTCTACAGCTGCCTGAAAGGAGGCTGTAACAAGGAGTCCATCTTTTTTCCAAAGTAACAAGTGATGCAACAAGAAAAAATGATGTCAAGTTGAACGAGAGGAGGTTTAGATTGGATATTAGGAATAAATTCTTCATCAAAACCAACGGAGGTCTGGCATTTGAAGACACTATCAAGGGAAGTGGTGGAATAATCATTCGTGTAGGTGTTCAAAAGGCATGTTTATGTGGTACTTGGAGTGTGGTTTAGAGGTTAACATGGAGGTGTTGGGTTAATAGTTGGACTCAATGATATTAGAGATCTTTTCCAAACTGAAGGATTCTATGGTTCTATGAAAAGTTAGGCATTTCACACTGTTTAGTTACACCAGCTAAGCATGTTTGGAGAAAGGCTGCTCCCGTCTGTCAGCCAAGAGATGTAGGGGGTTTTGGTACAGTGAAGGTAAGATAATTGAGTGTGTGACTGCAAAAGTGTTCATGTCAGTATAACTTATATCAAAGTTATGGACTTGGAGCTGGTATTAATTGTAGGCAGTAGCTGCTCTAAGTTAGGAGTACTTTTTTTTTTTTTTTTTTAATTAAAATTCTAGCTGCCACAACCACTGTGTAAAATCTTTAAAGGCTAGACCTAGTCTGAATCATGAGATTTCTAACTGATAATTAAAAAAAAAAAAATAAAAAAAAAAAATTCCACATTGCTGTTTGCTACCTTTTGTAATAAGATTTCATCAGTACTTACTAACTAGAAGGGGTACAAGGGCAATGAAACCCTGAGTGATAAGTCAAATTAAAATACAACATACACAGCATACAACATGAAATCAACTACACTGCTTTTTTATATTTGCAGCTGTTGAATTAATTATCAAAGGTGTGTGTAAGTTGCTTGTTGATGGTTTACATTAATTTTTTTTTCCCCTATGGCTTTTGTGTATGTATGTCATGGGGGAACATCTGAATCAGTAAAGAATGAGAAAAAATTCATAGGGAAATGTCAGTTAAGACAGAGTCCAGTATTATATTGAAACAGGAAAGATTCCCTTGTCTATGTGTGGACCATTTTTGACTCTCCTTTTTAAATTAAATATGACTCAGTTAAAAAAAAAAATGCATTTTTTCAATTCCTTTTTTATTCATTGCTTGTTTATAGAGAGAAATATTTTGTGAATTTATTAATTCAAGAATAAAAGTATTTTCAATTTCAATTTTAAAAAAAGAGAATAAGAGATTAAAATAATAGAAAGAGAAAGAAACAAATTAACTCAAACCTGAACTATGTTGAATGTATGTTTTCTGTATGGATATTCAAAGATAAATATGCAATATATTTTTATAATTTTTATCTTTATAATGTGTAAGAAGTATCATGTGGAAAATGTGATATTTTAAACTCACAAAGAGCTAATTATCCAACTGTACTATGAAACTGTTTGGATATATTTTTACTGAAATAGTTTTAATTAGGGTCAAAGTAATGCAGCAAGAAGCACAGAGGTACAAAACATTTTTCTTTCCTTGAAAAAATTTTTTTTTGTTAAATGGCTGGTTAAAACTATGAAATGAATAATCCACACCTGTTAAACTAAAATGGTTTTTGAAACAGAAGTAATTACTGTGCAGCTCCAATCTGAGTCATGGGTGAATGCAAATGAAAACTTATACTGATGTGATTCTGGCATTGGTTTGCATGGTTTAATTTTTTTTTTTTTTTAAATGAAATTCTCAAAACAACACTACTAATTAGGATTGACTATAATTTTACTCTATAGAATATTTATTTTTTATGTAATGAAATTACATTTGTTTTTCAAATAATACTATGTTATTTTATCTATCAAAACAAATTAAAAACATGATAAGATTATTCTCTAGGAATGCAATTACACTCTCTCATTTTCTAAAAGAAGATGATTGTATGCAAAATGCTTATTCAGAAGTGGCAAGCTTCCTCTCCTTTGGTACACCTATACTTGTGACCAGGAGTTCTTTAGAAACCTATTGACTACTACTTGAGACATAAAACTATGTGAGATCCTACCTTAAAAATTTAACAATATGCACAAAAAACTTCCAGCTCCTAGGAAAATGGTTTGACTCTAATTTAATTTTACAAATGTAGGTTTTTTCCTTCCTCCCTTCCTCTCTCCTTCTCTCCCTCCCTCCCTATTTCCTCCCTTCCTCTCCTCTCGTATTTTCTTTTTTCCTTCTTGACTTTTTTCTCCTTTTATTTTTTCCCTTGTGTCTCTTCTTAAAGTGAGCACTGGAAATTGGGTAAACATTCTTTTCTTTCTGCTGTGACTATTTTTCCCCCTAAATGTCAGGAGCTTGCAAAGTATTTCAGTTTTCACCTTATCAATCTGCAGAAGCTAAATACCCAGAGTTAAAATAGCAGTATTACTGAAGGTCAGAGTGGTTGAAGGTTGCCAGGATGTGGTGCTGAAATGTGGGATCTGCTAAAGATTCTGCCATATACTGAATACTCGAACTTGAATAACTGCAGCTGTATCTCTTTGCATGGTTCCTAAACTTAAGGATCTGAACTGCACATTCACACTTATGGTTACTTTTCAGAGTATAACTAGGTGTCTGACTTAGCACAACTATGTAACGTGGTTTTGTCCTACACTTATGGCAGGTAAATCTGTGACTTTCACACATGAGCTGCCTTTGATACTACAGTTTTGGTGGGCTTTTTTCACCATAAATATATATAAAACAAGGAAAGCTTGACACCAAAATAATTTTGATCCTGAAACTCATACCTCACAGATTCACAGAATAGCTGGGGTTGGAAAGGATGCCTGGAATTCATCTAGTCCAATCCCTCTGCTAAAGCAAGTTTGCCTGGAGCAGGTTGCACAGGATCACAATCATGTGGTTTTTGAACATCTCCAGGGAAGGAGACTTCACACTGTCTCTGGGGAGCCTGTTCTGGTGCTCAGTCATCTTTAGAGTTTCTTCCTCATATTCAGATGGAACTTCCTGTGTTTCAGTTTGTACCTGTTGCCCCTGTCTCTGAGCACTACTGTAAACGTCCCCTTGACACCTGCTTTTAAAACATTTGTATGTACTGATAAGATCCCCTCTCGGTCATCTCTTCTCCGGGCAAACAAGCTTAGCTTTCCACATTAAGTGAGGTGCTCCAGCCTCCTAATGTTCTTTTTAGCCCTCTGCTGGACCCACCTTGTCTTACATGAACTGGAGAGCCCAGAAATGGACACGGAATTCTAGAAGCAGCCTCACTACCTCCCTTGGACCTGTTGGCTACACCCTTCCTGAAGCAGTCCAGGATACCACCAGCCCTTTTTTTTTGCCACAAGGTCACATTGGTGGCTCCTGGTTAACTTGTTGTCCACCAGGATTCCCACATCCTCCTCTACTAATCTCTTTTCCAGCAGTTCAAGCCCTAATCTGTACTTGTGCATGGCATTATTACTTCCTAGGTCTTTATATTTTTCTTTGATTAACTTCATTATGTTCCTCCTCTTTGCCCTAGTCTTCAGCTTGTCCAGATATCGCTGAATGGCAGCACAGCCTTCTGATATATAAGATACTCCTCACAGTTTGTATCATCATTGCAGAAAGTACACTCTATCCCTTCATCCAGGCCATTGATATATTAACATGGAAAAAGACCGAACCCAGTACTGACCCCTGGAAGGGGGCCATTGCCAACAGGGTAATTTCATCATTACCTACAGACAACCAGCTAGACCTTGTGCCGCTGATCACAACCCTCTGAGCTCTGCCATTCTGTTCTCAATCTACATCAGTGCTCACTCATCGAACACAATCCCTGAGTTTATCTCTCAGGATGTTATTGGATACAGTGTCATAAGCCTTGCTGAAATCAAGGTAAACAACATCCACTGCTCTCCAGTCACCTACCCTGCCAGCCATTCCATCACTGAAGTATGACTTCTCCTTAATGAACTCATGTGAGCTACCAGATAACCTTCTTTTCCTCTACAGGCTTAGAGATCTCACCCAGGATGAGCTGTTCCATCACCATTCCAGGGATAGAGATGAAGCTGACTGACCTGCTATTTCCTGGGTTATATTTCTTGGCCTTCTTTGAGAATGGAGTAACATTAGCTTTCTTCCAGTCCTCAGACACCTCTTCCATTCTCCACAACCCTTCAAAGATGACAGAGAGCAGCTTTAGCAATAAGATCTGCTGTGTCCCTCAGCACACCCAGGTGTTTCCCATTGAAGCCCATGGATATTCTGAATTAACTTTAATCTGATTTGCTTTGACCAAGGGAAAATCTTCCTTTCTCCAGACTTTCTCTCTTGCCTCTAGGGGCTGAGATTCCTAAGGGCTGGCCTTAAGAATGAAAGACTGAATCTGGGAAGACATTCAGTAACTCTGCTTTTGCTGTATTCTGTCGCGGTGCTGTTCCTCGCGCTGATGAGCGCGGCCACGGGCTAGCTCAGTCTCATGCACCGCGGCAACGTGTGAGGTCGGGGTGGCAAGCCGGGCGAGCCACCTCCTCCCTGTGGGGTCTTGGTTCCCCTCGCAGCGACGGCCAGCAGATGGCGTATGCAACCCACGGCAGCCAATCAAAAGGCGGACTCCTCTGGGCTCAATTAAACAGGATTTTATTCAGGGGGAGAGGCAGCACGGGGCTCAGCACTCTCTGACCCACCGCCCAGAAGAGACCTCGGGGGCAGGCGTGCACGAGCTTTTAAAGTGGGGTGGAAACAGGGGTGGCGACAACCGGTCAGCCAGTCACAGGGATCGGGGGGGTTAACCGGGGGTGTGAACCATGGAACTGGGGACCAATCACAAAATGAGGGGAGGGGGGTCTCCCGGGCCCCAGCCTATCACTCGGCACCCTTCCCTGGAGGATTCTAGAAGCCAGGGAACGGTCTCTGAGTGGCAGGCAGGCGACCACGAGGAGAGGGGGGGGAGGATTGACAGCGATAGGTGCAGGGAAGGGATGAATGACAGAAAACGTCGGGTTTTACAATAGACAAAACAACCGATACAGAAGGGAAAACCAATGCAGAACACAGGGGTATACAGTGAACTAAACCATTATAAAAATAACTTTAAAATTTTACAAAAATAACTTAATAACTTAATAAAAACAATTCTCACACCACCACAGTATTCATCAACAAAGTACCCGCCTCGTCCAGCAGTGGGACCACATTTTCCCTAGTCTTTCCTTTGCTACTGATGTACTTGAAGAATCCTTTTTTGTTCTTGACATCTGTTACCACCTTTGATTCCAAACTGACCTTAGCCTTACTCATTGCATCACTGCATACCCTGACAATGTTGCTTTATTCCTCCCATGTTGCATGTCACTTTTGTTACTGTCTGTAAACTTCTGTTTCAATTCAGACAGAAATTCCTTGTTCATTAATACAAGTCTCTTACCCTCTTTGCTCTCATCTTTGGGATGTACTGATCTGGAGCTTGGAGGAAACAGTGTTTGAATATTAACCAGTTTTCTTGAGTCCCATGATACTCTACTCTACCATGCAAATGTCTGAAGAGGCCAACATCTGCTCTCCTGAAATCCCGTGTAAGAAGCTTGCTATGTTCTCTCATTACCAATCTAAGGATCTTGAACTCCACCATTTAATGGTCACTGCTGCCAAGGCTGCCCTTGAGCTCTCCATTCCCCACCAGGTCTCCTTTTCGGTGTAAACAAGGTCCAGCATAAGATCTCTCCTTCTTGGCTCCTGCTTCTCTTGGGGAAGGAAGTTCTCATCAATGAATTCCAGGAGCCCTGGTATGGGGATGGGCCCTGTTAGGTTGCCCATCCAACAGATTTCAGAGTAGTTGAAATCCTCCATGTGGATCAGGCCTTGTGAATGTGAGACTGTTCCAATCTGTCTGTAGAAGGTCTTATCAGCTCAACAGAAGAGAAACTTGTCAGGAAATAATTATCGACATTTTTAAAAGATATGTCAGATTTTTTACATTGTCAGAGATGAAACAAAGTATAAGAACATAAGACAAAATTATTGCTGGTTGGAAACTAAATGTTAGAATTCTATAATCAGCTCCATACAACTCGTTTCCTGGAGCCTCCTTTCTCTCTCTCTGGTTGTCATGCCTGCTTCATAGTGCCTGTTTTATGTTTGCTCTTGGTGCTCTATTCGTTGACCAATTTGAAAGATAAATGAAGTATTAAAGGAGCAAGAGCAGCTGAGCCACTGGCTTCATCAGGGTGCTCAGGGACCATCTTCAGCTTTTGATAAGACTGTCACAGCTTGTGATTGCATCTCATAACTGTTTCTTAGTTACCACTCACAACCAAATTCAGAATGCAGGGACTGTGGGAAAGCCGGATAATGACCTTGGCAAATGTCTAGGAACAGAACTGAGAAATTATTTACAGCACTTGCCTTCAAGGGATAATTTGGCAATAGAACTACAAAGCAGGTTTCTATGGGCAATGCTGAAATTAGTAATAGACTTTTAAATATTAAAGCCCCCTAAAAATAACCACAGATGGAATAAGGGAGAAAAACCTCTGGGACCTATTTTCCACCTCAGCTGGTAACATACAATTCTTGGTTTAATAACAAAAGACATCTTATTAAATTATATTACGGTGAGTCTGTTGCTTAGTGCAGGTGTCAGGCTGGTAGTGTTGCTAATACGTACTGTAGCCACACATGTTGCTATGAAAAGCTAGCCAATATTCCAGTACAAAGGACATGCATGTATTATCTCTCAGTGTTCTAAGATCATCTAATTAAATTTAATGTCTGTAAAAAATGCCTTCAAAGTTTTTTATAATGTTCAAATATATTTGTTATACCTATCAATATAGATATTCAAAGATCATGCCTTCAAATCTGTATTTAGGAATGAAAGGCCACAAATAATTAAATGTGATTTAATGTGATGACAATTTGGGTCCTCAGACTGCAAGGACTGGGGGGCGTGTCCAACAAACAATTTCAGACCATACTTCCTCAGTTTCTAATAAATTGATTTTTCAAATGTTAAAAAAATATGTTTCAATAATGCAATGGGAAAAAAAGTACTAATCACTGACATCACTGTAATATTACTGAACTGAATGTCCAGGACAAAGATCTCCAAAGTTCTGTTTCATACCAGATTAAATATTCTCATTCATAGTTTGTCAATAAACTTTATTAAAAAGCTTAATATAGAAATACACTATGTTGACTCTAAAGTTTTCAAATATGTTTTCTCAAAAAAAAAAAAAAAAAAAAAAAAGACACTCTGGCTATCTAGTGTTTTAGTACCATTTTATAATGGTTTACAAATACCTGTGACATATCAGATGATGAAAAAAAAAAATGCATTACAGAGTACTGAATCTGAAAATGACAAATAAAAGGTATCATAATCTACAAATAGTGTAAGAAAATATATTCTGCTCATATTCAAACATTTTTATAGACTTTGAAGAAGTCTAGAAGATCATCAATTTCCCATAAGAAAATGCTCTTCTAAACATTGTTATAAGAATCATCCACTTCTGTCAGGATTAATATCCCTTCTGACCTTGTTCTGAAAAGCTTTACAGTGTGTGGCTGGGGGACATTGGCTCTAATGAGGCAAAAATTCTCTGAAACAAACTTATATACCTTTTTCATCAATCTTTATGCTTTAACCTACTCTCTGTTCAGGCAAATATGGTAAAAATTATAATGAGTGAGATATACTGAAAAAGTCAAACCTTGTTATTTTTGCCTACTGAAACCATCTTGAAGATGACTTTCAAATGAAAGTGCTTGTGTCTTAGATTTTCTTTTGTTCATCATCAGGAAGTACTGAATTCTACTGGGACAGTGTTGTGGTTTAACCCAAGCCAGTAATCAAGTACCACTCAGCTGTGTCCTGCACCAGTAGGACTGGGAAGAGAATAGGAAGGGAAAAAGCCAGTAAACTTGTGGATTGAGTGAAAGACAGATTAATAGGGAAAGCTAAAGCTTGTGCACACAAGCAAAGCAGGAATTAATTCACTACTTCCCATCGGCAGGCAGGTGTTCAGCCATGTCCAGAATAGGGACCTGTTGTAGTACTGTGTTTCATTGGATTTGTAGTCACATGGTTTGCCCTTGCTCAGCTGTAACCCAACCCTGTTCCACTCCCACTTCTCCCTGATTGGGTGGTGTCTTGTCCCTGCCTCTGGGCCCTGCCCCCTGGGGAAAAAGCCCTGACACGGGAGGGGCCTCACTCTCTCTGGCACTGGTGAGCTATTGGGAAGGGCTCCAGCCAAGCAGGGCAGGACCCAAGAATAAAAGCTGTTATATCCCACCCGGTGAAAGAGAGCAGACTCTTTTACTTTTGCCATTGGCAGTCATCTAGTCTCATAAAGAAATACAACAAGGACCCATCACATGTAATGGTGCTTTGGTGTTTGGGTTAGGTTTGGTTTTGTTTTGGAAAAACAAACACTCCAAAATATCCCCCACTTCCTCTTTCTTCTCCCCAGTTTATATACTGAGAATGATGTCCTCTGGTCTGGAATACCCCTTTTGTCAGCTGGGCACCTGTCCTAGCTGTTCTCTCCTCCCAACCACTCATGCAACCCCAGACTCTTTGCCATTATGGCAGTACAAAAACCAGAAAAGGTCTTTACTATGTGTAGGCTCTTCTCAACAATAACAAAAACATCTCTATATTAAAATCCCTTTACATTCAGCACAAATTCAAAACATTGTCCCATACCAGTTACTGTGAAGAAAAATAACTCTACCCCAGCTCAAACCAGTACAGACAAGTCATCCAGCATTCTGAGCTGATCAAAGTATGTATTTATTATAGGAGCTGCAGGTTTCTTTTGTTTTGTTTTGGTTTTTTTCTCCCTGTTCATCTTCCTTACGGAGCAGTTGTGAGCCGTAATTATTTTCTCATTAGCTGTAATTGCTTGAAGGATTTCTAATATGCATTAAGACAGGCTGAGAGGATTTATTATCTTATCATGCTGGGTCACCTCATTTGTGCTGCCATTTATTCACATGGTACGATTATCTTTCTGTAATCCAGTACCTCACCATCCTTCCAGACTACAAAATACAAGCAGGCTTTGTAAGGAATAGTTGTAAGTAATGGGTGCTGAAGAATATGAAGGAAGGAGCGCCTGTGCTATCGCACAAGCTTACTTATTCTCTTTCTTTTGGTGTGTCATTAGCATACTCATCTTTTCTCTTCCCTCTCATGAATGTTTCTATTGTTAGGTACGAAGTTTGACTCCAGTATTTCTTGAAAGTAGGTATCCCTGGTCTTCTCTGGATGGCTTCTGACTAGGACCTAGCTGACATTCAGCTGGTGTGGTAATCATCATAGTGATGCAGTGTCAGTCTGTGGCCTTCAAACACGTCATTGTTATGGCAAATCCCCAGAAAATCAGAACTGTCTTCCCTGAAAATCATAATGCTGTCCTAAAATAAGGCATTTCCTCAACAGTCAAATCTCTCTTACTTTTTTTTTTTTTCTTTTTTTTTTTTTTCCCTAATCTTGAGGTTAAATCTGTTCAAATGTTGACATTTTTTTCCAACCCAAAGGGTTGTAGTCTACTATAAACTAACAGAGTTGTATGGATTTCAGGAATATTTCCCAATTAACACTGGGTATTTGTAAGGACAAAATCCTGACATTCTGCTGTGTATAGTGCATACAGATTTTCACCTAGATAAAAGCAAACTAAACAAACTAAAACAAACATACATACAAAACAGTAGAAAAATTGGATAGTAGGGAACCTGGAGGTTGAATTTAATCATAAAGGCTCTCTATCCTGCACAACCTTCATTCAACTTTGCCTTGTCAAAGTCTGCTAGTAATTTCATGCTTATATGGTGGGATTATGAATATGGTCATTCATCTGTGAATATCAGGGATTCAGGTGAATTAAAAGCTCTTCCACAAACATTCATACAACAAACACCTGTACAAATGTCCATGATGAAATTCAGATTGAAAAGAGTGCAAGGGTAGAGCTTAATTTCACAGCTCATTGAAGTCTTTGAGAGTCTCTAAAGTGAATCCAATGGTTTTGTTCAAAGAATGAAGTAGTATACAAGAGTACTCAAATATGTCCCAAAGGCTGTAGAACTTTACTCACATTAGAATGATAAGTAGATGGACGTGACTTAGATTTGTAGAACAGTTAAATGAGGCTATGGATATGAGCAGGTTACCCTGGAAAAACTAATTATGATGTATTAACTATTCCACAGTAATAGCCTTTTTGAAAATACTCATCCTGAAGTAAACAAAACACTGTATGACGTGGTATATGCCCAGAGTGAAATGAGGTTAAACTTGTTCTAGAATAGACAGAAGACAAATATGCTACTGAGAAGTACTTATTTCAGTCACCCCAAATATTTCAGTCGCTTTTTGGATCCTGAGGTCTTATTTTGAGGCATTCGTATTCTGGTACTTTATAGTTCAGTAATGTCAAATAACTGGATCAAATTTACCATTACTGAGATTGAGGATGAAGAAAGCACCTGAAACAGTTATGAAACTGAGATTCAAGCTTTTATAAAACACTGAAGAATTTTAAAATCAACCGGGGATTTGATTTTAAAATCAGAAGCAGAAGATTTTAAAAGCAGAAGATAGAAATGGAACTAAGGCAACATGCACATTCATTTAACTATAAGTGGATGCTGTGTTATAAATCAAGAGGAGTAGAGTTCACCAGTCCAATGTGTTATTATTACCTTAACATATTTGCTCAAAGTTCAGCCATGACTGCAGGAGTAATTTCTTTTTCAGAAAGCAATAATTGGAAAATTGTTCTATATTTTAGCAGCCTGTGTTATAGGACTTTTAAAGGTATGTTATTAGCACAGTTTTCAATGTTAATTTCCATTTTTATTACATTTGTTCTGTGTCTGCTCCAGAAATCTGCTGAATAGGTGCCTATGGGCCATCATTATGTTTTAAATATAGATAAGAATATACATAAGAGTATCAAATGAAAAAGGAATGAATTTGATTGCATGTCAAATTTACCATCCCTTTTTGAAATTACTGCTTTATGTAACAGATTCCTGGAATAAGAATATGGCTGATAAATTATTCCCTTATATAGGTTTCAGTACCATTTCTTAATCGCTTTTTTAGTGTCAGACTCTAGACAAGGCATTTTGTATATAAGAAATAAAAAATCATGCATAGGAAATATATGTGTAGTCACATATGTATATGTAAAATATAAATGCTGAAGACGTATGATATTTAAATTTATCTTCCTATACCCTTTATCAAGGATTTGATTTGGTAATCATATGACACGACAGTGATTGCAAACATATTAATGGTAAAAATCAATGTAGTGTTTAATTCTGTGTTAATATTAGTTAGTGGGTGTTACATGTTGTTTGCGAGATGTCCTTCTTTCTTGTATTAATAGCTTACTGTTGTGTTAAGGCCATTGGAATTTAGCATAAATAAATCCCCTTCTTTTGCCTCTCATGGGATATGTAAGTTAATGTGTTAATGGGATTTAATGAGGGTCCTGTCAGAGTTAATAGTTTACGAAAGAGGTAGAATAATCAGTGAGGTCCTTCTTCATGTCCTGAGGTGGCGGTAAAGGCTCTCTGACTTTCATCAGTGAGTCTTTGTACACACCCTTATCTCCTTAGTGAAGCAGATTTATAGTAAGGCTTCTTTTTCAGGGTGAAGGGAGAGGGGAGTGTTCTTCTGGGCCTTACTGGAACAACGTCAAGTAGAGAGACATTCTCTTCTCTCCAGACATCACTCAGTTGTTAGGCCCTGCTTGAGCCAGGTGTAAGATAAGCAAGAGGCCGGGCTCCTGTTTTTCCAAACCACCCTCACTAATTTTTCAGCTTTTTAAAGAAACACTGGACAATTCTGACCACTTACCCCACTACTGTGAACAGGTATTTGCTAAGTGAGTCTTAACTTGCAAATAGAACACTCCATGTAAGTAAATTCCTTCAGGGTCTTTTTTTTCTCTGTGAGTTATTGAAATAACTGATGAAAATGTGACCTATTACATAATGATCTGTGATTTAGCTAAATAAATAAATTGATTAATTTCTTTAGTGCACCAACATACCATGGGTATATAATCAGATGACACATTTTGAGGAACAGGGATTTTCATTTAAGTGTACCTATATGTAAGCCAGAAGATACTTTTAATTCATAATATTTTTAAGTGTAGTCTTACACTATACTTAATCTTGATAAATAAATGACTATTAGAGAAGACAGACAGATAACCTGGTAACAAATTTGCTCTCATTCCTGTCAGTGTAATTATAATATTCCACTAAGATCCAATATCTCTGCAGTAATAATATAAAGTGATAAGGATAGTCCTCTTAGAAATGTAGGAAGGAAAAAAAGAAAGAAAAAGAAATGAGAAACACCACTGCCCCACTCCCAACACTTCCCAAATGCCATCCTGTTGGCAGGAAAACCTTTGCCAAAAAAAAAAAAAAAAAAAAAAAAAAAAAAAAAAAAAAAAAAAAAAAAAAAAAAAAAAAAAAAAAAAAAAAAATTACATTTTCCTTGACAGTTATATCTTGGTATTCAGAAACCAGCTTAAAATAACAGGAATTTCAATGAATAAGGATGCAATTGCTGGTCTATTGAGATATGTGAACACTGCAGATCCAGTTCTATGTTAAGATATTGTTGGTAAAAAACCTTTTTCTGAGATATCAGCTGTAAGCTATAGTCGAGAAGTGGAAATGTCAGTGGTGCAAAGAATTTTAATGTACTAACAGATAAATAGACAATGTGATATCTCTGTGAAAAGGGCAAAACTAAGACTATTATATTTCAAGTCAAGTATTTTCAGGACTATGTAAGAATTGATGTCCCTTGCAGTGAGAAAAGGATGTAGCAAACCATCTTTGCTAAGCAGATAAGGGCACAATATACAAGAACCTGAAAGTCATGAAGGTTGTTCATTGTGTACTGACCATTTTACTCCAGCCATAATATTTCATGCTAGAATGGCTACTTGATCTATGAAAAATAAGACATTCGAGGAAGAATACCCTAAACAAGTCTATCACGGCAATACTTATGTCCCATGACACAGGTAGAGAAAATTTGCTAACCTATGCACGCTCATGGGACAGATAGATGCATGCAAATGCCAATCAAAATGAAGCAGATGGAGGATCCTGGACAAAATTTAAGTACTACTGCCACTGCTACTACTATCAAATGGCTGTGAGACTTACATTTTACTTCAGGAGCATTAAAGAACAGAACTTTCTTTTCAAGCATATTCCCTGAATACCATAGAAATGTAATAGAAGTGATGTGTACTATCCTGTGTGCAACAAAAAAATCACTTCACTAAAAAAAAAGCTTTATGTACATTTCCTCAGTGAATTTATGCTGTTTTATTCAAAATCTCTAATGTAGACAGAAAATAAGCTTGCCTTATGTGCACATATATGTACATATGTATATGTATATCATATGCATGTGTATGTATGTGTATATATAAAAAAGCAAATGTTTATTTTTAGAACAACAAACATCTTAATCTAGTTCAAGAATCAATACTAGTATAGACCTATTTTTACAGAAAATATAGGAAAGGATAATAGCACAGTCAGAATACTTCTATAGAGAAAACTCTCCATAGTACTCTTAGTATAATTAAAAATAAACTATGCACAATTCTTAGTCACTGTGTTTTATCCTGGTTTTATGCTCATCCTTTCTTTAATCTTCCCATGCAGCTATGCTATACCTTGTATCTGATTTTTGAAGACCTCTCCTATGTATCAGGCATGTTTTTTTCTACACAACATCAGTCATAAATGAGTAGAGTGATAAACATCTTTGCAGAGAATAACTGTTTGTTACTGCTATCTATATAAACTGTGGGTATATCACATGAAGATGAACTGATGCAAAGGAAGGCCCACCTGAATATGAGGAAGAACTTCTTTACTGCACAGCAGTACTTCAATAGTCTGCTCAGAGAGGTTATCTGGACACAATCCTGTGCCTTGTGCTCTCGGATGACCCTGCTTGAGAAGGGAGGTTGGGCCAGGTGGCTCACTGTGTTTACTTCCAACATTAATCATTCTGTGATTCTGTGAAAGTAAGAAAAAATGAGCCATAGACACCTGATCAGACAGGGAAAATTTAAATCATGGTGCAGGCAGGTCGAGAATAGTTCAGACAGAGGAAATGTGAATAAACTCAGAAACTTTGCAAATTCAGTATGATGCATGCTACTAGCAATGACAATGCTGTATTACAGGGCCACATGATGATAGTGTTTTTCTTTTTTATCACTGAAGAAAAAAGTTGATCACAGTGATGGGTAAATATTGAATTGCAGTATGGTTGATGAGAAAACAATATGCTCTCAGTTTAAAGAATTGTCTGATGCCAGAGAACTCATATATACTGATAATTTTGATGTGTCCTGCTGCTGCAAGTCAAGATTTTGTTAGAAGCATTATCTGTATAAAACTATTATCTAAGAAGTTATCCACTCATTAGTTATGGATGGAACACAGAGGAGCTAAGGGGGAGTTCCTAAGCAGCACAAATGACTCAGTAAGAATTCACATGGATTATTTCACAGAGAGAGGAAGAAGAGAGGTATCTTGGCTCATATGAAGATCTTGCCCAGAGCTAAGGAGTTTAAACATAACATTTGATAGTGTCAGGCCTTAGACCAATATTCCCTCAGACTCAGTTCATGCATGCACAGATCCACTGACAGTAATAACAACACATCCCACATTTGTATCTGTGGAGACACTGAAAAATTCTGTATTGGAAAATAGAGTTGTTGGTTCAATGTGGATATCTTGTGTTTACATGAATGTAGGTAAAAGGTAAACGCTGTTGAAATCATGTTTATCAAGTAAGATACTAATGTATGATTTGTAAATATTCCAAAGGAAATAAAGTCCTTAAAGCTCAAATATTAGTAATGATATGAAGACATAATAATTAAAATATAGATAAGGCTGTTAAAACAACACAAAATACCTTCCATTAAATATTTTATTTTGTATTTATAGAGCTAAAGAAGAAACTCTTTCAAATTATTTAATATATTTGATAAATTGTGCAGTTATTCATGAGATATCGTTGATGCCTGGAAAAAGTGAAGAGCTTTTATTTGAACAGAATGTAAGGGGGTAGTGTAAGTGCCCTGTCCCTAGGGACATGCAGCCTCTAGAGTATGTTGACAACTGTCTGCAAAACAACATACAACAATAAAAGCAACTGTAATATGTACAGAAGAAGAACATACAAAAACTTGAAAGACATAATCAATAGTCAGCTCAGACTGTGTTGTTGTAAACCTACCACCAAATACTTAACAAAGCCACAGTTTGACTCTAAGACAGGATTGAGCATGAATAGCCTGTAATCTCTAATTACTAAAATGACAAACTACCATCCTTAGGCTATCAACACAGCAGTGAAAGATAGATATGGAGAGAGATGAGAGGGTAACTAACTATTATAATACAAAATCTATTATGGAATAAATAAATATCAATGGAAAAGGATATATTTAGACACAACATCTATAGGATAGACATGAAGAATGCTGGGGTTTGAGGGAGGAATTAAAAGAATCGTTACATGAAAAATACTCACAGGCTTTGGGATTATCACAGTATTATCTTTACTGTCAGGAAAAAAAAAAAAAAAAAAAAATTGGCAAAAGCATCCCAGATTTGCGGATTAAAGGATATGGTACTCTGTGTGCCTACCCCAACACCTTTTTTCACTTTCAGTAAGTAAGACAGAGGTGTTTATAAATATGTATTGCACAAAAATATTTATTCTTTGGAAATAAGAGTTTGTCAGGTAATCCTCCTCATACATACAAAGCAATATATGTATTTCATAAATAAGTAGATAAATAGACACACAGGTGTGTAGAAATAGGCAGGAATCTAAAATAATCATTGTGCAAGCTATCTAATATTCATGCATGGCAAATATACAGAACTTTATTAATTAGAGGGATCTATGTCTACACACAAATACCGTGCAAATTTAAAAAGCCAGAGGTATGCAAAATAAGTTCTTATATCTGAAATCACTGTTACAGATCACTCTAGAGATATCTGGCACATCTTGGAATGTTGCTGTTAAAAGGGTTTTTCCTAGCTAACCTCTAAGGTCCGTGAAAGCCTATGCTAATGACCTATCATGCTTATTATGACACATTACAAAAAACCACATTATTGTCAAAAGTAACAGTTTGATGTTGGAAAAAGTTTATGTTTTATGATGGAGGACATGGGGGCACTGTGGTGAAAATATTCTTCCCTGTAGCCACCCCCGGCTCTCGCTAGCTCAGTTATTCAGGGGTTTTAGGGAAATATATTTCAGAGAGACAGAATAGAGATTTCAAAAGAGTGGCTCTCACCCCCAGCTTCCGTCCAAGCTTTATTCTCGATGTGGTGTTCCAGGAGGCCGAGGAGAGAGAGAGAGAACCAGGAAGAAACAGGGGTATATCTAGTTTTGGGGCAAGGAAAGATATTGGCCCTGAGCCAATAGGGTCAGGAGTAGGTATGATAGGGAAAAAGGGTTGAACTACATAGCACACATTTCAGGGGGACTCTGAGGAGAAAAACCATTCCTCAGAGGAACACAACACTGTGGGCCCAGATTAATGCTGAAAAATTGCAATTTTGATTTCAGTGAGTATATTCAAGTCCATGAGGTCATGAATGGTGTAGTGAGCCTGAAGGTGGTATGAATAAAGCTGTAAGCAAAATGTCATTGCTTTTTTATTACAGAATTCCTACTTATTTCCAGTGCCTCCTATTAAATTCAGAGAGAAAATATTGATTTTGCTGGGAGTGATTAAGTGTAAGGCAGGGTACAAATAGTTTGTGACTATATGAATTACATATTAAACTTTAAACTTTAAAAAGGCAAGACAGGTACCTGACACTGACAAGAGCACCTGTCACACATTTTGTCTTGGTAGGAGTTGTTGAATGCCAATATTACAAAGACAAATTTGGATTTACAAATCTGCCTGCCAGAGATAGAACACCTCCTTAAAGATGGGAGCAGCCTTCTACTGGAAAGTTTCAGAATTTCTCATAAGGCATGTCCATAGAGTAATTCTGAAAATCTAATTGAGAAGTGAAATATTGTGTCACATTTAAAACTTGACTATACAATATCCAAGAAATTATTTCTCTCAAGCTTACTTTAGGCATAAACACATACAAGTTATGTTGCATAAGTAGGGTGACATAGGTCTTATGCAGTAATTCTGCATTTTATTCATGAGGGAAAGAAAGAAAGAAAGAAAGAAAGAAAGAAAGAAAGAAAGAAAGAAAGAAAGAAAGAAAGAAAGAAAGAAAAGAAAGAAAAGAAAAGAAAGAAAAAAAAGAAAAGAAAGAAAAGAAAGAAAAAAAAGAAAAGAAAGAAAAGAAAGAAAAAAAAGAAAAGAAAGAAAAGAAAAAAAGAAAAAAAAGAAAAGAAAAGAAAAAAAAGAAAGAAAGAAATAAAAAAGAAAAGAAAGAAAGAAAAAAAATAAAAGAATAAAAGAAAGAAAGAAAAAAAAAAAAGAACAAAAAAAAAGACAAGAAAGAAAGACAAACACTAAGACAGAAAAAAGAAACGCTCCCACCTCTACCCGACATCACCCCTCCCTCCTCTCGCAACATCCCCTCCCCCCCCCACTCCCCCCCCCTACCCACCCCTACCCCCTACCCTCCCTCCCCCTACTCCCTCCCCCACAGCCCCGCACTACAGAAAAATATTTTTGGGAGATAATGCATTGGTATTTTGTAAGGGATTTGTTCAGTTTGGGTTTTTCTGCTTCAGGCTCAATTTTTCTCATGTTCCAAATGCTTTCCAGAATATAACAGGTGTGTGTTCCACTTATGTGGAACAATATAAGCTATAGTAATCAGAATTCTCTTTTTTTGCAATATTTCTTAATTATAGTGCATGATTTAATATATAAATATACCTATTCATGGGGGAAGCAGCTACTACAGAGTTCTAACATTTTCCCAAAATACCAAGATAATAATTTTTTAGTGTTCACCATGACAGGTAAAATAAAAGCATAGATTTAAAACTTTGACAACCCTCTGATTAAGTGAGTATTTGTCATCGTTTTAAGCCCAGGGGAGTGAAACCACGCAGCTGCTCTCTCAATCCTCTCTCTTCCCCTCTCCATCCCCAATGGAATAGGGAGAAGTAGAGCAAAACTTTTGTGCTAAGAACAGTTAAATAATTGAAAAGAAAGTAAAATACAATAATAACAGTAAATAATAACAACCATTATAAAAAAGGGAAAAAACAAGTGATGTATAGTACAATTACCCACCATTCATTGAATGATGACAGACACCCTTTCCTGAACCTAGATCAGACTCCCTTCTTGGTTCTATGGTGTGGAATATCCCTTTGGTCTTTTCATGTCATCTGTCTCAGCTATCCTCCCTCTCAGCTTGTTTTTTGCCTACCTCCTCACTGGCAGAGCGTGAGAGGTCCTTGACATATTATCAGCTTAACTTGGCAAAAAAACCAATAACATCAGTGTATTATCAACACTATTTGCAGTAAAAATAAAAATACACCCACCCACCTTCCCCCTCAGCGTTCTAACAGCTACTGAGGGAAAAAAAAAAAAAAAAAATATATTGCATCCTGGCTGAAACCAGGGCAGTATTTAATGCTTTCTGCAATCATAAAGCCTGGACTTTTGTTTAGAGCAATTTAGTTTTGTAGTTGATTATATGTTTTTATATATGCTCTTCCCCCCCCCTCGTTACCAACAGATGATATTCAGAATACTATTTCTTCAAGAGAGATATTGCAAAAACTGAAAATTTCTCAAACCTAATTACTGGATATAGTCAATGCTAAGATTTGACTTTTCATGTCAAAACAAAATAATTTAGTATAAAATAAGGTGAAATATCTATTAAATTTGTAGCCATTTCTGTTGCCTTAGCTTTGCATGTCATGAATTCATTTTGAACTTTGGAGGAATAAAAATGAGAAAAAATTCTCACAGCAAGCTTCAGTTCAAACTGAGATTTGATCAGTTACATGGAAAATTGAAATTTAGGGAAACTTTATTTGGTTTCATTGAAAATTTAGTAGTCTTCAATTCAAATGAATTGAAGTTTATTATGCATGCACAGATCTGTGGTGGCATGACAGGCTTAATGCCTGGTGTCCACCAAAGCTTCTTTGTTACTCCCCTCCTCCACTAGACAAGGGCTAGAAAATAGGGTGAAAAGCTCCTGGTTTGAGATAAGAACAGGAAGCATTAGCAGTTACTTTCACAGACAAAAGAAACTCAACTTGGGGAAAATGAATTTATTACCAATCAAATCAGAGTAGCATAATGAGAAGAAAAAAATCTTAAAATTACTTTCCCCACCATTTTTCCCAGGTTTAGCCTTACTCTTCTCTGCTCCCCATCAGCAGCACAGGAGGACAGGAAATGGGTGCTGAGGTCAGTTAATCTCATACTGTCTCCATCAATCCTTCCTTTTTGTGGGGAGGACACCTTACACTCTTCCCTGCTCCAGCATGGGGCTCCTACACAGTCCTCAAATAACTGCTCTAGTGTGGATCCCCTGCAGAGTCACAAGTCCTGCCAGCACACCTGCTCCTGCATGCACTCCTCTCCCCATAGGGCCACATGTCCTGCCGGGAGCCTGCTTGATCTCCCATGGGATAACAGCCCCCAGCAGACACCCACCTGCTCTGACATGAGGTCCTCCAGGGGCTGCAGGCAGATCTCTGCTCCCCCATGGAATCCAGGGGCTGCAGGGGCACAGCTGCCTCACCATGGGCTGTCTGTGTGTCAGGCTGCAGGGGGATATCTACTTCAGTGCCTGGAGCATGACCTTGCACTCCTTCTCTACTGGCCTTGGTGTGTCTGCACGGCTGTTGCTGTCACATATGCTCACTTCTCTCTCTGTTTGCCATTGCTGCAACACAACACCTTTTCCCCCCTCTTAAATCTGTAATTCCAGAGGTACTCCCACTGTTGCTCATGGACTCAGAATTGGCTGGCAGCAGGTTCATGTTGGAGCCAGCTGCCTTTGGATGTGTTGGACATGGGAGAAGCTTCTAGAAGCTGGCACAGAAATCACCCATGTGACACCATCACTACCAAAACCTTGTCATGCAGGCTCAGTGCATTCTGTCAGAATACCCTCAAACTGTATTTTAAAATATTCACATATACATTTCCAAAAGAAATGGAATCAAAAGGTCTTGCTGCTACACAGGACTTCCTTTGTGAATATTTAAATAAGGTAATATTTGTACCATCAAATTCATCATAGACTACATTTGTATCACTATTTTAGAACACAAAGTTCTCAATTTGTGACTGTAAAACCAGTCAAAACTGTTTCATTTCAATTTTCAAGCAAATAGTAAAGTCTTTGATCGAAAGCATAAATGGCTCATAAAATAATTATGTAATTATCTAAAACCTGAAAGGATTTGGAGATACATATTATTTTTAAATATACTAATATACCAACATTAATATGAGCATCATACATAATATATATTTATTTATAATAGAAGAAAGGAAAATTATTTTGCCTAGATTGCAAAAAAAGTCAAAATGCAAAAATAATTCTATTTCTAAAATTGTCATAAATAAGAGAAAGAAACAAAAATACTTTAAAGATGTAAATTGCATTTTCATGCTAATTGAAGTCTCTTGTTATGAAATAATAACAACCCCCAATTATGTTTAATTTAACAAACCATACAAATTAGCATTTCTCAAAACATCAGTGGACACCATAAAAATACAGTAGACACAATACAAACTGTTATGCTGTAGCTGCACATTTGCCTGAAATTCAAGCCTTGACAGAAAATAACATCTTTTTCTTGTCTAGATTTCACACCATTACAGTAATTCTACTCACTCATGCTTGTCATTACTTACTAATAGTATCTGACAATTTTCAGTATTGAAATGTATATGTCTTCCAAGAGAACTTCCAAGATTCCTTTATTTTACTTCTTCTTCATCAAACATATTTGCCTCATTAACCCCAAAACATTTCACAGGTAGTGCACATATCTATCATACTTCCAAAAGTGTCTCATAAACTGTCATACTCATGCCCCAAATCTGCTTGCTTGTTCTCATCCCAGAGTTTACAAAACAACCCAAGCCATGGAGACCCCAGATCCTTTGCCATGCACACCACATAGGCTGAGCCAAAGACTTAAAAGTTTCATGACTGTTTCTTCTCTCCTCTTGTCTCCCCAACATCCACCTTAGGGGATTTCGTGCCTCATAAAGGAACATGACAATGAGATTAAAGAAAAATAATATCTAATATTTCAGAACAGCATTGAGGTGTCAAGTTCTAGTCCTTCATGTTATAATGTAGTCCAGTCAGCAAGGGGAGCAGTTAAAACTTCTGCTTCCATGGCAGCAAGATCCTTATTAGGCAAATTTTTGTTGAAAAAATAACAAATATTGAAAGGAAAACTAATAATTCCTTTAAAAATAATTTGCACAATTGGCCAAGTGCCATCTTCTTTTACTGAAACATCATTTCCTTCCTGTGTAGTTTACTAGAGCAAAAAGTACCTCAACCATTAATGTGTTTATTTCCCAAGTATTCTTTTTCCATTAAATGAGATTGCAGCTTCTTATATACAATATTATCAATATTTGACCTTGAAATTTTGTGGTAATGTTGTTTGGATAAAGTCTACTGTTTGTTTTATTATACAGTCTGTCACTGTCACAATACTGTCAAGCAAAGTGCCTTCTTTTCCATTTTGCATTCATACCTTTCAAATTCAATAATCTGCTTAGCAATTTAAATACTCCTGTCTTTTTCCTAGGTTAACATCTACAACATCATTTTATGTAAATACTGTTTTTTACCTCAGGAATGTAGCTGTTCTGCTTTCTTTCTATTATATAATTTAATTTAATACTGAAGATTATTACAGTTTTTCATGTCTATTTGTTCAATTTTTCACCTTCTCTATAATTTTTTTAAAATTTATTTTAAAATAAAGCTTAAAATATTACAAAACTCATGTTTTACGGGTGCAATCTGACCCCTCTGTCAAGATTCCCTTTTTTCACTCTACTCACATTCGTTTCCTCTCAAGATTTCCATTTCAGTGGTATGACTGAGATGTTTTGCTACAAAACTAACATTTTTCTTAATTGTAGCAGCCTTAGAAACAGATGACAAGAATCAGCTGACTTACCCTTTTCCGTCTGAAGATTAGACAGCTAGATGTGAGCTGAGTGGTGCATCTTTCTGCCCAATGTCTGATTGGAATTTTGGGTCAATAACTGATGTTTAAGCATCTCACTTAAGGTCAAAAATAGGAGAGACGGTAGAGATTTAGTGACTGAATATTATGCTGATAAGTCAGTTGTTAAACAGTAAAATTTTGGTTATTCTATAGCATCTAGACTCACCACAGTGAGGAAAGTGATCAGAATTTCTAGACTTCCCAACTCTGTATTCTCTGAATCTAACTTTTGTTGCTACTTAGAGGACAACACTGTTGGCTCAGTGAGTCTAAAGCCCATGGTTTGAGGTGTCTCTGTTTGTATACAAGTTTGGTGGGGTTTTTTGTTTGGTGTTTTTTGTTTGTTTGGTTGGTTGGTTGGTTTTGTTTTGTTTTGTTTTTCCAGAGAAAAAAACATATATAGGGAGGTTTCAAAATATTATGTCTTCCATTTATGAGTGAGCTACCACTTTTAGATATTCTATGGATTTTCCTCTTGACAATAAAACCTCTCCTTCTGAAGTGAGATGGCAAATTGAGAAAGTCCTTGCCGTGGGTGTAGCTCGGCTCTCTCTCTCAGTGCCTCTCCTCAGTCCCAGTCCCTCCGGCGCTGCTGGAAAATGCCGAGGTCCAGGCCCCGGTGGGCCGCAGGTGCAGCCCCCAGTGCTCCCCTGGGTTTTCAGTCCAGAGCAGGTTTAAACAGTTCCAAGAAAAAGGAAAAAAAACAGTCCAGGGAAATTCTCTGCCCTAGCTAGCTGAAACTAACTAAAAGCAAAGAAAAAAAAAAAGATCTCTGTCCTGCAGTCTCTCCAAGCCTCCGCCAAACACCCTGTCCGCAGAAGAATGTGGAGGAGTCGGGCAGTTTTCTCAAAACAAACTCCGCGCTTCTCCTTGCTCTTAGAACCAGTCTTAAAGGCACAGGACTCAATATACAGCACAAACAGAACAGACGATTGGGGATACAGGCATCATAAAGTTACCCTAGGACACTTGTTATGATAATCCTACCAGCGTAAACCTAAATATGTGAAACTTTCAAGAAATTTCATTTTAAAATTGTATACCTCTGTTTAAACAAGATAGTCAATATTAGAGTTGTCTTGATAAAACACTGTCTGTAGTACCCTCATAGTGAATTCTGGACTCAAGTAATTAGTCGTTTTGTGCTTTGTTCTTGGAATGGGAAGCCATTGATAATCTCTCAAGTCTTTGGATATCATAGTGGAAATATCTGTGCTTCTAAAATTAAATTTGTCAAGTGTTTTCTTTGCTGAATAATTAAATATTTCAACTGAATGGAACTAGGCTGGTTATTCAGCTTTTTCTATTTGCATATCTATAAAATATATTACCACTAACTCCTTAGGTTTTGGCAGATAAGTAAAGCATTATGTACTTCTTGGAAAACTATTAGAAGTTGCATTCTGTAGCATATTGCATCTCCTTTTAGGTTAAACTGACAAGGTTCTTTGATATTATAGAGGTACAAAATGAAAAGGTCAAAAAATCTGACTCATCTATGTACCTGTTGTAAAGAATTCTGATTAGTTAAGTCAAGTTACATTTCTTTTATGTAGCCAGTGGATCTGAAGTTATGCAATTAAAATTATTCTATTCATTTTATCGTGTATTTTTTCCACTTAAATTATGCTAATAATTATATAGTTCATACCATTCCTCAGGCATTTACCTTAGTTTTGTGCAATAAGGGAACAGCTATCTTCCCAATTAGATCCAAATTGCAAGTAACATAGCAGGGTCATTAAAAAATGTTTGATCTTATGGAATATGATAAATAGAACATTGCAGTTTTCCAGAGGAGAAACCCAAAACTCCAATACTGCATGAATCCACATGATTATATTAACTAAGGAGAGGTTCTTCCTCAGAAGTCAGTGTAGCAGATAAAACTGTGATGAAAATATATTTTAAAATGGACACGGTAAATTTTCCAATTTTCCAATTTCCCAGTTTTCTGAGATATGGAAGTCATCTTTCTTGAACAAAAGCTGAAAAATTGTGCAATACATTATATCCTATATATACAGTATATTATATGCATTATAAGCAATGTCACATGTATAATATATAATAGTATACATTTTTCAAAGAAGTGTCAGGGAGAAATGTATGCTGGTTTCTCTGGCACTGTTAAAATATACACACATGCATGCATACTTAAATATACAATGTGTTCCTTTGCAATCCATGACCATATTCTCCTTGTAAAGAATATGTTTTTCTACTGAAACTACAGCATTTACAGCTAAGAAATACCTTTTGCTTCAGTTTTATGACACATCTGGGAAACCAGGAGATTTCACAGTGGACTTGTTTCAGGCTTCCAATCAAAGCTGGTTGGGGTTACCTTCATCAATCATGCAGGTGATCCGGATTTTGTTGATGTTGACCCTTATACTGGCCTTAAATTCACTTTTTTTTTTTGTTTGTTTGTTTTTGTTTTTGTTTTTGTTTTTTTTTTTTAAAAAAAAAGGGTAGGAAAAAGGAGACAAAAATATAGCTACCATTTACCTAGTACAGTTCAAGCCTCCTCAAATATGTTTCAAGATTAGCTGGAAGACTTGTCAGAGAGCCTAGTCCAGAACTGTCTCCTGCAGTTAAAAATCTATGTCTACTCTCATTCTCTTGGCACTGAAGGATGAGGAAAGCCTTTTTTTTTAGCTAGTAATTAAAGCATTGGCTCGAGAGATGAAGACATCTTTAAGAAATCATATCAATTTCTTATACTCAGGAGGAAAAAGACAAAAAAATACAAAAAACCTCAGCCCAAAACAAAACCAAGTACTCATCCTGGACTGAATACCTTGCAATCTTTGTACTGGTTTGGTTTGATATTTTCAACATATCCTATCTATATTTAAACATTTGTGTACATAATTAAAATATCAATACTTAAAAATATAAACACCAGAAGAATTAGGCTGTGGCCTAGTAGTGAGAACACTTGTGTTGGAGGAAGGATTCCTGGAATACTTTTTTTTTTTTTTTTTTTTTTTTTTTTTTTTTTTTTTTTTAAATATACTAACTTATGTAATATGTATAAAAGCACTGTGGCATATTAGAGTCAGTTCCTTGGATCCAAATAAGTGAGAAAATTTCTGATCTAGAGAACCATGATGAAGCTTGTGTTTGGTTGTTTTCTTTACTTACTATTGCTTTTTTTTTTTTTTTTTTTCCCCCGACCAAGAGAAACACTTTAACCTGAGGGACAGTGTCCCTCTACATAGTAAAATATACATGAATAGAGGGATGGAATGAAATCATTATTTTGGAGAAGGGTGAAGGATAATTTTAAACATCATTAACAAAAAAACAGGACTGCAGCCAATTACGTGACAGATGTTCTTAATTCTGCATTGTATTACACTACCAATATATTGTATATGTTGATAATATGGTAACAATTTTCCTCCCTATTTCTCTGTTATTAACAAAAATCTGGGAGGTACATCCATATTTTGGTGACAAATGCAAGACTGGATATCTGTAGGAAATAAATATGTAAACATTATTTTTTTTCTGTACTACTTCTGTAGTACATCTGATAAGTTCTCAGTCCTGCAAAGTGTGAGACAAACCTATATATTCCCAGAGACAGAGAATAAGCAATAACTTCAAGAGACATAGTTAGATTCAAGGGTCTTGCAGAAGAGACAGAAGCTGGTCATATTGGAGGAATAGATTTTTTTTTTTCCCTGAACTTTGTGTAAATCCTACTCATTTTTAATTTCAGATTTCTGTTTTGTCCCCATGTAAAGGCAATGGTTTAGTAGATTTTTACAATTTTCTGAAGATGAGCAGGTTAAAGAGAGAAAGTATGACTGGCACTTTGACAAAATTAACAACCTGTGGTCAATAGGTGCCATTTGGCTTCTTGGACAGCCAAAAAGTAACTGAAGAGGCTGCTGGTTTGCATGGACTCGCCTAGAGTACGTCCAAGAGCTTACTCTGCATTATGGCCCTTGTATTTATCCTGGACAAAACTAACACCTGCTGCCTACCCTTGATGTCCACTGCGACTCTGCTGACAGAATGAGAGCAGATGGTCAGTGTGTGCAGAGCGTATTCTCGCTAGCTCAGAGCCACTGAACAGGAGTTGTGTTTGGGTACTGCTGGTTCATATGGGCTTTCTGAGCGGCAGGCAGGCAGCTGGAGTTCCTGTCCCAACAGAGGTAGGCAGAACCCCAAAAGCTCAGATAAATGATCCCATTCCTGTATCATCTGTGAAGGCAAAAAATCAAACTGAATCTGAAACACAGAAAACAGGGGTAAGAGGAAGATTAAAGTTTTTTATTTAGTTCCCTGGTAAATCCATGTATTTAAAGTAATGTCATTGATTTGTCTAGTGCCTGTTGGGTAAATCAAATCCTTTAAAACATTAAAGACTAAATTTTACTACATGGGAAACTAAAAATGTATTAACTCTTGTACAGTTTCAGTGGACCAAGAGAGAGAGCAAAGAAAATAAAAAAATAATAATGCTATGTTGTAAAAATGGGGCTTTGGCAATGTTGTGGAATGGGTGAGAGAAAGTGGAGTTGGAGAAGTCAGTGTATGTCAGTCATGGAGCACCACTAATATTTTTGTTCCTTGGTGGAAAGATAAATATGGGCTTTGTGAAATGAAAGAGACTTTGAAAACACACACACAAAAAGTTAGACAAACACTTTCTGGAATAAAATTAGCAGTTTACTGGATTGTGTTTATGTACCCTTTAAATGGCATTCCTGTGGATATTATATAGAATGAGGTGACTGCAAATGATGTTTTCACAAAGGCAAATGTTAGTGGAACTGAATTTTAAGCCCTTGCAACATTTAAGAAATCTGGGCCAATGAAGTCATTTACACAACTATAAAGCAGAAGCAACTACCTAAGTATTCAAGCAAAACAAAAACGTCAGTTTTACTTTCGATAATCCAACACTCACAGAGCCTATGATATAATTGAAAGGCCAAGTATTATTGTTGGAGTTTGCTTGAAGCATAAATGTCAACACAGAATGTATGCAGTAAACACTGAGAGCTATCCATGCACAAAATGTTGACACAGAAGGTAAAGTTTTTGAGTAAACTCCTACCTAGTGTTTGCTTAGATCAAAATGCAGCACAGATCTGACAAACATGTCCTTCTTTCCAGGAAGAAAAAGAACAACAATTGCAGGTTTAAATGCAGTAGTGTATCAGTCTCTTAAGGGGGTTAAAAAAAAAAAAAAAAAAAAAAAAAAAAAAAACCCCACAAACCCACAAGAGAGAGTGCATCTCCTTTGGAAAAATGGGCACACAATTCAGAAATGTTAAGGGTATTGCTAGGTCATGTAGAAAGAGAATTAGAAAGGTGAATGCTCAGCTGAAACTTAATCTGGCCACTTCTGTAAAGTATAATAAAAAGGATTTTATAAATGCATATCCAAGGGAAACTTCCATTCTTTACTGGACATGGTATTGGACATGGTGGGGAAAATAGTAACCAAAGATGAGGAAAAGGGTGAGGTACTTGATACCTTCTTTATCTCAGTCTTCAACAGTAAGAAAGGTTATCCTCAGGACAGAGACCTCCTGAGCTGGTAGACAGGGATGGGGGGCAGAATAAACCCCTGTAAGGTGATACATAGTGATCTGCTGAGCCACTTAGATGCTCACAAGACTATGGGACTGGGTAGGATTTACCCTAAGGTGATGAGGGAGCTGGCTACCTCAATTCTGGGAGCATGTATACAAATAGAGTACTAGACAGGGTAAGACATCTTCGGTTAATAATTAATTGATCACTCTTGATTCTTGCCCTTCCTCTGTCTTAATTTTCAAAATCTTGTATTAAGATTTAGATTCTTTCCATCTTTTTCACAGACACCTTATCACTTTTTTAGTTCCACTTAACAGGACTCTTCCTGGTACCACACTGTGAAGGGAATTACTGGAATTATCAAGGTATTTCAAAGCCCAAACTGGCTATTAGAGAAGTTTGGGAAATATTGGACTGTCACAAAATGATTGAAAGCTGCTTTCTCCTGCCAAGCATTACATTATATTTCATTTCTACACAATTTAGATAAAATACTAGATTCCTTAGTGTTGTACAAAGCTTCACAACTTGTGAATTGATAAGAATGCGGTAGGCATAAAAATGCTATCTTTTAACATATTTCAACTTGAAACACTAAGGCTGCTCAAAAATATTTCTGTAGATTGAGAAGAATCAAATAGGTTTAAGCAAATAGTTTGTTAACTATTATTAATGTTGCTGAAAATAATTAAAATATTTATATTAAGTAATCAGAAAAATATTTTATATATACATACACAACTTGAGAGATATATATACACATATACATAAAAGCTTTTTTTTTCTTCTTTTTTACTATTGCTATGGAACATCAGTTTTAAAATCTCCTGAGAAATTCAGAAATGCTAAAGTAAAAATGTAAGTAAGAATGTAGGCAAAAATTGTATTGAGACATACTTGGATGAACATCTCTCATTTTGTCAATGTAGAGTAGCCTTGAAATTGACTGTAAGTTAACGACATTAATGGCGTTGCTCCAGGCTTTGTTATGTAAGGTTGTGTCTAACCTAGCTGATCCCCTTCTCTTCAGAAGTTGCCAGATTATCTCATAGGTGGGCAGAGGTGGTTCCTCAGCAATTTTGTGCTGCCCTGCTATCCATAGAAGTACTGTAGTATTATCGTTAAGGGAATGTATATGACTATTGCTTCTGCCTCACCTTGTACTCTTAAAACCTGGTTGTAATTTTCATGGAAGGCATGCCTATGAGAGTAACCATACAATGTACTGGCCCTAAAACAGACATCCTCTTTTTCACCTCAATGCTTCGTTGGACTGTTTTGTGAAAGCATGCATCTCAATAACCCTTTCTTCCCCATTTTCCTATAATTGAATTATTATTTTCATTGTTTCAATCTCAGTAAATATCACTAGATTTCCAGACTGTTGAAATTACCTAACTAGATCTTTAGTTAGTACTAAATATGTATACTAATATGATTATTAGTTAATATAGTTAATACTAATATATAAAAATAAAATTATTACATTATTAAAATAAACCTTTCATTATACAAACAAGAACTTGGTGTATAGGCAACATAACTTCAGCTTCTGCCTGAGCAGAAGCTAAAGATAGTCAGAGAATACTACAAGTATTATGAACTTGAGTTATTAAATAATGGTTAAAACTACTCATAGATAATCCAACATGGAAGCTCTTAGAAACACTTTATAATTGTATACTAAATGAAGGTTTTTAAATGAGATACATCAATATTAAATGAGGACTCCACAGGAATCACAAGTGTGTCTTTTATTATCAGAGCTATAAAAAATACTAATCAAATTCTTGATGATGAGACACTTAAAGTTCTACCTACTTTTAACAAATTAATTCTAAACATTTAATTTTAACTGAAGTGGAAACAGCTGCTTTCATTTAGGACTAGGTATTAAAAATAAATTATTACATTCTTCTAATGATTCAAGATGTTCCACTGGATGATGCGTTCTTTATTTCAGCCACTTTTAAAATATAGCTAACTAGGGACCTCAGCAAAGGCATAATTTAAAGGAATGCTTATTTTGAATTTGAAATTATAGTGAAGAGATGTTTCTATCAGTATAAATCTTCTCTGTTTTCCTTCTTTCATATTTGTTTCCCCTCTCAAAAGATGAAAACTATAGCTTCAGCTTGTGCAAGTGACTGAATATAGAGGAAAATAGCACAGATTTGCAATTTTTTTTTTCTATTATCATTTCACTATTTTTGTCATATGAACACTATACCTGTTACTTTAAAATGGGCAGGAATTTGTTTGATCCCAATCTACTCTTACTATGAAACCTTAAAAGTTTGCAGTCTAAAGAATTTGAAACAATCAGGCCTGGTAGTTGAAATTTATGTAAAAGAACATGTCTGCATGCAAAAAATGATTTTTCTGTATATAAAATGGATTCTATAGCTAAAATTTTATTTTACTTTATTGGTGTCTCAATAAATGCAAGCAATTTATTTTTTACCACTGCATTTTCTGCTTTTCAGTCAGAAAATAGTGAGATAAATAGCAAACCTCAAAAGTTTCAGTGATTCAAAATTTTTGATTTTCATTCTCATCAGCCTCTGTAGATATTGTCTCAGACTTGTGTAACCTTCATGATGGTAATTTTATTTACACTGAAAAGAATTTTGTTCTGTATGCTATCCCCTTGAAATAAATTGGACTACAAAGGAATGAGTGTTTACTAAAAGTATAAAGCCCAAGGATCTACCCATTATTGATATTATTTGGTTAGAATACTGTCAATGAATAGTACATTTACATGAAATCCCTACCCATATTATCTGAACTATTTTGACATCTAACATCAAGAAATTTTTCATCAATGAGTATTTAACACTGAACAGGTTCTATTAATTCAGTCTTATAAAAAGTCATAGCAGGTTAAGAAGTGTTGTGATGGTTGCACCTTGAATATGGTATTACTTGGTCCTGGCCTCAAAACTTCGTTCTTTTCCTTGCCCAAATTATCAGACATCTGTAAACCCAGAATGATTCCTAAGACAGGCTATACCATCAAATTGTTTTGTTGATAAAAAGAAAGGTAATAATTATTGACAATGCAAATAAAAACATTGTTGACACTTAAGAACTCTACTGAATGTGTGTATGTGTCTATCAGATTCTCTTTGGGATAATCTGTCTCCCCCTAGTCTAAATGTCAAGATAAAGATTTATACTCAGAGTTATTGTAAAGAACATAGTTTAAAAAACTTTAAAGAAAAAAAAAATAAAAAGAAGCCGTTCTCTTTAGGCTTAAAAAACATATGTGTGTACATGCATGTATATAATAGCTCCTCCTCAGGGACTGGAACCCAGGCATGATTAGCTAATACATCAAATATGTGAAACTAGCAGTTTTATATCTCAGAGATTATTCCAAAGCTATGGAGCAAATCAGTTCTGTGGAGTTTCAGACCATGGACCTGTGTTTCCATCCTAAAAAAAAAAAAAAAAAGAATAGTCCTCAGAAAAAAAATATATCTTCCCTTTTGACATCTGTGTAAATCAGTGTTTACAGTCAAATTTAGTGGACAGGAAATACTCATCTGTTCCATGTCCTATATGAAGAAAAAGGTAATTAATTTAGTGATACACATGTAAAAAGGAAATTTGCTGTAGTCTTCAGCAGAATCATGTGGAATCAAATTCACATTCAGCAAATGTGAATCCAGTACCTTGAAATGCCTAGGTTACAGCACAGTCATCACAGAATTATAATCAATTATCTAAATCAGCTCATTGGCACATTTTCCATAGCTGATTACAAAGTTAATGTTATTTTGCTGAATATATTTTGCGTTTAGGTGTCTCTAATCTGTCATCTTTGACTTCTGTTGTTTCCAGAGTGATACAAAACCGCAAAAGTTATCTCTGCTTTGAAAAAGAAATTAGAAATGCTTATAACAATGTAAAATCTGTATTTTGGCTCAAGTTTCTCCTTCTTGATGTTTTTTCACTCACATAATTTGAAAGTATTCAGGTCATTTAAGCTGAAGGTGGTTTTTTGGGGTTTTTTTTGGGTTTTTTTTTTTTTTTTTTTTTTTTTTTTTTTCTCTGCAGTCCATCTCTACTTTTAGCATTTTCATTATGCTTTTTCATTTTTTCTCTCTTTGTCATAGATAATTAGGCAGCACTTCTATCTGCTGACATCACTGCATTAAACAGAAGTAAAATCACTGAAAATTTTGTCAGTGAAATACTACCCCAACGTAAAAGGAGTTTCAAGCACAAAAGGAGTTTTGAGGGTGGTTTTTTGGTTGTTTTTGGGTTTGTTTTGGGGTTTGTTTTTGGCTTTGGTTTTGGTTTTTGGTTTTGGTTTTGGTTTTGGTTTTTTGGTTTTGGTTTTGGTTTTTTTTGGCAGGGGTGGACAGGGTTGATTTGTGGTTCATTTTGGTTTTGGGTTTTGTTTCAGTATTGTCCCTTTACACTGCATTCATGCCCAGGAGTGAGAAGGTGACCTGTTATCCAGGTGTTTTCTACCTCTTCAGAGATCTTCAGGAACACCAGAGGTTAAGGCTCCAATATGCACATACCTGTCTATGGTGGGTGCTGCATAACATTGCTTTTTTATAACATGAAAGCATAACTCTAAAAGGGCATACATGTGACTCCAGTGCACTGAAATACAGAACATATTTATCTCAGTGAATCTTCATATACTTTCTTTGCTTTTCTTCCCCGGTTTCATTACAGACATTACAAAATCATCTGAGTGGGAAGAGAGCCGCAAGGATCAAAAAGTCCAACTCTTAAGTGAATGGTCTGTATGAGGATTGAACTCAAAAACCTTGGTGTTATTAGTACCATGGTGTAACTAACTCAGCTAATCTCCTTCCTTTTACATTTAGTAGAAAACTGTTAATAACATAAAGGGAAAAAAAATAATTAACTAGGTAAAAATTAGCAGCATAATTTTAAAAATGCACAATTCTTGCATACAACTATTTTGTCTGTCCTAGAAGAATGGAACCTTCTTTTTGAAATTGGGAGCTTTAAGATGGAAGGTTTGTTTGAGCATATTCACAAGTCAGAAAATCATCATATTTCCTCAAAACCCTTCTTTTTCAGACTGGTGTGGAGGCTAAAGCAGCTTCCTTCAGCAAGCTTTCTTTGCTCTCTCAGTCATTTAGGTCATTCCTCACTGATTTAGAGTCAATGAAGCTATCACCTAGCTCAGTAACAGAAAGGGGTAGTCTCTGTTTCTCTTCTCAAGTAATTCTCAGAGCTTTGCCTTACCCAAGTGTTATGGAATATGTGCTATGTACTATATGATTCTTAGTTTCTCTAAAATTTTTATATGAGACAAAAAGTCAGTTAAGCCAGACATTTCTGAAAGCAAACAAACAAAATACTACATAACCTATTGTAAAAGCAAAATTACTGACATTAAAAATACAAGAAAAATCAAACCTATTGGTGTGCCACACCTCAAATTCATGACGTATGCTTTGTCCATGGTAAAACAAGAACCTAAACATACAGCACTAATGATTCTTGAAACCTCATCACTGAGAAACAAAAAATAACTTTTAAAAATATTATTATACTGTTTTAATGCTTAAAGGAGATAGCTGCTTGACTAATTTTAAGAATGCTGTCCAATGAAATGTCATTGCTGTCCTTTGGTCTTGGTAGGTGTGTCAGACTATCTTTCTTTTCACTTTTATTGGTTATCAGAAGCAGTGGGAAAATACTTCTTTTGATTTCTGAAATAGGGCTCAGAGAAAATATTTTAAAATAATCAGAAATATTTAAAGGTATCCTGGAAGCTTCACTATTCATTGACAAAATAAGTTCCTTTTCAAGTTTGGGAGGATCATAAATGATATACAAACAGGAGCTAAATCTTTTGTTTCACACATCTTTTATCAACTACATACCAATGATGATGATATTAAAAGAGACCTTAATAATTTGGCTATGTATTTTAAAGCAAAAAAATAATGAAAATGCAAGGAGATGTTAACAGCAGAGTCATATAATTGATGTAAACCTTTATCCTCACCTACCAGTACAGTTTGTTACTTCCTTTGCAAGTAATAGTAACCCCATCCAAAAATAACACACACAAAATTTTTCATGTCAAGAGTAATCACATCTCACCCAAGGAACATCTGTAACCTCTGTGTACTCCTGATACATCAAAGTCAAAAAGAGTGACATATGATACTTCCAAAACTACGACCATGGCTGCACTCGGCACATACAGAGCCGTGTCATCTGAAGAGTTTATGACATCATAGAACTTTTTTTTACTGGAGGATAGCCTCAGGGTAGTACATCTGGACTAGCCTGTGTTAGGCTTCATTTTACCTGATTGCTCATTTGCTCTACTTAGGGTATAATCATATGGAGAACACAACTCCATCATTTCTACCCAAACTCTTCTGAAGCAGGAATGCTACTAAATATTTGGTCAGCAGTCTTGCTTCATTTTCTTCTCTGAGCATTTCCTATAAATATATTCAGTTTTAGTCTCCTGTTACCTTTCATCCGTCTCACTGTTCCTTTTTTCTCTTTTTATGTCCCATTTCTAATGTTTCAGTCACAACTCAGGGGCTTACGTAAGCTGTCTTTTCCTTGTTGATTAACTGGCTCTACCATTCAGACTCAATACCTTGAAAAACATTTCTTTTTCTTTTCAGTCTAGACTTCTATGTACTTTACAAATAAATTTTGGCCTGTGCTTGGAAGCTTTGTAAGAGAGTCTGAAGGGACTTATTTGCCACATTGTGAATCGCTGATGAGCAGCTCACTCACTGATCCTTAAACACTTGCTCTTTCTCAAGCGAAGGGATTCTTCAGCATTTCATCTGGTTTTGTGATTCAAGCGCTGCTCATTTTGCTTTAACAGTATCACAGGCTTGTCCTGATGCTGTTTCTATGGTAACCTGTCCTCCTTCAATTTGTTTGACCAAGCAGCCTACAATGTAGTTCATTTGTGCAACTGTAACTTAAAAACAGCAGGTGATATTTTAAAACAAAAGCAGTGAGATGCAGCAAAATCTCTACCTCCTGTCCCTTTAATAAATGTGATCTCAGAGCCTCTAGATTTTTGAGTGGCAATAAGTTTTTTTCATTTATGAAAAGTAGGCTATGACAAAAGGAAAGAAAACATACACAGTGCAACAACTGCTACCATGACATTATTGGAATAAATCTTGAGAAAACACTGAAGAGTATGTGTATATTATTTTCTGATTTGCTAATCTCTGAGGTTTAACCTTGAATTTAAGCCATTTTAAGAACAGCAAATAAAATCTTATTTCTGGTATTACATGATTAATATAATATAATATAATATAATATAATATAATACATCATAATACAGCTTAATATAAAAAAAGTACAGTAAGGCCATAAAGTTCATATATGAATAACTGACTAATAGCATCTTGTGACTCACAGGGAAAAGAATTAGATTTTACAATGTGCCGACAAAAACATAAAATTGCATTTTTATAAAGGATTTTTTTTTTCCTTTGTTTGTTTGAGAACTCCTTTGTTTGCACTGAGAAAAGAAATTACATGTTATGAATGCTTAGTACCAGAGTAATTCAGAATGGGAATATAAAATTGATCCTTATTGCTTCATGCTGGCTTTAATGCAGGGGTCTTCAGCATCACTACGGTTTTCTCTTGAGAGGCTGCAGAAATTGATGCAGTTAGTGACTCCCAGTTGCTTCTTCACCTGTGTTGGAGTCACATTCCTTCATACAACTCCTAGCATATCCTTCTTAACTTAGACCCTTCGTCCGTTAACTGATGAATAAAACCACACGGTCCAGTGACCCATCTTTCTAGGCATACTGGTTGCATGAGAAAAATTTTTATTGAGATCAATTTTTATGTTTTATATTTAACTTTATATTTATTTTATTTTTAATATTTATATTTATATTTATATTTATATAATTTATTGATTTAACCAAATTTTAAAAAATCATTTTCTGGAGCACATAGTAAAAGTAAAAGCCCTTAGGCTTTGCCAAGTGGTCTAAATTTAAACAAACTTTCCCAAGATTTAGATTTTTTACAGGAAAAAAAGGATTTTTGATTTAAAAAAAAAAAAAAAAAAAAAAAAAAAAAAAAAAAAAAAAAAACCACAACACATTTTATTCCCTCACAAAAGGATCTCATTTTGGATGCTGAACACTACTTATCTGTATAACAGATAAAAAGGCTTGCATGGGACATTCCTGAAATTTCACTTTATTCAGATTTTGATAGGGAACATCCAGCCATGAGAAAGATACATTTTGAAATGTATAAAAGCTCTGAATCCTTTAAAAAGTTAAAACTAAGCATGCCACACTGACCTTAACAGAGGTGCTGCATGTTAGAGAAAATTTACCTGAGTTTTGATTGCTCAGTCCTCTACTGTGAGTAAATTTACCCCCAGCATATATTTGACATAAAACTGTTTCAGATCAGAACAACAGAATTTTTTTGTTTAAGTTAAAACAATTATCTGAATTCTTATGCCTGTGCTGATATTCCCTGGAATAAAAGCAGATGTAAAATGAATTTTGCTTATGTTCTTGCATGAAAATACGTTACATATTCTAAGGGGAAGCTGTATGTGCTAAGTTTCTAATAGCTGGCTTCAGCACTGGTCCAGATTACTGCAATGCTAGAAAAAAAGAGACATGGTCCCTCCATCTGGATATAGCATCTACAATATGTTGTTGCTTCTGACATTCTAACCTGGATCAGGGACACACTTAAATATGCCAAATCTGATAAAATAGAAAACATGAGATGAATTGCTGAAAACTGTGGGGGGAAAAAAAAAAATTCAGAATCCATTCCCACTGTATGAGATTTTCCATTAGCAAAGAAGTAATATTTTTCATACTAGGACATATAATAAAACACACAGCACAAAAGAAAACAAAAGCAATTTCATTAAGAAAATATATCATGACAGAAGGTATGATTCAATGATATGACTATTTCAAGGAACAATGCATACAAAAAGCACTCTATAGTATTGATAAGGGTTTTTTTTAAAAAAAAACAAACCAAGGATTATTTTCCCCTAGCAGTATGCAATTATTCTGGAACTGTAGTAGTTCTTTATTGAGCTGTTTCAAGAGAAAAAGATAAAATAAAATTAAAACAAACGAACAAACAAAACAACAAACCCAAAAAAACCCATAGAATAACAGTAATGAAGAAAAATAAGCAATGAGGGCTACAAAGATCAGGTATTCGGGAAAAGACAGACATAGTACCAAAACAGATATAAAGATTATGTAGGCATATATATGTAGGTATGCCTATATACATAGACATGTATATGCCCATATTTTTATAATATTTAATAGTATTTGACAACATAATACTCAAATTTTGGCAACATGATACTCAAAGCAATTAATATAAGCCTACTATTATTTGTTGTCTTATTTGATGTATTTGTGAAATTTTGGCAGAGGATAAAATTATCCTCTAGCATTCTGTTGCTGAATAGAGCTCAGTCTCAGGACAGGCTAAATTTAAATTATATCAAAGATGCACAGTTTTGTTTGTTTGTTTATTTTTAACATGTATGTGTTGGAGGAATACTTATAGTATGTAGGAGGACAGCATTTTGCTTGCAAAATTAAAGAAATATTTGTGAATTAGAAAATACAGAAAACAAAACTAAACTCTCCATAAATTTGGAAATATAATTTTAAGATGCATCACAACTGAATTTCATTTTGAAAAGTCATCTGAGTCATTCAATTAAGAAAAGTGTAATTGGTGAAGCCAATAAGTGTGTTAGGTTTAAGTATGTTTTTCACACACAGCCTTTTTGATCAGGTATTTTCATGAGTATTTTCATGAGTATACTCATGGTATTTTCATGAGTAGTTCTTCTCTGAATTCTGTTTCAGATATACAGCAATAATATTGAGTTTAATTCCAGGTAGGTTATTCTAAAACCACAGTACATTCTTGCTCTGCCTCTCAGAATACCTTCATTACTTTTGCTTTGCTTTGTCTTGCTTTTCCAAGAAATTAAGGGAGCTAGAAATGGAGTAAGGTCTGGAAGGGCCCCAGGCATTAGGGTGTAAAATAAAAAAAAAAAAAAAAAAAAAAAGGGTTCTGTAAATATTTCTGAAAAGTGAGAAGGATTCCATACTTACTATTGAAAATATTTAACTAAATTTAAGCAAAAAAGGGGTATCTTGAATAACATTTTTTGAACATATCATGAGGTTAGTTTTCTTTTTTTGTTGAAACACAAATGTATTTTAATAGTTTTCTGGCTTTAGATAGTTATTATCCCTTTACATTTTATTCTATACAGAAAATAATTAAAGAAAGAAGAAAAAAAGCCAAATATTTGTCAAAATGTAATATTTCACAAATGTTGAAGTTGGAATTTGATTCAAGTTTAAGGTCCTACCCTGATTGCATGCTATAAAGTGAATTCACTGAAGTTTTATTTAATTGGAATTTTCCTGTAAGTGTTAATATTTTTTATAATAAATGGAATATAATTATTTTCAAAAAAATCTTATGTAGAATTGAAAATAAAGGAAACTTTTCTTTACAGAAGACCTTTTTTTTTTATGATAAATATTATATGGCAAAGGATAAAGGTGCATGGATTAGCTGTCTAAAAGTGAAAAAATGTTGCATTTCACTAATTGGTTTGTTCTGTTTCCCCCATGCTTCCTATGTTGATGGTTTGAATGTTCCCTGTTTATCAACCCTCCTCTGAGGCTCTATTGGACTCAGGAATACAGTCCCTCCTACCCTGTGAATCCATTGGTTTCCAAACTGTGTTCTCCTCCCCTTACTCCTCCCATGGCTGTACCCCATTGGTTGTTGGTTTGTATCCACCCCTACCCCCCTTGGTTTATAATCCCCTGCACTGACGTGTTCAGGGCTCTTCGCCCTTGGATACCCTTTGAAAGTAAACTTTGTGGATTTATCCCTGGAGAAAAGCCTCCTCTCATCCTTTGCCTCTGTCCCAGTCGGCACCAAGGAAGCAGGAGCTTGGGAGTCTCAGCTCCTAAGGTTTGGTGTCTCCTACGGCTTTGCCAAGGGAGCGCCGTTCCCCACTCCTGCTGTTGCACGGGGTCTGGAGCTAGCCAGAGTGACCCCAGCAAGGTGTGTTGACAAGTAAAGAATAACATCTTTGTTAACTTAGTTAATCCTTGTTAACAAGAAGGTTAGTTCATGCTCTCCCTAGACTTGTAGCCCAGCCAGCCTTACTCAGAGGTCCATGCTTTCTGAATTTGGTCTGTTAAAAAATTTTGCTGGGACAAAGTATTTACTGTTTGTTGAACAGGCATTTTTTCCCTCTGCTTCTATATTTGTGATTGCTTATCATTATCATGTTACAGGTGATTGGAGAGGAAGCACAGCAGAAACTCACTCAGTTCCAAGTTCTTCAGTCAGAACAATATGCACTTTGTTTAATAATCTAAAGCGTAAGTACTAGAGCTTTTTAAACAATGTGCTGTACAATTCTGTCCAAGATCTCCTTTCCTGAAGTCATTATTTCATATCCTGGTTTAAAAAAGCACAGTCAAAAAATTAATCGCCTTCTTTTCTGGCAAATGTTACCATATTTAAAGACTACATAATTTTCTTTCTTCAGCCTTCTGTTTTCAAAGCTATATGACAAATCTTTCCATTTAGCAGACCTTTCTTCTTGATTTCTAGTCACATTTGCTGAAGTACTTCTTTTTTTTTTTTAGTTGATCTGTATCTTTGTTGACATGCTGTTCTGAATATGTAAATACTTAAGATCTTTTTGGGCAGAATAGAAAATTACTTTGAAAGTCTGAAAAAACTACTCCCTAGCCTTTTTTTTTTCTCTATTTCCTTGACTTTTTTTTTCTTAAAAACATTGTTAATTGGTAACTGATATTCAACCTACGCTTCTGTATAGGCACCAGACTTCATGGGATGCTGATGCTTGTCCAGTCTTTCCCCTATGAGGCATTCTTGCTATCAATGGCAATTTCAGACTCTGCACAAATCCTTAGCTAAATGTTTGATATATTTTTTAGAAATTTTACTTACTTGACCAAATTATGTTAGTAATAAGAGTACTTACAGCCCTCACATCCTTCCTTGCTCCTTCCCTATTCATTTTCCAGAGGATTATCCCCAGCTTTGAATATGGGTACTCTGTACTGCATGAAGCTATTAATGAGAACTTTAGACAGTAAGAGATCCAAAAGAGGTCCCAAAAGTACCCACTAAATATCGAATATTTATAGAATATAGAATATGGATCTTTGTAAAATGTTCCTTTTTGGGAATATTTCAATGAGGTCTTCATTATAGCTTCCATAATTTTATATAGTCTGAGATTCCCTTTATTACTTATAAGAACATTATATTCAATCAGATATGCTGTATATGAGTAAATTATCTTAGCAAATAAGTTAAGTAAAAAAGCTTATTTGAATATCCTTTTTTCTTGAAATTTCTAAACTCTATAATTATTTAACTTGGGTTTTAAAAATTATCTGTTGAGGAATGTGTTTATTAATTTGCCATGTACAGGAATTTCGAATATCTGCTCTGTGTTTCCTTTCATCACATTTCACATTCATTTGAAGTTGGAAAATATTTTCATGCTTTACTTATCTTCAGTGATCCCACCTGGTTTCTATGGATCTCTTAACTTAAAAGTCAAGTGGCTCTAATTTGCTTTAGACAGATCTCTCACTACACAAGAATGATCTTTATTGGGCTTATTAAACTGAAGAAATGTACCTAACGATTTTTTAAAATTGATTATTTTTCTCATTCTAGGTTGACCACATGTAAACATTTCAACAGCATTAATTTTTGTACTTGGAAAACTACAAGCTTTTGCTGTTCGGTGGGCATTCATTTTACAGTGCATACTGATGCTAAATAACATTATAAATTTCATATGGGCCATTTTTAGCTTTTAGTATCTGTTAAGCATGTCATCTCTTCCACTCATAAAACTGTACTTCAAGAATATTTTCCTTTTACTGCCTTACATTCCATTAATTGTATCTCTTTGGGTCCTGCCCTTCTAACTTCTACACTTTATAGAAATTCTTATATAGTAAACTCCAATAATGGGAAATAATTTTCACATTTTATATATCTCTATGTCAAGTTTCAGGTCAATTGAGAGCACATGAACTAGCTATTGTCCTTTTCCTGCACTTCTCTGCCTTCTCTTTAGCTTCTCTAATCAACATTTTCACACCTAATAATAACATTATTTTTAAATATGTAATTTAAAAATGCTTTTTTCTCTATTATTTTATTCCCAAAGGATTTCATATAGTTTCCTTCTTTTAGTCTACTGATAAATATGCTGTCCAAATCTACTGCTACTATAGGTCTTCTTTCCCTTTCTGAGGATGAAGAATTCTTTTCTTCTACATTTATAGTCACATACATCACCATTGACACAGTGGAAATCTTCCTTCTTGTCAGAATCTAATCTAAGTCTGTTTCTCTCTACTGTCTGTATCAATTTTTTTTTTCACAAATTCATTTCAAGAAATTACAGGATAATTATAAGTTGGATTAGTTTTGTGAAGACATCAATGTAAATCAGAAATCTTGTTACTGTAATGTTATTCTGTCTATCTGATTTTTTTTTTCTTGTGGAAACAAGTTTTTTATCATTTCTCTTAAAAGGACAATAAAATAAAATCCTCTTAGCTTCCAGATTTCCTGTTCAAGAAAATTTTCATCTGACTACATTCAAATTACTGACTTAGTTAGCAGTAACCAAATAGCTCAGTCACTTATCCTGAATGGCACAGTGTTTTTCAGTAATGTTTAATATTTATATATTTTATTTATACTAAGCATACTGTGAGTACCAAATTTAGAAATTCAAAGAAACTATCTATTATCTTTCTCATTGTTACCCCATATTGGTCACTGTTTTCCAAAAAATGTATGTATTTATTCTTCATGACTCTCAGGTGCACATGCAGATCAATTGTACAAATTTAAAGCAGAAGTATTTGTACAGTAAATAATGAAAGCATGGCAACAGGAGATCTATGCAGAAGATTAATTTTATATGTTCTTAAGTAATATTTGAGAACTGTATTTCTCCCTGGATGTTGCTTGGTCGTTTGCAATGTTTGTGCATGAAATTTCAGCTTGAATAATTGAAAATAGTTTTTTTTTTTCTCTCAGGGACAGTCTTTAACATAAGAAACTACCTCCAGAACCAAAGGGACCAAGACTGAAGTGTTGCTAGTATTGTCCATCTCATTTTTCATTAAAGCTTCAAGTCATTTGCCTAGAAAGAAGACTTGTCCTAACATCAGTTATAGAAGATTTCTTTTCATATTTAGCATCATATTGTACAAAATATATGCAGGCACTGGTTCATAAACTTCTTTTTCTTAGGAAAATTGAATAATTTTGAATGTATGTGTGATTACATCTCATAACATAATAAACAAATATATTTGAATATACTTTATTCAGAGAAAATACCTCATAATTTATCAAACAAAACCTCCATAATGCTGTTACTGTGCTGTATAGAAAAACAGAATAAGGTTTATTTCAGTCTTAATTCCTCTGCAGATTTGACAGACATTAAAGAACCATCTAAGATACTCAGTCACGTTAAGAAAATATTCCACCTTTATACATTCACTTAATTTTCAGAGATTAACTTTTGTGAGTAACAATACTGATAGAACTAATTTTAAATAAATTGGGATATTTTATACGGAAATGAGGAAGAGGTATAATCAAAAGAAAGATCCACTCTTTCTTCTATCTTAATACTCAGTGTTTGGGTGGTTTTTTTGTTGTTGTTGTTTTTGTTGTTGTTGTTGGTTTGTTTGTTTTAAACAGAAGTACATCTTAATGACTTTTTGATTGCAATTTCATAAAATATATAAACCCTATTTCATCACACCTAACAGTGATTATATCATTACATAAGCAAGAAACCAAAGTGGTCCCTCTCAACTAAGGAACATAAACTCAGGTAAAAATTATGCAGAACAAACTGAGTTAAATGAGTTGTTGGTTTGCAACAGGAAGATCCTCTTAATTGGCTATAATATTGCATATGCTATTGAAAGAATATGTACTTGCAGCAGGAACAAAAAATCCAATAAATTTGGTGGCATTTAGGTAATGTGAACACTGTGGTTGCTGTTTTCAGAGAGAGAGAAAAAAAAAGATAATTAAATTGCATTATGAAGTAAAAGATTTAGCGATGTTAGTACAATGAGAGACTAGACACGAAGGAATAATCACTGTTTCAATTTGCATGAGCAACAAGTAGTACATATGCGTGGGAAAATAATTACTTAGTCTTCTTTTCATTAAAAAAGGTATTTTCAGGGGAAATTGTTGAAGTAGACACTGTAAGTAATTCTTTTTATTTACACAGCAATTTACACATATTAGTTGGCATTATCAAAAGTATATTTATTTGCAATAGGTGAGAATAGGGCTCTGAAAGAAGCATTCTAATGTATTCCCCAGTTGTTGAAACTATTGGTTTTAGTTGCTTGTTATGTAGTTTTCATGGTAATTCATAGAATCCTTCTCAAAAGATGTTGCTTCTCTTTGTGTTTCATTACAATCTTCCTGAAAGATTGTTCCAGAGCTTTATGGGTATATATATGTTATGGATAGACTCTTATGACTATTGTTAATTTTAATGCATGTTCCAGTGACAGCTTCTTAGCATGGATAACCTAGGGCCAGAAAATCAGACAAAGGGATTTTATCCTCCCTTGTGTTTTTCTTGCTGTTACATTTATGGACGGAAATCCAGTTTGCTTGATTAAATTGACTGAGGTATTTTAGTTGCTTAATGTGACAGAGTTCACATTACATCTATTTTTATTACCCTGAATCAGCAATATAATTTGGATCCCTAAGCCTTGCTCTGCTTGGCCTTGCTTTGCTTTCTCCTCTCTGAGGGAATATTCTGTTTCAAAGGTGTTTCCCACATCTTCATTAGTGTTTCTAGATCATTACTAGCTTACTCAGCCATGAGTCACCTGAAAGCTTGCCTATCACTCATCTTCTTTCAAGATGACAGCGACCTTCAGTGTTATTCATTTCCCTTCCCTCAGAGAAAAGTATTTCTTCAATTTTAGTTCCTATGCATTTCTGATTTTAATTATATTTTCCTATGAACCGCTGCTGTACTTGGCCTGGTTGGGGTTTGGCTGCTATGAAGTTAACTGTTTTTTCATAGAAACCCTTAGGATGCTGTATTTGGATGTTTGACTGAGTGTGGGTAATGCATCCATAAGTCATCTAATGCTGTGCAGTGCTAGCACATGGTCATGGCTTTCCCTGGCTGTCTCTGCCTGGCTCCCAGGGTGGGCAGGTGAGAAACTGAGAGGCAACACAGACAGAAGAGCTGACCCAAGAGAGCTGACCTGAACTTGCTGAGGAACAACTACCAAGAGAGTGTTGGGGCTTTCTTCCAATTGATTTTCACATGGGAGGTGTTGGGTGACGGTCTTTGCACCACTTCCCCCCACTTCCCATTTCTGTCACTTATTAAACTACCTTATCTCAAATCAGGAGTGCTTTTTCTTCACTTTAGTGCTTTATATTCTCTCCCCCTTCCCACTGAGGGAAGAGGTAAATTGAGTGACTGAGGGAGTGACTGAGTGACTCTGTGTGGGTGCTTAATTGCTGGATGGAGGAACCCACAATGATTCACAGAAGTCCTAAAACTTTTAATATTTTCTTCTTTGTATAAAAGTAGTTATCTAATAACATTATATCAGTTGCCCTGTTGTGTTCTATCTTTGATAAAGAAAGATTGCATTTATTTATTTTTTCTTTTATATCCAAATTTTTCTTCTCTCTTTTGAGATCAAGTGCTCAGTTTTCTGTTTTTATGCTTTTCTTTCTCTCTCTTCTTCCACCCCTAGCATGATATAATTCAAAAATATTTCTCAGTGTATCTAGAATTTAAGCATAACTTCCTTTAGAACATGTACACATAAAAGCAAATGTTAATGTCCTTAATTTACAAATGTAAGAGGAACAAAATTTTCTGCAGTGAGTTGTGGTGGTGCAAGAGTTGTTTTATTAAGTTATTAAGTAATTTTTGTAAGTTTTATAAGAAGTTTTTTGTAATGGTACCTTCCACTGTGCCCCCCATTTTCTGTAATGGTTTCTCCCCTACAAGTTTGTTATATGACCATTTGTTTTATGTCAGTCATTCCACTCCTCCACCTGTCCCTGTCAAACCCCTCTCTCTCCTCTTGGGCACCCTGTTTGTCACTTTGGGGCCCCTCCCTGGATTCTGGAAAGATCCAGGGGAGGCGTCAAGTGATAGCCTGGTGCCTGGGAAATGCCCCTCTCCCATCTTGTGATTGGATCAATGTTTAAGAGTTGACACCCCCTGTTACACCCCCGTGTTCTGGCCATTATTGGCTGACCTGTTGTCACCACCCCTGGATCCTCCCCCGTTTAGAAGTTCGTGCAGCCCAGTTCCAAATGTTCTCTCTGGGCAGCAAGTGTCTGAGGCGGAGCTCCTTGCTGGACTCCCCTTTAATAAACCACCTTTTACCCTGCTCAGAAGAGAGTCGACCCTTTGTCCGCTGCTGTAGTCGTGACGCCATCAGGTCCATCCGCCATTGTGGGGAACCAGAAACCCACCAGGAGGAGGTTACTCGCCCAGCCTGTAACCCCGACAGATCCGCGTTAGCTGCAGTGCAAGAACTGAGCTAGCCTGTGGTCAACGCCTGCTAGGCGTGAGGGACACTGCGACAGTGAGTTACTGGTCAAAGTTCTGACAGCAGATACATGACATATTTCAGTAAGACATTAACAGCACAAAAGCAGTACAGCATCTGGGCCTTTGTCTGTAAGTTGCATCCTATATGACTTTAAATGCAAGAAGATAGTTGAAGTCAATTTACATTTGTCAAGGGCATCAAATTACACAGAATGAATTCCATACTAATTTTGTGTCCACATGTAGACAAAATTAATCATCAATAAAAAGGCAAAGTTATCATTCACCAATTATGGAAATTATCTGAACTTCCAAACTAAGAAGGTCATCCATGTTGATTTCAATTAGTCTGAGGGAAAGTAAGTACAAAATGGACCAAAAATCTAATGAGTATTTTGCCTTAAATAGTAATTAATAGTGAATGCTCAGAGAAAAACTACACAGAAGAATGAGTAAAAGTAGTATCCCCACTGTATTCTCTTACTGTTCGGCAATTTACAGCTCAAGAATTTTCTGAACTAGTTCAATAACCATGATTTTTTTTTTCTGTCCTCTTCTTAATTTATGCCAGTGTTTAGTGTTCACAGCTTCCCACAGGAAGAGTCCTGCAGATCAGCTACATACAGCATGAAACGTAATTTTCATTCATGTGTTTTGGAATTACCCTCTGCTAATCTCTTGTGATATTTATACTATCAGTACAAGAATAAGTGTTGAACAATCACTGTCTATCAATTTTCTGGTATGATTATATCCATGAATATCTCAGCTTCCTGCAATAATCATGTGGTTTTTTTCTTCAGAGAAAATTCTTTTAGTCAATCTCTTCATTAAATCTATGTCTTATCACTCTTCTCCAGACTTTTTACATTTTTACTTTAGTAAAAGGTATAAGAGTTATTGAACACCCATATTAATGAAACATGAGTGGGTAATGGGAATTGTATTCTCCTTTCAGTTATATAGTCCAATTTACCTGTCAGAACACAGACAGGTGTCTGTGTAGAGGGTTGTCTCTCTCTCTCATACCAATACATATTTCCTATATTTAGTAAATACATAGAACATAGAAATAGCTGCCTATTAGTGTATGAAAGCTGGAAATGTTCCAGTTATTCCTTAATACTTTAGAGAACTACTAAATTTTTGTATTTTTTTCAAGAAGTATTGCAATATTCATTGCTGATCACAGATCCCTGAAAATGGGATAGAAATAATTCCCAGGGCAGGTAAATTATTTTTTAAGAGAATCCATTAAATTACTACATGAACTATTAAAAACATTTAAGTTTTTACCTTTTTTGCCCTCAAATTAAAAAATAGTCACTGAAGAGACCAAAATAATATGCTAATATGAACATTCTTCTTCTGCCACACTTTGCACTGGAGGCTATTCAATCTGTTGTGCTTCCTTAGACAAATGGATATATATTTATTGGCATCAGTAAGATACCAATGAGTTATTTATTTGGACTCCCTATGAACAACTTTCTCCTGTGCAGATTTTAAATGCTATGCTATTTTCTTTGTTGATTGGACCTCTTAAAGCTAAGTTATAAAATGTTGAGAAACTTTTTTATTAAGACAAAAACTGTTTTTCAATGGTTATTTAACCCAGTATTTCAAGATTTCACTTTCTAAATGAGTGCAATTTGATCTTTTTCTTTCTTCATGCGGAGTTTGTTTTGGTGAGAGCTGTAAAATAGGATTATTCATTGATTAGAGGTATTAAAGTGGAGTCATAATTGAAATTGTAATGTAGTATATGTTCAGTTTGCTACTAAGAAAATCTTTCAACGACTTTCAGGAAACATGACTTTTGTACACATCTTGATGTAATTAATAATGTTGTCTCTAAAGTTTTAAGAATAATTAAAAGAACATCTAACTTCCCTTGATGGGCTAAACTGAACAAAGAGACAAAGAGAAACCTACACAGATTAATTAATACTGTTCAGTTTCTCAGCTGAAAAATTAGTATAGAGAGACAATGAATAGAAGCATATAATGGTATCCAGTTGATGTTACTGTAGGAACCTGCACAAATGTATTCATAGAAATGAAACATTCTGTTACAACTATTCTGTGATAACTCTCTGACCTGAATTAGATAGATAGTCACTTCAAACTGGTAAACAGCAAAGACCCTTTGACGGCCCTTGGCCGTCATTACAGAGCAAATTCCTTAGTGGCAATACAGTTTGAAAGCTATTTTAACTGCACAGCTAGATAATGAATATTGAAATAATGTGTTGGAATTCACCTCTCAAGAGAAGTTTGGTGTATCTACATTTTTTACAGATTTTCTACTGAAATCTCCTCAGATTTGTATTTCACATAGGAATATGATTTTGTATCTATAAATATACATACAAATATTATACACAAGTATCTAAAATTCAAGTAATTATTTTATTTACTTATAAGGATCTGCCTTTAGCACAGAAAAACAAAATTCAGCAGTTCTGTTTCTTGATTTTTAATAGAGTTTCAGTTGAACAACAACGTTCTTTTCTGTTAAAATAGGAAACTTAGTTCAATTCCCTTATGGCTTTGATCGTGGTGTTAAGGAGGAACCTTGAGAAAAGCTTTGAGCAAGACATTTGCAAAGTAAAACATTTAGGCTTTGAGCTTTTAAATGAATGAAAGCAGACACAGACAATAATATTGAGAGGTTTTTGGGAGGGTTTGGGGATGTGATTTCTGAGTTGGTGTTTTTTAATGTTTTGGAAGAATTTGGGTGTGTTTTTTTAGTAACTTGGTTTTGATTTTGTTTTTGTTTTGGTTTTTTGTTTGTTTGTTTTTTGTTTGTTTGTTTGTTTGTTTTTCAATAGCAGAGTTTTAATCTTGTGTAAGAGATACTCTTTATCCATACTTTGATCTGTAGGTGATATACAGAAAGCAGATTTCTCATTTCTTCATTCCTTCATTCTAAATAATGACAGTTTGATTCAAAATGGAGTAAAAGCCTTTGGTTCAACTGCATTATATTTCAGTAACTTACCATCTCTGGAGAATGATGACAATAATTATATAAATATTTTAATTCCCTAATTTCTAGAATTGTGTAGGTCTTCTTAATTTTTTTTAAAGCCAGCCACATCTATTGTTCACTCACTTGAAAACATCTATCTTGATGTAAAATTATCTACATGGATTTTCTTCTAGAATTGTAAATTTAATTAGCTAAAAGTCTTTTCTATTTTATCACTGCATTTGTCATTAGATATGGCATTCTCCATCAGATCATTTAAGTCCTTATTTTAAAGCAGTACAAAGACTACTCTTTTATAAATTTACCTAAGACATAAATAATTTTAATTTTCTTAAATTGTCTTAAATTTTACAAACATTGATTACAATATTTTGTTCAAATTTCCAATTTCTGTAATTCTTATACTGTTATTTCCTGTTCTTTAAAAAGACAACATTTAAAAGCAATCATAATTCCAATGTCACCTCTCCATCATTAGGAGATCAAACTTATCTTTCTTTTCCTTCTCTTTTGCCTGCCAATCTCTTGGGGATTGAGCTAAATTTCTTCTGTCTGTTACAACAGTGTTGCTTTTATATTTCCAAGAAGTTTGGCATGGGAATAGTGGTTGACTCAAATTTTTAGGTCCCACTCCTAGTATCTGATGGTGTCTTAAGGACAGAACAGATAATTTGTGTTTTTTACCCTTGACTGAATAATATTCACTCAGAATTTTCTATACATGGGATGGCTTAACTGTTCTGAAGACAATCAGCAGTGCTTGGCCATGAAACAAGTTGATAACATCACCATCTGTTTTGCCAACTTTCAATTTTCCTTACATTTTAGACTGCTGGTTCTGGGAATTTGTCAACTAAAGCAAATCCTTCCTTCCTATTTTCTCTGGCATGAATGGGATTATTTTCAGAGAATACTAATGTTTCAAAAGTGTTTGGATGTACATTGTGCCTTCCATGGGTACTCCAGAAAGCTTTTGAAAGCATTATCGTCAGTGAATATAAATACCAGTGTAATGGTATAATTTGTAAATTACATCCTATGAGAGCTCATGGACCTGTCTGTGGACAGAAAGTTCCTGAAGTGAATAATCTTGGCAATTTTACTTGCTATGAATAGGCTGACATCATGATTTCATCGCAGCCAGCAACCAAGCACCATGCAGCCACTCGCTCACTTCCCCACCAGCAGGATCATTGAGAGAATTGGAAGGATAAAAGAGAACATGCACATTGAGATAAAGACATTTTAATAGGAAAAGAAAAAGTTGTGTACACAAACAAAGAAAAACAAATAATTAATCCACTGCTTCTAATGGGCAGGCAGATGTTCAGCCATCTCAGGAGTATCCATTGTGTATAACAGTGACTTGGGAACACAAATATCACCACTCCAAACATCCTGTTATTTCTTCCTCTTCTCCCCACTTTATATACTGGCCATGGTGTCATATAGTCTGGGGTACGCTTTTAGTCAGTTGTGGTCACGTGTCCTGTTTGAGTGTCCTCCCAACCTCCCAGGCACTCACAACCTCCTTGAGAGTGTGGCTGTAAGAGAAGAAGAAAAGCCTTGTATGTGTGTAAGTCCTGCTCAACAATTACAAAAATATCTCTTTATTATCAACTTGTTGATAATTTGTTCAGCACAGATCCAAACCCAGTCCTATACCAGTTACTCTGAAGAAAACTAACTCCATCACAACCCAAACCAGCAGGAATGACAAACAGAAAATAGTGATTTTATGAAGTTAGAAGTAGAGGAGCAAAAAAGGATCAACAGGCTTTTAAAAAATCTTCAAATCAATATTGGGAGTGCAAATCATTTGCACATTTGATGAAGACATGGGGATATGGTACAGAGGGGTTTAAAATGGGGGCAGAAGATATAATCCTTTTTGTATTTGAAATAAAATTATCAGCAAGAGCCTGATTTTTTTAAATTATATTATGTCACAACTTGTGATGTTCTTATTATATAAGTGTAGCCTTACAACTTGTACTCAGTTTATAAAATGTTGGTGAAGCCACATCTTCTAATATATTCTGATCAAAAATATTTTTGTCTCTGTCATAGCTGAGAAATTCTAAATCAAGATGATTTACAGAGTACTTAAAGATGTTTTCTGGAAGAAATATCAAAACTCCATGTATTATACATCCTATGATGCTGTCACTCCTTTAAACCACTGCATGAAATGCAGAGAATTTATATAAAACCACCAGAAAACTATGCCTAATGTAAATGAGACAGTCTGTTTCCCCATCTCACAGTCACTTTATGTTTTGAAAAGGTTTCAGAGATAGACTGTGAAGTAGAATGGTCTATTATAGTAATATAGACTATAAGAAATGTTAAATTTTACTAAATCTTCTGTATGTCTTCCTAAATAAGCTACGATATTCAATAATATAAATCCTAATAGGAAAAGACTAGACCAGCCCACTGATCCAATTCAGTAAGTTTTAGTATTCATGATCAGAAATTCCTTCCTGTAGAAAGAATACATGACCACTGAAGCTGCACTCAGGGAACTCTAAATTTACAAAGAGATACTATTGTACCATTTGGGGGCAAAGTTAAACAATTATGAGTCACCGAACAACACATAAATACACACAAAGAAAAAGCATGTTGTTTAAACAACTTTATTAGGAAAGTATATAGCTATTAAGTTTAGAAGAAATTAATTTCAGGCATACCTTTCCCCTTTGTTCTGCATGTCAAAAATATACTGGTAATATTAAGTGTAACAAAACAACTGTCTAAACAACATCACATATTTCCTTCTAAGATTAGCCTGTTCAGGGCAGCTGGGAACATCCCACTGCCTCTGCAATTTTTGTTGTGGCCTTAGCCCCTTCGAGGAGGAATCACTTCTCCCAGTTCCCATGGAACATAACCCCAGATAGCCTGAGATCCTAAGATGAATAAACATTAATTTGAAAATGATAACATATTGCAGATTATGTACAGAGGACCCTGCTGAGATAGTTGACCTGAGACGAAAAAGGACAACTTGTGGCTGTGCAAGAATTGTTTTATCAAGTTCTTAAGTAATTTTGTAAGTTTTATAAGAAGTTTTGTGTTATGGTTCATTCCACTGTGCCCACATTTTCTGTAATGGTTCCTCCCCTATGAGTTTGCGGTATAGCAAGTTGCTTTATGTCAATCATCCCACCCCCTACACCTGTCCTTGTCAATCCCCTCTCCCCCCCTCTCTGGGGCATTCTGTCTGTCACTTCAGGACCCCTTCCTGGACTCAGGAAAGTCCCAGGAGAGGCATGGAGTGATAGACTGGTGCCTGGGAAATCCCCTTTTCCCCTCCTGTGAGTGGTCCGATGTTTACAAGTGGACACCCCCTGTTATCCCCCCGAATTCCCTGATTTGCTGACCTGTTGTTGCCACCCCTGAATCCTCCCCCGTTGATAAGTTCAGGGAGGGAAGTTCAAAGGGGCGCTCTCTGGGCAGTTTGAAGAGTGGTGGAGCTCCCGCTGCTCGGATTGTAATAAACCATCATTAAACCTGCCTAGCAGAGAGTCACCTTTTATTCACCGCCGCAGTCATGATGCAGTCAAGGCCAGCCACCAGTGAGGAGCCGAGACCCACAAGAAGAGGTTGCCTGCTTGCAACCCCGACCAAAACGCTTTGGCCGCTGTGCAGATCTGAGCCAGCCAGGGGCCAGCACCTGCCTGGCGTGGAGGACACAGCCACAACAACTCTTAAAAGTACACATACTTTGGTTCTGATCCACCTGGTTCAACAAGCTAAGAAGCTGTTTGTCTTCTTGTATAGCCACAGTCGACCCAAAATATTCTTTATTTAAAGACACTTCTGAAGAGGGGATGAGATTTTTCTTATGGCTTGTGAGATCACCACCCAGACTGAAACTTCTCCCCAAATGCTTTATGTTATTCATATATTTGATGCTTAATCAAGCTATCCATTTCTGACACTTCTAAGTATTCACTTTTACTACACAGAATGTCTCATGATATGGTCAGGTAGAGCAATCTCCTAGCTGGAGAGTAAACACGACATTATGTATTGGCCTAGAGCTTAGTTTCCTTAAACCTGGTAAAACTATGGGGGTTCTGGAAGGAAAAATTAATAAATTTGACAAAGACTTTAATGTTTTGTGTAACAGTCTATTTACCTCTGTGTGTAGCTGTTGTAACATGAGACCTGTTTAGAAGAACTTCAGTGGATGAAGCAGGACTGCTATTTTGCTGCCAAGAAAGTTGAAAACGTCAGCTCTAAATCTTAATGGTTTCTTATCCTTTTTAGTATTTACTTTGTTTTAGTCCATAATACAGTTCCAACCAGGAATAGATTGAAAACTACTCCATGCATATTCTTTGTTCTTTTCTGCCTTTTAAAATTAAATTCTAATTTCCTAGGTTTCAGCAGTTTCCCAGCTCATCACAAAATGATGCTCCACTTCTTCTGAGAAGAGAGGTGATAACTGCTTGGTGCTGGCTAATCAAAACCAACCTACAGCTGAGCTGATCATGAATTTTGTGCTGCAACAGAGAAATAATCCTTAAGGGAATTCTATGGTGATCTGTAGTTAAAAATTAATCACATTTTCAGCATTTTGTGCTCAACATGGATATGTTTCACAGTGTATCACACACTGAGCACAGGCACATGGTATGGCTCCAGTTTTTAGCATGCTTTTGTGATGAAGAAAATGTGTCAGTCACATAAAATTTTGGCATAGAAAATAACTCTCAGTTCATGAGAAATTTTCATTTGCTTGAATTTTTGTGATCAAAAGTTTCATTAGCAGATGCATTCTAAATATTTGGTATAAAAATATATTTTATGTTTAACATCTGTTCCAAAAAAAGAAATTATGTAGATTTTTTTCCCCTCTTCTTGCATTTCTTATATTCTTCAGCATCAGGAGGTTGTCTGGGGTTGTCTCAACAGCTCCTTGTATATTTGGTGATAAGTTTCCTGTTCTTACTGATACCTCTAGATCTTAACAAAACATCCATAGTATCCTTTAGTAACAGAAACAGAGACAGATTTTGTTCTTTGCCTCCAGAGTATGATTAGAAATTTTTGAGTTTTGTACTACTAAAACCTTGGACACTATCTCTGATCTCCTGGGCCTTCCTGACTGACTTGATCTGTCAGTCAGAGCAGAGTTTCCCAAGTCTTTACATCTGAGGGCTCAGTTTTACAAAACTGCATTAAACAATCTTCCTGAAGCTTAGAAACTGTAAACATGTTATTTCCATAACTATATTTTTACTTAATTTTTTTTAAATTTGCAATTTGCTTTCAATCCATCTGTGCTTGCACAAATTCGTTTCAGGGTACAAATAAAGATGAACCCCCCAATAATTAAATAAATAATACTCTTGCCATTTTTCTGTGTCATTCCTTGATAACAATTATTCATAGAGTACATCAGATATCATAATTCTTACACTGGTCTTGTATTCTCTCTGTAAATGATTAATAGTACAAAATGTATATGAAGGCATCTGTGTCCAGTGACACCTGCTGACATTCACATAGTTAATAATAACATATGTCATTATTTATAAATGGGATGGATACCTTGCCTAAGTGCCAAATGCCACCCAGCTGCTCTCTCACTGCCACTCCCCAACAAGACAGAGGGGGAAAATAAGATGAAAAAATCATAGGTCAAGATAAAGATGGAGAGATGAGACATGAATTATGGTCATGGGTAAAACAGACTCATTTTGGGAAAAAGCCTAGTGGAGTCATTGTGCAGGAGTGATGCTCCTCAGAGCTGGGCATTGGGACCAGCGCTGTTCTACATCTTTGTCAGCAATATGGACAGTGGGATTGGATGCACCTTCCACATGTTCATTGACAGCTGTGTGGTGAAGTTGACTCACTGTAGGGAAGGGTTGGTATCCACAGGGACCTGAACAGGCTTGAGAGGTGAGCCTGTATGGACCTTCCAAAGTTCAAAAAGGCCAAGCCCAAGGTCGTGTACATGAGTTTATACAATCCAAGAACAAACACAGGCTGGACAGAGAATGAATTGAAAGCAGTTCTGAAAAGAAAAAATTGGGGTTTTTGGTTGACAAGAAGGTCAGCATGACCTGGCAATGTGCACATGTAGCCTAGAATGCCATCTATATTCAGAGCTACTTCATAAGGAGCATGTCAGGAGATCAAAGGCAGTGATTCTGTCCCTATTCTTCAGCTCTGGGGTCCTCAACACAAGAAAGGTGTGAACCTGTTAGAGCAAGTTCAGAGGAGGGCCACAAAAATGACCAGAGGTATAGAGGACCTCTTCTATGGAGATAGGTTGAGAGAGATGGTTGTGCAGCCTGGAGAAGAGAAGGCTTTGAAGAGACCTTGTAGCACCTTCCAGTATCTAAGGGGGGCTACAAGAGCTGGAGAGGGATTTTTACAAGGACATGTAAGGATTAATGGCTTTAAACTGACAGAGTGAGAGTTCAGATTAGCTATTAGGAAGAAAGTCTTAACTGGGAGGGCCATGAGGCACTAGAACAAGTTGCCCAGAGGAGCTTTGGATGTCCCATCCCTGGAAGTATTCAAGGCCAGGTTGGATGGGGTTTTGACCAGCTTGATATATTAGAACCCCAGCCTGTGGGATGGGGATTGGAAATAAGAGGTCTTCAGGATCCCTTCTAACCCGAACCATTCTATGATTCTAAGATTCTATGTATGTATCTCATATTGCTCCCAGACATCTCAATAGAACAAAGCTCTTCTTTTTAGTCAAGTGATGTACAAGTCTGTCATAAGCAGCTCCAGTACCTACAGTGGCTGATACATATGCTTTATCTTATGTGCTTATTTTAGGATGAAATGGATAATAATCCAGAGGTATTTGTTTCTATTGATTAAAATGGGGACATCAGTCTTAATCACTGGGTAGAGTGCAAATTGTAAATTCAGTTTTTCCTGGGTTATTCCCATGTTTATTCCTTTTTGATTTACTGTATTAAAAACAAAACCAAGACAAAAGCCAACAAGACAAAGCCCTTTATTGAGTCAGGCCTAGAGTAATATCTATAAATGTTGCATTTAAAAACTCTTGCTCTCAGAAGTTATGCAGTGTCAAAAGAGGGAAAAAACCCCTCTTTTTATCTAATTCTGTTACTTGTCTGAAAAGGGAGAAGAAAGAAAGGAATTATCATCAAAAATATTGAGATCTCAGCTGGTGATCTGGAACAATAGCAAACACATTATACTTAAGCAGGAAACAGCAACCTTTAATTCAATAGTTTCCAAAATTATAAGTTAAGAATTTTGAATTTTCTTTTTCCCTGGTTTAATTGAAGACAAAATGTTAACAGATACGTCCATGAGGTAATATGTGGGGTTTTTTTCTTCCTTAACCAACAGGAATTTGTTACTGAAAACAAAATTGTTACAACACAGCAAAGTTCCAGATCAATCCTTACAGTGCAATGCCCTCCACTGTGAACAAATAAATGGTATGTGTGAAAGGTAATTAGGTAGTGGCTTGGAAATAATATTATATCATCATAGCAGAGAGTCACAGGTCATGCCCATACTGTGCAACAGAGGGAAGTGCAGACTTCCTTAACTGGCCCTGACTGATTCAGCTCTGCAGCAAGCAGCGGGAGAGCTAAACCCAAGCTGTATTCTGTTTGGGCTGATTAATCATGCTAACAGGGATATAGTGTTACTGGGACTGAATCATGAAGACATGCTGGGTGTTATGCTGCACCATGGAGAAATGATTTCTTGAGCCAATGAGAATGAATATCTCTATCAAAACATTGTATTCTGCAGCACAGTCTTTGTAGGTTTCAAAGGGGATTTTTCCAGTTTTGGTGGTGGGGTTTTTTTGTTTGTTTGTCTGGGTGTTTTTGTTTTTTTTAATTGCAACAAAATAGGTTTGGGTTGGTTCTTTCTTTTTCAGGAGGAATTATATAGGCCTTCTTATTAAAATAAATTAAAGGATCTCTTAACTGGAAGTGAATTTTGGAATAATCCAATCACTGTTTCTTCAAATTTTAGTGTTTTTTTGTGATAATGCGATGTTAGTTTGCTTTGAATAAACTGTCTTCTGATGTTGCCATGAAATCTCTTAGGTTTCAGGGCTTTAATATGACACAGATTTCAAAAACAGTTATATTTTATGTAGGTATAGAATCACTGAATCTTTGGAAAAGTTAGAAAAATAAGATCATAGACTGCAACCTTTCACTGAGCATTGCCTTGTCAAGTAAACCATAGCTCTAAGTGGCATGTTCAGTCGTAGCCTGGATATTTCTAGAAAAAGTGACCACCTTCCTTGGTGGCCCACTATGAAGTTTTACCACCCTTTCAGAGGGAAAAAAAAAAAAAAAAATCCACATATCTAATCAAAACCTACCATGGTACAGGTTGAGGATTGATTTTCTCTCATCCTGTCACTTGTCATGTGGGAGAAGAGACCGGCATCCAGTTCAATACTTTATCTTTTCCGCTAGTTGCAGAAAGTGATACAATCTCCCCTGAGCCTCCTTTTCTCCAGGCTAAATAACTCCAGAGATGTCAGCAGATCCCAATAATACTTACTCTCTGGAGACTTCTTACTTCATTGCTCTTCTTTCACTATAATCCAGAGCTTCAATTTCTTTCTCCCAGTGGGGGGCCGAAAAGCGGTGCAAAGTATTTGAGGTATAACCTCACCAATTACAGGGGGATGATCAATGCCCTTGTCCACTGGTTACACAATTGCTGATACAAGCCAGGCCACCGCTGGCTTTCTTGGCCACCTGGGCACACACTGGCTCATGTTCAGCTTCTCACATTCAGCTGGCTGGCGACCAGCACTCTCTGGTCCTTTTCTGCTGGGCCACTTTCCAGCCATTCTGCTCCCAGCCTCTAGATCTTCATGGGATTGTTAGGGCCCAAGTGCAGAACCTTGCACTCAGCCTTGTGGAACCTCATGCAGTTGGTCTTGGCTCATTGTTCCAGCCTGTCCAGAAACCTCTGCAAAGCTTTCCTGCTCTCCACAGGTTGACTCTTCCACCCAAATTAATGTTGCGTGCAAAATTACTGTGGATGTCCCCTCACTCAGGAAGTTGATAAACATATTTAATGGGACTGGCACCAGTACTGTGTAGGAGAAGAGAATACAGGCAGCCTTATCTCTGATAAGTTACAGCTGTATCCAGTAAGTGTCATGGGTTGGTACAGTTTGGTTTTTTTAGTTACAGAGGAATGTAGAATGATTCTCTGGGTCAGGACCTGGGAATTCCTTTAGAAAGGACAGGGATCTATCAGAGGGTTAGTTGGAATATTGGCATCTGTTTTGACCACTGAAAATGGTTGGCTATGACTTTGGGTAGTACCATATAAAACCCCTTGATTTCCTGTAGGTGGGTGTTTTCCTTCTTTCTTTTGGTGAGAGAGAGAAAGGTAACATCGAGCTGGGCCTGCTGCTCCCCTCTTTTGGGGTGGAGCTGGCCTGAGGCTTGGCCGGATTCCATCAGCTCCCGGGTGGTGGCGGGGGGAGGCGGAGAGGAAAGGTCGCTGCTTTACAACAACTACTTTCTCTGAACTTCCCTGGAGCAGGGAGAGATCTCTGCCGGGCCCCTGATAAGAGTTATGGGCACCATTTAGGCTGAGGCCACCCTGATTTACACTGAGGGGTGGGCTGAAAAGGTGTTTAAGATCCTGCCTGTTTTTTTGTGATTCCGGACTGCCCAGGTGCTCCGATCTCTGATGTTTTTGTGTGAGTGCTTCCTCCCTCACCAGCGCGGCCTTGAACGTCTAATACCACAAAGTACCGCGGGAGAGAGGAGACTCTGGGCAGTTATGTGGGAGACTCCTGGCAATATGAACCTTCCAGAGCTCTGCCCTTCTCTGAGAGAAAAGAAAGGGACAGAGTGAACATAAAGAAGAAACAGGATAAAGTCAGTAGAGAAAGAGTGAAAAGACTATTGGGACAGAGGGTTGAAGAGTTGGTTGTTCCATTCTTACTTGAGCCATGGAAATGAAGTCTATATTTAGGTCATTCCTTAAATCATGGGAAAGATAAGCATTTGGAGAGATGATTGTTTAGATTTGTGTGTGGATTTGAGCAAAGGTGTTTGTGATGGACTAAGTAATATTAATCCTATAAGATGCTTGAACAGAGATAAAGATGAGAAGCCCTCTGCACCAGTGAAGAAGTGAGAAGATATCTCTGTACCTTGAGATGCAGAATCCTTTGGTTTTGGAGTTATTCATCTTTAAAAGGTGACACCCCAGTATGCAAAAGTCTAAGACTCATGACCCATAAGCAGCTTGGGAAACTGCTCCTGGGAGTGTCACAAAGGCAGGTTTCTCCGGGCGGTTGTTTTTGTGCCAGTTAAAAAATCCACAAGAGAACTGTTCTAAGTTGTCAGTGGGATCCATGACTCTAAGAGAGATTCTTCCCCTAAAGAATTGATGAAAGACTATTGTCAGATAGTGAAACTGACTGAAAATTACAAGTTTTGTCTCTTTATGTTGTTTTGTAAGAAAGTGAACAGTTTGTAAGGAGAGGGAAGAGTGTTTTTGGAGTTTCATTCTGTTTTGTTTTCATTTTTTTCCCAGCTTTCTTTTTCTATTCTTTTAGTGTGTGTTAATAAATCTATTTGTACATTTTTGAAGTTGAGCATGCTTTGTTTTTCTCCTAGTCTCTCTCCCACAGAAAAGGAGTGAGTACTAAGACCAGAATTTAGTGAACGTGGAACCACTACATTAAGGATGAGTGAGATAAAAGAGGGGATTAGCTGGTAAGGGGAGGATTATCATGCAGGATGAACCTTGAGGAGCATGATGCAGGATCCTGAGGAGAGAGAATTCTTGCTGTGAAGTCTGTCTGGGTCTGCAGTTTGAGTCCATTGTTGGAACCTGCAGCCACAGTCTAGCTAGGTGAAAACCTGCAGTCAGAGTCTGCAAACTAATATATGCAGTTGTAGTTTAGCAGGAAATAGCCAGCAGTCAGAGGCTGCAAGGAAACATACAGTAGGCACTTGCTGCTGCCAGAGTCAGGGAATAGTTGGAGTTAATATGAATAAGCTGTGAAGAGGAATAAACCAGGACTCTTTATGCTGTGTTTAACAAGAAGTCTGTGCCTCGGCTCATTTTTACCCTCTAACAAGAAGGCTACTGCAGCAATACTGGGTCTTTGGGGAACATATTTGTAACCACCCACTAACTGGATTTAACTCCATCAACATCTCTTGGGATGAAAGTCCCACTTTTCCCAAGAATACTGTTATTTGAAGATTACAAAGTGGAAAAGACAATAATTTTCTATCTTGTTGAGACAAGTTTATGTATGTAAAGGTTTCAAACAAACCCCATACTAAATTCCTGAGTCAGAGCAGAACAGTTTTACAGCAAGTCAAACACTGATTCTCATACATTATCAATTGCTTTAGCTCTCCTTTTCTTGTCAATATTTTGGTAATATGATTGGACAGACAGGCAGGTGACTGCTGTCTTGTGTCCTAAGCAGAGTAATTTAATAGTAATAATAAAAAGAAAAGGTGAGCTATTCTGAGCTTGCACATTTCTACTGCTTATACAATGCCAGATGTGTGCAAGGCACACCAAATTTTCCTTGTGCCATAATATTTGTTTCTTTAGTTTCTTTAGCAGAATAAAAATGATACATATTTTATAGGCTTATAAATGTGAAACTTTCATAAAGTACATTCAGTAAGTTGCCAAATAAATCAGGAACACACTTTAAAAATGTATGAACAGTTGCCTGCTTTCATATATAAATTCACTTAAACAAAATCTGTATATGTCAGTTTTAGTAACTGAATTAAAGCTATATATCTAACCTACAGTCCTCCTAGCTTTTCTGTAAATCTTCTTTATTGTCAGAAAAACAAACCTTTAGGTAAAAACTTATGACAATGGATCCTTCTTTCCACAGTAACTTTTTTTTTTTTCACTCTGACAGTAGCCACAAAGTGACATATAAGGTCTGAAAATACCACCTACATCAATATTTAATGAAGTGTGATTGCTGACTTCTTTTGCTTTGTGTGCAGTAAAAATAAATGTTTCCATTGTAATTTTCAACCTGTATCCGCATTTATTAACACAACAAAACATCACATTTGGGAAGGGAGGAACTAAACATAGAATCAGAAATCCATTTTACAAATAAAGCTGTTGCCAATTCCATGTTAGTGCATTCTTAGGTTCAGTTTTCTAGTTTTCTTTTGCACTCACAATGCTAATTCACAAAGCCTAGCTAAAATATTCCTAGCTATGGAGACAGTTTCCATGCATGCAAGTGATTGTTATCAGCATCAAAGAGAGCAACACAGTCATCAAAGGGAGTAATCGTTGTATTTAGGGCTCATTTATTCTTTTTGTACATGACAAGTTTCTACATCCTTTGCCATAGTTTAATAGCATTCGGTACAGTGGTAAGGATATAAAACCACATATTAATCCTGAGATTGCTTGAGTAATGGGCTTATCCACAGTGTATGCTGAGACTGGTGTTCTGTGTATTGCCATCTGACACTATTCAGGTGTCAGGAGATCCATTTCCGTCTCTTTCTCTGAAACAATAACAAGAAAGATCCAGCCAAAGAAAAAACATGATAAGGTGTCCTTGAGGGCTTCTTCTAATAGTTGGCACAATGGTTGATATTACTCAAGTAGGGCAGAGTTATTCAGATGACATCATTTTCCAGACCTTACAAATGTGTAAAGACAGCAGGGAATATTTTAACTTCTTGCTGTAGCCCTAGCACAGATTAAGAATATAACCTTAATATACATAACTCAGCTCTTCACTGTTGAAAAAATGCTTATGCTGTAATGATTCTCAGCAACTTCAGGCTGAAGAAAGATGAGTCTGAGATAATTCAGATGTCTAAATTGCTAAGGGCACTGTGGTAGACAATCACCAAGATGTGAATACAACTACTGCCCTCTTCCTCTAAGTCTTACTCACATATCTTTGTGAACATCTTCATAATTCTGGATAGCTCCAAGGCTACTGGAAATTTCTAATTTCTCTTTCTTGCTCAGAATAAACAGTACCTAATAATACAGATTGTCCTACCAAAATTAATAGTATTTTTGATAATGGTGCAAAATCATAATGAGATCTTACCCCATATTATCCCTAAAATCAAAATATAAAGCTATTGTTTTGAAAGAAATTTAGTGAGGTGAAAAATTAGACACGTTGCAGAACTCATGTAGTTGTATTTAGTTCTATAAAACCAAGACGATTTTTCATTACCAGTTTCATTCTTTCCAGAGAAGGACCAGGAATCCCAGTGGACAAGTTTAACATGCGCTGTAGCTTTGTAGGGGAGAAAGTCTGCCTGAGCATTACAAGATGAACCAGGTAGAGTAATACTATCAGTTTCAAGGTGATGATTTTTCCCCTCTGTGGCTTGTCTTTCTCACAAAGCTCTCCAGCTCCATTCTCACCCCAGCTAGCTTGAGAGACAAGCCGCAGTTGGAAGGAGTTTCCTCGAGGTCCCAAAAGCCAGGAGGCAGCCGAGAACCTTTCCCTTAGCAGAGAGAGCGAGACCCTGTTGATGGCAAAGGAAGATCTGCACTTGCTCTGGGGAGTGAAATCAGGGCTTTATTCAGCCTTTCTTCTGTGGTGCTGCCCCAGCCTGGGTCAGGAGCACTGTCCTACTGCCTGAACCAAGAGGAAGCCCAGCCGCATAGTCTGGGATTTATATCCAGGGAAGGGGCTAAAGGCGGGGAGAAGTCTATATCCAGTCGGGGATAGGGTGGAAGTGGAACAAGGTTGGATTACATTCAAGGAAGGGGACTGGGGAGATGGGCTGGGGGAAGGGCAGGGACAAACTTCAGGTTATTAAATTTTTTAGGGGAAAAGGGAGGGTACGGAACAAGCCATTATAAAACCCTATATAAAAATGAAATACAATATGAAACCAAATAACACACAGCAACACCCCTCCATTTGGCACTTGGGAGAGTAGCTCATCAGGATGAGAATCATCAGGATGCTCAGGGACTGGAGTACTTGATGTATGAGGAGAAGCTGAGAGCTGGGACTAATGTAAGAGGAGATACAATTGTGCTTCAGCTACTCTGTGGTAAAGTGTAGGGGGGAAAGACTTGAACCTGAAGTTGCACAGTGATAGGACAAGGAGCAATGGAGACACAAGATGCCATATAGGAAATTTCAATTAGATCTGGAGAGGTTTTTTCCATGAGGGTGTTTTAACATGGGCTGCTGAAGAAATAATGGAACCTTCATCCTTGAAGATGCTCATAACTCAGCTGAGTGCTGTGGCCAACCTGATCTATACTGACCTTTCTCTGAGCAGGTGGATGGACCAGATGTTCCTCACATGACCACTTCAATCTAACATATTCTAAAATTATATAATTACATGATTATAGGAAAACTTTCAGGTTCAGAGAGTTATCTAGTCCTGTTTCTGTGACATGTTATCTATCAAACCAGTCATCTCCTTATAGAATTTTATTAAATGGTCAAACATGACTCCCCTTTAGTGAATTCGTGCTGACAATCCTTGATGATTTTCTTGTGTTCATATGTCTGGAAATGGCTTCCAGGATTAGCTGCTTCATGAAATGTTGCGTGTGTTGTAGTGGTGTGGGATTTGTTTTCATTTTTTTTGGTTTTATTGTATGTGCTGTTAATTTATGGTTAGTTCTATGTACCCTCGTTTATTCCCCCTAATGGTCTTTCCCTGTTTTTCTCCCCTCCAACCGTTATATGTTAGTCCTCCACTCCCCGCTCCTCTGGGGTCTGCCTGTCATCTCAGGGCCTTTCCCTGGAGCTAGAAAGTTCTTCCAAGGGCATCGAGTGATAGGTCAGATCCAGAGGGGGTCCCTCCCCATCATTTATGTTTGGTTTGTGAAAATATCATTCATCTGTGTGACCCCTCCCTGGTGATCCCTGATTTGCTCACCCCCTGCCTCTTCTCCTGGTTCCACCCCGAAATAAAAGCTTCTGGCAAGCAGCCTGGGGGCTCTGCCTGGGCAGTTACCTGGAGGTCAGGAGGTCCCGTGCCGGGGCTCCAATAAACTCTCGTGACCCGCTCAGCAGAGTCCGCCTTTCTATCTCCTTTCGTCATTGCCCTGCACCACCTGTGCCTGCTGCCGAGGTCATGTGGGAGCCAAGGCCCCACAGGATGGGATTAGCTGGCACGGTCAGCTGTCCGTACCTTTACACGCCGCGGTGCCTGAGCTAGCCAGAGTGAGCGTGGAGACCACGCAGAAGGCACCGCAACAGCATGTCAACTACATTCCAAAGTTAGTTAAATGAATGCATAAATTGATTACATACATTTGCCATGTATGCAAATTTGTGTTTGGTGAACTCCTTTGAAGAATATTGAAAATTTATCATTTAATTCTAAAAGTTAAGGTTGCAGATGTACTAGCTAAATCCTTATCCTACAATATATTGACGCACAAATTTATGTGGCATATCTCTAAGAAAAATATCTGTTAATAAATCATCTGGTGTACAATGTGCAATTCAATCATAGGTTGGCATAGAAACTAGGTTCAACATTCTCCCTAGAAGAGAGAAAGTAGTACAAAATCTTTAACATTTGCAAGCTGTTACTCTTAACTGCTTTATACTCTCAAAACTGAGGTTTACTGTCTAGAGACACTTATAGTAAACTAAGCCAAATAAATCAAGATGACTGCAATTCTTACCATGAATCCTTACTGGCTTCTTTCCAAAATAACTATAAAATGTTGCAATTGAGAGTTTGGCTTTACTATATGTTTTGTCTTTATTCTTACCTCAATCTACATACCGAAATCCCCTGTTTAGTTTTAGGGATCCTTCAGAGTTGAACTAATTTGATCAATATTGGTAAAGTGAATGTTGGTGTTGCTCAGAATAATAATATTTAGGGGACTACAGCAAAACTTCTCACTCATTACATGTTATGTGATTTTTTTTGCAGTCATTTCACTCACCCTGCTTTTATTGAGTTTCAGTAACTTAAATGTGACAATATGATCCAACCTCAGTAGTGCAGATCGACTGAGCATAAAAAAATGAACATGCTGTCCCATTAAGAGAGATAATGTTACATATGTAAATATCACCTTTGGAGATGGTGTTTGGAGATCAAACCCCATATTTATTACAATCCTGTAGTCAGCACAAGATAGATAAATGAATCAAGTTAGATAAATTTGGTCTTCAGTTTGTAACAAATTTCTTCCAAGTATCAGTAATGAGAATTATAGAAAAATAAAAAAAGTACAATGCTAGACAATATTTAAGGAAATTAGCAGATGTATCTTATTAGTATTATAAGTATTATTTTTCAAGTATATATTTTGATTATGTCGAGACTGAATATGTTTAAATTACTATAATTGCAGCTTCAGGGATCAAGCTCTGTTATACATGTGTAAAAGCTCTTTTTAAAATGAAAGTGGAATAGAATAGATTATTTTTAATAATTTCCAAAATCACCAAAGTTTTGTGTTAGTAGATTTACAATTTCTTAGCTCAAATGTTAAATACATATTAGAATAATAATGATTTTAAATTAGATGATAATAATGTGTTTTTCTTGTAACAAAACTAAATTAGTATACATTTCTTTATATAGATGAATATATTATATATATATTACTTGTATGGATATATATATATTACTTGTATGGATATATATATTTCTATGTTGTGGGAGATTAGGGACAGGCGGCCAGAAGACATCGCGTTGTACGGGTAGACAGAACCCCTCCCTCAACACTTTGTTGTTTAGTAAGGTAAGCAACACGTAACTTGTAACGTAAGCAGGTGGATGTGATGTAGCAAACAGAGGTTTTATAACTCCATGTAATCAGTTAATAAAACGCCATTTGCCGTCCACCACATCGGTGTCTGTGAGCTGGTGGCCCGAGCAGCCTGGGTGTGGCTGCCGTGTCGTTCCTGAACCAGGTCGCTACACCTCAGCGGAGGCAGCACTATGTTTAAAAGAGGAGATAATAGTGACCAGAGTGCATATTAGGAAAAGGGAGAGATGGAGAGTGATAAATATTAGAAGCTTCATTTCTGTTTTAATATGAAAATATTCCTAATTCTGTGCATCTCTATTCCTTGGTATGAAAGCACTGAAACTGGAGAGAAGAAATGTTGTCATAGGAAATGTTATATTGAGACATGGAGATACAACAGTAACACAGTAAATAGTATAGCTTTTCCATTCAATTATAAATAATCTTTTAAAGGAAAATGACTTTGTTATTTTTAAGTGGAAAATAATTATTTTTGTTTCTATGAACATATTTAGGAAAACAATTTGATTATGTATTTTAAATGCTTCAAGCAAATGAAATGAAAAAAAATAAACTGTTTAATCTGTGGTGGTGTTTTTTTTTTTGTTTTTGTTTTGTTTTTTTTGTGTTTCCAGTTGTGTCCACATTTTCACACTTTGATAGACACAGCCTTGATTGCTGGAGTTGGTTCTGTGTTATAGATACTATTCAGTACCTAACTCCAGAAATCTTGGTTCTGCCCACCAAAGGATTAAATGGCATCCACACATAAAAATCTTTGCTCTTTCACTGCTTTTATTAACAGAAGTGATATTTTATATAATGGAATGTAAATGGCTCAGAAAAATAGAATATACTGTTTACTTTATCTGTAAAGTAGAAGGAATCGAAGAGGAAATAATTGCATCTTGGGAAACCTCAGCTGTGTTATCTCCTGGAAAATGGCTGAAGGCATGTCTTTTTTCACCTTATGTAATAATTTAATACACTTAATATGACATTATAATGAAAGAAACATTATTATGAGAGAAGGTTATGAACCTTTGGTATATTTTCTAGAAGATCTGTTTCTTATACTGATATTTTTGGGCTACGACAGATGAAACACTGGTAGTGTTATATATATCTTATTATTTTAAGATGTACAAGGTTTGCCTCAAGCCACAGCAGTGATTCTCAAAATGATAGGAAACATTTAATCAGATGAAAGACACTCTATCTCTGCTGAAACAAAGTACGTAGTTAAGTTTAGAATGATTAAAATGTTGAACTTCACATAACTTTTTGAACCATGAGGCAACAGAGGAAGCAGAATTTCCTTTTACCTTCAGAGGTGATTACCTACAATCTTAGGGTAAAAATCTATGATTGAGTCACAGTAGTTTGGCATTTCATGTTGTTTCAGGAGGGTATCTACATACCATATGGGTAGCTTCGTCATAAGATATGTTTACATTAAGCAAATGCTACACAAATAATGTAGGAGTACAAACACAGCAGAAGATATTTTGATATTTTATAGATATTTGAAATCCCTGAATCATGCTGCAATGCATGATTAGCTTAATCATGGCTGCAACGACTCAAATACTCTCAAGAGCTTTTGTGAACAGTCCAGTTATGGTGGTCAGAGAGAAGACAAAAGCAGAGCATCAAATGCACTATCTCAGGCCTTAGTGGTTTTTTTATTTTGTTAATTTGTTGTTGTTGTTGTTTTGGGGGTTTTTTAATTTGTTTGTTTTTGTGTGTGTGTGTGTGTGTGCATATATCTCATAACATATCCTTCATTCTCCTGGAAAGTCATAACATTAAAAAAAAAAAAAGAGCATTAGGGAAGGGATAAAAAGAGAACATTGAAGTATAAATTATATTCATTACCAAAGACTGAACATCTAGAACCCAGGAAATAGATGTGACAAATACACTATAAGCCACTGTACAAAAACTATGCCATGCACCTTTTTTTTTTCCTTTTCTGATTTCAGTTTTCTCTGCTTTGATATGTAATATTTGATATCCAAGAGAAACAAATGTATGAAGACTTCCTGTGTTTTCTCTGCTTCTTAGAACTTAAGGTATTTGTGAAAGTCTTCAGCTGCCATGAATTTCAAAATATAATTAGGTCAATCACATCATCATGGTCTTAAAATAATAAAAAATTAAGAATTAGTCTAATACATCGTGGTGGTGCAAGAACTGTTTTATTAGGTTTTTATAAGAAGTTTTATGTTATAGTTCATTTATTTCACTGTATCTCCAGTTCTGTAACCCTTTTGAGCTTTCTGTATAACAAGGTGTTGTGTATCAATCATCCCACCCCCCACCTGTCCTTGTCCATCCCCTTTCCCCCCTGGCTCTGGGACAGCCTGCCTATCACTTCGGGACCCCTCCCAAGACTGGGAAATCTCAGAGGGAGAGTGTCGAGTGATAGGTTGCCCCGGGGCGGATTCCTTTGCCCTTGGTGTCAATGGTCCGAGGCTTGGAGGTGGACACTCCTTGTTGCCCCCTGAATCCCCTGATTTGTTGCCTTGTTGTAACCCCCCCTGAACCCCTCCCCCAGTTATAAGGTGGAGGGGGGAGATCCAAACTCGCTCTGGCTGGCGGTTTGGGCTAGCTGTGGTGCTACCGCAGTCCGGCCTGAATAAACATCTTTTAACCTGCTAAGCTGAGAGCCATCCTTTTCTTACTGCCGCTGCCGTCATGACACTATTTGGTCCAGCTGCTGCTGAGAAGCCGAGCCAGCAGGTAAAGATAACCTGCGTGCCTCTCCGGACTGGGAACATACTGGTCGCTGTGCAGATCTGAGCCAGCCAGAGGCCGGCGTCCACCCCGTGTGGAGACAGAACCAGCTACAATACATAATATATTTGGTGGTTGGTACCTATACACCTCCTAGTTGTAAGGCTTCAATCAGCTTTTGAAATACTAATATTAAATCAATAACTAGATCCTTTTGGATTAAAAAACAACAGAGCTGAAGGGGAAATACACTTTGTCTTACAAAACAGCTGAATGCTAAAGATTCTCAGCAGGTTATAAGAAAGTAGCTACTGTGCTAAGATGTTTGCATCTCCAAGAATGCTTTCTTTCCAAGGGTCTCTTTTACATTTCAATAAATTTTAGATAATATCTTGATTACATTTTTTATATCTAAAACATGGTGTAAAGATTATAGTGTATATTCTTTAACTCAAATTCAAATTGTTCCATTAACAGAATTTGTTTATGTAACTGATTAACTGTAATCAAATTAGGTCAAACACTGTTGACACAGTTTGGAGCTGTAATTGGTTTCTCTAATTGGTAACTATAAACCAGAATGCAATCAGCTCAGAGTAACTACACTCTGCGTTATTAACCGGTAAAGTTTGGGATCTCTTGGGAAAGCTTTTCAAACTGTTAGCTATGAAAAGGATTAAACAGCCTCGTTATGCTGTTTTGAAATTTATTTTTTAGAGCCAGCCATACAGAAGTGTAAGAACATATTTTTGTCAAACAGTAAGCAATAATGTTAACAGCTCTACCTTGATCTGGAAGCCTGCACCTCAGAGAACAGTTTCGAACATTATATACTTTTCCTTAATGTAACTGAAAAATCAGCCTGGCCTAAATGTGATCAGGTTGTGTGTATCCTTTAAATAGTTCTATCTCTAGTTAATAGAATTATGCAGAAGCGCAGAAAAGCCAAACAACTTTAAACCTAAAATTCTTTATGTAAAACCATTAGGAAAAAAAAAAAAAAAAATCTGCCTGCTTGTTTGGGATGATCAAGTATATATTCTACTCTCAGGACAAAACTCACAGGAAAAAGTATGTGACCACTTCCAGTGGCTGGAGTAAGACTGATCCTAATTTGCAAAACCTCATGAAAGTAGCAACTTTTGTGGAATTTCTTCACGAGACTAGACTGTTGTAATGCATTAATTGTGTTATGTTTATTGGATTGGTAATCTGTATCATGGGTTGTCCTTACTCAGCTGTAACCCAACTCTTCCCCTCCCACTTCTACTCATTGGGTAATATCTTGTCCCTGCCTCTGGGCCCTGCTCCCTGGGGGAAAAGGCCCCAACAGGGGGGGCGAGGCCTCTCTGGCACTGGCAAGTCATCAGGACTGCTCCAGCCAAGCAGGACAGGACTCGAGAATAAAAGCTGTAAAATCCCACCCAAAGCCAGAGAGCAGACTCTTTACCTTTTGCCATCGGTGGTCGTCTAGTCTTGTGGGGAAATACTACAACTGGCACCTTACATGCGGCTCGAAGCCACAAAAGGTTCCCAAAAAGCTGGAAGAACAACTCAGGGAGCAAGTGGCTGAGGAATCTCATGCAGGCACGTAAGTCATGAAATGTAGCCCACCCACACAGAGACACAGACCTGTCAGGCTTGGCGTTTGCCGTGGAGTCTCCAAAACACAGGATTCCACAGGCAGTGCTGTAGTTTTCTCCTTTGGACTTAAAAGAACCCATTGGAGAGCTGCAAAGAAGCCCCCAACCGGCAGGCTGCTCCCAGGCAAGGTGACCACATGTTCGTGGAAAGATGACCCTGGGATCCGGGACTGGAAGCTCTTTTTGCACCAAAAAGGGTCAGTCTCAGGCAAAAGGAGTGATTGGGAAAGAAAGGAAAGGAGCACTGGATTTTTCGTGAGTGCCACTTTTGGTTTTCTAAGGGAAAATCTTTTTCAGAGGCAGTATTCCTCAGAGAAAAGGGTTTTTTTCTCTTTTGGGGAAGGTTTTTGCTTTCAGAATAAACCTTCATAGTGCTTTAATAGCACACTTCTTTTGGCAGCCTGGTAGGGTGGAAAAGGAAACTGTTTCCCCTTTGGGCTTTTTTTTCTCTCCAGACAGGTTTCTTTTTCCTTTCAGTTTTTCAGTCACAGTAAAGAGGACACAGAAACTCAAAATCTGAGCCAAAAATGGGTGCTAGGCTGTCTGTGTCTCAAAAAGGAGTCTGTTACCACATTTTAAGTGCCTTGGATGATGGCGAGACCCCTTGTTCAAAGAAACAGCTGAAAAAATTAACTCTGTGGTTGTTTTCTCAGTTTCCACATTTATCATTAGAGCAAATAAGCTTCCCAGAATTTTGTGAGGCTATAACAAAAAAAAAAAAAAAAAAAAAAAAAAAAAAAAAGTTGAATCTGGCTCCTCTAATAATAAAGAATACGCAAATTTTGCTTTTTATAGCTTAAAAATTAAGTTTGCATTGCAAAAGCAAAATAAATAGGAAAAAAAAGCCAGTTCTTTGTGAATTTTCCCCAGCTTGTACCTTTGTAGGCAGTCCGAGTGCTCAAACCTCCCATCTCAGTGGTCACCAGGTGGGGAGGTCACAAGATGGAGGGGATGCCTTTGTCCAAAATGGCCGAAGCCATGTGCTCCCAAGCTTTGAGGAGCTTCTCCCTTTGTCTGACCCCTCCTTCCCGCAATCCCTTTCGCAATTCCTTCCTCTCCCCAGACCCCTCCCTCCCTTTGGTGCTGCCCCTGGCACCGCCCTCTCCTCTGACTCTGCCCCCTGCCCTCAAACCTCCACCCTCCGACTCCTGCCCATGTGACTCAAGCCTCCAGCCCCTCCCTGCCCCTGGTTCCCACAGTTTCCCTGCCCACAATCCCAGTTCCCACGCCCTGGAGGGAAAAGGGGGGGGCAGCCGGGAATCCAGAAGCAGGAAGCGATCCCGGCTTTTCTGCCACCCCTTTCACATATCAACAGTCAAAAAGAGGGGGTGCTGTCCACAGTAATTGGGACCCCTTCCCCCAACAAGCGATTCAGGATTTATGCAAAGCTCAGGCCAAATTTGGATATGAAAGAGAATACTTTTGCAACCATTTAAAAGCAAATTTAGCAAGGAATACTGCAGTTCCCTTTGACCTCCAAAAAAATATGCTTACTGAGCTTTGGCAAAATCCTGAAATGGCTGTTGATAATAAGGATCTGCCAATTCAATTAGCAGCCCAGCCTGATAGGTCTTTCCAACCTTACAGTAAAATAAAGCAGCTTCCATCAAAACCTTTGGTAACATTTGTGGAGTGATTAACCCGAGCTATCGAGTTACAGGTTAAGAATGAAGGAGCCCAGGAAAAGGTGCTGGAGGAGATGGCTCTGGTCGATGCAAACGAGTGGTGCAAGGCAGCTATCCTTAGCCTGTCTATAGAACCGGCTTCAGCTTTACATGACATGCTCCAGGTGTGTGCCAGGAAGATTCCTTTCATAAAAGCTCATCAAAACCACAGTTCCAGAGTCAAGCTGCCACAAAAAACCGCTGCTGCAGGCACCGTTGCCTCCTGTACCTGTGCCATGGCCCCCCCCCCCCAAAAGAGGAACAACATGTCTCCTGTACAACCTCAATGCCCTTTAAAGAAGAAATTTCTGGACTTTTGGGACAATGGGGGCGGGAAGTCTCAAAGGTCCAAAGGGATTTTTTTTTAAAAAAAATAGAGACTGTAAATGTTAAACTAAATAATCCTGCTTTAACCAGTTCTGCCTTTCAGCAAGTCACCACATGTAATAGTAAAGGATCCAGTGACCAGAGAAACAAAAAGTCCTCATGATCAGGTCACCTGGGGTTGTGGGTACGCCTATGTGTCCACTCCCCCAGGTCTCAAGTGGGTGCCAGCTGAGTGGGTGAAACCCTTCATCCCTAAAACTACAAAGCCACCTGCAGAGGCTCCACAAGTGGCCAGTGCTGCCTGGAGGAGGAGAAAGTGCCGAACCTTCTCCTTCTAATTATCATTATTCCTTAACAGTGCTTTTCTAAAGAGTTTGTTTGCACTAAAGATCATTTTTCTTCTGCAACTTTAAAGGTACTCAAGGTCTGAATTCTGATCATCTCCCACGAACCGAGTCTTCCTCCTTCTTAATTTAATAAGAAATGGGGAAATGTTGTAATGTATTAATTGTGTTATGTTTATCGGATCGGTAATCTGTATCGTGGGTTGTCCTTACTCAGCTGTAACCAAACTCTTCCCCTACCACTTCTACTCATTGGGTAATGTCTTGTCCCTGCCTCTAGGCTCTGCCCCCTGGGGGAAGAGGCCCTGACAGGGGGGGCGAGGTCTCTCTGGCACTGGCAAGTCATCAGGACTGCTCCAGCCAAGCAGGGCAGGACTCAAAAATAAAAGCTGTAAAATCCCACCCAAAGCCAGAGAGCAGACTCTTTTGCCATCAGCGGTTGTCTAGTCTCGTGGGGAAATACTACACTAGACGACCGCTGATGGCAAAAGGAAAGAGCCTGCTCTTTGTCCGGGGGGGGAAATATTTCTTTATTCTCCAGTCCTGCCCTGCCTTGGCTGGAGATCTTCCCTGATCACTTTCCGGTGCCAAAAAGAGATCACCCCCACCATGTTGGGGCTTTTTCCCCGGGGGGCAGGGCCTAGAGGCAGGGACGAGACACCACCCAATCAGGGATAGATTGGGTGGGGAACAGAGTTGGGTTACATTTCAGTGTGGGGGATGGGCACTGCTGGACAAGGACAGACCACGTGATACAGAGAAAAAAATTACAAATCCGATGAAAAACAATAGAAACTCAATTAATGCATTACAACAATCATCCATATGAATACTAATTGAGGCTATACTATTTCTTTGTACAAGCCATATGGATATGCAAATAAGACTAGAAGGAAATTCAAAAGGTCGTCTACTATGTCTCAAAGGTAAGTTCTGAAAAAGCATTGGTGGATTTTGCCTACATTTTTCTAACACTCTCAAAACCAAAGATTACACAACACTCTTAAAAATAGGCTTTATTATGATTTTCTTTCCATTCCCTTCCCTTGATGTGTGAACTTCATAATTTTATGGCATTACATTTTCTTTCACATACTCAGTGAGTTCTTTCCAACTTTAGAGTCAATCTAAAGCACCTTTGTTATTTGATTGTTACTGCTTTGCGTCAATTATTAACAGTGTCTTTCAAACAGCAGCAAAAGTGAGAATTTACTCAGCCCAAATATAGCCAACCAGCTCTGAGATACCTCAGAATCACAGACTTTAAGGGTCATCTAGTTCAAATCCCCTTGCCATGGGCAGGGATCCCTTTCACTAGACCAGCTTGTGTCACCCTGGTTTTTCTGAGTTTTTAAAAGCCTTTTGATTGTTCATAAAATGGAGTCAGACTTTTTAGCTACTGTACAATATTAGGAGCAGTTTTCACTTTTTCTCACACATGTAATATAAACAAATCCTTTGTTTTTCATTCTCTGTCCTTTGTTTGCTTATTTCTAACCTGAAAACAATTGTAACTGACAGCTGGTCTGGCCATTTGGCTGAGGGGTGAAAACTCCAGAAGCCAATCCACAGCCAGACCCACAAATGTATAAAAAGTAAGAAATAAACAGGCAGAGGGGCTCTGGGCTTAGCTCAGCCTTGAGCTCTCTCGGAGGAACAACTCTGTCCTGCAAAATCTCTCATCTCCCTGTGATTGCTTTGCGTATCCCGATCACAAGCTTGGTCAAAGAACCATCCAACCTGGCCTTGAATATTTCCATGGTTGGAGAATCTGCAGCTTCTCAGGTAGACCTTTACATGACCCTCCCCCTGCCTCATGACCCTCACAAAAAAGGATTTCTGCCCAATATCTGCTCTACAGTTGCCCTCTTTCAGTTTGAAGCCATTACCCCTTTTCTTATCACTTTCTGAACCTCTCCAGGTTTCTTGTACGCCCCCTCCGAGTACTAAAAGGCATAATATTAATGTACAGTTAGAGAAGTCATTTTCATGTTGCTGTGGTCAGTTTTCAGTTGTATTTTCTTGAAGTTCAGGACTTAAGTAACAAATAAACAAGAGAGACTAGATGTTCTAGAGTATGACAGCAACATTTTACTACGAGTCTGGGTCAGTCTAGTTTAGAGAGTAGCTGTCATCCAAAGAGAAACCCTAACTGAAAGTAGCGTCTGACAAGGTGTCTGGGGTTGCAGTTATACTTAAGTAGTTTTTTGCCCTCTCTCTATTAATCTTCTTATGAGATGGTAAATGTGTAGAGACCTGTATAGTGATGAAAAAGACTTAAGAATATGTGTTTGTCCAGTAGTACTGTGTAAACATTTTGCTGTAATTAGACCACAGTGAAATATCTTTTTCTGGGTTACTCATCGCTATGAAATTAAATTTCTTGGGGGTTTGGGTTTTTTTGCTAAAATCCTTCTTAAATTGATAGAGGGAAAACATGGCTAATAATCAGTATCTTTCAAGTAAAGATAATGTTGTCTATGTGTGAATATTAAGTAACTTAAATATTGGATGCTCAAGGTAAAATAATTTTGAAATTTTCCAGTTTTCAAAAAAAAGTAGTTTCCCTTATGAAGTCAGGCCTTTATGAACAGAGTAAGCTCCTGTACTTTTCTTTTTGAAAAGAGTAGTTCTCGTAAACTAGTGCATAAATATATTCATTAATATTTTACGTGGAAAGTATTTCTAAATCTTTATTTCAGGGTGTAAATTAATACAGATTTTCCAATCTCTGGGGCACAGAAATAAAATGCAAGACAAAAAAAGAAGACCATAAGGAATTCTGAGAAATCACCCAATCCACCATCCATCCAAAAATCCAGCAGAAAACTGAAATATGTTGAAAATTTGTCTGTAGAACATTTCACATTATATACAGCCTTGTATTAATGATTTCATTTATAGATCATAAATGCATCAGTCCCTATAAAATATAAGAATGAGGATTTTTTTCTTTATTTTTTTCCCAACATTTTAACAATTAGTGAAGGAAAGATCTTGACCTGACCTGTGACACATCATCTCTCTTTAAATAAAATAATTTTGAATATTGAAGCATCATGTCATATCTAACAAATCAAATATACTGAGTATTAAGCCTCAGTAGATTTGTTTTATTTGTTCATTTCAGTTTGCCTACAGTCCTTCAGGTTACGGATTGCATAAATCCTAGAATGTACTGTAGCTTGGAGTGTATAAACCAAACATTCAAATTCTCTTTTTCTTGTTTACCTAATATTAATTTGTTTGCTCTCCACACTAAATCAAGAAAGAACAGTGAAATATTAATAATGCCCATATTATTCACCATGTGAAACGTATGCACCTAACAGGCTTTTGAAGGGTTGAATACAACAGACACTTCTCCTTAGGGCTATTTCCTTTTACCTCTGCATCTGCTTTGATTCATGTATATGAATTTATCTCTAGAGAGGAACTTTGTGGTAATCAGTGATCTGAGAGGGTGCTATGACTCACAGTGAAGACAAAATGAAAGGGTCACAGCCTCACTATGTAGGGTCTACAGGGATTTTTTTTTTTTTTTTTAAAGTTACCATTATCAATACCTTTATAAGGCAATTGATAATTTGACTTTAAGGACTGTCTCAAAAAGGACCTCTGGATGACATTTTTCTTGATAATAATATTTATGCACTCTTGGGTATAACCAGATTTTCAACACCAACTAAACAAAAAGTACATATGTGCTATGAGTTATAAACCTCCTGAGGTCTTGTTGAAAAAATAAACAATTAATAACAAAACAGGACCAAACTAAAACAAAAGACTCATTTTTAAATGAGCAGTAAAATGCCTTAGTACAATGTAACTTTTTTCAGTTGTAGCTGTAACACTGCTTAACGATTTGGTCTGATAATTTAGGATTAGGTTGCTTCTTGCCTGTTTTTTATTGAACACCTTTGTTCATGTCCTTTCTATTATTTTTTTTCTTTTTCAATCAATAATATAGAAATAGCCCTGCTTGAAATAAAGACTCATGTAACTCAAAATACTATTAGAATTTGGAATTCAAATTGTGTCTACTTGGAGACATGATACTTGGAAGATGATACAAGACCTCCATGCCAAGAAAGCAGTGGAGAAATACAGCCATATCATAACTCTGAAAACTGTATGAGTGTCCTCTTTGCCACAGCAGCAAATGAACAGGACTCTAGGGGTGAGGTGATGGTGAAATGAATAGGAACAAGGTGACATTTTCCTACATTGCTGATGAAAGGGAAGTAATTTCTTTCAAGATTATAAATGCTGCTTTGCACCCAGGTCTTTAGTTTTTATATGCAGGGAACCCTCCCTAAGAAAAGGGGATGGTTGGACAATAGTTCATTTGACAAACTGAGGAGATATCATCTCTGAAAGTAAATTTCCTAGTCCAAAGAGCAGAGCTTTTAATAGCTTTGGATACTAGATAATGGAAAGTGGATAATGAGAAAAGAAAATATAGAAACAGAGAAAATATGTGACCCTCACACTCCTCATGTGAGAAGAGAATGACCAGGGGTCAATTTCAAGTATTGCAGCACACATGCATCAGTATGGAAAACAAAGAAGAAATTAAAATTCATTAATTGTGCAGAGTTATGATATCAGTGGGATTAGAGAGTTTTCAAGAGCTAGTACAAATGGCTGGAGTGCTGCACTGGATGGACACTGGCTCCATTACAAGGGCATGCAAGCTAGCAATGAGAATTATGATATTTCATAAAGATTAGTTGAAAAACAATGGCAAAATTAGAGAGAAATATCCATCTTTCAGGTGTGGAGCCCTCCTGAAGGTGCACAGTGATAGAATAGAGGCAAGGGACGCACAGGTTGCCATATGGAAAATTCCAGCTACATCTGGATATGTTTTACTGTGTGGGTCACCAAACAACATGAGAGACTGCTGTAGATATGGAACCTCCACCCTTTGAAGATGCTCACAACTCAGTTGATCAGAGCAGTGAGCAGCCTGATCTACACCAGCCCATCTCTGAGCTGGTAGATGGACTAGATGACATCTAAAGGCCCATTGCAACCTCTGTTATTCTGTAGTTCTACAATTATTTTGTCATAATTAAGAATTTAGATGTATGGGATTTTTGAGAAATAATAGTGCGATTCGCCAAGGAAGTAATTCAGTGGGGTTCTGAGGTTTCCATTTTTCTACTTTATACGTCAGGTTGATCAGTAGTGGTTTCAGTGGTGTTTTCTAACAGTAGAGGAAAAAGCATATGCAATACAATAACTTGTTTGTTACCACCTGCTTTTACTTTCCCCCGTCTTATTATTTCCAAACTCTCCTTTGGATATATACAAAACCTATTATAGTCATGTAATATAATAACCTGTATTTATGATTGTTTTTCTGCTCTGTGTTTTTGCATAGCAGAATTTCCTTATTTTTATTTAATATTTAAGTTTTAATGGAAAGTCTCACAAACATTTTAAGTTCTTTTACTGAAAGGTAAATTGGCCAGTAGGGTACTGAAGTATAAATAAATTATAGTTTTTAGCAAGATATAAAGGTATTAGTACCTGAGCCCCTTTAAAACCGAAGCAAGGTTTTAGAGACCAAAAATTAAAGAGTTCTGGAATGTAGCTCTGTAAATACAAAACACAAGTTTTAGTTTCCATATATCTATTACTTCTGCAATAATTCTAGCTGACATACCTGACTTCTATATAATACAAAGATTTGGAATTCATATTGGGTTATTTTAATGATAATTTACTCCTATATTTTCTAGGATTTAGGTTATGGGCTAAGTGTTATACTTTTCACAATTTGGCCACAAAAATAGATCTAAAAAACCACTGCATTTTAATTCAGGTTCCTGCAGTGAAATGATAATCTGCTGTGTTTGCTTGCTGTATGTCTTTGCAGCTGTGGATGTCATTGGTGACATCTAGCACTCCTCTTTCTGTGATAAATAATTCTCAGTGCAGTCAAGTAATATTAAAATTTTGATATCAGTCCTGGGAGGTATAGTGCTTCATTTTCACCTTCAATCAGGCCAGCAACAAATGGAAATTGTACCTAGGAAAAAATTTTTGTCTATTTTCTTTCATCATTACTGTATGGCTTCACCAGTAAAAACCCACTGAAGGGTTTCATATTTCATCTTAACTTATCACTCAGACATCTTTTAGTCCAGATCTAGGAATTATTTTTACTTATTGATTATTGTTTTGTTCAAATCAAAGACATATTAGGTTGCCTCTTTCTACTTGCAAATGCTCAGGCTTCACAGAATATAAGACACCGAAGATAAGAAACATGGATTTAGTTTATTGTATTTTCTACAGTAATTATTTGGACGTGAAAGTTTTGTGCAGCGAAGATAACAACATTGGGTTCTAATAGCTGGTATCTGATGAAAGGTATTTTTCCTCTCTTCCCAGACTGTAGTTTTCTTATTTGTCAATTTGTTGGCAGTTAACACAGCTGGCTCCATAACTTGATATAACTCTTGGGTTATAGGCCAGCACACATATTTTCTTCTAATAATTTTGTAGCAATTTGAGGGAAGAATTGTAGAACCATCAAGGCTGGAAGAGACATTTAAGTTCATGAAGTCCAACCATCAACCCAAGCACTACCACTGTAACTCTTAACCAGTGAAATATACCACCCAGCACCAGATCCAGATGACTCTTAAACACCTTCAGGGGTGGTGACTCCACTATCTTCCTGGGTAACCCATTCCAAAGCCTGACCACCCTAAGAGTGTTTTTTTTGTTGTTTTGTGGTTTGTTTTTTTTTTTTTTTTAATAATAACATATGGTTATGTATGACTAAAGGTTATATGCCTTTCATGACTTTAGAATGATTTCTCTGTCTCCAACTGTTTTTTTTTTAAAGAATCTACCTTTTCATATTAATCCGTGATAGGAACAGGCTTTTTATCTGGTACCCTCTCTTTAGGATTGAAAGTCATATTTTTCAAGACAAGCTTTTGTAGTGATTACGTATCATCCTATATTCAGTCATCCCTGGTTCTTTAGAACTGGAGCTATTCCAAAACTTTTTCTATACTTCATGACTGATGTCTAACTATCATCATGATCCATGGCCTCTAAAGAATTTTGTAAAACTTCAGATAACTTCTGAGCATGATATGTTGAATTCTTCAGTTTCACAAATTGTCTGCAGCTCATTTTTAGTTTACATCAGTATAAAGATTTGCTGCTGTTCTTGGCACAAAAACTTTGAATTGTGAACCATACAGCAAAGAGCAATTGATTGTGTATTTAAATTTGACAGCTTTTTCAGATACCTCTTTTGCAGTTCTGAGACAAACATAATATTTAAAATATAAAACGTGGTAAAAATCAATATTTAATCTTAATAATCATCAATAGCATATAGAAAGTACATCTGTTCAGGCATATGTGCAATTAAATAATGTGACAAAATTTCATAGTAAATAAATCTGAATTTTTAATGTATAATTTATCATAAAACTTATTTTACTGTTTTCTGATATGTTAGGAGAAGATAACAGGCTATCATTAACAGATAAGTTCCTGATGATGAGTGTAGCCAGGAAAATAAATACCAATTAATCTTTAAAATTATTTACAAAGGGGGGAAAAAAAAAAAAAAAGTAAAAATGACAAAAAAAGTAATTACCAGAAGAAATTCTGTTGCAATTTCAAAGTCACACTAGATATTATTTGAAGTCATTCATACTGTTTCAGAAGGTGGAATAGATTCTTACAGGTTTCAATATGTATTTGGCTTGAGCTAGTGGTATTACATTAGAAGCACTGAAAAAACATTGAAAGTATGAATGTGACATTTGAAGCTGAAATTCATTTCACTTAACATCAGATATCTAAAAATTAAGGATCTCATCTCCACTACATTGACTCTGCAGACACTAAAGGGGATCCTTATCACACCAATCAGAAAAATCTTTTAGGATAAGGTAAATTACTTTCTGAAGGAGCTTATATATATCACATGAAAAGAAAAGACAGGTGAACAACTAGGCTGCTTTAAGATGACAAGTTTTAAAATGAGATAAAATAAGATAAAAGAATTATTCCTTAGAACCACAGGCAAAAAAAAATTACATATCCTAAATTTATTTAAGGTAATAATTTACTAGTTTTACCTCAGTATATCCACAACATGTAACTGTAGTACATTAGGTGTTTTATAACATTGCCATATTGTAAATTCAAACCTTCCTCAGGCTTTTACTGTAGATGAATGAAATGTTAGAAGAGTAGGTTTTGGCAGGTTATTATCTTCTGGCTTTCTTTAGCCTTACCACCGGAGGAAGAGTGAGCCAATTCCCTTTTTTTTTTCTCTGAGAGGAGGTAGTACATGGAGGTTTCAATTTTTTTGCTTTTCTGTTAAACTCATGTCTGACTGCCAGATCTTTCTTAACCTATTTAATGAATAAAGAACAAAGATAAATAGCTGATTATCTTGACCAAGAACAATACAGAATTTGTATAAGACACTGACTCTGTAGTGGCCATAGGTAGATCTCACAGTTGTGTCTACAAGGGACACAACTAAGCAGAGTTAAAAGCCAAAGTGTGGTTTAATAAAAAGAATGAAATATCAGTCCAGCTGAATTTATTTCACTGCTCCTCTAAAGGAATCTAAAACCCCAATATTTTCTGTAAGACAAGAAATATGCCAACATATTCAAATTTCAACATTTACCACTGAAGCTGTAAATTATATATTGCAAAAGTAAATATGGGGGTCTTTTTGGCTTTGACAATATATATTCAAGTCTGTATGCAGACTAACTTTTTCTAATTGCAAGAAATTGCATTCACAAAACTATCAGGAATTTTAAAAAAAAATCAGTTATATAAGTCACCTGATATGACAACATTTTAAGAAATATTTAAAATTCTATATCTTCATTAGAAAAGCAGTCTTTTATTAGCACAATGTCTAAAACTAGCAGGTAAATTAAGTGTTGGGACAAATTAGTGAAAGCAGTAAAAAGGATAGAAAGGGAAGCTACTGTGGAAAGAAAATTAAAATTGGAAAGGAAATTATCTGTGGCACTACAAACCACAGAGGCCTTTGTGCAGTGTGTAGCTCTGTCACTTCCACTGCCAATGCTGTATTTGCACAGCTTACATTCTCAACAACGTGTCTGCCATTGATGTATTGCAGAAAGGCTATCCTACTAAATACATATAAATACATCATTTCTGAGACTAAATGGTGCTAACACAATGCAATAAAAGGAATTATTCTCTACCCAGATCATTTTAGCTAAAAAATACGACTGTAAAAATTGATTCCATGAGATTGCAGCTTTACAGAGGGAAATCAAATCTTCTGTAAAATGTCCTTTGCTAGGAGAAAATAAACCAAAGGTGGTCAAGTAATGAATTAAGCTATGTTTTTGAGAGGACCAAAATTAAGTGTATTATTAAATATTAGAGTATTTTAAGGTGGTCTTTTCAAAAACTGAGCATAGAAATGGCTTTTTTCTCTTTCTTAGTCTTAACTGTAGTTGAATCTGTGTTTCTAGAGGATTGTCTTTGGAAAGCCTTAGAGTAAGAGTGTCAATCTCCCTGGAAGATTTATTACAGGAACAAATTTATTTGATTACAGGCACGTTTCTTCAAATATGCCAGAATCATGACACTGCTTTTGTTCCTACCAGACATTTTAGCTAAGAGAGAAAAAATGCACTGGAATAAAAACAAAGAATCCAATGGAACAAGAAAATATTAAGGATGTTTCATGTTTGATATTTCCTTTTTCCTGGAAAATATTTATCTAGGCAAATTCCATTCAAGATTCTGGTCTATCAGAAAGTGGAGGGCAGGAATGTTTTAGGCATGCCCTTTCAAATAAAGACTAAAATAAAAAAAGTTGAATAAATAAATAAGTAAATACTAGAAATAGCCTGGCAATAATTTACTGATAGAATTCCCCATTTAGATTAAGTAGATTATAGACACTGAAGTATGTCAAGAACTGTCTGAACAGTGAATATCAATTTCTCTCAATTTTGAAAATGCTACTTTCTTATTCAGGCATTCATAACATTAATTCAATATCAGAGAAATAATCAATATTAAGAATATCTTACAAATAAATAAAAAAACCCCTAATTCATTCTGTTTGGGAAATGAAGCACAAATACATGGGAGGGATGAAAAAGAGAAAAAAAAAATTATTAATAGGGATTAAATAGATTCTGTCTTCGGACATAGAAGATAAAATAGAATAGATTGATCATCCAGTGATCATCCAGTCTAGCTGTTGGACCAGTTCAGGGCTGACCAAAAGATGAAGCATGTTGTCCAAATGCCTCTTAAACACTGATGGGCTTGGCACATGATCAGCTCTTTAGGAAGCCTGTTCCAGGGCATGGCCACCCTCTCTGTAAAGAAATGCTTCCTAACTTTCAGCCTAAACCTCCCCTGGTGCAGATTTTCATTCCCTATGTCCTCTCCATGGTTCCCAGGGAGAAGAGCTCAGCACCTTTTCCCTTCTGTAGGAAGCTGCAGAGAGCACTGACGACACCCTTCAGCCTGTTAACTAGACAAGCTCCAAGTCCTCAACTGCTCCTCTTCATATAAATCAAAACAGATTTCCTTCCACCATACTCAAATTTTGTTTAACATAGATATGCTGTAATCACATAATACATATGTGAGATAAATAATAAAGATGTTGAAAACAAGAGAAATAATGCATTTATTATGTATTGCAATCTGTGGAACAACTCTGTATTTATTCTAATGATAGTTTATTATATGCTGGAATGAATGCCATTATTTTAACTATTCCACTTCACAAATTAACTTACTCAAAAATATATTTTTTCCCTAAACCATGAAATGCTTAACCTTAAAAGAAAACTTGTAATAGCTTTGAAGATCAATCATTTGAGACTACCATTTCAGGTTTTAAATGATCCACAACAAGCTTTGAAATCTTGTTTAGTTCCATTTGTGCTATTAGCCCTGTCTTCCCCTACAATGGTCACTCTAGATTTGCTATTAAAATTTATTCATAATAATGTTATTAATATCTGACTGGAATTCAGAATTGTAGGAGAAAATATCTATTATGCAGTGACATTTATGTATAAGAACTGAATGCTAAATGTCAAGAAGGTACTTGGTCTTTGCCTGGGTATGATTGATTATCATGTTATCACATCCTGTCTGAATAAAACAAGTTCGTGTTCTATGGCACAGAGCAAAATTTTCCATCTTTGAGATGACTATATCATATACATGTGTTTTAGAATTTTTTGTGTATACAGATACTATGAGTTACATATGAAGTCAAACTAAAATAATTTATCTAAATTCATGCATTTTAAGTACACTTGCTGTAAATACAAAATTTAATTTTAAAATTAAAATATTAATGTATTTTAAATATATTTTAATTTAAAAATTAAAATATTAAAATATTTTTGCTTACCATAAGTAACTTCTCATAACTCCCTATGCATTTTTTTCATTCTTCTTGTGTACAGAAAGAATACCATTTGAATAAAGTTTATTGGTATAATTTAACGTGGCTTTATTTATCTTGTTTTTGAATTCTTCAAACTCATTCACTTTCCCTTGTATTTTTATTATTTTTTTTCTTCTGCTATAAAAATTTTAGAAAACTAGAAGACAAGGTAAAAGACAAGTAGTTATTATATTCTGTTGCAAATAAATGAATAGAAACATAAGAAGAGGAAATAAACAACTTGCTTAATCTCTTGTTAAGAGACATCTTAATCCAGTCCAGGAGCTTTTTTTCCGTTATTGTTAAAAGGCTATAGGCCTCTTATACCAATCTGAAAGTGCAAGATATTGGAATTTATGTGAACTTAGATTGGTCTGAAACAGTTTTACCTAGTAATGGTCTAGTAGCCAAGTGACTGTCACCCAGCCTCTTCACACAATCACACAATCACACAATCAATCACAGAATGATTAGGTTAGAAGAGACCTTCAAGATCATCGAGTCCAATCCATGCCCTAACACCGCAATTAAACCATGGCACTGAGTGCCACCTCCAGTCTTTTACATCCAGGGATGGTGACTACACCACCTACCCGGGCAGACCATCCCAGTACTTGATCACTCTTTCTGTAAAAAACTTTTTCCTGATAGCCCACCTATATTTCCCTTGGCACAGCTTGAGACTGTCCTCTCATTCTGTCAGTTGCAAATATTCCACCTTAAATTCAGAAAAAACCTTATATAGTCTGATAAACCTAAGCATTTGTTGCATAACAAAGAACAGCTATCTGATTTTGTGCGTCCTGTAGTGTGCAACCCTATATCAGGAAACCTACATGAATGCAAAATATTTTAAAGGCCCAAGAACAAGTAGGAAAAAATTGTCATTATGAGCATCAAAACTGCTTCCTGCAAACTCAAGATGCTTAAGTCTGTCTGAGATAATTTATCTCTACTTTGAACATTGATGCTTCTAACCTTGGGATGCAGGAGGACCATAAATTTCTTTCTTTCCATAAAACCACTGCAAACTCCTGGTTCCACAGCACTTGAGCAACTTAGTACAAAGGAGCCAAGGCACATCTCTACTATAGCAAAAGTGTGTAGTTTTGCCTCATATTACTGAAGAAGAACTGTAAGAAAACCTTTTAAAGTACAAGAAAATAATACCATGGGCACCAGGAAAACTGTTGACATGGGATCTTTAATCATTCAGAGCATCAAAAGCAAAGATGCAAAAAAACCTCCAGCATGAAAATATACAAAATCCTAAAGGGAAAATAAAACCACAAACAGACTCAACAACATCAACAACATAACAAATAAAGAAGCACCCCCCCCCCCCTCCAACCCAACAAATCAAAAATATATTAAAAAAACCCAAACAACCCCTTCTCCCCCCAACAATACAAAAAGTATGGAAATTAAAGCAAATTATCAAATTATTTTGTCAGTTCAACAGTACTGGCTTATTATTAGTTATGCTTAACACTTATATTGTTGTAAGATTCTACAACCAAAAGCTTACTGAACTGAAGGACAAGGCAACATTGTTGGAGTGACTGTCCCCATTCCTGGAGCAAAGAATAAGAAGGTACCAATGAAGACAAGGAGCAAAGAGAACTAGGGAAGGACAAAAAAGGGAAGACAGGATTCAGAAAGTATGGATGATGTTTGCACGGATGAAGTAAAACAAACAAATAAACCAAACTCCCAAACCCCAAAATCAGAACAGCTAAGATAAGAATAGGAGTGAAACCCTTAGAAGTGCAACTGCCATCAAGTGGCACACAGAAAAAGAAAAACCACTACCAAGTCAACAAGTGATGGATTTTATATACAAAGAATAAACAACCAGTCTGGCTAACAGGCTGGTTCTCTGTCTCCTGACTGACTTTTGTCAGGCAACTAACTGCAGCTCAATTGCCTGGACCTGACATGGACTGACAGCTGCCTTGTTTGATGCTTCATGGTTCAAAAACCCCAAGTGATTCTTGCCACACATTTTTATTTTACTTTCCCTTGTATTCCCTGCTTTAGAATAAATATCTAGTCCCTACCATGGTAAAAATTCAGGACTAGGATTTTGATTTTATCCAACCAGTTTTTGTTCTCTCCCCTCTGACTGCATAGCTTTTATACAAAATATCTTGCATAACAAACAGAAACCTCAACCAGCTGTCTCATCTTATTTAAATATTCAATGAGCTTCTACTGAGAGCAGCAGAAGAAATTTATTAGCTAAAAGCAACTTGATGAGGGAGCCATATTTCCATGGAATACAAGATAAAAGGGGGGAGAGGGGGAGATGGTTTGTTACATTGCATTTACTTATGGAAAAAAAAAAATAGTGGATAAAAGAAGCAAATGTTTCAAACTCGAAGCTCTGGAAAGTTTACAGACTACAAAAAAATCATATTTATTATTTCTGCAACTGCATAATGGCTTCAGAACTGGAGGAATTTTTGAAAGTGTTGGAATATAAACTAAATTAAAGCAGTACAAATAAAAGAGAAAAAAAGTCCAGTCTCATAAAAAAGCTGCAAAATCCTTTGTAGCTAGGATATATTACCCCCATTCCATCATTCAGGTAAGGCTAGAGTGAAAGGATAGTTTAGCAGAATTACATACTCTTGGACTAAAAGCTGCTAAGCCTAAACAGCAAACTAATTTTTGCTGGGATGATCCCAAATATGGTGACTGTTAACTTTTTATAACTTGCAGGTTATGAAATAATTTGAATAATTTGTTTCATCTCAGATTTTTTTTTTCTTATCTCTATAATTTTTTTTAAAAAGCAAAGACAGAGTTGCTACATTTTGTAGACTAAAAATATTGACTTTACAATACCATGGTTTCCATAAAAAAATCAGGCAAAAGTCACACCTGAGAACTGTGGTCATATTCAGTAGATGTGCAGATGTACAAGTATCCTCTTGCTTGTTACAAAGTAATTTGTAACAAAGTAAATTGTAACAAAGACAGGGAAGGAAGAAGAGGTGGAGGGGTGGCCCTTTACATTAAACAGATTTTTGATACCATAGAAATTGAAACAAATGAAGATGGAGTTGAATGCCTATGGGTAAGAATTAAAGGGAAAGCCAACAAGGCTGACATCCTACTGGGAGTCTGTTATTGTCCACCCAACCAGGAAGAAGAGGTGGACAACTTATTCTATAAGCAGCCAGATAATGTTTCAGGATCATCAGCCCTTGTTCTTGTAGGTGACTTCAACCTACCAGTCATCTGCTGGGAACTTAATACAGCAGAAAAGAGGCAGTCCAGGAAATTTTTAGAGTGTGTGGAGGCCAAAGCTCAGTTTGAACCTAGAATGGCAACTTCTGTAAAGGATAACAAAAAAAGTTTTTACAGATATATTAATGCGAAAAGGAAGGGTAAGACCAACCTTTGTTCCTTACTGGACAAGGGAGGGAACTTAATATCTGCAGATGAGGGGAAGGCAGAAGTGCTTAATGCCTACTTTACCACAGTTTTTAGTGAGGAGACGACTTGCCTTCAAGACAACTGCCCTCCTGGGCTGGTAGATGGTGTCAGGGAGCAGAATGGTCCCCTCATTATCGAAGAGATGGCAGTCAGAGAACTGCTGAAATGCCTGGTTATCCATAAATCTATGGGCCCAGATGGGATCCATCCAGGGTGATGAGGGAGCTGGCAGATGAGCTTGCAAAGCCACTCTCCATCATCTACCATCAGTCTTAGCTCACTGGTGAGGTTCCAGACGACTGGAAGCTGGCCAATGTGACACCCATTCACAAAAAGGGTGCAAAGGAGGATCCTGGTAATTATAGACCAGTCAGTCTGACCTCAGTACCTGGCAAGATAATGGAACAGTTTATATTAAGTGCCATCACACAGAACTTACAGGATGGCCAGGGTATCAGACCCAGCCAGCATGGGTTTAGGAGAGTTAGGTCATGTTTGACCAACCTGGTCTCCTTTTATGACCAGGCGACCCACCTGGTGGATGGGGGGAAGGCTGTGGATGTTGTCTATTTGGACATCAGCAAGGCCTTTGACACTGTCTCCCACAGCACACTCCTGGATAAGCTGGCAGCTCGTGACTTGGACAGAAGCACTCTTTGCTGGGCTAGGAACTGGCTGCATGGCCGGGCCCAGAGAGTGGTGGTGAATGGTGCTGCATCCAGCTGGGGCCAGTCACCACTGGTGTCCCTCAGGGGGCTGTGCTGGGGCCAGTTCTGTTCAATATTTTTATTGACAACATGGATGAAGGCATGGAGTCTTTCATTAGTAAATTTGCAGATGACACTAAGCTGAGAGCGTGTGTCAACTTGTTGGAAGGACAAAGGGCTTTGCAGAAAGAGCTGGAAGAGTTGGACAGATGGGTAGAGTCCAGTAGGATGAGGTTTAATAAGTCCAAGTGCTGAGTCCTGCACTTTGGCCACAATAACCCCCTACAGTGTTATAGGCTGGGGATGGTGTGGCTGGACAGTGCCCAGGCAGAAAGGGACCTGGGGGTGCTGGTGACAGTGGCTGAACATGAGCCAGCAGTGTGCCCAGGTGGCCAAGAGGGCCAATGGCATCCTGGCCTGGATCAGGAATGGTGTGGCCAGCAGAAGCAGGGAGGTCATTCTTGCCCAGTACTCGACACTGGTGAGGCCACACCTTGAGTGCTGTGTCCAGCTCTGTCCCCTCAGTTTAGGAAGGACATTGAGATGCTTGAGCATGTCCAGAGGAGGCAACGAGGCTGGTGAGGGGCTTGGAGCACAAGCCGTGTGAAGAATGACTGAGGGAACTGGGGTTGTTTAGCCTGGAGAAAAGGAGACTCAGAGGTGACCTTATCACTCTCTACAACTTCCTGAAGGGTGGTTGTAGCCAGCTGGGGGTTGATCCCCTTCTTCAGGCAACAACAGACAGAACAAGAGGACACAGTCTCAAGCTGTGACAAGGGAGATATAGGCTGGATATTAGGAAAAAGTTTTTCAATGAAAGAGTGATAAAGTACTGGAAAGGCTTGTCCAGGGAGGTGGTGGAGTCACCATCCCTAGATGTGTTTAAAAAAAGACTGGATGTGGCACTTGGTGTCATGGTCTAGTTGAGGTATTAGAGATGGGTTGGACTTGATGATCTTGAAGGTCTCTTCCAACCTAAAAATTCTGTGATTCTGTGATTCTGTGAATTCTGGGGGAATATCAGATGCTACTATCTAAAATGGAAGATTACAAAAAAATCAACTCAACATCATTCCTGTCTAGCTATTTGTACTGGTCATAATTGTTGCTGTGTCTGTCCCACACCGGGCGGACGCTGGGCTCCGGCTAACTCACATCTGCACAGCTACAAGATGTTCCCAGTTTGGACGGGCACGCGGGTTATCTTTACCTGCTGGCTCGGCTTCTCAACAGCAGCTGGACTAAATAGTGTCGTGACAGCAGCGGCAGTTGAAAAGGATGGCTCTCAGCTTAGCAGGTTAAAAGATGTTTATTCAGGCTGGGCTGCGGGAAGTCCACAGCCGGTCCAAACCGCAGGCCAGAGAGAGCTGAGCAGAGAGGGTTTGAATCTCCCTCCTCCGCCTTATATCTGGGGGAGGGGTTCAAGGGAGGTTACAACAAGACAACAAATCAGGGGATTCAGGGGGTAACAAGGTGTGCCCACCCCCAAGCCTCTGACCATTGACACTAAGGGCAAAGGCCCCTGGGGGACCTATCACCTGAAGCCCTCTCCCTGAGATTTTGCAACCTGGGAGGGCTCCTCAATGTGATAGACAAGCTGCCCCCGAGCGGGAGCAGGGGGCAGAGGGGATGTTCCAAGTCAGGTGAGGGGTGGGAGGACTGACACAAAACACCTTGTTATACAGAAAACACAAAAGGGTTACAGAACTGGGGATGCAGTGAAATGAACTATAACATAAAACTTCTCATAAAAACCTAATAAAACAATTCTCGCACCACCACAGGTAATTATAAACCGGAAAAACTGACCAAATCTAGGGCCTTGTTCAAACACTTTCATAATAGCAAAACCAAGGGGAAGGACCATGCAAGTGTTGAACTACAACTGTAGATTCTGGAACTGGTATATCTATTAAAAAACTCTTTGAACAAAAACTTTCTTTAAAACTTTAAATATTTGTAAAAAGTACAGTGATACTATGATTGTAAGTTATCTTTAAAAGTCCTTGTCCAGAATGTATCTCTAAATGAATTGAAAAAGTGGTCTGAGGAAGAAATGGGAGGAGTCATCCAGGACCCAGATTCTGTCATGAAAATGAAGCTACAATATTTATTTTCATTAGGACATTAAAATCAATGAGTATACTTTGTAATTTACTAGAAAAGCTTTAGAAGAGCCAATATATCTTTAAAAAAAAAAAAAAAAAAAGTGCATTATAAAAATCTGTACAAATTCTTAGAGAAATTTACACAACTTTTTTTCTATTTTTCTCCCAGAAAAATTATACTGAATTAATAATATCTGTATATTTGAAACAGAATATTTAAATTCATTAAATTCCTTTAAAATATATGCTTTATGGTTTTAAAACAAATTAATTACTTTTGCCCAGTTTTTGCAAGGGAAGTCAATTATTTGTAACTCCATCTTGGCTCTGTATTTTTTGCTTAGTATGACTGAAACCAGCACATCTAAGGAGCTGATGGGAAAAAGAAGAAAACTTTGTTGTTTTCCTCTAAACTTTACTGAATTTAAAGGCCAGTGAAGTCAATAGAAATCTTTCCATTACCAACAGTGAGCTTTTGATCATACCACAACTTTATACTTCAAAGGACAGTTCCCACACATCCTTCAAGGTTTTATCCTCTTTTAGGCATCATAACTTTGCTTATGTCTATGTCTCCTTTTTTATATTTCTTTCAGAAAATCTTGGCCCGCTTTTCCTTCTTTATTACAAAAGATTTTATGGAAGATACAGCTGATAAAATTACGCAAAACAAAATAACTCTATGCACAGCAAGAGGCAGACTTCACAACTTTTTTGAAGGAACAAAACCCATCTATATTCTGTTGACCACAAGAGATCAAGAGATTTAAAACTTTTGCTTGTTCTAATATATTGGTTTTGCATTACTTTTTTTTTTTTACTGGAGGGCTGCAGAGGCGTATGTTTGTGAGAAGTTGCTGGAAGCCTCCGCCATGTCCAGCAGTGCCAATCCCTGATGGCTCTGAAGATGGACATGCCACTGGTCAAAACTGACACAATGAGAGGAGCTGGTAATGCCTCTGTGATGACATATCTAAGAGGAAAATCAAAACAAAGTCATAAGGTTTTGGCTTGCAGCCAGAAAAAATGAGGAGGTGAGAACATGTGAGGGAAACAGCATGGCAACACCAAGGTCAGTGGAGAAGGAAGGTAGGAGGTGCTCCACACGCCGGAGCCAAGATTCCTCTGCAGGCTGTGGTGAGACCATGGTGAAGCAGCTGTGCCCCTGCATCCCATGGGGATCCACAGGAGATGCAGAGATTCACCCACAGCCTGTGGGGATGCACAGGGGATGCAGAGATCCATTCACAGCCTGTGGGGATCCACGGGGGATGCAGAGATCCATGCACAGCCTGTGGGGATCCATGGGGGATGCAGAGATCCATGCACAGCCTGTGGGGATCCACGGGGGATGCAGAGATCCACCCACAGTCTCTGGGGGAGGTGCCCATGCCAGATCGGGTGGATGCCTGGAGGAGGCTGTGATCCAGTGGGAGACCTGGTGGATATAGAGGACCCTTGCTTCCAGGCTGGAGCAGCCTGTGCTTGAGGACTGCACCCCGTGGAAGGGTGACCCACACCACAGCACTTTTGGGTACACTGTGTACCTGTGAGAGGGACTCACATTTGCAGCCGGTGTGGTTTGGCTGCTGCTCATGAGTGGACCCACGCCAGGGCAGTTCATGGGAAATTGTCTCATGTGGGATGGACTGAAAGCCTCACAGGGGAAGGATACTTTTCCCTGAGGGGCATAAGCAAATCTCGATGATGAACTGACCAAAACCCCCATGCCCTGTCTCCCTGCACTGTCAGTGGGAAGGAGGGAGAGACTGGGGGAAAACGGTGTTTTAAAGGCTTATTTTGCTTCTCATATTCTCCTCTGATTCTGTTAGTAATACATTCACTTTGCAACCTTAAAGTTGAGCCTGTTTTGCCCTTGAAGTGTTTCTCCTGGTCTTTATCTCAGTCATGAAACATTAGTTAGTTCTTTTTCTCTCTGCTGCCCAGCTGTGGCAGGGGAGGGTAAGCGAATGGCTCTCATGGGTGCCTGGCATAGGGCCAGTGTCACATCACGACACCTGAACACCATCTTTGGTGCTTATATTGGGAAACAGGTGTTTATATATGGAAGAGAGATTTGTGAATTCTACTAGACTCCGCTACCCCTCTTTGAAATATTTGGATTGTCATTTAGGAAGAAAGTGGTACTCTTTAGGATAATTGCATAAAAAGTAGGAGATTTTGATTATCCTCTGCTGTTTCCCCCATGAGATTAGACGGCCGCCAATGGCAAAAGAAGAGTCTGACTCTCTGGCTCCAGGCTGGATATTTCTGCTTTTATTCTTAAGTCCTGCTCAGATTTTGGAGACCCTTCCCGATGACTTGCCAATGCCAGAGAGTGCTGGCCCCTCCCCTGCCATGGCTTTTTCCCCCAGGGGGCAGGGCCATAGGCAATATCCAGAGGCACCACCCAATCAGGAATAAGTGGGAGGAAACAGGATTAGGTTTGAGGGGGATGGGCACTGCTGGGCAAGGACAGATAGAAAAGAACATTACAAATCTGATGAAATATAAACCCAATTAATGCATTACAACAATCCTCCTTCCTTTTACTTTTTATAATTTATTTTATTTTTATTTTTATGAATACTTTAAAGTAACATGAAATTCATCATCATAAAGTAGAAGTATATAATCCCAGACAGGTGGCCTGAAGTATGACAAATGTTTTGTAAGTATGACATTTCTTACAAAATAGAAGTAACTGAGAACAAGGGGAAGGAGATATCACAATAGAAACAATAATTTAAGACAAAATCTGTCCTTGTGAATAAATGTAGTGACAACACCCTTTATGTCTGCTGAAATGAGTGACTAGAAGGTGTATACTTTTATATGTGGTTTGGTTCAAGCAGAGTGAAAGCTAGATTTAGAGATTTTTAGAGAGTGCACCAGTTGGCAGTGCACTGAGACAAAGGAATAACTTTTTAGTATAAGATGTTGTAAAGAAGACTTAAAAAAACACTTATAAATACATGAGTCCTTATCCAAAATGACTTTGTGCTGTACTCAGCTATTAGTTAATGCATTAGCAGCACAAATCTATCAATTATTTTCACAGCCTTCCTGTCTGTACTTTACAGAGTACACTCTTAGCAAAGAGGAAAATTTATAAAAATAGTTACAGAATTCTTTCAGAAGTCTGTGAGCAAGTCAAATACAGATCTTTGATGATTATGAAAGACGTGGTATTTAAGTAGGACATATTGTGAAGGGAATGACTAATTAGAGTTCTCAGCACCATTAAAACTTAAAAAAAGTTTAGTTTTCTGAGCCAAAATAAGCCCATTCATTTTAACAGTGAGTTTGTTTCTTTTAACTATTAGAGTCTTATAAAAGGTATCACCTTTTCCCAGAAAATTATTTAAATCGTTAAGCTATATTTATTAATATCAGAATAGAAGCCAATATGGGAATTTTAAATGTAAAATTCTAACTGTTATTTTTTGTATCAGTTACATCTAAAATTTCACTAGAAGGATAAGATTTTGGTATAATAGCATGCAATACAGTGTAGGAATAAGGGAAAAGAAGCAAACATTGGATTAGGTCCCTCAGGCACATTTAAATGTCTTTCTTACCCAACAAAGTGAATTAAGCACCCACGTGCTTTTGAAGATCTGATTCATAACAGATTGTTATAGTTAAGAATAATAAAAAGCTTGTGTTTCCAGGGAAGTAGAGAGAGAAGTTGCAACAGCAATTCTGTTTGCCCAGAGAATATTCACTAGACTTTTATGTCAAATAAGTCTAGTTTAAAAAAGTATTCAATATTATTGCCGAAACTTGTATGAATTTTGATGCTTTAGACCAAAAGCAGACAAATATTTGTGAGTTTCTCTGTGTTGCTCCTTGAATTCCTTGTGGACTGGAAAGGGCCTATGCTTCCAAGAGAAGCTTGACCTGTTTACCCTGATGACTGAGACGAAGAAAGTACCTGCATTTCTCTGCCTATGTATTATGTACTGAACTGAGGGAACCAAATCTTTAGTCTACTGTCATAAATCAGTGATGTGAGGGATGTCCAACTATAGTTTATTCTCATCTATCTGTACATATGCCTTTTAGAGAAAAGCTCTCTAACAATTTATTAGCTACACTAAATGTCTTGCAGTTGAATGAACACATCTTGAACAAGCACCACAGAAGGGAAACTTGGAAAAAATTTAAGAGATCCTCAGTCATCTACTTGTCTGGAACACTCTAGAAGTTCAACCTCAGACTTTATTGGCATTTGACCGTTTGAAAAAATAACCTGATACTGCATTTATTTACATTTTTAACTATTAAAAATAAAAAAGTCAGTTTGGCTTTATATTTTGAATTTAATTTTAAAAACCCTATATATTGACAGAATTTTTGAGTATAACTTCTGTACTGTGATTTTTTACATTTTATTTAGTTTCTATTTGAAAGTTTTCACTTGAATCTTTATGCATACTATGCTAAATTAATTAAAATCAACTAAATTTGTGTCTATTCATAGGAAATGCACTTTTAGAAGAAAAAGGGCAAATACTCTACAAAATCTGTAAAAGATGGATAACTTAATGGCTGCAGCAGCTACAATACTGCATTCCCAAAAAGTTATGCTAGACACCATCAAATGAAGTAATCAATGAAAGTGAAAGTTCTCAAAGATCTTGAGAAATGGTACATCTGATTAAGAGGAAAACGACAGGTCCAGTCAATATGAGGTAATCTTGGGTCTCAAATTGGAAAAATATTCACACTTTTAGTTTAAAGTTTCTCATGTGAGGGAAACTTAGTAAGTACTTGTCCTAACTGATTCACACAGAGGAGTCCTGATAGAATAAATAATGAACAGGAAAGGTCACTTTTTTCAACCCTCTGAATTTGAATCTAACCTATCTCCCTGTTGTGTAGCAAGAGTGTTATTGGATATGAAATCACTTAATAGGAGTGCTTTACTCTTAATGACCAAGAGTTAACCAAGGCTGCCAGTTTGCTGCAATAGCTATATTGATTTAGAAGGATAATTGCAAGCCAATCTAGGATTATGTGAGAGAAATAAAAGTCTCTTGTGAAAAGAAGTCTTGCAGTTGAGATCATATAATACTGGTATGAGTTCCAGTTTTGTGAATGTTCACGCTCCTACAAATTAAACACATGTGACACAGAATTGCCAGGTTTTGGAACTAAAGAGGCATCTTGGATAAAGGAGAGTTATCCCTTGATGACAGTGGAGTCAGTGAAGAGAGTATAAATTGTAAATGTTATAACAAAATAAACCACCAGAAATATCAAAACTGGTTTTGGCAATTTAATATCTGGGAAATACTGCCAATCTGAAGCAATATATGATATTTCACTATTTTCTGTAAAAATATTTTACACCTTAATATTCTCATGTAAGGAAAATTTTATGTACTGAGGGAAGGAAGAGAGAAGGTGAAAGAAAGGCTTAAAACATTATTACTGTAGTCAGTATTTAATATTCAAAAGCTTATACCTTGGTAAAGTCAAAACAAATTTTCTCTGAAAGCAAGGTGCTTCTTTTAAGTGAGAATTATTTCCAAGTCAAATTCCATCTCAAAGCTCTCCTTCATTTCAGCTCTAGGGCTGCTTATAAAGAGGTTACAAGCTTCTTCCCTCTCCTTCCTGCTTGGTAATGGTAATAGATTTTCTTCACTCCTCCTGCATTTGAATATTACAGACCTACTTTTGCTCAGATTTTCTAAACAGCTGAACATGCATACAAAATAAACAAGAAAAAAATTCTAAAATGAATGAATTTATGATTATCTATAGCTAATGATAAAAGCAGAAAACCTTGTATTTTCTTCCTGTAAGAAGTGCAAATCATTCCCCTAGATATTTTCATCAACATTTGGAAAAAGAATAATAATAAACCCCCCCCCCATGTTTTTCTTTCAACTGCATTAAATGATTATTTTTTTTTAATGAAGTAAAGCATAAAAATAAATGATTCAATAAAGAGTAAAGGAATTAGAAATGTATTTTGGGAGTGGAACAGGGATTTAATTCTTACAGCTGTGGAGAAAAGAAATGATAGATACGTGTTTAAAAGCAAAATTTCCAGGCAAAATACTGCCGCTGACTCATTTGCCTATAGAAGATATTATTCCTACCTTATCTGCACCGAGTGTTCTTTATTATGCTTCCACAGACTTAGTATATTCACATATCTTCTGCCATCTTTCTAACATTCTTAGAAACAGATTCAATATGAAATCAAGGGATCAAAAATTTTAAAATTAGTTGTCTTAAAATAATGTTAGTGTCATCTACTTTATTTGGAAATAAAATTTAAAAACCCCTCAGACCTTCAGCTATTTCCCTCCAGAACTTAAAAAGAAGCAAGCAAACACATTATTTCTTTAGACACAAATGGAAAACTTCATATTAAAATGTGCTTAATCCTTTGAGTTTTACAAGTTTTATTAAAAAGTATCTTATATTGCATATCTCATTTAAAGCATCTTTACTTAAAAGCAAAGCCCTCTTTTAAAACAAGTACTTCTTTTGACCCTATGATTACTAACAGTTACCAAATTCAAACTGAATATCTAATGGATGATTCTTAATTTTAATTGCAATAGTAAGCACTCATCAAATATGGAACTGATGAATCTAACAATCTTATTATTTTGACTAGTCAAGTGATACTTTTCTGTTTCTTGACAACATTCCAAAGGCTCTGTTTAATGCTGGCGCCAGGTATTGACTGAATGCTTTTACAGTGTAGATGTCTTCATATGCTAGTTAATGCTACCTTAAGCTGAACAAGAGACTTGACCAGTATTTCCCCTTGCCTCATGTCTTGCTGACTACCCTTCATTAGTGATGGAGACTCTCTTAAGACACCAACTTAGACTTAGATTACTATTTGCTAGACAAGTATAGTCAGATAATGTGAATCTCACACATTGTGCCCATAACTTAGAATATTTGTTTAAACTAAGTCTACAAAATGATCCCATTAATCATATTTCTTATGAATTATTCATAAAATGCTTCATGTGATCTAATTATGAAATATCTACATCTTTGTCTAAATCAAGCTAGGTGTAATTATACTTTACTGGATTACAGGCAATTAGTTTTATTATTACTGCAATCAGCAGTACAAATGCAGAAAAAACAGTTTTTCAGATATGCTATATTAACTGCATTTAAAATGAAGGGAAAACTCTTAAAGGCTTGTTTTCAAATTATATCTCTACAAATTCCTAATAAGTGATTAGAGGTCTGAATGCAATACTTATGATTCAGAAAATTAGTTACAAGTAAACCTAAAAAATATCTATGACAGTAAACCTGTCATCAATCAAATAGAGGGTAGCAATTAGTTACCATGGAAATTCAAATAGCTTAATTTTGCATGCCAAACAGAAATATATATTTTAATATTTTTTATTAGTTCAATCTAAATTTCTCTACTTGCTCGCTATGTCTTTGTAATTGGTTTGTGTGGCCAGGTTTTGGTAGCAGGGGAGCAGCAAGGGTAGCATCTGTGAGAAGCTTCCAGAGCTTTTTTCATGTCCAGCAGAGCCAATGCCAGCCGGCTCCAAGACAGACATGTTGCTGCTCAAGGCTGGGCCAATTAGAAGTGGTAACACCCTAAGTTAGCATATTTAAGAGGGGAGAAAAAAAGTTATTGTGCAGATATAACTGTAGCTAGGTAAGTGGGTGTCAGAACATGTGAGAAGAACAACTCTGTAGGCACCAAAGTAAGTGAAGAAGGAGGGCAAGAAGACGTTCCAGGTGAAGATGAGATTCTCCTGCAGTCTGTGCTGCAGCCAGTGGTGAGGCAGCTGTGTCCCTGAAGCCCATGGACAAACACAGAAGTGCAGAGATCCACCTGTAACCCATGGAGGAGACCCACAATAGAGCAGGTGGATGCCTGAGAGAAGGCTGTGACCCTGCAGGAAGCCCATGCTGGACCAGGGTCCTGGTGAGGATCTGCAGACATGCGGAGACAGGAGCCCACATTGGAGCATGTTTGACCCATTTGAGGACCCATGCTGGAGCAGTCTGTCCTTCAAAGACTGTTCCCCATGAAAGAGTGACTCACATCGCAGCAATTTATGGAGGACTGTTACTTGTGAGATGGACTCACATTGGAGAAGCTCATGGAGAACTGTCTGCAGCTGGAGGGATCCCACTTTGGAGTAGGGAAGGGATTCCTCTCACTGAACAGTTGTGGAAACAATGAGTGATGAACCAACCATAACCCCCATTCCCTGTTTCCCTGTTTCCCTGAGCCACTGAGGGGGGAGTTAGAGCTTGGAAGGAGGGAGGGGTTGGGGATAAGATGTTTTTAAGGTTTTAGTTGACTTCTCATTATCCTGCTCTGATTGTGTTACTAATAAATTCAATTAATATCTCTAATTCAAACCTGTTTTTCTGTGATGGTGTTTGGTGAATGATCTCTCTGTGTCCTTTTCCCAGCTCATGATCTCTTCCTTATATTTTCTCTCTCTTGTCCAGTTGCAGAGGGGAGTGAAAGAGAGGCTTTGGTGGGTGCCTGGCATCCAGCCAGGGTCAACAGATTACAGTATTGAAAAAAAAGGGATAACCTTCTACCAGCACTGGGAGTAGGGTAGGCTTATCTAGCTCCCAAAGACATGCCAGAGAGGCCAGGATGATAGATTACTACAAATCTGAAACCTTTTGACTGCCTTCCCTTCCTGCCACAAGCATTCAGTTGCCTGCATATCATGGGCCAAAGCCCCAAGATCTGACATACACATCTTTGCAGCCTTGGCTCAGGCAACTGATAAAATTGCACTTACGAGAAATAGGCATCAGAATGCCTGCAGAAAGGTTAAAAGATTTAGAAGAGGAGAGAGACCTGTCTAATATTTGTATCAATGACCTGTACAAGGGGATCTACTTGTACCCTTTGTAATTTCACAGATGAAACTACATTGGTGAGAGTGTTGATTTGTTGGAAGGTGGGAAGACTTTGCAAAGGGATTTGTATAGGTTGAATAGATGGCCCAAGGCTAGTGGCATGAGGTTGAGCAAGGTTACTGTTGGGTCCCATCCTTTTTTCCAGGCTGGGGAAAAGCTGCTCAGTGACAAAGGCCTGTGGATGCTATTTGATAGCTGACTGGACAAGAGCCAGTGTGTGGCCAAGTGGGCAAGAAGGCTAATGGAATCCTGGCCTATATCAAAAGTAGTGTGGGCAGTAGGAACAGGGCAGTAATTGTCCCCTTGTACTTGTCACTGCTGAGGCCACACCTCAAATCCTGTGTCCAGTTTTGGGCCTCTCACTACACTACAGGAAAGACATTGAGGTGCTGGAGCATGTCTAAAGAAGGACATAGAGGCTGGTAAGGGGACTAGAAAGTAAGTCACCATCCCTGGAAGTGTTTAAGAAATAACTGGACATGGCACTTAGTGCTATGGTTTTGTGGACATGGTATTTGGTCAAAGATTGGACTCAATAATCTTGGAGGTGTTTTCTAACCTTAATGATTCTATGAATCTGTGAGAGAACCCATTGAGATGTGATCATTAGTAGATTAGGCATTCAAGAGAAAAAGCAAGAAGAAGAAGAAAAGGTATAAAATCTTTAAAACGAAAAGAACAAAATATTTAGTTCAGGCACCATTAAAGCAGATTACTAAGTATCCATGTAAATAGAGCTGGCAGCTGCTGACTGCTCTGCAGCACTATTGAAAGGTAGAGTTCAGGACTCATAGTGGTTGAGCCTTCTGCTTGGACTGATGTCACACCAGCAAAAGTGTGTAAGGTGCCTTGGGCAGGAAGAGCAACTCAATGCTTTGCTTCATACCTTGCTGAAGCCCATATTACTTTCATGTCACCCAGAGTTATACTGTCTGCTGTGTGTATTCTGCTAACAGGCAGTCTTTGTGCATCGTCTTAACAACCAATGATGGGAGGCAAAAATGATGAGCACTTTGACAGAGGAAATGAAGATCCAGATGATATGACATATTTGTAGTAAAGAATTGCTGAAAACTTGCAGCCAAGAGACAAAGTTGCTGGAAATTCAATATAAACTCTGTGGCTTGCTAATGAGAAAATGTGTTGAACTTGGAACTTCAGCAGATATCACAATAATAAACCCAAGTCTCCAATCCAATAGCAATCAACAACAAAGAAGACAACAAAAAAATAATCTACTTCAGGCTAAGGTGCAGTGGAATGTTATTTAATTTATTTATAGGCAATTAAAACATGACATTATGAAAAGGATAGAAAAAAGCGGTATTATAAAGGTCTAGACCTGTAAAACAGCAGTACCAAAACTCTGTTGGACCTGGGGTCCCACTGGGTTTACGTAACAATCTTTTGGTAGCGGTGTGTCTGTAGCAATGGCTTCTGTGAAAATACCAGAAATTATTGAGACTATTGAGAAGAGACCAGAAGCATGTGTCAGCTAGAGGAAATTTCAGCTGTGTCCAAGATGGACCAGGCCCACTGGACCAAAGCCAAATTATGCTGGTAGGTCCCCTGTGAAAAAAAAAAATATTTAAGAAAGGATAAATAGTGCTGCGTGGCAACTGGGAGAGAGAACTGTAAAAAATGTGAGGGAAACAAACGAAGAAAACCATATCAGGGAAGAAAGAGAGGAAAATGTGTTCCAGGTGCCAGAACAGAGATTGCTGTGCAGCCTGTTGAGAAGACTACGGTGATGACTTTTAACCCATGGAGAGGCCACATCAGAGTAGATTCACACTGCAGCCCATGGACAGCTCCACACTGAGGTAGTTGAAAATGCTCTGAAGCATTTTCAGAGAAGCCCTAAATCCATAATGACTGTCAGAAAGGATAATTTTCTTAGCTTTGCTGATAAGCAATAGCGAATAGACAGAGAAAATGAATAAAGGGCAGTTTTTAAAAGCATATTGATTGAAGTAACTCACTGACATACTGACAAAAGACAAAACTGCAGAACTGCTAACAGAATAATTATCAAAAACTTAAAATATTTAAGGACAAAAAGGAGCCAGGGGGTATGGGTGGGGGGGAAGAGAGATAGAGAATAGAAAAATATCTGGATTATTATCTCTGGCTATAATAAAACAGATTTTTTAATAAAAAATCAGATTCAAACACTTGTAATTTTTTCCTACCTTCAGAGCACAGGGAGAAAGGAATCAGAAAAAAAACCTAATTACTGCACATTTTTTTTTTTTTAAAGGTTATTCAGCATGAGCAAGTCTTTTGGTGGAATGACTTTATGATTTTCATTCATTGTATCTAAATTGTTGCAGTAATCTTTTTCTTTATTTGTTTATATATCTACATCTATATGTAGATAAAATCACAGAGAGCCAGACCACTGCCTGGGCACTGCTAGAGAAGTTTTAGAATAAAGAGAGTAATAAACAAAACTAAATGTAGGGGTAGCATTCATTCTTAATAGGAACCACTAATACTGGTTCATCTTTCTGTCACCTTGTATGCTGTGCTGAATGAGGTTTGTTATCAGGTGTTTTCTGAAATAATGCAATTAAGGATGTAAAGATAATACTGAGGTCCCTTCACCTCTTGAGATTTTCCTCAGTCCGTGAAGATTGTTCGGTGACCTGGAAGTACACCTGAGATTTCTACAAGACTCCGTAGAGAACTCACACTTTCAAGTTCAGATTTCCACTTCTTCAGCATTTCTGAAGTGCTGAAATTACCTTAATTTCTTCATCTATTTCACCTGTTCCCGATTCCATGTACATATTTTCCCTTGAGGTTTATGACTTTGATTTACTTAAAAGATTTGCAGAATTTTCTTGTTAGAGGAAGATAGACTTATGAGTGTTAACTTAATTACAGATAAAGTGTATATATTTTACAGATGTAAAATATTTCCTGATATCAGCTTAGAAGCTACCTACTGGTTACTTACACTTAGTTGTAATAAGATCTCAAAGACAGCAACACACTGGCTAAAAGTGAGATAATTTTTATCACTTGAATGTAAAGCACAATCAGAATTACAAATATCTTTATTGTAGGGGGAGATCTTACAAGAAAAATAGTGATGTGCATTTGTGGTACAATCCTACAGATAGAACAAAGTGCTTTCCATAATGCTTTCCAAAGTGCTTTTTTGTTATGGAAACTTGTTTAATCGCAAGTTTTTATTTTGCCAGTATTCCATGACGATGATCTTGGGATAAAATAGGAACAGAATAAAATTGTTGGAAAATATATAGAGATGAAATCAAATCAGCTAGAAAAATAGAAAAGTTCTATCCTTACCTTTTTGATTCATAAACTATAAAAGAAAACTATTAATTTCATTTAAATATTTCAATATTTTTAAAATATTTGTATTATATACATATTGAATTCCAAAATAAATAAATTTGACAAAGATTATAAAGTGGTCTCTGTGTGGTTTTTTTTAAAGAATTTCATATGCATGTGAATATATCAAAACTTGTCCTGCTACCAAAATTCAATATTGTGCATACAAAATTTCTAGGTAAAACAGCAATAGAAATTAAGGGGAAAAAACTATGTATAAAATTTCTATTTTCAGCTTTTATCTTGGTACAATTTCCTGCAGTTTATAGAGCTTTAATTAGAAACAAATTGAAAACTGAAACATTAAAGCACAATTTGACATTTTTGAGCACAAATGAAATGTGTGTATAAATGTGTGTACATATGGGTTTTTAAATAAATGAATTCTATGACTGACTTTTTAATCACTAATGTTTATTCAAGGATTCAAGAAAGACAGGACTCCAAAGTGTTGCCAGAGATTTGTCTTCACAGGATTGCACTTGACTTCATAACCTCTTGTCTCTAGCTGAAATTGCAAATGACTTATTAATTTAGCACCAGGAATTCATGCAGCATATTAACAAAGGATGAAACTGTATCTTTTCAGGCAAGTTAAAAAAAAAAAAAAAAAAAAAAAAAAAAAAAAAAAGGTGTAATCTGAATCTATGTTAGAGGGAGAACAATAGTTGTGTAGTTATGCTGTTGTCAATTATAACCAAAATTTGCATTTCAGAAACTATCATGCAAGGAAATTCGCCCTTAGCGGTTGTACTCTATTATAATTTAATTTGTCTTCCCCCATACAAAAAAACCCACTGCAATTCTATATGCAAGCAAAGACTTTTCCTCAACTAATAATAGCTAATCTGCTGTCTTTGGCACTGAATTTTAGTTCAGAAGGAGCATTGCTCCCAAATGCTGAAGAACAAAGGTGAAGGTTGTTATTTCAGGGTGATGGAGCAAGTAAATAGTGATGGAAGATCAGCAATCTACTCTTGTGTAATATATAATCTTCCTCCAGACACATGAAACATATTGTTACTATCTCTTAAAAATATTATCTCTGCTCTGTTTAATAATAAAAAAAATAATTAATAATTGCAGGATTATTACTTTTTCCAGCAGCCACTGAAGTTGTCAGTTTGTCACCATATTTAGATGCTTGGGGATTGTCATTTACACCTTTGGAATTTGGGGATATAATATATCCCCAAATTATATTATATTATTATATAATATAATAAAAATTGTATAAATATAATATATATATCTAACATAGATTGAGATTACACTTTTTTTTTTTTAAAACTTACCTGAAAAGATACTGTTTCATCCTTTGTTACATATGCTGCATTAATTCCTGGCACTAAATTAATTAGAACTTTGGTTTCAGGATCCAGAAGTTGTTCTATGAAGTTGCATCTTAATTCTTTCAGGATTATAGTGATGCATGTTTTAGATTTTAGGTATTTCTTATGCCAGTGTGGGCTTCCCATGGGGTCACAGCCTACTTTGGGCATCCACCACCTCCAGCATGGGGTCCCACACAGGCTGCAGCTGTTCTCTGCTCCCCCATGTACCTTCATGGGCTGCAGGGGCACAGCTGCCTCACCATGGGCTGTCTGCACCTTGGGCTGCAGGGGGATCTCTGCTCTGGTCCCTGGAGCACCTCTTTCCCCTCCTTCTTCGCTGGCCTCAGTGTAGACTGGGCTCTTTGTCTCACGTGATCTCCCTCCTTTCTCCCAGTTTCTGTTGTGCAGCATTTTTACAACCTTCATAAATACACTATACCAGAAGTACTCCCACCATCACTGATGGGCTTGGCCTTGGCCAATAGCGGGTACAACTTAGGGCCACCTGGGGTTGGCTCTGCCCGACACAGGACAGGAAACGACACAGAATTCACCTCCTGAAGGTCCTCTGCTACCAAAACCATATCACTCAAATCCATTACCTTTAAATGAGTGTCAAAACTGATAACTTTTTTGTAGTTTCCAACAAATTTTCAAAATTCAAATATTTTTAGAGGACTGTGTACATCGAGTACATGTCATATGGTCATGAGAGCCTCATAGGTAGGACATGTTAGGAAAGTTTCCTTCTCCATATGAAAGTCAGAGTAAATTTCTACTATATGCTTAAGAAAACAGGACACTGTGATATTTATATGTTCTGGTACATTACAGACAGTTTCAAATAGCAGTTGTCAAAGAAAATTTATTCAAGTGCAGTGGAAAAAAAAGTTTGCATCTTAACCTTAACATTCACACTTAATCATCAGTCTTTTTCTTCTGAGATTCTAATTTTATATGCAAACTGATAAATTAAGGAGAGAAAACCTAATAAAAATCATCAATAAATATGGTCAGTAGAACTGAATAATTTCTACTTTTAAGGACACATTTCATTTTAGAAAAATATCTGAATACCGTGAAAGACTCCATTTAATTCCATTATTTAAGAACCTGAGATTTAGGAAGCTGATCTCTCCAAAATATTTGAGTGTTTCATCATTAAATCATAACTAATTTTAATCTCAAGGAGGGTTTGTTTCCTCAGTGCACTTTTCTAGAAACTTGATCAAATTCATAGGAAGGAGGTAAGCCGTAGCAGAAGAAAAAAAAAAAAAAAAATAACACAATTGAAGTACATCACTCAGGACCTCAGAAGGTAATCTTTTATAAGTCTTGAGAATAAATAAATTTGCTAATTTGTGTTTATAAAATATGTTTAATCTAAAAGAAGAAAAAACTCTTGTAACTGAAGGATATATGTTCTTGCTCATTTTTCCAAGTTAGATATATACAGCAATTAGGGTTTTCTTCACCTGTTGGCTTGTTATGTTATCTGCTGTAAGACTGCAAGCTGTTAAATCTACCAGTTTCTTGAGCCTACAGAGGAAAGTGCTCAAAAGCTTGAAATCATCTCGTTTAGCAAAATAGTGTGTAAATGCGATAAGCAGTGTAATCCACATTGTCCTTTTTGTGATGAAGCAGTAGATATATAAACAAACAGAAGAGGGAAAGGAGGGTTAGGTCACAAAGGAAAATAATAAAGAAGATGAGTTCTACAGGCAAGAAATTTCAACATAGAAACTCACATAAAAGGGGTGTTGGGAAGGTTGACAGTGGAAGAGGGCAAAGAGCAATTCTAGTGGGAATTCACTTTTATAGGATATTTGAGAAATTAATTGGTGATATCTGTTTAAATAGAAGTTTGTGCTACTAGTTAGAACCAGAAAATTGAAGAAATCAGACCGAGTAATGGCGGTGCCAAAGAACAGGACAAGAGGCAATGTGCAGAAATTATGTCCAGAAAGTTTCACCTGAATATGAAAACCAATTTCCTTAAAGCAGGTTGCTTGGAGGGGTAGTGCCTCACTAGAGATATTGAAGAACAATCTGGAAATCACCTATTTAAACCAAATGTCTCCACCAGTGGTCCCTTTCAACCTTGCACATTCTATGATTCTGTAATTTGTGATTCTGTAATTTAGGTCCTACTCTCAATATGTAAAGTAACCAGCCTATCTTAGCTTGCTCTAAAATTGTATAGCCCAGTTGCATTTGAAAAATTTTATGATGTGAAATTTTTTCTTGATACAGTATTTTCCTGCCATTCCCACACTCTGATCTGATGGTCCCTAGAGTATTTCTTGTAGGTATTCATTTGCTGTTCACACTCCATGACCAGAAAAATTTCTAGCACATTTGTATGAATTTGTAAGAAGGGAAAAAAACATCCAGTAGGATTTTGACAAAGTGACTTTTAGTGAGTCTGAATTTTACTTATAATGAATTATAGCAATAAATAATCAATTTTGTAACAACAACAAATTAGTAAATATTAAAAAATATGCCTTTGTTCTTTACAATCTTCTTGTTGTACTTCATTTTTTGACAACAAACTGTATGATAAAACTGTTGTGCATCAAAGAAAAAGCTTGCTTGTTTCAGATGTTCAACAAGATATTTCTTTAAGTTTGAACTATTAGATGGAGAAAACATCCTCCATTTTTAGAAGCAAGGAAAGATAAGAATTATCTGTTTTTAAGATATGGATCTGACCTACATGTCTAATAACACTACTGAAAATACTGTATCCATTAATCTTCAGCAGTCAAGCAGTTCTGATAACAAGCAATACACTAGTATAACCCCAACACTCACTAATGATCACCTTAATTAAGTTTTAAAATACCTTATAATAATATAATAAAATGTTTCTATAAAGCCAGTCAAATGGAAGTTGGAGCTCAATAGTTGTATCTTTCTATAACCTCTGTCAGGCAAAATGATTCATGTTCAGTCAATGATTAGTTCCTCCCCTTGAAAGAACCTTACTCTCAGGTAAATATGATGTATATTTAAAAACAAGAGACAAGTTTGTATATTCTTTAACTATACTGATACTGCTTGTCCCTCAAGACATAAGCCCACTTAACAAAATCTGATCCAGTACAAATTGAATTAGACTATTTTCACCCCTGCAAATTGTGCAAAAGCTAATCTACTACCAAGCTCTAAGTCTGTAAGTATGTATCCTTATAATTTAATCTTTAATATGCAACTATTAATATAAATCTTTGTTATAAATGTATAAAATTTTTAATTTCAAAAATAAAAATAATAAAAATTTAGTCAAAATGGAAATGGAATTCCAGTCATAATGCCATGATTTACATTAGATTTCTTAGAGACTTTGGCAAATACCTTTATAAATGAAAATGCTTCTCACTTTATCCCATGTTCTTTGCTCTCTCCATCCATCGTAGTAAATACTACTTAATAAATGTTATAAAATGAATACTATTAAATAGAACACAGAATGTTAACATTTTTAATGTACCATATATAACAGTTATGATCACTACTTAAAAGATAAATTTTTCTTAATCTCTATACCCTTTAGTATTGGGAAAAAAAACACAAAGAAAATATTTTTAATGCATATTTGGCTCTTGCTTAAAAGTGTTCTGATTATATTTGCAAATTATAACAAAGTACTTTACTTAAAGTATATTTGCCAAACTATCTTTCAGGATTATCTTCTTTTGAAGCTATATCTAAAGACTATATTGTGGAAGAATGTGGCATCAAATCCATGATCAGATCCTTAAATATAGACAGAGTAAGTATCAGATGTCTGATTATAAAAAGTGATTATTAACAGCAACAGCAAACACAAAATTCCTCAGGGTTTTGTAACCAGGGTGCTCTCAGACTGAAGGGACTTAAAAATCACACTTTTTGCTTTCCAAGAGAAGTTTTTATTCCAAACCTATTAGCTATTTCTGGAGGAAGACAGAACAAGTAGATCTATTTCTGCAAAAATAATTACTGTAGGTAGAAAATATAATTTTTTTGGTAAAGAGAAAGCACATGGAAAGAATTTTAAGATCTGATATGTCAATTGAGTCATGGAGACATCGGCCTGCTGAAACGTATCTCTATTTCACATACAAATAACCAAGACACCCAAATAACAGTAATTATGGCCTTCAAATTCTAGGAACAAAATTTGGGCTGTACAATGGAATTTAAACTAAAGACCATTAAAATAATTTACACTAGGAGAATCAACAACAAGTTCTAGCTTATTAGCTTAAAAGGAGAGGGAACAAAACTCCAGGGGACTTGGGATTTCAAAAATTTCAAAATTAGTGGAATATAAACTATTTCATTTGAACTTTTGGGATACCTTGATACCGATTTTTTTTTTTTTTTCCCCTGAATGATTGGAATTATTTAAAGATGAAGTGATCATGAGTTTTGAATTATGTTTGCAGCATGCCCAGACATGATGAGCATAAAGTATTCTGAACATGGAAAAAATACTTTGTCTCCAGCTGAAAAAGTGTGTTTAAGGGGTACAGCATCCTTCATAGCTACAAGTATGTCAAGTGAATATTTCCAAAGTCAAGGCAAGTCCTGATAATAGAGTAGGCCTGGTTTAGAGGTTAAGTACTCCATAGGTCTTCAGGATTAACAACACTCAGTGGTTAAAAAAATCTATCCAAGCTGAAGCTTTCACTAAAATTATTTCCTTTTACACCTGCTTCCACTTCATACTTCATTTAGTCAAGGCAACCTCCACTGTTCCCCTCAAGCACTCATCCTATTTCTGAGAATAGCTTTCAATACAGGGGAGAATGTTGAGAAATGTTTGATTATAGGGATTCTCTGCAGAAGGCTGAGTCTTCAAAATATAAGAATTTCTCACGGTTTAACCCCAGCTGGCAACTAAGTACCACACAAATACACATTCCACCCCACACCACAAAATAATTGGGAGGAGAATAAAAACAAACAAACACAACAAAAATACCCAATATCCATGGGTTGAGATAAAAACTTAGTTTTAAGTAAGGGAAAATAAGAGAAATAAAGATTGTAAAGATCTTTGCAAGGGAATGTTTTTCCTTCCTTTCTCCATGCTAGGATTCTGGTCATACCGGTAAAATTATAAGTGTATATATAAAATACATATATGGGAACATAAATATATATATATGCATATATAACTATAAATTTATTAAATTCTGTCAGATAACAAAAGAAAATATAAATTCTATTATAGATTGTGGTTAGTTGCAATATGTTATTAGTAGCATGTAATTTCAGCTGCCCACTTTACAAACCAGATCTCATTTTCACCTAACACTTTTGGATAAAGACATTACCAGAAATGATTGCAGTATCTAATAAGTGTGTTCTAGAAAATTCATCCACCAGCCTCTAAACACTCTACAGAACAAGGCAGATCATATTATGCAGTTTTATGGGTATTGTATGATATAGAGGATGATAGCTTGCACTGTCAGTCTCTTTTGTGACTCCAGCAACCTACTTTTTCCATCTGATCTCAGCCTAATGCATTAATAGGAATACTAGAAATTCAGATAGTGACTTAAAATAACTTATTGAACATTTTTCCATAACAATTCAAAATTAGGATACAAAAAAAATTTTCTAAAATCCCTGATTTTTCTAACCTATTATGGCCTATTTTTTTCATCAATTTCAACTATATTTTTTAAAAATATGTGAATTCCTATGACAATTTAAACTTAATAGTTCAATTTTCTAAAAGATTTATGCAGTCACATTTCTCACATCCCAAATAAAATGTATTGACTTCTCAGCAATTTTAAACCAAAGGGTTGTTCATTTTGATGATTGAAATTCATCACTGAAGTATTTTAAAGACATTTTCAATGAAGCTGTATTTATCTTACAACTCTTGCTTTGAAGAACAATGTTTAAATTGCACGTGATTAATAAATATTCCAATTGTTACCAATACCAAATCATAGAATGATAATTGGGATAGATTTTGTGCTTTCTTAAATATATAATGGCCGTCCTTCTTTTTTACTGAGGAGATTATACATTGCAGTATCATATAATAACAGTAGGAAGAAAATTTCCCTTGATATGACCCCAAAGCAAAAACTTACCAGTGTTTCCATATAAAAATTCTTTTCATACAAGAAAAAAAAAAAAGAAGTATGGAAACAAGCAAAATTCAGAATTTCATTTCCCCATCTAACTTCAATTTTGTTTGCTTGTTGGATGCTTTATGCTGAACAAGTCTAGGTTCTTTTTGAAAAGGCACATAGTACTTCTGTATTTTGTAACACAAAATTCGAAATTATTTGCATAAAGATCTTTTTTCCTTTTCTTTACTCTGAATTGTGATCTTAAATAATTGAAATAATAATAATAAAAATAAATGGCATTAAATAATTTTTAAAATAAAATTTAAATATTTCTCTTTTGCTTTATGTTTGTTAGCTCTTCTTTCTCCCTGAGCTGAATAGTCATTAGAGGGTCCCCTCCATGACATTAAAAATTTTTACTCTCAGCCTCCAATAAGCAATCTCTTGATCTGTATCCCAAAATACATAGAGAAAATGAATTAAAATGACAGCATTCCCATATATTTGGACTACTGGATGCCATCATCCTTCTCAGGATGTGGTCTTTCATTACCTTGCAGAAGAAAATAATGAAGTGTATTCCATTTTATGTGCCACTTGAGTCTCTGGTGAAAGATCTATAGGTGGAATACCAGTTCGTTCTTTCATCACTCTTTACAGCTGCTAACATTTCAGGGTGGTGTGGGGTGCATCCATTGTTCATGCTTTAGCAGCAATATTAGCCGGCGTTTCGAGTGCTTGCATTGCCATCCTTCCAAAATTTCCCCAAAGAGCAAAAGTCTACTTTGTAAAACAGGGATAGCTTGCACCTTAGAGGAAAAAGGGAATGGAATTTTGTAGGCCCGTTAAAGTAACTCTTTTGCAATACCATTCCCTCAGCTGAATCTCAAAGACTGATACAAGCAGTACTACTGTGCAGTTCTTTGTAAACACAGAAGTGTATTTCAACTTGAAAAGAATCAGAAAACCAAAGTGTAAGGATTTCAACATATTCTGACTGGGACATTCCAAACAACTTTTTCAAACTGTTTTGCAGTGATATATATGCTATTAAAACATTACTTCATTTGATTTAGAATGGTTATAGAATTAAGTCTGTTATCTCATTGCTGCATGTTCTTAAGTATTCACATACTGTGTCTGGTTCCGTCCCGCACCGGGCAGGAGATGACCTCCAGCTAGCTCGGGTCAACACAGCCACAGAAGGACCCATTCGTTTCGGCTTCTCGGCTTAGCAGCTGGACGCAATTGTGTCGTGACAGCCAACAGCAGCAGAAGAGAAAAGGCTGGCTCTCAGCTTAGCAGGTTAAAATATGTTTATTAGCTCAAGAGCTGAGGAGCAGAGAGGCTCAGAGCTCCGAGCTGAGAGAGTTTTTTCCTCCCTCCTACCCCCTATAAGCGGGGGAGGGGTTCCAGGGAGGATACTACAAGACAACAAATCAGGGGATTCAGGGGGTAACAAGGTGTGCCCACCCCCAAGCCCTGGACCACTAAAATCCAGAGCTAAAGGAATTCCCCCCAGGGCACCTATCACCTGAAGCCCTCTCCCTGAGATTTCACAACCTGGGAGGGCTCCTCAAAGTGATAGACAAGCTGCTCCAGAGAGGGGGTTGGGGCAGAGGGGATGTTACAAGTCAGGTGAGGAGTGGGAGGACTGACACAAAACACCTTATTATACAGACAACACAAAAGGGATACAGAATTGGGGATACAGTGAAATGAACCATAACATAAACTTCTTATAAAAACCTAATAAAACAGTTCTGCACCACCACAACATACTTAAAAGTTTTTCAGGTCATGTTTTAGAAAATAAAAAGAGAAAGCTTTATATTTTAAACTCTGTCACTGGATTGGATAAGATACAGAAGAATGCATATTTGAAAGTGAACTAACAGTCTTATTGTCTGGACAGTTCCAATGATTAAAGAAAATACCATTTTTTTCATATAATATATCAGTTGCAGATTACAGAAATAATACTGTCATGCTTAACTGCAGTTATTAAACTGCCAGAGACAGTAATTTGAATATCAGCAAACTGCAAATATTCGGTAAGTTGTTGAACCTGGTGCAGCAATTGACTGCCAAATTTTAGACAAACATGCTGTGTTGTGGTTCTTTTGAGAGACCCAGATGACCGTCGATGGCAAAAGGCACAGAGCCTGCTCTTTGTCCGGGGTGGGGAAATTATTGCTTTATTTGGTCCAGAGCTCCTTTAGCTCCTTCCCCGTCCCCGTTCTGATGCCAAAGAGACTTAGGCCCTGCTCCTCCTGGCTGAGCAGGGACAAACCACGTGATACAGTTTCCAAGGGGATACAATAGAAAATATTACAAACCCCAATATAAAAATGAAACACAATATAAACCAAATTAACACACTGTAATATCTCCCTCTTTCTTATTAAACTGAGAAGGAGGAAGGCTCGGTCTGTGGGAGATGTTCAGAGTTCGGACCTTGAGTACCTTTAAAGTTGCAGAAGAAAAAAATGACCTTTAGTGCAAACAAACTGTCCAGAAAAACACTGTTAAGGGGTAATTAGGAGAGGGTTTGGCACTTTCTCCTCCTCCAGGCATCACTGGCCACTTGTGGGCCCTCTGCAGGGGATTTTGCAGTTTTAGGGATGAAAGGTTTCAGCCACTTGAGACCTGGGGGAGTGGACACATAGGCGTACACACGACCCCAGGTGACCTGATCATGAGGACTTTTTGTTTCTCTGGTCACTGGATCCTTTACTATTACATGTGGTGACTTGCTGAAAGGCAGAACTGGTTAAAGCAGGATTATTTAATTTAACATTTACATTTTCTATTTTTTTTGAAAAATTCCCCTTGGACCCTTGAGACCTCCTACCCCCATTGTCCCAAAAGTCCAGAAATTGCTTCTTTAAAGAGATGCCCAATGTCCAGCCTGATCACACAGGAGACATGTTGCTCTTCTCGTGGGCAGTGGTCACGGCACAGGTACAGGAAGCACGGTGTCTGCAGCAGCGGGTTTTTGTGGTGGCTTGACTCTGGAACTGTGGTTTTGATGAGCTTTTATGAAGGGAACCTTCCTGGCACACACCTGGAGCATATCATGTAAAGTTGGAGCCAGTTCCATGGGCAGGCTGAAGATAGCTGCCTTGCACTGTTCGTTTGCATCGGCCAGAGCCATTTCCTCCAGGACCTGTTCTTGGGCTCCTTCCTCCTTATCCTGTAACTCGATAGCTCAGGTTAATCACTCCACAAATGTTACAAAAGATTCTGATGGAAGCAAAGGAATTTCCTCAGCCTGCTTGAGGGCTGAGACCCATTCACCATCACCACATAGATGTTCTAATTGAATTGGCAGATTCTTATTATCAACAGCCATTTCAGGATTTTGCCAAAGCTCTGGAAGCAAATCTCTTTGGAGGCCAAAGGGAACTCTAGGATTCCCCGCTAAACTTGCTTTTAAAATGTTGCAAAAGTATTCACTTTCATATCCAAAACTGATCTGAGCTTTGCATAAATCTTGATTCGCTTGTTGGGGGAAGGGGTCCCAATAACCATGGACAACAACCCCCTTTTTGAATTAACACACTGTAACAATGCTGTAAATTAATAGTGGCTTAAGATGAAAGTCAGAGTTTGGAACTGATAGCATGGAAAAATGAAATTTCAGATGTCAGTCTCTGCATTGCCAGCACTGGGATGTGGAGATATTATTTATATGGGGAATATCAAGTGTTCAAAATCTAGCTCTGGAAGGATGATTCTAGCTTAGACTAGCTTAAGCAAACATAAATTAGAGTTATGATTTTAAAGTATTATTCCTTGTCTAGGAAAACTTACAGTGACAGAGAGAAGCCTCATGACCAAAAGTCAAAAAGGGCAAATATTGCAGAGGAACACAAGAGTAGAAATAAAGCAGTGAAAGGACACCTGATTGGAATGAAGGTTAAATTTCATCCTTCTCCCCTGATGAATGATGGTATGTCACTTTCTTTGACTGATAAATGTCACAGGAGTGACAATTTTTCTACTCTTAATGTATTTTGCCAAAGAGTTTAGAAAAACTCGTAGCAGATAAGATTTCTGGTTTTGAGAACTTTCCTGTATACTTTCCCTTAGTTTAAGCCTGTCCTGTTTTATTTTTTTTTTTCTATCGAGTGTTTTAGAAAAGAAAACAGAAAATAAATACTTTAGTCAAGAATTATGCACATATGAAATCAGAAATAGAAAATAATTAAGTTAGGAGTGACAAAAAATTTGGTACAATTTCATAGAAATAATACCATATGTATCTATAATGAAATCATCGGTCAAATCTGGAGATCACTGTGAGGTTCATCTCTTCTAAAGAACTTTTAAAATACTTCTTTAGAATCCAAACCTAATCTAAATCTTTTTCTGGCAACCACACTGTGAACCATGACTTACGATAACTTCTGGAAGCTGTGCCAATACTTTCCATTTGCAGAATCTTGGATATATCAGGAAAAGAAATAGCTGTTAGTTTATCTGATAGGTCTTTCCAGGTGACACTGTTCAATCTGAACAAATATGTTTTAAAAAATAATAATCAAAAAATGAAGAAATAATTGAAGAATGAAGAATAGAAAAACAAGACTTTAAAGACAGTATGGAGGTAAAAGCCTAGAACATACATGAATTTACTTGTCCTATGAAATATTTTCTCTGGTACTGTGCAAGACATATTGTAGATATATAGTTGTATGCGCTTAATTAAAAATTGACTTCAAGGAAAACCATAATCAATCTTTTTTTCACAGAGCTGCATTCAAGTTATTTGGTCCCATATAGGAAAGAATTTCTCTATTTATTCAGCTTTTTTTTTTTTTTTTTTTTTTTTTTTTTAAGCAAGTAACTATATTAAATCCTCTACTTTAATAGTAAATTCAAGGTAGTATAAGTACAAGATCTTACTGAGCAGTGCTTCTTGTAGTCCATCATCAGCTAGACTAATGTAAACTAAAACCACTTCCATTAATGATGGAGGCATAATTCGACAATTGCAGGAGGCTGTCCATGATTCATGGATAGAAAGTAGGTGTACTAATTTCTAAAAAATATTTCCAAAATCTTTACCATCTTGAAAGTGTTTCTACATGGTGTAGTTTTGTGCACACAATCATAATTCATGTTGTATAGCATTTCCTTTCAAGATCTTTAATTCCAACACATTCTTAAGAAACTCCACAACCAAGCACAGTGACAAAACAAACACTCTGTGGTGATTCTATTAGAAATGCAAATTTGGTCTTCATTTTCCTATTCTTACTCCTCAATTCTCAACAGACACAGGTATAAAGACAGTATTAAATAAGAACATTCTCTGATTGCAATAAAGAACCTCTGTTTCACCACATGACATCTGTTGCAGAATTTGCTATATCAGCATCTCATTCAAAAATAATAATGGATTTTTTCCCAGTTATATTGATTATATAATTATGCTTGATTTATTATTCACTTATAGGATGGCATAGCATCTTGATTTTTGGTCTTGCCTGAAAGGAATAGCTGTAGACAGCTCACTTCCCAGAAAATTCTTAATTTTCAGTTGGTGTGGTATTGCACAGCCTATACCATGTGTCCTTAAGAAAGCCAGCATGAAGATTTATTTTTAATATTTTTTTTATATTGACCACAAGCCATAGATATGCTTATCACCAGTGCATTTCAGGTTCACATCCTACAGGACTTTCCTTCTCAAATGCACCAAGTTATTTATCTTCATTCTGTGGTTGAAATCTAATGGGAATCTCTTGTCTGTGTTCTTTAACACAACCCAGGGTGGCTGTGACTTAACTAGTACATCAAATCAGGAAGCTTTGGTATTTTATTAAAATAGGTATATATTGCATTTAGCATATGCAAAAAGAAGGGGCAAAATGTGGGGAAAATCAGGGAGAAGGAAAAAGAGAGAAAAGGGGTTTTTTTAAATTACATATGTTGGGATTTTAGTATTTTTAAAATGAAAATTTTTATTTTCCAACTCTCAGATTGACCTTAATGTATCAACTGTTCAATTTCCTGTGTGGTTTAAATCTCATGGAAACCTGTTTAGGTCTGAAAGTAAAACTTACTGATTTTGCGAAGTTCACATGTCCATTTTGTCCTTATCCCATTTAAACAAATCCTCTATTGCGCATTTGATTTCGGTGAAGGTTAGCACATTTACACTTCTGTTACTGCCCACAGAATTTATGCTTTCATGTTTATTTTCTACTTCTTCCTTCTTCTTCCACTCATTTCAAAGAATTAGGATTTTTTTTGTGACATAGAGGTAATCTGCACATTTGAATAAGGAAAGTGGAAGAGGATGCTTTTCTCTATTTTCTTTTGGTTATTTTATTAGCTGTATGTTAGACTTGAAACATTTTTCCTATCATTTTGCAGAAAATATTATTTGCTGTTTTTTATTTATGTTTTTTAGAAGAAAACTTAGAAGAAAACAGGAGCTTATTGCTCTTGTTCTGCTATCTGACATCTGTTATAAGCTAACTTTTCTGAATAAAATCACACAAGATGATAGTGATGTCCCACTATGGGCCAAGACCTATGTTCACATTCCAGTTATACAATTTCATATCAAATTTCTTCACTGATCACAACTCCAGCAGATATTTTGAAATATGATCACACAGAATTTACTTTCCAGTCAGAAATGACATGATGTAAATACCAAAAATACTTTTTTTTTTTCATTATATGGTAGAAGAGTTTCTACAGATTCAAATTCTTTTTCATCATTACTTATACCGTGCATTTTAAGACCTGCAATTACTTTCTAACATACTTCCCATGCCTTTCTGCAAACACTCATTACTGGTTCTTTAAGTTTAAAATTTAATTCCCAGGACTGCTTTTATTTTATGATTTCATTTCTTCTGATTTAATGACCACTAGGTCCACTACTGCGCTTAAAACAACTATGTAATTTTAGCAAATATATTTATTCAGAGAAATAATATTTTCCTGAGCTTTAAGAACATAATAAATTATGTACAACAGAAAAGTGTTTATATAAAATAAATAAAGCATTTAACAAAAAAAAACACATTTAAAAAAAAAAAAATCAACCAACAAACAAACCTGTGCATAAAGGAGAGATATGATCAAGTTCTATAAAAGGTAGGAAAAGCGTAGTTTTTAATCTACAGTATTTATTCATAAAAATCATTTCAATGAGGAAGTAGTCTAAAACCTCTTATTACCTTCATTGCTCTGTAGTAGAATACTAAACTACATTCAGTGACTAGAAACTACCTCAGGCAGAAAAGCCTGCCCTTGATGCTATCAAAATTGTCTCCCTGTCCCATTGCATCCAAAAGGAAACCTGGGCACTACCTGTAAAGGTCTGCTTCCTACAGCGCTGACAATTTAGCTAACATGAAGTGCTTAGAATAGGCAGATAAGATCTGGTTCTGACAGACTGAGTGGTCTGTGGTCTTTGCTAGGAAGTGGTAGGCAGACGCTGACTCACTCAGGACTGAAACTCCAGCAGCAGGACTGAACTTACAGCAACTTCAGTGTCTATCCATCTAGACACTCCTCAGCCAGACCGGGAAAGCACCCCATCTCCCATGGTGATGGCCAAAACCCCAGGCAGGTGCTGAAACAAGAAAAACTGATTTAAGTAATTTTGAGGTGCTCAAGATTAGACCTGATGTTGGAGTCCAGGGCATTCCTTTGGTTGCCCTGGAGGGTCAGAGACCTGGGCAGGGGGGTCTGGGACCCCAGCCCAGAGCCCAGAGCTCAGAGAGACACTGGCTTTGATTTCAGTCCATGGGAGAGGCTTCTTGCACTGCAGGAAGCATTGCAGGCCACAGGAGTGTGAAAAATAGTAGTTTAGTATATCACAGGGTGAAAAAACAGTAGGTTTGGGATTTTTGGCATTGAAGTGAATGGGGCAAGATGGAGAATTTAGGGCGTTGTCTCTTTCTTCTTCATTCTTCTTCCCTCACTCCATTTCTGCAGTGACGTTGGCACAAAGTAGTGAGGATTGGGTCAGAGTAGAGATGACCTTTTTAGTATTAGTGATAGGCATTGGCGAGAAATAGTAAATAAGAAATATGTAGCAATTAGTATCAAAGACAAGGACAACCCAGCTCGGGGGGGAGACGTGAGAAGTCCAAGCCACGGCAAACATCTTGTTGGACTGAGAAAATTGTAAGATAAGAAACAATAAATAAAGTATGCAACCTTGAAAAATCTAAACCTGAAGACTCTGTCTCTTCCTTCGGTTTGGCACAGAGCTTTGCAGAGGGCAAAAAAGCTCTAAAACCACCTGAATGCCGGGGAATTTAAACTCCCACAAAAGGAGCCCCCGACAACCTCGGGGTTGATTCAAAAACTCTATTCTCTTAGGCTGCTCTTAGGTTATATGCTTAAAGCCTATTCACCATAACCACAAAGGTATGGAAAAGAAAAGACAGAAGAAGAGCTGCAATAACCTGAATTGTGCAAACAGACCACCCTGACTTGGCCACTCCTGCAGTTGTCAAAGGGGGAGCAACCAGCCCTACGCCCAACTGCGAAATCTACTTAGAGTCAGATATATTCTCCCCAAAATCTCTTTCAGGCTTTAGATAATTGCTTAAAAAGGTACAGGGCATGCTAGGTGAGGTTGGGAAAAAGTATTTTGGAACTGTACAAAACTAATGGGATGTTTTTAGAAATAGTATGGAAGCAAATGCAGTTAAAGGGGGGATAAGAGTGGGAAAACAGGGGAAAAAAGATAAAGAGTCTGGTGAGATGTGAGCAGGGGGCAGTGAGTCCTTCTGCCCAGCCGTGTCTGCACCAGGCAGTGCAACCTCTTCTTGCTCTTCTAAATAAACTCTGTCAGGAGGGTTTCATGAGCAAGATGTTCCCATTTGCCATGCCTTTGTGAGAGGGATAAGCGCTCACTCTGCCACCGTGCTGGAAATGAATGCTGATATCAGGAGACACTGGGTGTGTGTATTTTTCCTTGGGTTACCTTAGTTTTCTGTGTGTGAATGTATGCATGTGTCATTCATAAACAAATTTCAAGCAGTAGCAGCTGGCTCAAGAGGTCTGAATTCCAGCTATGGGGAAGACTAGAAATCTGGAGGAAAGTGGTGTGGAGACAAAGGCTCTGCAAGTCAGATACAGCAGAGACCATAGGGCAGAGCTGCTACCTCAGAAATTTGAGCCTGAGTCCCAGCTTCTGGGGAGACTGTAGGTCTGGAGCAGCACCTGGAGACAGTTGTTTCTGTTTGTAAATGTGTGTGACAAGAACAGCTGGAGTCTCAGGGGTTCATGTGACCCTGGTGCCACCAACCGGGTATATTGGGATCTAGGGGTAGCCATTGCGGAAATGGGATGTTGTGGACTGAACACTGTGAGTGGAAGTATAATTGCTTTCTATTGTAATGTTAATGATTTGATACTTCATTAGGCACTGAACGAGTTGACAGATGCTGTGCGTAATGTTTTTGTTTTTCTGCGCACTGATTAGGAGTAAGAAATGCTCCCATAAAATACGGCTTCAAAAGACTTGAAATTTTTAGAAGTGATTTTTAGAAGTAACATTCTGTCTTTTTACTCGACGGACCGTGTTGGAGTCCAGGGCATTCCTTTGGTTGCCCTGGAGGGTCAGGGACCTGGGCAGAGGGGTCTGGGACCCCAGCCCAGAGCTCAGAGAGACACTGGCTTTGATTTCAGTCCATGGGAAAAACTTCCTACACTGAGAGAAGGTTTACAGGCCACAAGAATGTGAGAAATAGTAGTTTAGCTTATCACAGAATGAGAAAATGGTAGTTTTAGGTTCCTAGCATTGAAGTGAATGGGGACAAGATGGAGAATCTGGGGCGTTGTCTCCTTCTTCTTCTCCTTCTCCTTCCCTCACTCCATTGCTGCATTGACGTGGCACAAAGTAGTTAGTGAGGATTGGGTCAAAGTAAAGATGACCTTTTTAGTAATAAGTGATAGACATTGGTAAGAAATAGTAAACAAGAAATACGTAGTAATTAGTATAAAAGATAAGGACAGCCCAGCTCAGGGGGAGACGTGAGGAATCCATGCAGCTGCGAACATCTTGTCGGACTCCGAGAAAATTGTAAGATAAGAAACAATAAACAAAGTATGCAACGTTGAAAAATCTAAACCTGAGAACTCCGTCTCTTCCTTCGGCTCGGCTTGGAGCTGTGCAGGGGAGCAAGGACCCTGAAACCACCTCAATGTTGGGGTAAGCCCCCGACAGGACCGGAATGACAGTTTTTACTGGCGGTTTTTCATGATTTAGCAGTGATATCTACACTAGGATTCAGGTGTAAGAATTAAACCATTCTTTGTAAATATTTTAGTCCTATAACACTTTGTTATTTCAACAAGAATATTCCATTAGGTTGATTGTCTTCTGACAGCAGCAATCAGTAATACTCAGCATTATCTTTCAGATTAATAAATGCTTGCATTTCTCTTGGTATTATAAAGTGCCATTTAAGCCCTGCATTTACGTGTTTCTAAACAGATTTTGGCCAAATTGTTTTCAATTCAATCAGTGATGCTTCAAGCTAATAATATAAAACATTAAAAAAATCAGCCACTAGGCTTCTAGTTAAGGCAATATTGTATCTTAAAAGATTTTTGTTAGTCTAAAAAATCTATAGAAGTAAAATGCATTTTGGTCAGCTAATAAACTTTGATAGTTTATGACTATTAGAGACCAGATTTCAGATATGTGGCCATAAACTTTACACTACCTCATCTTTTTTAAACCGTTTTAGTCCCCATGATAAAGTCTTAGGGAGACTGAGAAACAGTTTCCTGCAAGTGCGTTCTAATTTTGAAAAAAATTACCTTTAAAACTACTGATAGTCCTTGACTAAACAATTCTGATGAGCTTTGGATTATATCCTCTACTCTCTACATATGCAAATATTAATTAAGGTAAATTGGAAAAAAAATATTGTGTATATGACAGGTTAGATATATGACAATGTTGACAATGTTCTATTTTGTTTCTAAAATGGGAATGAGTAAGTGTGTAATGATGCACTGTAGGTGCTAATGTTGATTCTCTGACACTTTCATAGTTGAAAAATCAATATAAAAAACCCCAACATGATATTTCAAAGATTCAATCATTCATTCAGAAAATGATTCAAAATTCTGAAAGGGAACCAATATTTTATGAAACTTTTTTACTTAGAGCTTTTTCCTTTCCATTGTATATGTCCTGACACAGTTAAAAGAATACCATAGGAAAATACTTGTTTCATTTTAGTCTTTTATATTACCAGGCTAATTAATCATTGGAAAAAGAAGTCCAACCAGAAACCATGGCACTATTAGTGCCATGCTCTCATCCATGGAGCTAATTTTAGTTGTTAATAACATACCTTAAAAATGAAATCAACAGCAGACAGAGCTGGTTTCTGGCAACAGGGGCACTGATGTCCCCAGGCCCAGCAAGTGATGATCCATTGTAGTATTTCCCCACAAGACTAGACGACTGCCGATGGCAAAAGGAAAAGAGTCGGCTCTCTGGCTTTGGGTGGGATTTTACAGCTTTTATTCTCAAGTCCTGCCTGCTTTGCTGGAGACCTTCCCCCATGACTCGTGGATGCCAGAGAGCCCTGGCCCCTCCCCCGTCATGGCTTTTCTCCCCAGGGGGCAGGGCCCAGAGGAACCACCCAATAAGGGAGAAGTGGGAGGGAACAGGGCTGGTTTAAATTTCAGTGTGGGGGATGGACACTGCTGGGCAAGGACAGATAGAAAAAACATTAGAAATCCGATGAAATATAAACCCAGTTAATGCATTACAACAATCCAGGGCCTGAGGCCAGCCACGGGCAAGAGGGGATGGGACTGGAGACTGAGACCAGCTTTACTGAAATATTGCTGGGGGAAGGAATGGGTGGCTGGCCTGAAATGGAGTCCTGGGCCATGAGTAGGGGTCAGGAGAAGCTTTGGGTGTGCCAGACAGGGACAGTAAGGCCCAGGTATCCCCTTAGAGCCCTGAGCTATTTTGGGTTACTTTGGACCTATAAGAGCATTAGCCATTAAGCAAGACTAAATTGAGTACATAATTTATGAACTTCTCTGTGTTGTCAAAAGGATTAAGTTATTGATGTATATATTTGAGAATAGTCTTGGAAAAAAAATTGCCTTTCTTTGTATGTTACTAGAATGATATATATGGTAATAAAACAAACAAACAAAACCCCCTAAAATTCAGTATTTCAAGATGTGCATAAATTAGAATTGCATGGAAATGCCACTTGTTCTGCCAGTTATGCTACCATGTGTTTAGAATAATTTCTTAATTAGCTGTATAACTAAAATATATTTAAATTAAATGATTTAAAATTGATTAGTTATGAATATTAGAAAACAAAAGTGGAATTTTTTAAAAACTCTAGGTTTACTGCTAATTTTAGGAAATCTCTACAATGTTGATGGATTATAGCAGATACGTGTACTTGGATTTCTTCATTTTTCTGTGAAAAATAAGAAAATTTTAAAACCTAGGGAAATGCACTCATTTTTCAATTGAACAGACAGAATAACTGCAGTACAGGAGATATAATACCAAGTTCTTTTGTCCCTCAATACTTCTATGACTAAGAAACATCCCCAGACTTTGAGGATCAGGTTACCTTTTCCACTTCTATACTTCCCAGAAAATCTGCAGTTGTCCAAGTACTCTATGCAGGCAGGCAAAACCAAAGCATAACATACACATCTAGCACATTTAATAAACTGCTTTCTACATTTTATAGAAGAAAATTTGAAAGAAAGGCCTATTAGGAAAAAATTATATAATTTATCTTTTATTCACATTTCTCCTTTACACAGCCTCTGAAGAAAACTCTTTTATAAAATTAAGCAAGATGGAGAAGAGCAGCTCATTTTTTCTGTCAAATGCAAAACATAAAATTAAGTAATCTTGATTTTAATCTCCATGAGATGTAAAAATGAATGTACTGGGTAAGATACAAGATTAACCCAGCTGAACAATATCATTCTAATAACATTGTCCAATATTTGAGGACTAAGAAAGAATATCAGGGGAAGAAATCAAAACTTTTTTTTTTTTTTTTTTTTTTTAAATGAGAATATTGACATGTTCAGAGAAAGGTCCTGCTCTGAGCCTCTTGAGCCAACAATGTTTTTTTTGTATTTCCATGCAATGACCCTGGCTGGATTGATATTCTATATTGTGTAGTTAACAGTTTTCAGCACCAAGAATATGGATTCTGGAACTCAGTAATGAATCGTGCTACTCACAGTTTAACTCCATGTGCTGTGAGGGGCTTCCTATTTTGAATCTGCAGCCTGCCAATGTCTTTGAAACATTCTGCATTTGAGGAGAAAGTGATCAATTGTAAGTGCTCTGTTTCTTAATGATGTACATGATCTTATGCTCATCATATCTTCTCTCATTCTGAGTAGTGAAGAATGTTTTTAATTTAGGTATTCCCTTACAGTAGGTCTATCATTAATTGTTCAACTCTCTCTCTGTACCTGACACTGATGGGCTTGTGAGGCCACATAGCATAGTTTCTATATCTTGTTTCAATATTTCTGCTAGTCTTTAACATTTTTTTGCCATTAATTTCTTCCCGATATTTTCTTCTTTTTTTGATCATTATAAGACAAGCTGATGTATTTTCATAGAATGCTTTTTGATAACTTCAGGATATCATTCATTAAAAGTAATTGTCTGGTTCAATACATTAACAGATGCATAAAAATAAGAATATTATATCCTCTGTAAATTATTTTTACATCCTTTTTAGGATTAATTTTATCAACATTTCATTTCTGAACTCTTCCACACTTCTAGGACTCTTCACTCCTTCATAGTCTACTTACATCCACATTTCCACTCATAATATTATCATTAAAGAGTATCTGTATGAAAGAATTATGAATATCTATTTAAAAGGACTTTCATAGATAAAAAAGCCCTGTAAGTTTTCTGCTTTGTCCTAATATGACTTTTGCAGGTGAAAACTGAGAATTAAGTGGAACACAAAGTTTCAGAGTAAGAGAATATTCCTTGTGTGATAAGATTCTGTGAATCTAACCCATAACATTGTGTCTTGGAATTTAAAAACACATTTAAGCAGTTTGGGGAATTTTGTTAACAATTTAATTTTCTTAGTGTTTTTTTTTTTTTTCCCTTTGAAAATTTAAATTGAGCTTAATTTTTAGTTCAATGCATTTTTCTTATATTTAGTACAAAAAAAATTAATAATTGTACAGGGAAGTGGGAGCGAGAGACATTATAATAATCTAGTATACCTAGGTTACCTGAGAACCTGAAGGGTTAAAATGCTTCATTAGTGTTTCAAGCTCAGAATACACTTCTGTCACTCATTTTTCATTTAAAGCAGACTACTCCAGTGTGGATTTTTGCACTGAGATATTAATGATACGAGTACCTGTTGTACCTTGCTATGCAAGCATCCTACTTGCATGTGTTTACAAGTGCAGACATGGTTAATTCTTATGGGGAATCCAGCCCTTACTTGCACACGGTAGATTATGATGCCAAACAAAACTTAGAAACGAAAATTTAGATGATAATCACTGAAGAACGTTCAAAACAACATTTACATAAAGCAAAACTCTGGGAACATATCCCCCTGTGGTGGTGCATGTTTTATTTCATTTGGTCTATGTATTTTTTACTGAGTTTTGTATTGGTTTGTTCCAATGTACTCCCCAGTTTCTGTAATGGTTCCTTCCCCACGTGTGTGTTATATAACCCTTGGGTATATGTCAACCATCCCACTCCCCCACCTGTCCTTGTCAATCCCCTCTGTCTCCTCTTGGGCGCCCTGTCTATCACTTTGGGGCCCTTCCCGGCTTCTGGAAAGATCCAGGAGAGGCGTCGAGTGATAGGCTGGTGCCCGGGAAATCCCCTTCTCCTCTCTTGTGATTAGTTAGTTGTTTGAAAGTTAATGCCCTCGGTTACACCCCCATATTCCCTGATTGGCTGACCCATTGTCGCCACCCCTTGATCCTCCCCCAGTTAAAAGTTCATGCACAGCTCTCTTTGGTGCTCTCTCTGGGTAGCAGTTGTTAGAGGCGGAGCTCCCGGCTGGGCTCCCCTTTAACAAATCCTGTTATACCCTGCTCAAGAGAGTCGACCCTTTGTCTGTTGCCAGTGTCGCCTTACCACCTTGTCCTGTCGTTGGCGTGGGGGAACCAAGACCCCACAGGAAGGAGGTTTCTTGCCTCGCCTGCAACCCCGAACTTACTCACGTCAGCCGCAGCGTAAGGCTGAGCTAGCCTGTGGCCAGCACCTGCCAGGCGTGAGGGACACTGCGACACTCCCCTTTCCCTTTTTTCTCAGAAAACATATAACCAAATGGGAGGATGCACTCTCCAGAAAGGTAACCTGTGTGCCTGCAAAGTTGTACAACAAGCTTGTCTTTTCAGGGGCATCTCTGGTAAATGTATTCCAATATTGTTGATGAGTACAAACAGTAGGAATTAATATTAAAATATGAATTACTACTGCACTGAATATGAATCAGCATATTTACAGAATTTGCTAAAAGATTTCCTTGGATGAAGTTATCTGATGAATTTAAAATGAAGCTTCTTCATTATAACCCAGTGCATTGCAAGTGGCTTATGCACCCCTGCAGAAATTCAGTTTATATTTCCCTATGCCATTGCAGAATGAGAAAAAAACCTCTTTTCCAAACTGTCATTTTATTAAAAGAATTATGCCTGAGACCCTCTAAGAAAAATATAATAACACCCTGCACTTTCTGTTCTCTGAAGTATTCATGAGTCTTTGTCAAGGGAGCTAGCTTTCTCATTCACATGCTGTTGCAGCTTGTTTTCTGTTTATTTGAAATCTTATACTGTCTTGAGCATCACCTGGGAAATCAAAGTCCATGTCAGATGTGTTGAAGCCCTGATGATAAAAGCTGATGATTGGATGTGACTGAGCTTGAGCATAGTCAAAGGCTGTCTCAAGATAAACATCTGATGTTAAAAGACTTGGAAGATGAAACTGGTGATGTCCTTTCTAAAATTTTGGGAAAGATAAAGCAAAAAAAAGTCATCCCTCAAAATCACCATTACAGGGATACAGACCAGAAGAGATGTGTATGTTCTCAGGAAGATGTGCATTGCTAAAATTTCATGGCAAAATCTTACATGTGGCAAAAGATGTCACACCTTGGATAAAAAAAAAAA